>NW_027206166.1:0-676403 GCF_024711535.1 Dipodomys merriami
GTTTTGAGATTAGGACTTAGTTAACTCCCCCAGAGCCTCCCCACATCAATCTATTCCTATTTTTTTCCCCACATCTCTCCCTAACCCTAATAATTTCTGGTCTTCCTAATTCTTCTTTGCAGTCTGTAGCCCATTAACTTATAGTTGTTTGATGTTGAATAGATGTATCTGTTGAACTAGATTGTATCTGTAGACTATTGACTGTGCAAATTCAGACTTGGGTTGATGCTTGCCTTAAGATAGTGTTCTAGTACAAAAGTGGTGCTATTTTCATCTCAAATGCGCAGAGTAAGCAGGAAAAACACAAGAAAAATGGCAAATCCGGGTATCCCAATTTCCAATCCCGATAATCAGGGGACAGAACGGATAATGAATAATCCAGAGGAGAATTCCCAAATAGCTCTACAAACACTGCTGGCAAACATGATAAATCCAAAGATTGAAAGCATACAAAGGTCTCTGTATGAGCGTGATAGGGAGAGAGAGGAGGCATTTCAATTTTTTTTTTTTTTTGTGGGTCGTGGGGCTTGAACTCTGGGCCTGGATGCTGTCCCTCAGCTCTTCAGCTCAAGGCGAGCGCTCTACCACTTGAGCTACAGCACCACTTCCGGTTTTCTGGTGGTTTATTGGAGATAGGAGTCTCACGGTCTCTCCTGCCCGGGCTGGCTTTGAACCGCTATCCTCAGATCTCAGCCTCCTGAGTAGCTAGGATTACAGGCGTGAGCCACCAGAGCCCGGCCGGGCATTTCAAAATTTTATACAGGAATATCATAAGAATAAGGAAGCTACTCCAAAATTGATACAGGATTTGCATGAGCAGCTTGAGAATACTCAAAGAGAAAGACAGGAATGGCGTGAACAGGCTGAGAACACTCAAAGAGAACTACAGGAATCCCATGAACAGGAGGAAGCTTATCAAAGAGTAATACAGGAATTGAGAGAGAAGGAAGAGAATACACAAAGATCTCTAAAGGCATTCATGGAATCCATTAACAAAGAGCTGAAGGAAGTCAGGGAGACCACAAAGAGAATGCTGAATGGAACCCAACAGACGGAATGGGAATCCATGGAAACCATAACCAATCAACTAAGTGATCTGAGAATAAACACTGAACATCAAATTAAGGAAGTAAAGAAGTTCATACAAGATCTAAAACAAAGCTTCAACAAAGAAATTGAAGCCATCAAAGCTGACCAATTAGAAGGAAAAGAGATAAAAAACAAAGTACAAAGTCTTCACAGCACGTTAGACCATGAAGAAGATCGAATCTCAGGGATTGAAGACAGCCTAGATATTATAGAGAAAGAACATACAACCATCCAAGACAAGTACAAGAAATATGATAGATCTATCCAACACCTGGAAGACACCATCAGAAGGCCTAATCTAAGGATAATGGGTGTAGAGTAGCACCTAGAAAAAGAAGTCAATGGCCTAGGAAATTTGTTTAACAGGATCCTAGCAGAGAACTTCCCAAACATGCAAAAAGATAGGCCTATTCAGATACAAGAAGCTTTTAGAACTCCAAACAGACCAGACCAGAATAAGACATCCCACCTTCACATTATAATCCACACAGGATCAACTCAGACCAAGGAAAGGATCCTTAAAGCTGTCAAGGAGAAAAGAATAATCACCTATAAAGGAAAACCAATTAGAAACACCTCAGATTTCTCAGCAGAGACAATCAAAGAAAGAAGAGCCTGGAACGATGTATTCCATGCCATAAAAATCAAACAACTATCAAGCAAGAATACTGTGCCCAGCTAAACTATCCTTCATAACTGAAGGCCAAATAAAAACCTTCCATAGCAAAGAAAAATTGAAACAATACATCTCCACCAAACCAGCCCTACAAAAGATTCTTAAAGATGTCCTACACATAGAAAACCAACAAGAGGAAGTGGAGCTGTAGCTCAAGTGGTAGAGCGCTCGCCTTGAGGGGGAGAGCTGAGGGACAGCGCCCAGGCCCAGAGTTCAAGCCCCACGACCAACCAAAAAAAACAAAACCAACAAGACCTCAATAAAGGTCAAGAAACTGCAACCAAACTGAGAATCCAAGAACCATAGGAAGTACCCAGTTTTCGCAACCCCCAAGAAGGTGGATAACATGGCAGGAACTCCAAATACCTCTCAGTCCTTTCTCTTAACGTTAACAGACAGAACTCTCCATTAAGCGACATAGACTGTCTAGTTGGATTAAAAAACAAGACCCTTCTATCTGCTGCCTGCAGGAGTCACATCTTGCCCGTAAAAAGAAACATATTTTCAATGTTAAAGGTTGGAACAAAATCTACCAAGCAAATGGCCCCCATAAACAGGCGGGAATTGCAATAATAATATCAGATAAAATAGACTTCAAATTAAAATTCGTGAGAAGAGATAAAGAAGGTCACTACATACTAATTAAGGGATCTCTCTTTCAGGAGGATATTACAAATCTAAATATCTATTTGCCAAACAATGGAGCACGAAAAATTATCCAAAAAACACTACTTCCCCTCAAATCCCATATAACTCCAAAGACATTAATTGTTGGGTATTTTAACACACCACTCTCCCCACTAGATTGATCAACTTGGCAAAACCTCAACAGAGAAACCGCAGATCTAAACAGCTGCATAGATCAACTAGATTTAACACATATGTAACGAAAATTTCACCCAGCAGCATCAGAATACACTTATTTCTCAGCAGCACATGGAACATTTTCTAAAATAGACCACATTTTAGACCACAAAGCAAATTTGTCCAAATTCAGAAACATTGAAGTTATACCTTGCATTCTCTCTGAACACAAGGGAATAAAATTACAACTCAACACCAAAAGCCACCTAAGAAAGTGTGGTATCACATGGAGGCTGAACAACACACTCCTGAATCACGATTGGGTCATGGAAGAGATTAGAAAGGAAATTCAAATGTTCATGCTACTCAACAAAAATGAACACACAAATTACCAGCTCCTGTGGGACAGAGCAAAAGCACTACTCAGAGGCCCGTTTATAGCTCTGAGCTCCTACATCAACATATTGGAGAGAACTGAAAACAACAATCTAATGACACATCTAATCCTCCTTGAAAAAGAGCTGCAAGATAAACCCCAATCCAGTAGACGGAAAGAAATAATTAAAATTAAATCAGAATTAAATGAATTAGAATCCAAAAAAACTATAGAAAGATTCAACAAAACAAAGAGTTGGTTCTTCGAAAAACTTAACAAAATTGACAGACCCATAGCAAATCTTATCAGAAAAAGAAGAGAACACATCCAAATAAATAAACTCAGAGACGAGAATGGAAACATCACCACGGAAAAATCCAAGATTCAAAACATTATAAGGCAATAATTCTCAAAACTTTATGCTAATAAGTTTGAGAACTTGACAGAAATGGACCTTTTCCTAGCACATATTGACATGCCAAAACTAAACCAAGATGAGTTAATCCAGCTTAACTGGCCCATATCAAGCTTTGAAATAGAAACAGCAATAAGAGACCTTCCAGCTAAGAAAATTCCTGGACCAGATGGTTTTAGAGCAGAATTCTACAAGGCCTTCAAAGCAGAGCTCACACCAATACTCCTCCAACTCTTCAATGAAATTGAAAGAGAAAGTTCACTACCGAACACATTCTATGAAGCCATCATAACCCTCATCCCAAAACCAGGCAGAGACTCATCAAAGAAAGAGAACTATAGACCCATTTCTTTGATGAACATTGATGCAAAACTTCTCAACAAAATATTGGCCAATCGACTTCAACAATTCATCCAAAAAATCATACACCATGATCAAACAGGATTCATTTCAGGGAAGCAAAGCTGGTTTAACAAACGCAAATAAATTAATATTATTCATCACATCAACAGGAGCAAGTATAAGAACCACATGGTTATCTCAATAGATGCAGAAAAAACATTCGACAAGATCCAACACTCCTTTATGATAAAGGTTTTGGAAAAATTAGGAATCCATGGAACATTCCTCAATACAATAAAGGCTGTATATGACAAACCTACAGCCATTATTATACTTTATGGTGAAAAACTAAAGCCATTTCCTCTTAACTCAGGAACAAGACAAGGATGTCCACTCTCTCCACTTCTCTTCAATCTAGTATAAGAATGCCTAGCTACAGCAATAAGACAAGATGCAGACATAAAGGGGATCCAAATAGGGAAAGAAGAAATAAAACTCTCCCTCTTTGCAGACCACATGATCTTGTATTTAAAGAATCCCATAGACTCCACTCCCAAATTACTCAAGCTGATTCAAAACTTTGGCAAATTAGCAGGGTAAAAAATTAACCACCCAAAATCAATGGCATTTCTGTATGCCAACAATGAGAAAAGTGTGGCTGAAATTAGGAAAGCAACTCCATTTGTAATAGCCCCACAAAAAATAAAATACCTAGAAATTAACTTAAGCAAAGAAGTGAAGGACCTCTGTGAGGAAAACTTTAAAATCTTGAAAAAGGAAATCAACACAGAACTTAAAAAATGGCAAAACCTCCCATGCTCCTGGATTGGCAAGATTAACATCGTGAAAATGGCAATACTTCCCAAGGCTATCTACAAATTCAACGCGATACTTATCAAAATTCAAAGCTCATTCTTCAAGGAAATAGAAGAGGCAATCCAAAAATTTATATGGAAAAATAAAAGACCCCGAATAGCAAAAACGCTCCTCAACGGAAAGAACACTGCTGGAGGAATATCAATACCAAATTTCAAACTGTACTATAAAGCCATAGTAATCAAAACAGCTTGGTATTGGCATAAGAACAGACCTCAGGAACAATGGAATAGAATTGAAAACCCAGAAATGAACCTACAGACCTATAGCCATCTAATCTTGATAAGGGAGCTAAAACAGTAGAATTGAAGAAAGACAACCTCTTCAGTAAATGGTGCTGGCAAATTTGGTAAACTACTTGTAGAAAACTAAAAATAGATCCTTATATATCACCCTGCACCAGAATCAACTCCAAATGAATCAAAGACCTCGAAGTCAAAACAGACAATCTGAAAACATTACAGGATGGAATAGGAGAAACCCAAGGTTCTCTTTGGCTCAGGCCCAAATTTTCTGAATAGAGACCCGGAAATACAACAAATCACAGAATGGTTGGACAAATGGGATCACATTAAGTTGCAGAGCTTCTGCATGGCAAAAGACATAGCTAGCAAGATCAGCAGAAAGCCCCTACAACGGACAAGGGTCTCATATCTAAAAAATACTTGGAACTCAAAAATTAAACCCCCCAACAACAAATCCTCAAAGAAACAACTGCCCAATAAACAAGTGGGCAAAAGACTTAAAGAGAAACTTCTCTGAAGAAGAAAGAAGGATGGCCAATAGACACATGAACAAATGCTCAACCTCCCTAGCCATAAAAAAAATGCAAATCAAAACAACATTGAGATAGCACCTCACTCCAGTTAGAATGGCAAAAATCATGAACTCTAACAACAACAGATGCTGGAAGGGATGTGGACAGAAGGGAAACTTACTTCATTGTTGGTGGGAATGTAAACTTGTTCAACCACTTTGGAAAGCAGTACGGAGGTTCCTCAAACGACTCCACAAAGAACTCCCCTATGACCCAGCAATCCCACTTTTGGGCATTTACCCAAATGTTTACAAACAAGACCTAACTAAAGCTACCAGCACAACTATGTTTAGTGCAGCATTATTTACCATAGCTAAGATCTGGAACCAAAACAGATGCCTCTCAGTAGATGAGTGGATCAAGAAAATGTGGTATATATACACAATGGAATTCTATGCTTCCATCAGAAAGAATGACATTTCCCCATTTGTTAGGAAATGGAAAGTCTTGTAAAAAAATTATATTAAGCGAAGTAAGCCAGGCCCAAAGAAGCATAGGTCCCATGGTTTCCCTTATTTGCAATATGTAGTATATGTATGAGTCAAGCAGAAAAGGTCAGATAATGTGATGTTAGGAAAGTGAACCCTTAGATATGTATTTTAAGGTTTTTTTCTTTCATGCATGTGTCTCTAATGCATTTATAAGATTATTTCTTTGTTGCTTTGTATGTCCCTCCCCCACAGTATAACCCCTGCTTTCACTATATTTGATGTCATTATAACTTGTGGAGGAGATGGGGAAAAACAAGTCGTTTAAGGATACAGGTGGACCTGTTGCAACAATGTGAGAAATACAAGTTTTCATGTCCATAATGAGCTTTACAATGTCTGTGCGGGGGGGGAGGGGGAGAAGGATTGGGAGTTGGGGGGAATGGGGGAGGCTGGGAAGGGATGTGAAGGATAAACAAAGGAGGTGGCTGCAATGATTGGTAAGAAATGTACTCATTATCCTCCCTATGTAATTGTAACCCCTCTGTACAGTATGTTCACAAATACAATAATATAAATTTTAAAAAAAGCAATCTTATGGAAACTTCTGGCTTTTTCTAATAAACAATATTATATTTTCAGCATTAGTTTATAACTATGTTATTTTTAGATGTAACTTGGTATTTTTAATAGAATCAAATATATGTTTTATATTTATTCAGTATCTCACAATAATCCACTGTAATTTACTTTCCCCAAAGTCCATTGTTACATACTGTATTACACATTATTCTTATTACACTCTATATTACATATAATGTGAAGTGAAAATAATTTGGACCATTTTGTATAAATTAGTAGTTGCTACTTTAGCATTATAAATTCACATCTCTGATTTTAAATGAAAGAAAGAAGATTTTCGAGTTAAAATGAAATATGAATGTGTAATGTGTCCCAACTAAACCAAAAATTCTGAGTTTATGCAGACAGAAATACTTTCTTTCCACTAAAGACTTTCAAGTAATACCATTGGAAATAGTGAGGCAATAGGAGGATGAATTAAAATCACATCAAACAAGTCTGTTATTCTGCTACCACCTCCATTATGAAGACCTGCCCATTCCCAGATGTCACAAAATTTCAAGTGTCTCTCTTAAAATTATATTTGGAAAAGTTCTAAATCACTGATTGTTTTTGCAGTTTCTGTTATATGAAACAAATCATTGACACAAAACAATTGAAATAAAACGCGCACAAACGTTGAAGTCACTACAACTGGAAAAACAACCAACAAAGTAGAACCCCAGGAACAAAAACATGCTTTGCCCAATTTTTTAAGCACAAAAACCCCAAATACATATTAACTTTGAGTAGAGCCGTAAAGATAACTGTGTCTCATAAATACAGTTGTGTTAATTTGTAATTAAATTATTCTAGATGAACCTAATATTGCAAATCCCTTGAAGGGATCAAATTGTTTAAAACAAATGTGACTGTAGGCGGAGTGAGATATGCACATATTTAAAAGAATAAAATAACAGAATCATAACGTACGTAAAAAAATCAGAAATTTAATGAATATGTCCAATAGCATCCATACTGAGAACTAATGCCTACTGGTACAACAAGAAAAAATATGCAAATAATAGAATCTGAGCAGTGTACATGAGTGTCCATAATTTTAAACTACTCCAAATTACACTTTGTAGAAGACTGAATGTGGCTTATCTAAGGGAAAACATCAACACATGACATAAATGAAATTAAAAATCTCATGAAAAGAGAGAAGGATTTTCTGGAAAATAATAGTTTAACAAATGGTGGTCAAAATATTTCTAGTACTGACAAAATTGCATACCTATTCATTTAGTTCCAAAAAAGGAACCAAGTTTTTCGAGCGGATTTGAAACTTTGGCAAAGTAGCAGGATACATCTGTAACATTATTATGGATGTTGACTCTGGCATGGAATTCATTTCCTGTTTGATGTGACAAATGAATATAAGAAAGAACATAAATTCTCTAACTAAATATCAAGACCTAACTAAACATATCACCAGAAAAGTCATCATGTAAGCCATATTGCAACTGGGGTAAAGGAAAAATCTGTCATAGTGATTCTGTATTTATTGTACATGTTGATGTTTTTCATAAATTATTTCCTTTAGTTTGCATTTTCAAAACATTGTGTTACATGATGTATATCTTGGTAACTAATTTTGGATGCCTCCTTAAATTTTGTTCTGAGTAAAGTGTCTCACTTCAGTTCCTAATCCATGAAATTATGTTGATTCCAAAAACATTCAAATAACCACTGTATATAATACACAAAATCTCATAAGCAGGATACCAGTAAGAATTGGTTATCATTTTGATATCAGGGTCGCATGACTTATAAGGCCTATCTGCACGAGTATCGTTGTACCGAGACTCCTAAGCCTAAATTTAGCCACTGTTAAAAAATGTTTATAGAAATGTACGCATTATCTGCCCATGTAATTGTAACCTCTCTGTACAGTATGTTCACAAATAAAATTAAATTAAATTTAAAAAAAGAAATGTGCTCATTACGTTGCTCCTGTAATTGTATCCCCTCTGTATGCTATTTTCACAATAAAAAGAAAAAAAATAAAAAAATAAAAAAAATGTTTATATCTTTATTTGTCACCCATCAGAGATTAAATCTGAGTATAAAGCCTAAGGAAAACGATAAAGTAAGAGTTTAGCTTTTCTAGATATAAAGTAAACAAATGCAGCATAGAGTAACTCACTGGTTTAAAGTCAACCTGTTTCACAAAAACATTCTAAGCATTACCTTACAATGTGTATTATTCTCATGAAGGGAATGGGGAATTTGAGAAGAGGACTAACCAAGCATTGTCTTCAAATATATATAATTTGGATTTATCTCTAAATTTCGCTATAAACATTTCTGATAAAAACTGAATAATTGATTTTCTGGTCAGCTTTAATATATCTTACTTTCATATACCAAACTACATTCAGAAAATGCAATACAACAATTAACTAAAAAAATGTCCTGGCAGAAAAAATGGCATCTCTTTATTATGTGATGCCCAATTCTTAGGTATTATGTCTCCAGTTAATGAATGTGATTGTTTAAATGCTTCATAAAGTTTTAATTAAAATCCATCATTGTACTATAATATAATTGTGGATAATTTTATCCTAGAATCATTCATGAACTGCCCATTCAATCAAGACATACATCAAATTCATTTGGTATTCATATGGATAGGAATGAGTTTCTTAGGATCTCCTGTCATTTGGAGGTGGCAGGACCAGGATTTGAACTGTGGGCTTCAGCTCCCACCACTTCAAACAGAGGATTGGGAACTCACTTGTCTGTCCAAGAACATCAGCAAGACCAATGATTAGGCAGGCACCAGTGGCTCTCAGCAGTCCTCCTTGATACTTAAAAGGCTGTGATAGGAGGATTATGGTTGAAGTCACCCTAGGGAGGAAAGTCCTTGAGAGCCCTGTCCAACTTCAAGGCCAACAATGCCAGAAGTATAGCCGTATGGCTCCAGAGTTAGAGGGTTATCCTTAAGTAAAAGCAGCTCACAGACTGCCCAGATCCTGAGTTCAAGGTCCAGGATTGGCAACAAACAGACATACACAACAATCTGTACAGCCATCCACTTAAAGCAGGTCACCCTCAACAGCCTTTATTTAAATTTTATTTTGAGGCCAACGCAGGAAGAATCACAAACCAGGGGAAGAGAAGAACAGGTTTCTTAGAAGTAACCGGTATTCTGAAAATTAAACTTGGGGATGTAAAATGGTATCATATTTATGTAAAAACTAACATTAAGAAAAAGATGAAGGGGCTGGGAATGTGGATTAGTGGGAGAATGCTTGCCTAGCTTGCAAGAAGCCCTGTGTTCAATTCCTCAGTAGCACATTCAAGAAAAAACCAGAATTGGTGTTGTGGCTCTAGTGGTAGCATGCTAGAGACAGTGCCAGGCCTTGCGTTCAACCCAAGAATTGGCAAAGAAATAGCTACTTAGATAGGTAGGTAGGTAAGTAGATAGATAGATAGATAGTTAGATAGATAGATCAATCGATAGATAGATAGATAGATAGATAGATAGATAGATAGATAGATAGATAGATAGATAGATAGATAGATAGATAGATAGATAGATAGATAGATAGATAGATAGATAGATAGATAGATAGATAGATAGATAGATAGAAATATGATAGATGAATCTGGACTTGGATATCAGGAGGAAAGTAAGGAAGACTTCCCAGTGATTAGGCCTTCTGCAGTGTGCCAGGACACCAACATGGCCTTCACACAACCAGAGAACAGGAAGACTGTCTCTTTCCACTTCTCAGGTAGGCAAGGGCCCCAGAGTCAAGAGGGCAGAGCCAAGTTCTAACTGAGGTGCTTGGAGACAGAAGAGAAAATGCCTTGCCTCTCCTTGGATGCATTAATGTATTGCATTAATATAGTGGAGAATGAAGGAAGGAGAATGGATTGGCAGAGGTAGAAGAAGGGCCTTCAAATCTGACAGATGGAGAGTCAAAGACCCACTCCCTAAGTCCAAAGAGCAAGGTTTTCTAATCTGTTCCTGCCCTCTCTCCCAATAAAATGGCTCTCTATTGTTAACTTAAAGATAGCCTGAGGCTCCCTTCACCTGAGGGAGGAAGGTTAGTCATTGTTTGAAGAGGCTGAGAAATGCCTGATCCTTGTGTAACTCTGACAAATGTTTCATGTTTCCCCTCATTGCTGGCCATGCCTGGAATGTTGAGTGTGTACATTCTGCCTCCTAACCCTGCAAGCCTTTTTCTCTTCACCTAGCCTAGCTTTTGTAACTGTTTTCTGCATTCAAATATTGTTACATTGGAGTACTTCCTGCAAACAGGACTAGTGCTTGGATGCTGAGAACTTCATTTGAACCCAGGATGGGTCAATAATGTTTCTTTCCTGCTTCTATATCTCAAGAACTCTAAGAACCTTTAGCGTATGAGTAACGTCTCATCACCAATGGAAACACAGGAAGCTCTTGAACATCTGACCTTTCAGAAGTGGAATTCAGAGTTTCAGACTTTCCTACCCTGACTGGCTTCACCCTGTGATCCTCAGACTTCAGCCTCCTGAGCTAGGGTGACAGGCGTTAGCTACTGGTGCTCTGCTAGGTTCAGAACTGTAAATACATTGGTATTACAAGTCAACTGCTTATCACAAAGGGCTTGGGCAGCATATTAAGCCTTTCAACAATGGACCTTTCAGAACCCTGTAGGACACAAGGTTATAATGCTAGAGTCTGAAAGGCTGTGTATATGGATGGGCTACACTTGAACCTTGAGCTCTGACTCCAATTCTGGTGTACATGAGCATTCATTTTCCATAGAATGTTATCCAAATTAGCAAATAACAAAAGTACTTCACTTAACCCTCACTTTTTCCACTTTTGTGTCTCAAACTCAAGGCTGGGCACTGTCCCTGAGGCCTTCAGCTCAAGGCAAACTCTCTACCACTTGCCCCACAGCACCAAATGTGGTCTTTTTGTGGTTCATTGGAGATAAGAGCCTAACAGGTTTTCCTTGCCTAGGCTGTCTTTGAACTGTGGTCTTCAGATCTCAGTCTCCTGAGAAGTTATGGTTCCAGTTGTGAGCCACAGGCATCTGGCCTATTGTTTTTGACAGTCCAGGAGCTTGATCTTAGGTCCTGGGTACTGTTTCTGAGCTCCTTTTTCTCAAGCCTAAGGCTGTGCTACTTGAGCCACTCTGATTACGTGACACTGAGGATTCAAACCCTAGTATTCATGCATCCTGAGCCAGCTCTCTACCACTAAGCCACATTTCTAGCCCCACTCTTACAATTTTATCCCTCAACTTGCCTATCCCCAAGAAAAGGCTTCTGAGTAAAAGTCATCTAAAAAATTCCTACAGCAAGGTTCCAAAGATAAAGAACGCAAAGCTCATACTTGGGAGAGACTCTAAACATATGAAGACTGTGACAAATGCTTCCATTTAATTATATATCATGTTTCAACACTTAAAATATTAATGAAAAACGAGTCAATGTCTTAAATTGTTGTGTATAAATTTATAATAGATGTACAACATGTACTAAATATTATGTGTATAATAATACTAAATACAATATATACAATAAATAAATGAACCAAGTAAAAAATTAAATAAATACAAAAATCAATAATAAAAATCATAATATGTAATACACATACATATGTAAATATATATCATATATTACCCATATATAGAAATATTTTTTCCATTGCAGGGCCTTCATTCAGACCCTTGTAACTCTAGCCTGAATTTCTTTTCCACAAGGACAGTAAGCTATGTCTTCACCCATGGTGCAAAAGAGTTACCTGGATGGTGAGATCAAATCCCAGCAATGATGGAAATACTGGCTCAACTTCCAAGATAGTGACAATTTTTTTAATGGAAGCAGTTATGTTTATTCAGTGACATACTGAACATTTTTTAAAAAGCAGTGTAACATTTTGTACATCTATTCAGACATCTTTCTCTTACCCCCAAAATGCTTCTTTTGAGCACTACTTTTCTTCATTTTTTTGTTGTAAAAATGTTGTACAGACAGATTACAGTTAAATGAGCATGGTAATGAGTACATTTCCTATTGAGCATTGTTGCCTCCTCCTTTGTTTTCCCCCTACCATCCCTTCCCTCCCATCTCACAACTACTCCCTCTGCCAACCTCAGTGACTTAATTTTTATTTTTGGATTTGTATGGGGTTTGAACTCAAGTAGTGGCAACTCTGCACTTTCCCTCATATTGCTACATATTTACCAAGACCCTGAGTTCAAATCCCAGGCTAGGAAAGAAAACTCGTAGAAATTCCAAACCAGGGAGCTTTGTTTATTTTTTAATTTAAATGATTATTTTTTATTTATTCTTTATTTTGCCGACATGTGGCTTGAGCTCAGGTAGTGGCAACTCTGCCTCAGCTTCAATTGCCCTAGTGTGGGGTACACCCTCGGACCCATAGACAATCCAGGGATCCTAGGTCCAGAGGGCTTGCAGGAAGAAAAATAAGTAACATAGCATAAAAAGTGGCGAGCTGCAGAGGGCTGGGTGTTTTACCTCTTTTTATTTGCAGGGTGACCATCCTGGGTCTGAATGACATGGCTGCAAAGTGAACCTGACCTGCCATATCTAAATGCTGGCGTGCTATCAGGGAATCCATAGGCCAACCTGTCAACATAGGCCCTGGGTACAAATCCCGGTCCTGACACCTACCAATGGCAGGAGACCACAAAAGACTCATTCCTATGCATAGGAATACCAGTTGAGAGTAGTTCATGCTTTTGTCTAGTCTAAAATTGGAAGCAATAATCCTAGGACGCTGATTGATCTTAATTAATAGATTATTATTCATGGAAAGAATAATATTCCTTCAATGGTGGTATAATAAATGCCTAAGAGTTGGTAGGAACATAGTAAGTGTCCTTCAATCATAGATAGATGGCTCTGGTGCTCTTTACCAATACATATTTATTTGTATACCACCCTCTGCCTATCCATGTATCACTGTTTTGGCCAAACCTGGGACTGGTTCTAAGCACCTGACAGCTTCATTGATTAGAGGCTGCTGTGCTCACACTCATCCATTCATGAATTGGGCTTGCTAATCCCTGAGATCATATCCCAGCACTGCCAAAAATTTAATCTTGGAGTAAGAATCCAATTATAACACATGTTTTCCTTTTCTGGGAAAGTCCTCGGTGTCAGGCATGATGGAGAATGTATAGACAAATCTGGATGCTGTGATATAAGATGTAAACAATGTAATAAATGTTAGAGGGATCATCAGAGTCAATAAAATAAATGGAAAATAAATGAATAAAACAAGAAATAAAATGAATAACCACACCCAACAAAATATGGAATATCTGTATGGAAGTATAAATCCTCTCTTTAAAATGGATATAAGGAGTATGTTTTCCAGGCTTGAGGCTTGAATTCAGGCCTAGGGAATAGGCCTGCCTTTCTTGTCTTTAAGCATGGTCAGATTCCCTTCCCTCATGGTGTTGCATATTTACCCAGACCTTGAGTTCAAATCCCAGGCCTGGCAGAAAAAAATGGCATGAATTGCAAACTAGGGAGCTAAATATGTTTTTTTAATTGCAGGCCATTGGAGAAGCCATAGTCCCTCCCAGCAACATGGGCCTACATTTCGAATACTAGTCATGCCACTTCTGGATGGTGGGAGATCCTAAGAGGCTCATTCCTATACACAGGAATAACGATGGGATATTATCAATGTCACAGTTGAATGATATGATCATGAATGATATTTGTATACAATTAGACATCATGATTTCAGTCGGTTGATTGATTTTATTTAATATCTTATGAAGCATTAAAAGAATATTATTTCTCACAAGGATACAATAATTTCAAGCTCCATGGTATGATTCCCCTAATGGAAAGATATTGAATAATTTTTAATTAATGCTTTCCTAAGTATTATATGGAGGCATAATTTAATAACTAATAATTGGTATATATATACAATGTAATATCTGCACATTCCCTGTTTCTCTATGCATGTATATACTATTGGGAACACCTGCGGATTGATCACAGGTACTCAGAACTTCCTGGCAGCTCAGTTTGCTGGAGGCTGGTGTGCTAAGATTGTGACCCCATTTGGGGATTGGCAATTGTAGGCCGTGAGTTGAAATCCCAGCATGGCCAAAAATTTATTCCTGGAGTCAGAAGCCAATCTTGACACATTTTTTTCCTTCTCTGTGAAAGTCCTGGGTCTCAATATGATGTATAATCCATATGCAAATATATCCTATGTGATATGATGTAATAAAAGAAACTTATATATGTAATAATATTAAATATATAAGAGTAATAAACAACATATGCAGTATACCTATGTATATAAATAGATCTTATATATTAATATTACTTTTTCCAGAGCTGGGGCTTCAATTCAAGCCCTGGGAAGTGATCTGAATTTCTTGTAGTCAAGAACGGTGATCCTTTCCCTTTCACCCACAGTGTCACAGAGTTATCCAGAACCTGATTTAAAATACAAGGCTTCCGGAAAAATGGTGCACATTCCAAACCAGGGCCTTATTATTATTATTATTATTATTATTATTATTATTATTATTATTATTATTAGCCTAGCACAGGGCTTGCACTCAGGTCTTGGCATCTTTGCCACAGCCGACCCTTATATCCCAGGCCCCGAGTTCAATTCTTGGGCCTGGGAAAAAAATAAAAAGTAGAAGCATAAAACTGAGAAGTTCAAGAAGGTGGTTTTACTTTTATTTTCCTTTGTATTGTGGCCTTCCTGAGTGCAAATGACAAGGCCCAGAAAGTGAATATAACCTAACATTGCTGATGTTTAGTGGGCTATTAAGGAAGCCATAGCCAAAACTGACAACTTAGGTATGGAGGTCGAATCCCGAGATTGCCTCTAATGAATGGCGAGATTCTAAGAAACTCATTCCCATATAAATCCATACAAATGGAATGCTATAAATGTAACAATTAAATTAGTAGTGCATGATTATATTATAAAATTATACACAACAATTATACTACATTGACTAATTTTCAATTAGTACTTTATTATGTATTCAATCATGATACTTTGAAAAGGAAGGAATAATTTAATTGCCAATAATGTTGAGTAATATGGTATATGCAATTTCATAGTATACAGACATCTCTCTCTTGTTTTATGCAACATCTATCTATCTATCTATCTATCTATCTATCTATCTATCTATCTATCTATCTATCTATCTATCTATCTATCTATCTATCTATCTATCTATCTATCTATCTATCTATCTATCGATCTTGTCTGTCTGTCTGTCTGTCTGTCTGTCTGATTATCTACGAATCTACACATTTATCTGTTTATACACTTGTCGCTCATGGGGCTCAGTTGTAGAGTGCTCGCCTAGTATGTACAAAGCCCTGGATTCCTCACTACCATGTACACACAGAAATCCAGAAGTTGTGCTGTTGCTCAAGCAGCCGAGCACTAGCTTTGAGCATGAAAGCGTAGGGACTGTGTCTAGTCTCTTACTCAAGACCCAGGAATGGTACCAAAAAAAGATGGAATGTTCTGACTGCAACTATATAAGGATAGCACTGCAAATACCTCATCACAGAGCAAGCCTTGAGTCTGGTGCTGACAGCTGCCATCTAACCTGATTTAGCCAGAGGTAAACTGCTGCAACCCAGCTCCACAGAACCAGATGCTGCTGGCTTGCTCACCCCTGGCATCCAATATACTTGGAGGCTAAGATCTGACACTGGTGGGTTTAAAACCCGCTCTGGCAGGAAGTCTGTGAAACTCTGAGCTGTGGCTCAAAGTGGTAGAGCTCTAACCTTGAGCAAACCATCTTAGGACAGTACCCCCAACTTTTCAGTGCAATCCCCATGTCTCACTCCACCTCCCCCCAAAAAAGCCACCCCTCTAAATCATTAGATGTGAACTTTGTGTGGCTTGGGATGTGTTTCTGAAAGAATAATAATACTGATGAAAACACCCTAATTCTAACGACAGTGTGTGGGATACAGCTATGTGATGAGTCCTTCAGGAGGTGTTGTGTGCTGAGTCATTCACAGGGTGCATTTTTTCATCTGTTTCTTAGAAGAGCTCCACAAGTAAGATGATTGTGTAGATGAGAAAATTGAGGCTAAGATATGTCCCCATGTCAGGGTCAAAATTATGTATGTACCTAACTCTAGTGAGTTGTCTCCTGCAGATAATTGTTTTGGTTTATTTTTCTCAGTCATTAACCTAGAACTTAGGGATTAGCCACTGACCATTCCCTGTTGGGCTCATGGCTAGCACCTTACCACATGGAGCCAAGAACCGCCTTGCAACAGAGTGTTACAGTCTAGGTATCTGTAGCTGAGGTTTGTAATACTTCCTACTCAGGAAGCTTAGATATGATGATCTCCGTTCCAAACTCTCCCAGACACAAAAGGTCCCATAAGTCTATTGTCTCCTATTCACCACTTAGAAATTTGAAGTGGAAGCTGGGCGCTGTTGACTTGCACCTGTCATCCTAGCCACTCAAGAGCCTGAGAGCTAAGGATCACAGTCCAAAGCCAGGCTGGGAAGAAATTCCTTGAGAGGCTTCTCTCCAGTGAACTACCAAAATCGTGCAGGGGTGCTGTAGCTTAAGTGGTAGGGTGCTTGGCTTTAACTGAAGAGCTCAAGGATAGCTCCCAGGCCTAGATTCAATTCCTCCAACTTTCAAGAAAAGAAAGAAAGAAACTTGAAGTGCAGTGCTGGGACTGTGTCTTAGGGGTAGAGTGCTTTGCAGGTATGAATCCCTGGGTTTGATTCCTTAGTAAAACATCACTAGAAAAAAGCTTGAAATAGCTGTGTGGCTCGAGTGGTAGAGTGCTATCCTTGCACAGGAGAAACTCAGGTACAGTGTTCAGGTCCTGAGTTCAAACTCCAGGACAAGTGTATGCACACACACACATGCACACACACGCGCGCACACACACACACACACACACACACACACACACACACACACACACACACGCACACACACACATAGATACCAGAATTGAAGCTGTGATACCAAATGGTAAAATTCTGAGCTCATGGTCAGCACCCAGGCCCCGTGTTCAACCTCAAAACCTAGCCACCCAGGGCCCATTTAGGAGAGGTAAAAGGTTTCAAAACCTGATGAGCTTCAACAGCCCTAAATAACAGGAAGCATTGTGATATTAGACATATGCTTGGATTTAGCAAGCTTCCAGAAATCTAGGAAGGCACTGTTGCCAATAATGAATCATTGTATTAGGTTCAGCTCCCTTATTGTCTGCCAAAAAGACCGTTGAATTAATTGTAGTAGGTCATTTCAACACTGGAACGTAGTATAACAAAGACAGGATAAGTACAGGGAAGTTGGCCTGCCACGGGAGGTGGCACAAATGAAGGCTTCCTGTCAAAACAAAGCACTGGGGAGAGTGATAGCTTGGGGTACAAAGAGGAATTTTTCTCGTAGCCTTCAGAGCCTGCCCACACTCCTCCTCACTAATTGTCCTAGATGGAGTTGTTTGTTACACAGCTGTACAGGAGTGAGGGTTTTTGTCTGCCTGTTCCAACAATGAAGCAGATTTTCTCCAGCAGCCTGGGGTGTGGAGAAAACCTCAGGCTCCTCTGAGAACAGTGAGGAGATCCCCAGAACATACACTGTCTTGTAAACACTCTCTGTGCTATGAAATCATTCTATTTGAAGCAAATTTCCTAGCTGGGTGCCTTTCATCATAGGGACTCTGGACATTCACAGATAGAAATGCATGCATACATACAAGGGGAGACATGGAGTTACTTGTATTTTTTTTTGGCAGGTCCGGGGGTTGTATTATGAGCCTAAGCACTGTCTCTGAGCTCATTTTGCTCAAGGGTAGCCCTCTGCCCTTTAGTCACAACCCCATTCATGACGATCTTTTATTCCTGTGATCCCTCAGAAGTAAGAGTGCTGTAGACTTTCCTGTCCCGGCTGAATTCAAACTGGCATTCTCTACCACTCAGACTCCTGAAGAACTAGGATTATAGGCAGGAACCTCTGACACCTGGCTTTCTTTTCTTCTTGTTCTTTTTTTTCATTGTGACAAAATGAAATCTTCACAGTGTCATTCTAATGGTTTGCATTTTGAAGTAAACTACCCAGGCCTTGAGTTCAAATGCCAGGACTCCCACCTACACATAGAGGGAGATCTTGAGAAAAGCATTCCTATTCATGTGAATGCTTAATGGAATGTTATAAAAATAACAATTAAATTTGCAGTTAGTTCATGTATATTATTTAATTAAATATACACTACTACCAATTATTGATAAATTATCCCTTACTTTATTTAAGTATTATGGTTGAATACATAACAAATATTAATTGCAAATTAGTCATTGTACTATAATTATTGTGTAAAATTTTTTAAATATTATTTTATTTTATTTGAGAACATACTGTACAGAGGGGCTACAATTACATGGGCAGGATAATGCATACATTTCTTACCAAGCATTGCAGCCTCCTCCTTTGTTTACCCTTCACCTCCCTTCCCAGCCTCCCCCCTCCCCCCACCCACTTATACCCCCCTCCTCCCCCACCGACTTTGTAAAGCTGGTTTTGACATGACAATTTGTACTTCTCATTGTTGCAACAGATCCACCTGAATCCTTAAACGACTTGTTTGTCCCCATCTCCTCCACATGTTATACTGACATCAAATATAGTGAAAGTGGGGGTTACACTGTGGGGGAGGGACATACAAAGCAACAAAGAAATAATCTTATAAATGCGTTAGAAACATATGCATGAAAGAAACGAAAACATTAAAATACATATTTAAGGGTTCATTTTCCTAACATCACATTATCTGAACTTTTCTGCTTGACTCATACCTATACTAGATATTGCAAATAAGGGAAACCATGGGACCTATGCTTCTTTGGGCCTGGCTTACTTCACTTAATATAATTTTTTCCAAACCTTTCCATTTCCTAACAAATGGGGAAATGTCATTCTTTCTGATGGAGGCATAGAATTCCATTGTGTATATATACCACATTTTCTTGATCCATTCATCTACTGAGGGGCATCTGGGTTGGTTCCATATCTTAGCTATGGTAAATAATGCTGCAATAAGCATAGTTGTGCTGGTAGCTTTAGTGTGGTCTTGTTTGTAAACATTTGGGTAAATGCCCAAAAGTGGGATTGCTGGATCATAGGGGAGATCTATGTGAAGTCTTTTGAGGAACCTCCATACTGCTTTCCAAAGTGGTTGAACAAGTTTACATTCCCACCAACAATGAAGTAAGGTTCCTTTCTGTCCACATCCCCTCCAGCATCTGTTGTTGTTAGAGTTCTTGATTTTTGCTGTTCTAACTGGAGTGAGGTGATATCTCAATGTTGTTTTGATTTGCATTTCTTTTATGGCTAGGGATGTTGAGCATTTCTTCATGTGTCTATTGGCCATCCTTCTTTCTTCTTCAGAGAAGCTTCTCTTTAAGTCTTTCGCCCACTTATTTATTGGGCAGTTGTTTCTTTGAGGATTTGTTGTTGGGTGGTTTAATTTTTTGAGTTCCAAGTATATTTTAGATATGAGACCCTTGTCCGTTGTATGGCTAGTAAAGATCTTCTCCCAATCGGTGGGCTTTCTATTGATCTTGCTAGCTATGTCATTTGCCCTGCAGAAGCTCTGCAACCGTATGCAATCCCATTTGTCCAACCTTTCTTTGATTTGTTGTGCTTCTGGGTCTCTATTCAGAAAATTTCTGCCTGAGCCAAGGAGACCTAAGGTTTCTCCTATTCCATCCTGTAATGTTTTCAGAGTGTCTGCTTTGAGTTCAAGGTCTTTGATCCATTTGGAGTTGATTCTGGTGCAGGGTGATATATAAGGATCTAGCTTTAGTTTTCTACATGTAGTTAACCAATTTTGCCAGCACCATTTACTGAAGAGGCTGTCTTTCTTCCATTCTATTGTTTGAGCTTCCTTATCGAAGATTAGATGGCTATAGGTCTGTAGGTTCATTTCTGGGTTTTCAATTCTATTCCATTGTTCCTGAGGTCTGTTCTTATGCCAATACCAAGCTGTTTTGATTACTATGGCTTTATAGTAGAGTTTGAAATTTGGTATTGATATTCCTCCAGCAGTGTTCTTTCCGTTGAGGCGCGTTTTTGCTATTCGGGGTCTTTTATTGTTCCATATGAATTTTTGGATTGCCTCCTCTATTTCCTTGAAGAATGAGGGTGGAATTTCTAATAGGTATCGCGTTGAATTTGTAAATAACCTTGGGAAGTATTGCCATTTTCACGATGTTAATCTTGCCAATCCAGGAGCATGGGAGGTTTTGCCATTTTTTAAGTTCTGTGTTGATTTCCTTTTTCAAGATTTTAAAGTTTTCATCATAGAGGTCCTTCACTTCTTTGGTTAAGTTAATTCCTAGGTATTTTATTTTTTTTGTGGGGCTATTACAAATGGAGTTGCTTTCCTAATTTCAGCCACACTTTTCTCATTGTTGGCATATAGAAAAGCCATTGATTTTGGGGGGTTAATTTTATAACCTGCTACTTTGCCAAAGTTTTGAATCAGCTTGAGTAATTTGGGAGTGGAGTCCATGGGATTCTTTAAATACAAGATCATGTCATCTGCAAAGAGGGAGAGTTTTATTTCTTCTTTCCCTATTTGGATCCCCTTTATGTCTGCATCTTGTCTTATTGCTGTAGCTAGGCATTCTAATACTAGATTGAAGAGAATTGGAGAGAGTGGGCATCCTTGTCTCGTTCCTGAGTTAAGAGGAAATGGCTTTAGTTTTTCACCATTGAGTATAATGCTGGCTGTAGGTTTGTAAAATTTTAAAATGTAGTCATACACTACTAATGTAATTGTTACTTTACAACATTCCATTCATATTGGTATATAAAAAAGTAGTGGATTATGTCTTCCATTCTAGCACCATGGTATGATTATCCCAATTAAAGAATACTGAGTACTTTTACATTAATGCTTTAATAAATATTCAACCATCATACTTCATTAAATGGAGGCATAATTTAATAATAATTCACAATATATATAATTTAATATCCTCACATTCTCTCTCTCTTATATATATTGCAAACTACACATCTATCTATCTATTTATCTAACCATCTATATCTATACCTACATCTAAATCTATATCTATATATATATCAGTCACAATTATGGCTTGTTCCCAGGTTCTCAGAACTGGCTGGTAGCTCAGTTTGCCAAAGGCTTTTGTTCTACAACTGACCCGTTCATAAGTTCAGCATTGTGGGCTGTGAGTTCAAATCCCAGCATTTCCAAAATTTTATATGTGGAGTCAGAAGCCAATTTTGACACATACTTTTTCCTTCTCTGTGAAAGTCCTGGGTCTTAGTATGATGTATAATCCACATGAAATATATCCATGTGATAATATGTAATAAATATAATAAATGGTATATATGTAATAAACTAAAATAAAACATAAGATTAATAAATGTCATATGGAGTAGCCCCATCTATGTAAATAGATCTCATATATGAATATTATTTTTATCAGTCCTGGAGCTTGAATTTGGGCCCTGGAAACTGGGCTGAAATTCTTGTCTTCAATGATGGTGAGCTTCCTCTGCCCCACAGTGCCACAGAGTTACCTGGACCCTGAATTCAAATCCCAGACCTGCCAGAAAAATGATCAAAATTCTAAGCAAGGGCCTTAATTTCTTTTGGCCAGGATTAGGGCTTGAACTCAGTTCATGGCAACTCTGCCTCAGCCTTGATCATCCTAGGCTGGGCTGCAGCATCTGGACCCACAGTCCATCCTGAGATCCTAGGACCCGAGTTCAAATCTTGGGACTGGCAAAAAAAAAACAACAAAAAACAGAAGCGCTGGGAAGGTGGCTCAGTTATAGATTGCTTGCCATGCATGCATAAGACCCTGGTTTCGATTCCTCAGCACCACATAAGCAGAAAAAAGCAGGAAGTAGTGTTATGGCTCAAGTGATAGAGAGATAGCCTTGAGCTGAAGAGTTGGGGGACAGCACCCAGACCCAGAGTTCTGGCCCCAAACCAAAAAAAAGAAAGAAAAAAATAGTGCTGGGAAAAAAAGGGAGAAGGATAAAACTGGGAAGTTTCAGAAGGCGGTTTTACATTTTTTCCTTTACAACCATCCTGGGTCTAAATATCAGGGACCATAAAGTGTACATGACCTTGCACTGTTGAACTTTGGTGGGCTATCAAGGAAGCCATACCCAAAACCAGCAACCTAGGCCCGGCGTGTGAATCCCAGGACTGCCACCTATCAAGGGCGGGAGATCCAAAGAAAAGCATTTTGATATACATCCATATGAATGGAATGTTGTAAAGTACCAATTACATTAGTAGTATATGATTACATTATAAAATTATGCACAATAATTATAGTACATTGACTAATTTACAATTAATACTTTGTTATGTATTCAACCATAATACTTAAATAAATTAAGGGATAATTTATCAATAATTGGTAGTAATATCGTATATATAATTAAATAATATACAGACATCTTTGTCTTGTTTTTATATACATACATACATACATACATACATATATACATACCTACATATATACTTATATATATATATATATGTATGTAACAATCTGTCTATCTATCTATCTATCTATCTATCTATCTATCTATCTATCTATCTATCTATCTATCTATCTATCTATCTATCTATCTATTTCTACACTGGTCATTCCTGGGGCTCAGTAGTAGAGTGCTTGCCTAGTATGTATGAAGCCCTGAGTTCAATTCCACACTATCACATGCACAGAAAAAGCCAGAAGTAGTGCTGTAACTCAACCAGTTGGGCACTGGCTTTGAACATGAAAGCTTAGGGACTGTATCTAGGCCCATACTCAAGCCCCAGGACTGGCACCAAAAACAAGTTAGAATGTTCTAACTGCAAGAATAGAAGGCCAAGATTTCAAATACCTCTTCACAGATCAAGCTGGTAGTCTGAACCTGATGGCTGTCATCTGAATTGACTTAGCCAGAGGTCAACAGCTGCAACCCAGCATCATGGAACCAGACACTGCTGGCTCACCCCTAGCTGCTCAGAGGGTGAGATCAGACACTGGTGTGTTGAAAACTAAGCCCTGCCAGGGAATCTGCTAGACTTTGAGCTGTGCCTCAAAGTGGTAGAGATATAGCCTTGAGGAAAAGGTCTTAGGACAGTATGTTCAACCTATGAGCGAAATCTCCTAGGCTGATGGCCCGCCCCCCCAAAAAACACCCCTCTAAACTGTTAGATGTGAACTTGTGCAGTTTGTAACCTGTATCTGAAAGAGTGGTGATAAGCACCCTAATTCTAATGACAGTTTGTAGGATACAGCCATGTTATGAGTCCTTCCTGGGGTGTTGGGTGTTGAGTCCTTCACGGGGTACTGGGTTGTTCATGGGGTATTGTGTGCTGACTCATTCACAGGGTACTATGTGCTGAGCCCTTCATGAGTTGTATTCTTTCATCTGGTCCTTATAAGATCTACACAAGTAAGATGATTTTGCAGATGAGAAATTCGAGGCTCAGATATGTCCCGAAGGCAGGGCCAAATTAATGTATATACTGAGCTCTAGTGACTTGTCTCCTGTAGACAATTGTTTTGGTTTAGTTTTCTATATCATGAACCTTGAACTCAGAGCCTAGGTGTTGACTTTTTTCTTGGGTTCATGGCTAATGTTCTACTATGTGGAGCCAAGGACCCCCTTGCAGCAAAGTGTCACGGCTTAGGTCTCTTTAGCTGAGATCTATCATCCTGCCTGCTCAGGAAGCTGAGAATCTTGGTACCTTTTCCGCTTGGTGGTTGAGTGGCTCTGATGCTCCTTTAGTCTTGATGTAATGATGCCAGACAGATGTTTGTATCTGGAAATGAGCACATCTCTATCCAAGGACTTTTAAAGTACCTTTTAAAAATACTTTTGAAATTGATTTTAAAATATTCTAATGAAATTTTCAAAAAGTTTGTTAATTTCTGCTCTCAAAATTAAAGTCACTAAATTATGGAGTTAAAAAAAATTATCCCAGATCACAGGTGAAAGCCAGCCTGGCAGGAAATTCCTTGAGATGGTTATATCCAATAAACCATCAGAAAGCCTAAAGAGGTGCTGTAGCTCAAGTTGCAGTGCACTAGACTTGAGCTGAAGAGCTCAGAGACAACACCCAGGCCCCGATTTGAACTCCTCCAACTTACAAGAAAAGAAAGAAACCTGAAGTGGAGAGCTAGGATTGTTTCTTAGGGGTAGACTGCTTTACATGTGTGAAACTCTGGGTTTGATCCACATCCCTAGAAAAAAAGGCTGAAGTGGCTGTGTTACTCAAGTGGTAGAGTGCTGTCCTTGGACAAGAGAAACTCAGGTACAGTGGTTAGGTCCTGAGTTCAAGCACACACACACACACACACACACACACACACACACACACACACACTCACACAAACACGGAGGCACCATTGCCAATAATGAATCATTTCATTAGGTTCAGTTCCCTAATTATCTGCCAGAAGGACTCTTCAATTAATGTTAGCAGTTTGGTTCAACACTGAAACACAATCTTACAATGACAGGATGAGGGCAGGAACTTGGCCTGCCATTGAGGTTGCACAAATGAATGCTTGCTGTCAAAACAGAGCACTGGGCTTGGCGCTGGTGGCTCACACTTCTAATCCTAGCTACTCAGGAGGCTGAGATCTGAGGATCATGGTTCAAAGCCAGTTTGGGCAGGAAAGACTATGAGACTCCTATCTCCAATAAACCACTAGAAAACCAGAAGTGGCTCTGTAGCTCAAGTGGTAGAGGGCTCACCTTGAGCTGAAGAGTGCAGGGACAGCTCCCAAGCCCAGAGTTCAAGCCCCATGACCGACCAAAAAACAAAAACAAAAACAAAAGAAACAGAGCATTGGGGAGAGAGATAGTTTGGGGTACAAAGAGGCCTTTTTCTCCTGACCTTCAGAACCTGCCTGCACACATCCTCAATAATTGGTCCAGATGAATTGTTTGTTACACAGCAATACAGGAGTGAGGCTTTTTGTCTGCCTGTTCCAACAATGAGTCAGACTTACTCCAGCAGGGTATGCAGAACCCCTCAGGCTACACTAGGAACAATAAGGGGAGCCCCAGAACATGCACTGTCTTGAAAGCATTCGCTGTGCTATGAAATCATTCTATTCAAAGCAAATTTCCTAGCTGGGTACATTTCTTCATAGAGACTCTGATGTTCACTGATATAAATACATGCATACATACACAGACACATGGAGTTACTGGCTCTTTTTTGTGGCATGTCCTGAGACTTGAACTGTGAGCCTAGACATTTTCACTGAGCTTCTTTTGCTCAAGGAAGCATTTTATTGTGTCTTAAACCATGATTACCCTAGGCTGGGGTGCAGCTTTTACACCCACAGATAATCCAGGGATCCTAAGACCCGAGTTCAACTCCCAGCGCTGGCAAAAATACAACGAACCAACAAAAATGGAGGAGGAAAAATCAGGAAGTTTTATACAACAGTTTTACCTTTGTTTCCTTAGCACTGTGACCCTCCTGGGTCTCAATGACTCAGCTTGAAAATTGTACATGAGCTTGCATTGATGAAGGCTTAGGGCTCTCAGTGAAGCCTGAGCCCAACCTAGACACCTAGGCCCTGAATTCAGTCCTGGGAGTTCAATCCTGGGACTGCCACCTACACATGGCTGAAGATCCTAGGAAACTTATTCCTATCTATAGGAACACTAATAGAATGTTTGAAATGTACTAACTGAATTACTAATTAGCTAGTCATTCCAGTTTAAGATTGTATTTAATAAATATAGGTCATTGATTAATACTTTATAAGTCTTCTTCAATAATTGATTAATGGAGGCATAATTTTATACTAAATAATTGGTAGTAATATAATATATAGTAATAATATATAGAGATCACCCTTTATATAGGGTTATACACTAGAGTCTACATAAATGTCTATCTGTCTCTCTCTGTATACATTTATAGATGCATACACATTTGTAAATACACACACACGCACACACACACACACACACACACACACACACACTGCAATCTAAACATCTATCTGTTTTTATATTGGCCATTCCTAAAGCTTGATCTCAGGTCCTCAAATTTCCCCACAACGTCTCTTGCATCAGACTGGTGTGCTAACATTTACCCATTCATGAAGTGGGCCTGCTAGGCCCTGAGTTTAAGTTACAAAACTGCCAAAAACTTAATCCTGGTGGAGAGCCAATTGTCCCACTTGTTTTCCTTATCGGTGAAATTTCTGGGACTCAGGAATGATGTAGAATACATAGGCTCATCTACGTCTTATGTAATAGGATGCAAAAAAATGTTATAAGTGTAGTCATACTCACTAAAGTGCATAAGAAACAAATAAAACACAAAATAAAATGAATACACTAACCATAGTATGCAGTAAACATGTGTAGGTAAATATAAATCATGTATTTAAAATATATACGAATATTAATTTTTCGAGTGCTAGGACTTGAATTCAGGCCCTAGGAACAGGCCTGAATTTCTTGTCTTCCAGAAAGGTGATCTTCCCCATCCCTCACAATGCTGCAGATTTACCCAGACCCTGAGTTCAATTCCCAGGCCTGGCAGAAAAAATTGTGTGAATTCCAAGCCAAGGAGCCTCATAATTTTTAAAATATTTTTAATGTATGTATGTATGTATGTATGTATTTTTATTTTGTCAAGCATAGGGCTTGAACTCATGTTGTGGCAATTCTGCCTCAGCTTTGATCACTCTAGGCTGGGGTGTAGCCACTGGACCCACAGCCGAACCTGGGTTCCTGGGCCCTAAAGTCTGACAAGAAAAAAAAAATTAATGCGACATAGGAAAAAAAAAAAACAACTGGCAACTTGCAGTTGGCTGCCGGTTTTACCATTCTGTCTGAATGACACTGTTGAAAAATGTTGGTAACCTGGCATTGCTGAAGGCTGGTGAGCTACCAAGGAAGCCATAGGCCAACATGGCAACATAGGCCCTGTGTTTGAAGCCCAGTCGTGACCCCTACCAAAGGTGGGAAATCCTAAGAATCTCCTTCTTATTCATAGGAATACCGACGGAAGATTATGAATGGCAAGGTTGAATAAGTTGTTTCTGAATACTACTATATAAATAGAGTGATTTTAGGAGGCAAATGGATTTTAATGAATATTTTTGACATTTTCAAAGAATAGTATTAATGACATGGACTCAATAGTTTTGGAACAGTGGTTGATTTCATTAATAATTCATTAAGGATGAAAACAATATTATTAATTGCATGGAGAGGCAACAGCCCTAGGGGTCTAGAGCTGAGGTCTCTCATCCTGCTTTCTCAGGAAGCTGAGATCTGAGGACATGGGTTCCAAACTATCCCAGACACAAAAGGTCTCATGAGCCTATTATCTCCAATTCACCACTAAGAAACCTGAAGTGGAAGCTAGTTGCTTGTCACTCATGTCTGTCATCC
This sequence comes from Dipodomys merriami, assembly GCF_024711535.1. Lineage (NCBI taxonomy): Eukaryota > Metazoa > Chordata > Mammalia > Rodentia > Heteromyidae > Dipodomys > Dipodomys merriami. The sequence goes on from NW_027206166.1 coordinate 27,888, forward strand.
AAGCTATTCAGGAGGATGAGATCTGAGGTTCATGGTTCAAAGCCAGCATGGGCAGGAAAGTCCTTGAGACACTTAGCTCCAATGGACCACCAGAAAAGCTGAAGAGGCATTTGGCTCAAGTGGTAGAGCACAAGACTTGAGCTGAAGAGCTCAAGGATAGCACCCAGGACCAGACATCATCTTCTACAACAATAAAAAAAGACAGAAACAAACAAACAAACCTGAAGTAGAGGGCTGGGAATGTGCCTTAGGGTTTGAGTGCTTTGCAAATATGAAACCCTGAGTTTGATTTCTCAGGACCACAATCCTAAAAAAAAGCCTGAACTGGCTCTGTGGCTCAAGTAGGAGAGGGTTATACTTAAAAAAGAGAAACTAGGTACAGTGCTCAGGTCCTGAGTTCAACCTCCAAGAATCGTGTATATGCCTATGCGCCCTCTCCCACGTGTGCACGCACACACACACACACTCACACATACACAGACAAGAAGTGATGCTGTTACACAAAATGGTAAAGCACCATGCTTCTGCACTGAGCTCATGGTCAGCACCCAGGCCCTGTGTTCTACCCCAAAACCTGGCCACCCAGGGCCCAACTAGGAGAGGTCAAATGTTTCAAAACCTGATGAGATTCACCAGCCCTAGATGACAGGAAGCTTTGTGATACCAGATATGTGCTTGGATTTCCCAAGCTTCCTGAAATCTAAGAGAGACATCATAGGCCCATCATCACAGGCAATGAAACATTTCATTAGGTTCAATGCCCTACTTGTCCGCCAGGACTCTTGAATTATATTGAGCACTGTATCTGAACACTGGAATATAGTCTCACAAAACCAGGATAAGTGCACATGACGTGGCCTGTCACAGAAGGTGGCACATATGAAGGCTTCCTGTCAAACCAGAGCACTGGGGAAATAGTTTGGGGTACAAAGAGACCTATTTCTCCTGAACTTCAGAGCCCACTAACACTCATCCTCACTATCTGACTCGGACGGAGTTGTTTGCTACACAGTTGTACAGGACTGAGTCCTTTTGTCTGCCTGTCCAGACAATGAGAGAGACTTTTTCCAGCAGACCTGGGATGCAGAGAAACCCTCAGGTTACACTGGGAACAGTGAGGGGAGCCCCGGAACATGCACTATCATGAAAGCAGTCTCTGTTGTGAAATCATTTTATTGAATATACATTACCTAGTTTGGTGCCATTCATCATATCTACTCTGGAGCTTCACCTATAGGAATATATCCATACATACCCAAAGAAATGGAAGTACAGGCTTTTTTTGAGGGGGCAGGCCTTGGGGTGGAACTATGAGCCTAGAACTTGTCCCTCAGCACATTTTGCTCAAGGGTAATGCATTAAGCTTGAGTCACATCCCCACTTCTGGGTTTTTCTGTGATCTCTTAGAAATAAGTGTTATGGACTTTCCTAATCTGGCTGGAATCAAATTCAGTTTATCTACATCTCACCCTCTGAGGAGCTGGGATTACAGTGAATAGCCACTAGCACCTTCTTTCTTTTCTTCTTCATTTTTAATCTGGACAATCTGACTTCTTAGCAGGGTCATTCCAATGGTTTGAATTTATAAATTAACTACCCAATATTCTTTAGAACTGCTTTACCTGAGAAAGATTTTCTCTCCTCATCTTCTCCTCTGGGACACATGTTTGAAGCCAAAAGTGAGAAATGAGTGTCACAGGATTTGGGAGCAAATGTCCATAGGACATGTCAATTCTGTCACTTAGCATTGAGCTGCAGTGAATTTGTTGTCTCAAGATGAGAAGACCAAAAGCTGGAGCTATCCTCATACTGTCTGCATTACTCCTTTTGTCTATAAAATGATCTAGTAATTATGAGTGTTGTGTGTCTACAACCTTAAATATCTAGAACCCACTACAAGCATCTTCATGTATCTCTTTTTCTCTAGTGCCTCTCGAGATTTAGACTAAGGGTTTATGTGGAAGGACTCCTTGGTGTATCCCTGAGGAAAGCCGCTTGAATCCTGTTTGGGAGATCGCCGTTCAAATTCAGCCTGAGCAAGAATTCTGTGAAACTCTTATCTCCAATAAACCACCAGAAAACCAGAAGTGGAACAGTGGTCCAGAGGGCAGAGTTCCAGCTTTGAGAGAGAAAGCCAAGAAGGAGACACAGGCCAGACCAGGCAGGAAAGCCAGGGAGGTGCTTATGTCCAATTAATGATCAGATAGCTGAAAGTGGAGCTGTGGCAGTGATAAAGCCGCAGCTTTGGGAAAAACAGCAGAGGAATGCATTGGGCCCTGAGGTTAAGCCTTGGGATGTCCACAAAAATTTTTCAAAAAGAGAAGGCCAATTTTATGTATCAGTGCCCTACCTACTTATGTCTGTATATTACCTCCCTGAATGCAAACAGACCTTATGCAGTGCTTCTCCTTTTATTTACTGATTTATATTTCAGATATGCTCCTTTCATATACTGCATCATTCTCTTCATTTCAGGCCCATGGCTTTTCTCTTCCAGGGTTCCAGGCCTGTGTCCTTATATGATACACTGACACTCTCAGGAGCCTTCATTTACATTTGTTATGAGGCCAATTCAGGAACCATAACAAACTAGGCAGGGGAAAAGTATAACAGGTTTCATAGAAGTATCCAGTATTCAGAAAATTAAACTTGGGGAGGTAAAATGGCAACATACTTTCCTAAAAAACTACCATTAAGGAAAAGATGAGGGAGCTTGGAATGTGGATTACAGAGAGAGTGCTTTTCTAGCATGCAAGAAGCCCTAGGTATGATTCCTCAGTAGCACATACACAGAATAATCCACAATTGGGGCTGTGGCTCAAGTAGTAGAGTGCTACAGACTGTGCCCAGGCCTTGAGTTCAACCCAAGAACTGGCAAAGAGATACCTAGGTAGAATGGTAGGTAGGTAGATAGATAGATAGACAGACATAGGATAGGTAGATAGATAGATAGATAGATAGATAGATAGATAGATAGATAGATAGATAGATAGATAGATAGATAGGAAGATGATAGATGAATCTGGTCTTGGATTTCAGGAGGAAAGAAGGGAACAATTCCCAGTCATTAGGTCTTCTGCAGTGTGCCAGGACACCAGCATTGCCTTCACACAACAAGAGAGCAAGAAGACTCTCTATTTCCCACTTCTCAGGCAGCCAAGGGCACCAGAGCCAATTGGGCAGAGCCAGGTTCTAACTCAGATGCTTGGAGAAAGAAGAGAAACAACCCTGACTCTAGTTGGTCTGGGGATTTGAATTAATTATGTGGAGAATGAAGGAAGGAGAAAGGACGGGCAGAGGGAGAAGAAGGGCTTTCAAATCTGAAAAATGGAGAGTCAAAAACCCACTCCCTAAAACCAGAGATCAGGGATTTTCTACTCTGTTCCTCCCCTTTCACCGACTAAACTGGCTCTATTGGTAACCTAAGATAGCCTGAATCTCCCTTAACTTGTGAGAAGAATGTTAATTAGTCATTGTTTGAAGAGGCTGAGAAAAGCCTGACCCTGTTGTAACTCTAACGAGTGTTTTAGATTTCCTCCCATTGCTGGAATGGCCTGGAATATATGAAGTGGTTTTACTGCTCACTTATCTGTTGAATGTGTACATTCTGCCTCCGAATCCTGTAGGCCTGGTCTCTGCACCTAGCCTGGTTTTGAAACTGTTTTCTGTCCTTCAATTACAGTGCTACACTGGAGTTCTTTCTGCTAACAGGGCTAGGGTTTGGAGCCTAAGAACTTCATGTGAACCCAAGATGGGTCAATGATTCTTTCCTGCTTCTATAGCTCAAGAATTCTAAGAACATTTAGAGTGCAAGTTCTTCTCATCACCAAGGGAAACAAAGGAAGCTCTTGAACATCTGACCTTTCAGAAGTGGAAGTCAGAGTCTCATAGACTATCCTGCCCTGGCTGGCTTCACCTTGTAATCCTCAAACCTCAGTCTCCTGAGCTAGGGTGACAGGCCTGAACTACTGGTGCTCTGCTAGGCTCAGAGCTGTAATGACCTTGACAGTACAAATCAACTGCTATCACAATGGGCTTGGGGAGCATATTAAGCCTTTCAACATTGGACCTTTCAGAACCCTGTAGGACACAAGGTTACAATGCTAGCGTCTGAGAGGCTGGGCATATGGATGTGTTACACTTGAACTTTAAGCTCTGACTCCAGTTCTGGTATACATCAGTGTTCATTTTCCAAAGAATGATCTCATAATTAGCAAATAGGAAAAGTGCCTGGATTAACCCTCACTTTTTTCCCAATAGTGTGTCTTGAGCTCAAGTCTGGGCACTGTCACTTAGCCCCTCAGGTCAAGACGAACACTCTACCACTTGAGTAATAAGCACCACATGGGGTCTTTTGGTGGTTCACTGGAGATAAGAGTCTAACAGGCTTTCCTTGGCTAAGCTGTCTTTGAACTGTGGTCTTCAGCTCTCAGCCTCCTGAGAAGCTAGATTTCCATGTGTGAGACACTGGCATCTGGTCTATTGTTTTTGACAGTCCTGGGTCTTGATCTTAGAGCCTAGGTACTGTCTCTGAGCTCCTTTATCTCAAGGCTAGCCACTTGAGCCACTCCACAGTTTCTACCTATTTCTGAGTATGTGGCACTGAGGATTCAAACCCTGGCATTCATGCATTCTAAGCGAGCTCTTTACCACTAAGCCACATTTCTAGCTCCATCCTTTCAATCTTACCCCTCACTTGCCTATCCTCAGGAAAAGGTTTCTGACTATAAATCATCTAAAGAAATCCCAATAGGAAAAAGTACAAAGATTGGACAAAGCTCATACTTGGAAGAAACTCTAAACATGTGAAAACTGTGACAAATGCATCCATTTAATTATGTATTATGTTTCAATACTTAATAAAATATTAATGAAAAATGAGTCAATGTCCTAAATTGTTGCATAGAATTTTATTATAGTTGTGCAAAATGTAATAAATATTATGTGTATAATATGCTAAATACAATAATCAATCAATTAATGAATCAAAGAAAAAGAAAATACAAAATCAATAAAATCATAATATGAAATTAACATGCATAAGTGTATATCATATATTACACATGTATAGAAATATTTTTTCAATTGCAGGGCCTTCATTCAGGCCCTGGGAACTCTAGCCTGAATTTCTTCTCCTCAAAGACAGTGAGCTTCGCCTTCACCCATGGTGTAAGAGTTACATGGATGGTGACCTCAAATGCTAGCAATGGCAGAAATATTGTCCCAAGTTTTGAGAGTGACTTACTTTTTTTAATGGAAACAATCATGTTTACTCAGTTCCATACTGAACATTAAAAAAAAGCAGTGTAGAATTTTGTACAGATATTCAGACATACTTTCCTTACCTCTAAAGTGCTTCTCTGAGAACTATATTGTTTCTCTTTTTTGTACTTTTTTATTGCAAAAATGTTTTACAGAGAGGTTACAGTTATAGGAGCAAGGTAATGAGTACGTTTCCAATTGAGCATTGTTGACTCCTCCTTTGTTTTTCCCCTACCATCCCTTGCCTCCCATCTCCACAACTACCTCACGCTGCCGAGGTCAGTGACTTAGTTTTTCATTTTTGTGTGGTTTGAACTCAAGCTGTGGCAACTCTTCCCTCACATTGCTACAAGTTTACCAAGACCCTGAGTTCAAATCCCAGGCTAGGAAAGAAAACTGGCAGAAATTCCAAACCAGGGAGCTTTATTTTTTTCAATTTACTTAAATAACGTTTTTTCTTTCTTTCTTTATTTTTTTTCAACCATAGGGCTTGAACTCAGTTCGTTTCAACTCTGCCTCAGCTTGAATCTCCCATAGCCGACCCTGAGATCCTAGGCTCAGAGTTCTTGCAGGTAGAAAAAAAAACCTGGAAAGCACAAAAAGTGGCAAGGGCTGGGGTTTTATGATTTTTTCTTTGGACGGTAACCATCCTGGGTCTGAATGACATGGCTGCAAGATGGACCTGCCCTGCCCTTGCTGATGACTGGTGGGTTATCAGTGAAGCCATAGGCCAACCTGTCAACATATGCCGTGGGTTCAAATCCCAGTCCTGGTACCAATGGAAGGAGATCACAAGAGACTCATTCCTATGCATAGGAATAGTGATTAAAAGAGTAACACAGGTCTTGTGTAAAATTGGATTCAATAATCCTAGAATGCTGATTGGTCTTAATGTTATTAAGCATGAAAAGGATAATATTCCTTCAATGGTGGGATAATAAATACCTAAGAATTGGTAGGAATGTATTAGTTGTCATTCAATCATAGATAGATGGCTCGGGCACTCTTTACCAATATATATTTATTTGTATACCACCATCTGCCTATCCATGTATTGCTGTTTTGGCCAAACCTGGGGGTTGATCTTAGTGCTGGGCAAACACCTGACAGCTTCATTGTCTAGAGGCTGCCATGCTGAAACTCACCCATTCATGAATTGGGTCTGCTCGACACCGAGCTCTCAGATCCTCACACTGCCAGACATGATGGAGAACATATCTGAAGTCTAGATTTTCTGTGATAGGATGTAAGCAATGTAATAAATGGTATAGGTATCATCAGAGTCAATAAAATAAATGGTAAATAAATGAATAAAACAAGAAATAAAATGAATAACCACACCAAACACAATATGGACTGAACATCTGTATGGAAGTATAAATCCCATCGTTAAAATGTATATAAGGAGTATCTTTTCCAGGCATGAGGCTTGAATTCAGCCCTCCTATGAAGAGGGAATAGCGGGAGATCCTGAGATATTCATTTCTGGACCTAGGCAGAGTCATGGAATGCAATCGATCTCATCCTTTAATGAGTAATTCGTGCATGATGCAAGTAGGAAATGATAGGCAAGACTCATGGGGTATAGATTATTTGTAAAGGAGAGTTGATGAAGCGTGACAATAATAATCACAGTCATGAAATGGAGGCATCAGGAAAGATCCAAGAATCAGTAGTCACACAGATTGGATTCCATCACAGGTCACCATCAATCCTACTCTATAGAAATATATACATATTTGCATACTACCTTCAGCTTATGGAAGGGTGACTATTGTGCTCACCACTCTCCCCCCACGGGGGCTCAAACTCAGGTACTGGGAAGGCCTAGCTCCTTCGTTGCTAACAGGCTGGTCTGCTCATGTGGTACCATTCACCAATGGTGCCTGCTAGACCTGAGTTCAGATCCCAGTCCTGCCAAAAGATTCATCTTGATGCCAGAAGCCAATCATTGAACCTGTTTAATTTCCTGTGCAAGTACTGGGTCACAGCTAGGATGGCGATTGCATGGGTCACCCTGTGGTCATGGGAATAAGTTGTTATACATGTTAGCCCAGTTATACCTGTCATCATATACTCAAGAAAATACACAATACATTCATGAATAGCATACAAAATAAAGACAGTAAGTACACTCAATGCATGATGCAGTCCACACACGGATGTGAATATACATCCCATGTTTCAATGATTCATTGAGGACTATTTTGGCCTCACTAGAGCTCGATCTCAGTTCCTGGGAACAACCCAGCTCCTTACTGGCTCACAGTCTGGTGTGATCATGTGGACCCACTGTGCAGTTGGGCCTCTTAAGCCCCGAGTTCGAGTCCCAGCACTGCCAAAAATTCACCCTGATGTGAGAAGACAGTTGTTGCACCTGTTTTCCTTTGCTGCACAAATTCTGGGTCTCTGCTAGATGGAGAAGGTATAGGCAACTCTATACTCATGGGAATAGGTTGTCATCCAGTTCACCACAATTATATCTGTCAACCTATACTTAAGAACATACACAATACATCAATGAACAAGACACAAAATAAAGAGAATGACTACACCAAATGCAAGATGCCGCCCACCCATGTTTGGAAATATAGATCATCTGTTTAATTATGAATTTATGACTATATTGGCCCCCACCAAGGATCAATCTCAGGTCCCGGGAATGGTCTAGCTCCTTAGAGGCTCACAGGCTGGTGTGCTTACCATGACCCATTCACCAATTGTGCCTGCTAGGCCTTGAGATCAAATTCCAGCATTGCCAAAAGATTCTTTCTGATGTGAAAAGTCTAGGTTTGCACATGTTTTCATGTTCTGTGCATGTTCTGGATGTCATTGAGGATGGAGAATGCTATATAGGCAACTCTATAGCCATGGGAATAGGTTGTCATCCATGTCAGCACAGTTATATCTGTCACCATACTCAATAAAATGCACAATTCATCAATGAATAAGACACACAAAAAAAGAATAACTACACTGAATGCAAGATGCATACCACACCTGTAGGTCAAGAGAGGTCCTATGTTTAAAAAGGGTGGGCTTGCTATTTTGTCCAGTGCTGGGCTTCAAATCAGGCCCTGGACCAGGTCTGACATTCTAGTCTTCAAGGATGGTGAGCTTCCCCTTCCCCCACAGTGCAACAGAGCTACCCACACCAGAGTTCAAATCCTAGCACTGACAAAAGTTTCATCCTGATGTCAGAAGCCAGTTGTTGCACATGTTTTCTTCTCCTGTGAAAGTCCTGAGTATCAACTAAGAAGGGGAATTCATAGACAACCCTATAACCATGGGAACCTTTTGTCATTCATGTCAGCACAGTTATACCTGTCATCATACTTAGTAAAATATACAGTACCTCCATGATGTAGATACAAAATAAGGAGAAGTTCACTAAACACAATATGCTGTTGACAGATGTATGTCAATATAGATTGTATGTTTAAATTATGAATTTATGTCTATAGTCTACCACCTCGGTGATCAATGTCAGATCCTGCGACTGGCTTGGCTCCTAAGTTGCTCACAGGTTGGTGTGTTAACCTTGACTTATTGGCCAATTGGTCCTACTAGGCCCAGAGTTCAGATCCCAGCACTACCAACAAGTGGATCGTGGAGTAAGAAGCCAAGTGTGAAACTTGTTTTCCTTTTTTCTGAATATCCTGTGTGATCCTGAGTATCCTGACATGGTGGAGAACATTTCTACAAATCTAGATGCTCTGTGATAGGATGTCATCAATGAAATAAACAGAATGGGTTTCATCACAGTACAATCAATGGTAAATAAATGAATAAAACAAAAAATACAAGGAACAACCACACCAAACATCTATGGACTGAACATCTACAGGTAAGTATAAATCCTATCTTTACAATGTATATAATTAGTATGTTTTCCAGAGCTTGGGCTTGAATTCAGGACTAGTGAACAGGCCTGACTTTCTCATCTTCAAGTACGGTGATCCTCCCCTTCATCCACATTGCTGCAGATTTACCCACATCCTGAGTTCAAATACAAAGACTAGAAGAGGAAACGTCATGAATTGCAAGCCAAAGAGCTTTTTTTTTAATTTTACTTTTCTCAATATGGTGCTTGAACTCAGCTTGTAGCAACTCTGCTCAGCTTCGATCACCCTAGGCTGGGGTGCAGCCACTAGACCTATAGCTGCTCCTGGGATCCTAGACCCCCAGGCCTTGCAGGGAAAGCAATGCACAGAAAAAATGTGGGTCTGAATGACACTGTTGCAAAGGGTACTTCATCTTGCATTGGTGAAGGCTGCCAGACTATTGGGGAGGCCATAGGCCAATGTGGCAACATAGTCCCTGATATCGAGTACCCGTCCTGACTCCAACCAATGGCAGGAGATACTAAGAACATGGTCCCCCATCCATAGGAATAACAATGGAATGTTTTCAATGTCACGGTTGAATGAGTTGATCGTGAATGATGCTCCTATAAAATTAGACAGCATCATTTCAGGAGGCTGATAGACTTTATTTAATATTTATGAAGCATTAAAAGAATATTATTACTTACAGGAACACAATAATTTCAGGACACTCATTTCATTAAGGATGAAAACAATAATATTAATTACATGGATGAATAATTAAAACCCAGGAATTGGTAGGAATGTAATCTATACAACTGAATAATATATAGCTATCTTTTACACTCGATAAAGATATATATTTATTAATGTACTGCCATCTTCATATCAATGTTATTATTTTGTTCACCCCTGGGGCTTGATATCAGGTCCTGGGAACAGCCTGTCAGCTCAATTTGCCCCAGGATGGAGTGCTGACACTCACCCATTCGTGAATTGGGCCTTGTAGGCTTGTAGGCCATGAGTTCAGATGCCAGCACTGCCAAAAAAATGAATTGTGGAGTAAGAAGCTGATCGTGACACATGTTTTCCCTTTCTGTGAAAGTCCTGGGTGTCAGGTATGAAGTGGAATACATATGCAGACATATATCCTATGTAATTAATGTAATAAATGCTTTTTGTGTGTGTGGGGTCTGGTCGTGGGGCTTGAATTCTGGGCCTGGGCGCTGTCCTTCAGCTCTTCAGCTCAATGCTAGCAATCTACCACTTGAGCCAGAGCGCCACTTCTGCCTTTTTTCTTTTTGCTTATGAGGAATCGAACCCAGGGCCTCATGCATGCAAGGCAAAAGTTCTACCACTGAGCTACCCTCCCAGGCCCATGTAATCAATGTTTTATGTGACATAATAGTCAATAAAATAAATGTTCAATGCAATGCATGAATAAAACAAAAAATTAAATAACTGCACTGAATGAAATATAGTCAACATATGTTTATAATATAAATCATATATGTAAATTGTACATGAATAAGATGTTTTCCAGTGGTGGGGATCTATTTCAGGCCTCAGGAACAGACTTGAATTTCTTGACTTCAAGGAAACCAGCTTTCCCTTCCCACATAGTGCATCAGAGTTACCAAGACCATGAGTTCCAAAACCAGTCCTGGCAGAAAAATGGCACCTTTATAGTATATGAGACCCAATTCTTAGTTATTTCATTATGCCTCCATTTTATTAATGTGATTGTTTAAATGCTCAATAAAATATTAACTAACATCGATCAGTGTCCTATAATATAATTGTGTATAATTTTATACTGGAATCATTCAAGAACTGCTCATTCAATCATGACACACATCACATTCCGTTGTTAATCATATGGATAGGAGTAAGTTTTTTGGATCTCCTGCCATTTGGAGGTGGCAGGACCAGGATAAGAACTGTGGGCTACAGCTCCCACCACTTAAACCCAAGGATAGGGAACTAACCTGTTTATCCAAGAACATCAGCAAGACCAATGATTAAGCAGGCACCAGTGGCTCTCAGCAGTCCTCGTTGATACTTACAAGGCTGTGATTGGAGGATCATGGTTGAAGTCATCCTAGGCAGGAAAGTCCTTGAGACCCCTTTCCAACTTCAGTGACAACAAAGCCAGAAGTGCTGTGGCTCTAGTTTGGAGGGCCAGCCTTGAGCAAAAGTAGCTCACAGACTGTGCCCAGATCCTGAGTTCAAGGTCCAGGACTGGCAACAAACAGACATACACCATAATCTGTGCAGCCATCCGGTTAAAGCTGGTCACCCTCTTGTCTCCAACTGAATTGACATTGTTCCCTGGGAAAATGGCTAGGGAGATGCTAACTTCTTGACTCTGCCCATGCTGCTTGCATCACAGGATTCCGGCCACACCCCCATTCTTTCATGGTTCTTTCTCACCAATGGGATACAAGAATGATGGCCACGCCCACATTCCATGTTGCCTAGTAGTACCGGAATTCCCACTGTTAGTTTACACCACTACCAGCAGTTGAGGAAGGTGAGGTGTTTGAGTGGTGAGGAAGAGACGCAAGGCGACCAGAGTATAGTAGGAAATTGAGAAGCCTGCCTTCGCCCCAGCAGCTTTCCCCCTTTCCTAAGTTTCGAGATTTCAAATATCAGTCAATGTCGTGCTGCCAGACCGATTAAAGCCCCAACCGGATCCCTGGACCTGGTTCTCTCCTTTGGGCCCATTTGTCCACAATACCACTGCCATCACTGCTCGCCCCACCTGGAGCAGTCTCCAGCAGCTTCTCCCAGCAGCACAGGTGAGTGGCCGCCCCCAAATCATCCGCACCGAGGTCAGACCCCCCCTGGGGACACCATGACCCCTGCTTGTTTCCTCTCCCTGGCTCTGAGGAGCCAACTTTCTGTCTTGGCCATTTCTGAAACAGAGACTCAATATATGCTCTGGCTGGGCTGGATCGAGGTCCTCCTAGATGTGACAGGTATGCTCCTCCAGGCCTGGTCCTCTGTAGTTGGGATGGTAGACATGTAGCAACATGCACAGTCATCAATTTAGATGGCTTATTCCCAACTTTTAGTACATAGCAGCCGATTCTTGACCATAGGTGAAGCTCTGGGTAGGGCCGCAACCATCAGACCTCATTTTCCTCACAGGACAGTTGTTAGGAAACAAGGGATTTATGCAGAGGGATCTCTGGAACATGGCTAGGCACAGAGGGAGCAGCCTTCACATAAGGATCTCTGAAGTTCTGTTTGCAAATGACAAGAAGATACCCGGAAAGGGCTCAGATGGGGCCTTCTATTAATCGTGCAACAGATGTGGGATTATGAAACAAAACATGGTTCTCTTTCATCATTACCCTATCCCCATATGGAAGGGGATCCTTCATTCTGTGGAGTTTTGCAGCTAGGGAAACCGAGGCACAGAGAAGCCAGGTGACCTACTTATGACTTCAACTTCACAGGAAGCTCAGCCTGACTTCACTACCATCCTCCCTAAGACAATGGTTGTTATACAGTAGACTTCTGGTGGTAGGAAGTCCACTTCTTGTCAGTCGTGGGGCTTGAACTCTGGGTCTGGGCACTGTTCCTGAGCTCCTTAGCAAAAGGCTAGCACTCTACCACTTGATCCCACAGCACAATTTCTGGTTTTCTGGTGGTTCTTTGGATATAATAGTCTCACAGACGTTCCTGCCGCGGCTGGCTATGAACCATGATGTTTGTATCCCAGCCTCCTGTGTAGTTAGGATTAGAGTTCTAAGCCACCAGCAACCTTCTTAATTGTAATTGTGACTTTTTTCTCTCCCTCTTTCACAAGAACTGGTTGAATGGGTGCTGGAGGAGGGGGTTCCGCATCCCCATGTGGCTAGAACCCAAGGTGGCCCTCTCATTCTTGAGGTGGGCTGTAGGTTAGGTGTTGTCTTGCTCAGCCTGTTGAAACAGTTCAATGAGATAAGCCCCTCTGTGCCCTTGCTAGACCATGACAGTTCTTCATTGTCCATCCAGCCTTACTGGACTTATTGTATTGTATTGCTTTCGACATCATTTCTAGCACCTGGCCATAATTATGATACATAGTTATTGAATAAAAATGTAATGCCATCTTAAGAAAGTCATTTAGGGCTCCTGGAATGTGGCTTCATGGTACAGTGATTGCCTATCTTGCATGAAACCCTGGGTTCAATTCCTCAGCAACATATAAAAAGAAAAATTCTGGAAGTGGTACTGTGCCTCAAGTAGTAGAGTGCTAGCTTTGAGCAAAAAAAAAGAAAAAAAACTCAGGAATAATTCCCTACCCCTGAGTTTAAGCTCCTGGACAGGCAAAACAAAAACAAAACAAAACAAAACAAAAACTTTTAGTTAGTAAATGCAAAATAAAGAACCCATACTTGTAATATATAATTGCTCCTTCCATACTGACACTTGACAATAGTCCCTAATTCATGTACTTATATTAGGATACTGTGTTGAAAAAAGTTTTGTTCATTAAGTCACAGCTATTAATGCCAGGAATGTGCTTAGATGTCAGGTGAAGATTAATTCTGGAAATTCAACGATTCCAGGATTTTGGGTCGTCACTGCTAATCACAAAGAGAAGGGTAGTCTAAGTGTGATTTTGAAACCTTTTGGTCAGTTATGGCACCAAAAACGCAGAGGTTAAATAAGTGTTGTGACAGAAGATAAAGAATAACTGCAGATGTAAGGAATAAATGATAGTAACTAATGTATACCAGAAACTGTTCTAGAGAACCATTTTTGGTTATTGAAGAACTTGTTGTCAACTAGGCTTTTCCTCATTGTCTTTAGCATTCTAAATCTCTTAGACTAGTTCTTAATCTCTGTGTGATAAATGTATCTCCTTCTATGCTGTTCTTTCATAGGTGATATTCTTTGCTTTCTAAAAATCACAGCCTTTCTATATTTCTCAATGAACATTTCCTGATACTAAATTCACCTATACAGATGTCAGAGGATGCTAATGTAAGGGTCCCATAGCTCATGAGTCATTAATGTAACAAAATGGAAATGGAGGACATATTTATTGCTATCTCAATTTTTATGAAAAGCTGCAATGTCATCATTTGGTTAAAATTTCCATTCTTTGTAAACACAGTGTCATTCAATGCACATAAATGCAAATATGAGCCAGGTGCTGGTTATTTACACCTGTAATCCTAGCCACTCAGGAGGTTGAGACCAGAGGATTGTGGTTCAAAGTCAGCCTGCTCTGGAAAGTCCATGAGACCCTAATCTTCAGTTTACCACCAGAAACCCAGAAGTCGTGCTGTAACTAAAGTGGTAGTGCACTCAAGTTGAACTGAAGAGCTGAAGGACAGCACCCAGGATCAGAATTCAAGCCCCACAACCAATAAAAAAGGTGAAATATGACATTAAGTTTCAAAGGAAGGAAAAGATCAATAATCTTCCCAAGCAATACAAATAATTCCAAAATGATTCAGTGCACCTAATTTTGCTGAGTAATGTGATGGATTTTTTGCTGGTCATATTTTCTAAAAATAAATCGTTTAACTATGGATAAAGGTGGACCCATTGCAACAATGATATGTACAAGTCGTAACGTCGAAAAAAGAACTTTACAACTTTGGTGGGGGGGGGAAGGACCGGGAGGGGGGAGGGGGGTAGTACGGGAAGGGATGGGATGGGGAACCAAAGAGGAGGAAACAATGCTTGATTCGAAATGTACTTGTTATCTTGCCAATGTAATTGTAACTCCTCTGAACGGTATTCTCACAATAAAAAATGAAAAAATTGTCAAATATTAGCTTTAAAATAAACTTCATCTAATATTTCATGTTTGAAAAGAGAAGTCTATACAGTTGATGTCACTTGGCTTTCTTATTATCTTACTTCAAAGCCAACCCTGGCAGGAGAGACTGTCAAACTCTTATCTGTAATTACACAGAAAAAAGCCAGAAGTGGGTTTTGGTTCAAGCAGTAGAATACTAGATTTGGGGGCTGGTGGGCAGGAAAGAAAACTGTTCAGGGACAGGGTCCAGCCTCTGGGTTCAAGCCCCAGAACCAACACAAACTTAACAAACAAGCAAATAAAAAACTCAGATATTTCATTGGAACCCTCCGTAAAGGAGTACTGATCTGAGAAGAGGCTCCTTTTCCAGATCATACTCACTGGATGCTTCTTTGGAATCCTCCTTGCTCTGGAGAACTCAGGTCTAAATTAAAGTAATTGATAACTGACACCTGCATCAAGAAAAGCATCTCAGGGGTGAAATATACATCGATAAGACTTTAAAACCTATATGTCTTTGTTTCTTCGCAGTAGAACTTTTTTTTTTGGGGGGGGGGAGGTTCAGTCATGGGCCTGAACTCTGGGCCTGGGCGCTGTCCCTCAGCTCTTCAAGTAAAGGCTAGCCCTCTAACAATTGAGCCATAGCACCACTTCTGGCTTATTTTTGCTTATGTGGTGCTGAGGATTCGAACCCGGGCCTCATGCATGCAAGGCAAGCGCTCGACCACTGAGCCACCTTCCCAGTCCCTGGAGTAGAACATGTTTAAAATAACGTTATTTCCTTTTGTTCTACGCTCCCCTTCAAATGGCACATTATTTCTTTTATTAAATTTATTTTTATTGTGAAAATAATGTACAGAGGGGTTAAAATTACATGGGCAAGATAATGAGTACATTTCTTATCAAGCATTGTAGCCTCCTCCTTTGATTTGTTTCCCCTTCCCATCACTTCCCAGCCTCCCCCCCACTCCCCAATTAATCCTCACCCCCCAACCAAAGTTGAAAAGTTCGTTTTCAACATAAGTTGTATTTCTCATTGTTGCAATGGGTCCACCTGTATCTTTATTTAAACGACTATTTTTTCCCTTTCCCCTCCACAATTTATACCGACATCAAATACAGTGAAAGCAGGATATATAATGTGGGGGAGGGACATAAAAAGCAACAAAGAAATAATCTTATAAATGCGTTAGAAACACATGCATGAAAGAAAAAAACATTAAAATACATATCTAAGGGTTCATTTTCCTAACATCACCTTATCTGACCTTTTCTGCTTGACTCATACATATACTAGATATTGCAAATAAGGGAAACCATGGGACCTATGTTTCTTTGGGCTTGGTTTTCTTCACTTAATATAATTGTTTCCAAGTCTTTCCATTTCCTAACAAATGGGGCAATGTCATTCTTTCTGATGGAGGCATAGAATTCCATTGTGTATATATTCAACATGTTCTTAATCCATTCATCTACTGAGGGGCATCTGGGTTGGTTCCATATCTTAGCTATAGTAAATAATGCTGCAATAAACACACTTGTGCTGGCAGCTTTAGTGTGGTCTTGTTTGTAAATATTTGGGTAAATGCCCAAAACTGGGATTGCTAGGTCATAGGGGAGCTTTATGTGGAGTCTTTTGATGAACCTCCATACTACTTTCGAAAGTGGTTGCACAAGTTTACACTCCAACCAACAATGAAGTAAGGTTCCCAGCTGTCCACATCTCCTCCAGCATCTGTTGTTATTAGAGTTCTTGATTTTTGCCATTCTAACTGGGGTGAAGTAGTATCTTAATGTTGTTTTGATTTGCATTTCTTTTATGGCTAGGGAGGTTGAGCATTTCTTCATGTGTCTATTGGCCATCCTTCTTTCTTCTTCAGAGAAGTTTCTCTTTAAGTCATTAGCCCACTTATTTTGGGCAGTTGTTTCTTTGAGGATTTGTTGTTGGCAGATTTAATTTTTTGAGTTCCAAGTATATTTTAGATATGAGACCCTTGTCCATTTTATGGCTAGTGAAGGTCTTCTCCCAATCCGTGGGCTTTATATTGATCTTGCTAGCTATGTCCTTTGCCATGCATAAGCTCTGCAACTTCATGCAATCCTATTTGTCCAACCTTTCTTTGATTTGTTGTGTTTCCAAGAATCTATTAAGAAAATTTGGGCCTGGGCCAAGGAGACCAAGGTTTTCTCCTATTCCATCCTGTAATGTTTTCAGAGTGTCCGCTTTGACTCGGAGGTCTTTGAACCATTTGGAGTTCATTCTGGTGCAGGGTGATATATAAGGATCTAGCTTTAGATTTCTACAAGTAGTTAACCAATTTTGCCAGCACCATTTATTGAAGAGGCTGTCTTTCTTCCATTCTATTTTTTTACATCCCTTATGAAATATTAGATGGCTATAGGTCTGTAGGTTTATTTCTGGGTTTTCAATTCTATTCCATTGGTCCTGAGGTCTGTTCTTGTGCCAGTACCAAGCTGGTTTGTTTACTATGGCTTTATAGTAGAGTCTCAAATTTGGTATTGATATTCCTCCAGCAGCGTTCTTTCTGTTGATGAGTGTTTTTGCTATTGGGGTCTTTTATTGTTCCATATGAATTTTTGTATTGCCTCTTCTATTTCCTTGAAGAATGACGTTGGAATTTTGATAGGTATCTCATTGAATTTGTAGATAGCCTTGGGAAGTATTGCCATTTTCATGATGTTAATCTTTCTAATACAGGAGCAGGGGAGTTTTTGCCATTTTCTAGGTTCTGTTTTGATTTCCTTTTACAAGTTTTTAAAGTTTTCATCATAGAGGTCCTTCACTTCTTTGGTTATGTTAATTCCTAGGTATTTATTTTTTTTGTGTGGGGCTATTACAAATGGAGTTGCTTTCCTAATTTCAGCCACACTTTTCTAATTGTTGGCATACAGAAATGTCATTGATTTTGGAGGCTTAATTTTATACCCTGTTACTTTGCCAAAGTTTTGAATCAGCTTGAATAATTTAGGAGTGGAGTCTATGGGATGCTTTAAATACAAGATCATGTCATCTGCAAAGAGGGAGGGTTTATTTCTTCTTTCCCTATTTGGATCCCCTTTATGTCTGCATCTTGTCTTATTGCTGTAGCTTTGCATTCTTATACGAGATTGAAGAGAAGTGTAAAGAATGGACATCCTTGTCTTGTTCCTGAGTTAACAGGAAATGGCTTCAGTTTTTCATCATTAAATATAATGTTGGCTGTATGTTTGTCATATACAGCCTTTATTGTATTGAGGAATGTTCCATGGATTCCTAATTTTTCCAACACCTTTGTCATAAAGGGGCGTTGGATCTTGTCGAATGCTTTTTCTGCATCTATTGAGATAACCATGTGTTTCTTATCCTTGCTCCTGTTGATGTGATGAATAATATTAATTGATTTGCGTATATTGAACCAGCTTTGCATCCCTGAAATGAATCCTGTTTGATCGTTCTGTTGATTTGCCAAAATTTTGTTGAGAAGTTTTGCATCAATATTCATCACAAAAATGGGTTCATAGTTTTCTTTCTTTGATGAGTCCCTGCCTGGTTTTTGTATGAGGGTTATGATGGCTTCATAAAATGTGTTCGGTAGTGAACTTTCTCTTTCTATTTCATTGAAGAGTTGGACGAATATTGGTGTGAGCTCTGCTATGAAGGATTAAAAAAAATTTTTCTATAAAAGGTGCAAAAAAATTGATAAAAAGTTTTTTGATTTTTTGGGAGGGGTGGGAAAAATCCTGTATCTCCCTCGTGTCTGTAACCAGCCTCTTGTTGGATTCTCTGGTCTGTTGTGGTGTTTGAATTTCCTGTGTCTTGGTTGGATTCTTAAGTCAGTATGTTTGCACAGGCAGATAAATGCTCTGCTTTACCCTGGATTTTGTGATCCTCTTCCCAGGCTAGTTCAATGAGAGGGAGATCTGCTTTGAGTGTCACAAAAAAGGGAGATGGCTTTTCCTGATGTTTGGAGATGCTGTGATGAGACTAGGTTCTGGGTAGAGTTGATGCCTTTCAGCAAACAGTAGCTTTTCCCAGGGGTTAGTTTGTGAGAAACACACAGAGCCCAGCCAGGAGCCACTCTCTGGGTTTATGTTTACTAAATTTCAATAAATTGTCAAGGCTTCTAAAGGGAGGGGCACCCTTTGTCTCTGATTACCCAGTGAAGAAAGCCATTCCTGGGGCTGGTGCTTGAGCTGAGTGACTTTTCCCTAGGTGGAGCTGAGTCTGGCAGGTCACTTTAGGGTCTTGTGACCTGTTAAATGACCCTAGTTTTCTTCCAATGCCTGAGTTGGAGCTAGCAGCTCCACCAAGCTTTGTCAGTATCCAAGATGGAGATCTCCAGTACTGGGGGTGGGGGTGATGGCCTTCCCTCCTCTGCTCCCTGAGAGGAAGTGAGGACGTTAGGCCTCTACTCACGCTGCGTCTTGGTTCCTGGGTCATCTCTGGTCTGTGAACTACAGGATGAAGATGTCTGCTCCTTGTCAGTCCTTGCTGGCTCCTTCTCCTGTACTCTCTCTGTTTCAGGTATGGTTGGTATGGCTGCCCCTGACACAGCTGCCCACAGCAGTGGCATCTCCTGGCAAGTTCTCCGATCTGTCTCCTTGCCTGGATTTTCCCTCTCTGGCCTAACTCTTTGTCCTGTGATTGCACACTTGGTGTGATTCTCTGGCTTAGGACTGTTCACTGGAACTTTAAGTCTGCTTTCTATGTGAGAGCTTGTTTAGCCTCCAGCTTCTCCTCTGCCATCTTACTGGAACTTCCCGGCAAATTATTTCTTTCTGTAATATTCTCAACTAGAAGTTTACAGAAAAGTTATGTATGAGTAAAAACACATTCAAAAAAGTGAGGGACAGAATTTCTTTCAAGCCTTCGGATTCTTTTCTTTTTTTATTTTTTATTGTAATGATACTATAGAGAGGGTTACAGTTACATGAGCAAGGTAATGAGTACACTTCCTATTGAGTTTTGTTACCCCTCCATTGTTTTCCCCCTACCATCCCTTCACTCCCTAACTTCCCTGAGGTTCTTTATTTTAATGGTGGTTAAGTGATTACATAATGACAATTGTTCCCTTCCGCTCCCTAAAAATAAGGGATTCAATTATCACTATGTATACAAACAATACCTCAGTTAATAGTTGTAACACAAGCTAGATTGATGCCTTAGTTTGTGGACCTACCTGTAGCCACTCACTCCCCTTCCCCTGTAGTAGAATGAATATAAAGCATGTTCAGTGGGATTTGGGGTTCTGGAACATGGCAATGAGGCTTTGGGTCCTCTTGTGTCTTCTTTCCTATCACTTCCTGTGATTTCTCAGTTCTTTGGCCAGGTATCCCTTCATCTTTGCTGTTCCATGGTTGTGGTTAGTAACAGTACTGATATTTTGAACACCTCAAAACAAACTGGAAAAACACTTCCTCAAAGAAAATTCACAAATGTATAGGAGCACCTGAAAAGATACCAAATATCAGCAGTCACCATGTGATCCTCTAGCAAGAAAGTATAATTCAGGAGTATCTTATCTTCTGATAATATAAGCGATGGACAATTGTCCCTTTTGTACATTTGGTATTTGGTATTGCATAAATTTTCAGAAACGCATATACATTGTGAAATAATGTTATTTATTTCATAGGTCACAAACCACGTCACTGGAGTGATGATCCTAATGTGTTAGCTCAGTTGCCTGATTCAGACTTAGATGAGTGTGAATTGCATAATTATGAACATTTCTCCATGAAACTTCACAACACAGAATGAAGTGTGAGGGTCAGGGCACTCCATACCTATAAAGATTTTACATATATTACAGTAATACACACCTAAGCTGCTCAGCAATTACAGCACATTGGTTTGTTATAAGTGTCTTCAGATCAGAAATACTCTAGAGTTTAAAGTAGAATGATGGGCTGTACATTTTCAACGCAAAAGTGATGATCACCCCCTGCAATTATTCTCAGTGGAAAATCCTTCCTATACATTTTACTGGCTTAGCTTGTACTTTGTGCTTTACCATTATCAGGCAGGGTCACACTGTATTGAGCTACAATACAGCAGCAACCTTAGCTGCCTTTGAAATTTACCTCCAATCTTGATACCAAGGTCAACTCCGCATCTCTAATCACATAGTTAGTGGACACCTGAACTTTCCAAGCTTGGTTAAAAATTCAGCTATCATTGCTCATTGCGAGTGTAAAGATCTCACTCCATTAGATTTATTGTGTATAATCTTGTATTTCCACCATTGCCTTAGATGTTGGTTTTTGATATAGAGCTTTTAGTTTTCACTTGATTTATAGATGTGTTAGTGATGCCAGTTGAACTGCATATATTATAATGTAATTTTATGTTTTGACATATGAATTTAATTTTGGCAATTGAGGAATTTAATACACACCACTCACAAAAGTTTCTTTATATGTACTGGTATTGCTTTATTGTGAACTTCCTAAGAGCCAGTCATAGGAGTACATGTCCTAATCCCATCACTTCTGTCAGTGAGACAAGGCTTGAAAGGTCTCGACCACTTGGCACTTCATAGTGAGAAGGTTTCTACAATGAAGGGTGAGAGAATAGCAAAAAGAGCAAATGAGTCTTCCAACTGATTTGTTACATGTTCTTGACACTTAGCCATTAAGACACCATAATAATATTTTTATGACTTCTTACCTATTCTTTTCCTGTTCTGAGATGTTTTATTTATGGATATCTAAGAAATCATATAAGAATCATATAATAAATCATATAAGAAACATAAAAATAATTTTTTTGATATATAACTTAAAAGGAATAATTTCAGGAAAGTATTAAGCACATAAATGTAATGCGCACCTAAAATTGTCTCTTTATTTAAAATTTCAGCAGTTGTAATTTATTTATTCTGATAACAAAGATTATAAACTAAATTACAATAATATTCCAAATGGAACACAGAACTAGAAACATGAAGGGTAGCACTAAACAATGTTACTGCTACCACTAATAGAGTAAGAATAAAATTTAGGCAAAACTCATTCAGAGTAAAAGCCACAGGACAGCCCAACATTAATTGTTTCATATGAAGAAAAGACCTTTTTTTGTAAAGACAAATTTTCACCCATATTAACGTCAGTTGGGTATATATTTCTTAAGGCTTTCAGGTAGGATGCTGTGCCTATGTTGATGGAAGCTGACTTCTTTGGGACCTACTACACAATGTGCAGACCCCATTCCAAGAACTGCACCTGCATTAGGGTAATTTTAGTGCTCATGATAGTTCTTCCAGTTAAGAAATGAATTAAGTGTTTTATTAAAAACAGAAGTAGACAACAAGGCCAAACAAATTTCCCAAGTACCTAATACTGATCAGCTGTAGACCCATAATTCAAATCCAGGTTTCCACCAGGCATATCTGAGGATATGCTGTAAGTTTCACATTCATTACCTTTCACAATGTATGGAACAGATAAAACTACATTATCTTCCTTATTATGGTTATAATGGCAATAACATTGCTACATATACATATTTTTTAAATGAAAAAAGTGTGGGTAATGACATTGTAGGTGATCTTTATACCACATAAAGCCTGAGCAAAAAAGTGAAGTAAGGAGCTAGGAAGGTGGCTCAGTGGTAGAGCAATTTCCTTGAATGCATGAAGTCCTGGGTTCAATTCCTCAATACCACATAAGCAAAAAGAAAAAAAGTTGGAAGTGGCGCTGTGGCTCAAGTGGTAGGGTACTAGTCTTGTGCTGAAGAGCTGAAGAACAGCACCCATGCCCAGAGTTCAGGCCCCACGACCGGACCCCCCCCCATAAAAAGAAAAATAAAAGAACCTAGTTCCTAAATTTAAGTCATGGTACTAGCACTCATATACCATATATATGGTTCCTAAAATATACAGTGAGTTAATTTGTCCAAACCTGGTCATAGATTAAATATGAGGTGTCAAAAAGTATGTAAGTCTGAAATGACTCCAAGTTATTTTGACAAGAGAGCTGGAAGAGTTATCACTTAATCAAATAGTAATGAGGGATTGGTTTGTAGACAGAGATCAAAGCTCACTTTGGGATCTTTTGAGTTTACTAAAATCAGTAGCTAGGAGTTGTCAGTAGACAGGATGCTATTAAGGACTTGAATTAAAGAAAACAGAGCTGGAGAAAAATACAGAAATAATTACTGTACTCAGTAGTAACAACCATGAGAAGGAATATTATAGAACTAAGCCCTGCGATACACAAATATGTAAAACATGACAAATGAAGAAAAACAGTAATAAGTATGAAATGCAGACTTATATGGGTAGGTATTTTTCATGTTTAAGGGCTATTAAGTGATTGTGTGATGACCTAAAATTTACGAAATTGGTAAGGTCAACTGTCCCTTGGGCCAACCATAGCTAAAAGTTTAAGTAAAATGGGGCCACAATAGTGTTTATAGTGTGTCTTGATTTACCAAAGTGAAAATAGGCCAATATTTGGAAAGCCACTTTTTGGACATGTGGTTGGAGTGGCAATTACTGCAGTTTGTTCAAGTGTTAGTAGAAAGCTACAGGTTTAGCACAATGATAGAAATCTTTCAGTGATCTGGTAGATTTTCCCTCTCTCTTCAATTTCCCTGTTTTTCTGAGACCTAAAATATCATTACTGGATGCCTGTTCAAATTGTGCCTTTGGCAAGTTAACAGATAGTCAGTCTATCAGAAACCCAAATAAAAGAGAATGGGAACAGGTCTACATTGAGCACTCACAGTAGACAGGTCTACTGGACTTTCTCAGGAAGAGCCTTCTGCCATTGTTGGATGGATAGGCCTGGATAATATGTAAAATAGACACCATATATAGAAAGTATTCTGCTAAGTTGACACTTGAGATATCAGATGTTTTATCTGCATTGTATTGATTTCTATGAATCAGTTAATCAGATTTTTCATACCATATGATGTTACTAGATTAATAATGCATGCTTATTGCATTTCCTTTGGATAACAGATAGTAGGTTTTGAAATTTGGTATAAAACATTCGTCTTTTCATTTATTTATTTTTAATATGGATTACTCTAGCTCTTAAGAGTAGGGAAATGCCCTGGAACTTTGTAATTTGATGTCATATGTAATTTTTTAATTTTTATTTATTGTCTATTGCAGCACCCGGCTTTCTAATAAATATGTAATCTATTCAATTTTGAAAAGTACTGCTGTACCTCCCACTTATTTGTGGCATTTCTGAAATCCAAGTTCCTCTGTGTGTCAGGGTGGATACTTTTGCCTGTAACAGATTTGTTATTGAATACATATCATCTGGCTACATAGGGAACAAAGGATGTGAAGCTACAGTATCCCAAAAAAGAACTTCCAAGACAATTCAAGGGCAACTCATGTACTCTCTGTGTAGGTGATTAGGAGCATAGAAAAGAAATTCTTATACATGAAAGTGACTGAGATTGTGTGCACATAGGTGTTCACTTATTTATCTGTTGCTATAGTTTTACATATTCACTATTAATAAATGATATTTCATATATATATATATATATATATATATATATATATATATATACATATATCATATATATATATGACCACAGTTTCCAAATCCAGAGAACCACATCCATGGGCATAGCTTTCCTATGTTGCTCTTTGGATAATAAGAATGAAACCTGGTATTGTCCTGTGGTACAGAAATAACTCAGAGATTCAAACATTTTTCTTTCAATATGTTGTTCCTAACTCTAAAATTAGGAAGTCTATTAATATATAATACATGTTATAATATATTTGATCTATTATATAATGTCTAATATATTCTACATTATAACATATATTATATATAATAACTGACAGTATTATATATTTATAAGGAAAAATACAACAAATGTATCGATGTCCATACTTTCCTAGCCATGATTAGGTTCAGTAGAGTTAGGTGCATTACATCTCAACAAAATGAGTCTGCTGAAGTTCTGATAACCTTGAGCTAGATAAGGAGAATTTCTCTAAAAGGAGCCTCTCTTCAATTATGAGAAAAGATAAGTTTTTCTTTTGTTTTATTTTTTTGTTTTTATTTAGGCCAGACAGGGGGCCTGAACTCTGGGCCTGGGCACTGTCCCTCACCTCTTCAATTCAAGGCTAGTGCTCTACCACTCCAGCTATAGCAGCACTTCTGGCTTTTTCTGCTTATGTGGTGCTGAAGAATCGAACCCAAGGCCTCATGCATGCAAGGCAAGCACTCTACCACTGAATCACATTCCCAGCCCAAGTTTGGAAGTTTTTGAGAAGAGGTATTTGGCATTTACTTTCCATCCTTGATTAGTAAAGAATAGATATATTTTGCTCCAAATTTTGTCTCCTTTTATGTTCCCTAAAGAGTTACATATGATCATGATTACATCGCATATATTTAAGTCCTTCTTTTATTTTTTTATCATTATTGTTTTCTTGTTGTTGTTTTGCTGATCCTAAAGCTTGCACTCAAGTCCTAGGCATTGTTCCTGAACTCAAGGCTCTTGCTCTACCACTTGAGCCACAGCACCACTTCTGGCTTTTTCTGCCTGGGCTTGATTTGAATCATAAGGCTCAGATCTCAGCCTTCTGCTTAGCTAGGATTACAGGTGTGAGACACCATTGGCCAGCAAGTCTTTTAGTTATTATTCTAAAAGCCTCCTATCCAAGGTCACTCTTAAGAAATGAACCTATGCCAATAATTTCTTCATACTCACATCTCCTGTTATGGCTATGGTGTCTTTTCCATCGTATCCTGAACCTACTTCACTGTTCTCTTCCTAATCCATGATTCTGGATGTATTTCTACTAATTACCTAAATCTTGTGGCTATAAACCCTAAATTACTCAACTATTAATTTCATTTAATTTTTTTTCAATATGATTGTTGTTCTGTACAAATCTGAGCTTATATTCACCTCTTGCATCTACCTCTTGGCATGAGCGAAGCCTGGGCCAATTCTACCTTAAATCCAAGAGGTTAGCCAAAGAATAGCCTGCAGTATTCCTCCCGAGGAGTCAGGACAAGTAGTTGAGTGCCTGAAAGAAGCAATGCATTCCTGACATAAGAAGGGGTGAGAGTGACAACAGCCTAGAGAGTAAACTGGCACTCACAACATTTAACAACTTCTCCTTTGGGAAACTGACCTCCTGCAAAGTGGCAGTGAGATAACTCACCTAGTGAATTTTCATATATGAAGGAAGTTGTCATGTCTCACTACACTACTCCCTTGTAGTCAAAGAGAGGGTCATTGTTTTGTGTCCTCGTTAGGCCCAGGCTCAGTTTATCTCCATCTTAGATTTTGCTCAGACTCTATTCCTACCAGAAAGTCCCTGATGAGGAGGAAAGTGTGATCTCTTGGCTTCTGACTGGTCCTTTCGGACCTGAGGCCACTTTTAGTTTTCAACCTGTTACTTCTGACAATGGGAAAGCTCATTCTCTTCATTGTGCCCTAGTATCAAATCTTTTCAGAGAAAGTCAAGGAATGACAGATTCTACATGAGGGAGTTAGTTGCTCCATTTCCAAAGAGGCCAATTAATATCTGATTCTGAGACCCAGGTGGAAGTCCTTCACCAGATCCTCCAAGCTGGAGTGGATGTTAGCTCAGACTCCAAGCCATCCTCATATTTCTTCAGCTCTTTCTCATGAACCAAAAGGTTACAAGAGTTTAGTTCAGAACCAAAGAGAAATGAGAGTAGCAGAAGGACCATTGGCAGGGTGAGGAATTAGAAACTTTGAATGAAAAAAAGGGCTCAGAAAATCTAGGATCACTCACATCATTTGGGAATCACATCATAAGATTTGGGAATAAAAGTAATAAATTACTACCTAAATTAGTAACTCCACTACTCTACATTACAAGTGTACTGTCAAAAATTACCTGTCCTAGCTCTATTTTAATCAGAAAAATGGAGCACATTCTTTCTTCACTAAGTTCTACTGAGTATCTTTATCCATACCCCAGGTTGTTCTTACTCTCTAGTTCTCTGTTACTTTTCTTTGTTGGATTCAATCAATGACACTTGAAAGTGTTAGCATATTCAGACATGTAATTACACTTCCTTCTAATCCATTTGTTATAAAGTAAAACAAATTATGGGGAAATATATAACTATGGTACATTTTCTTCCAAGGCATATTTATTTGATTTTATTAAGTATTATTTTAATAGTTTCATTGTTAAAACTTAAGGAAAATGTTTTACTATTAGCAGTAATTAGTTGCACATTTTTTGTATTTTTCCATCTCTGTGTATTTGTTAAGCTTCTAACATCAACTTTTCCCCCAACTGTTGCCTTCTTAAAATTGCTTCAAATTATATACTATATATGATGGTATTCTATGTGTTCATTGATATATTTAAATTTTGATCTAATATCCACATATTATAGGATAACCTCAACCTATTGTAACTGGTCTGAAAATCAATATGGACATTGCTCATTAAAGCAAAAACACAATGACACAAAATGCAGTGAAATTAGGATTAGTTATATATTCAAAATATTTAACAATGATACAGTAGAAACATTCACTTCTCATATACCAGAGCATGTTTATAGCTATGAATAGCACATTTTCTTCATTCCCTCTTTCTGGTGCATCTAGGTTGATTACACAGCTTGGTTGCTATAGAATATTGCTACCATGAACATGGATGTTCATGTTGATTTATATTCCTTCAATATGTATCCAATTGCGGTAAAGGTCTTCAACATATCTGACATTTTGGTATTGTGTAAACTTACATTAATATATTCCTATGGGTTGCACTAGTTTACAATGCCACAAAACCAAATATAGTTCCTGATTTATTTCAGTCTATCCAGCAGTTTATTTATTTGAGTGGTAATAGCTATACTGGTGTGTAAGATAGGATCTCATTGACTTTCCTCTTTATTTTACTTGGTCTTTGCTATGTGGATATGAATTTTAAACATTTCATTTATTTATAAAACACTTATGTTTGTACTTCATTCCTGATCAGTGTCTTTCTTTTTCTTTTGGTATTTCACCAATTTTTAAGATTTATAATTTTTTATTTTTCCCATTACAAATACTCACTTTAGTTAGTAAAAAGATTTTTTTTCATTACAGTGGTGCACAATTAACTAAAAACAACAGATTGTAGATTTATATCACTGGATATTTTTGTTTGTATTTACAACCAGGAAATTGTTTCAATAAAGATGCTGAACTTCTTTCACTGATATTCTGAAAGTATACTATCTCATATTGGCCTAAACTAATCTCTGAATTAACAGTCACAGCAAGGACCACCACAGTCTGGGCTAAGTAAAAACACTAACATAGTAAAAACTGGATTTAAAGAGAGCAAAAGGCTTCAAAAATTTTAGAAGAAAGGCATCACCTTCATGAAGCAAATGTGGAAGTTCACAAGAAGACCTTAGGAATCTGAATATCAAGAAGATCAAAGGATAAAAATATTTAGAAGGACAACCTTAGAACTCCAGATTGGGGAGGGGGGACAAACAATAGATACACAAACTGAATGCTGAAGTTAAGGAGTGTTTTACTCCAAACCTCATCTGTGTCTGACTGTCTTACACAACACACACACACACACACACACACACACACACACACACACACACACACACACACACATACACACACACACACACACACACATCTAGTGAGAGGACTTTGCCAAAGTACAGGCATTCTGTACTTAGACTCCGAATAATCAGGAAGTATCCTTTGTGAAGACCTCTACTGAAAGTACCCATTGTAAGTAGACTTTTACTGAAAGTTAGAACTCAGGTTCCTGGAAAAACTGTGAAATGTCATAATAATGTTCTGCCCATAACTCCCCTAACAATAGTCATCAGCGGATGAAGGGAAGTATCTAAAGTTACAGATTTTTTTTAATTTTTTAATTTTTTTAACTTTTTTATTGTGAAATACTGTACAGAGTGGTTACAATTAGATGGGCAAGATAATGAGTACATTTCCTATCAAACATTGTAGCCTCCTCCTTTGTTTCACCCTCCCATCCCTTCTCATCCTCCCCCCGCTCCCCATTGAATCCTCCTCCCCCTCCCCCCCCACCAAAGTTGTAAACTTCGTTTTTCTCCATAAGAACTTGTAGATCTCATTGTTGCAATGGGTCCACCTGTATCCTTATTTAAACGATTTGTTTTTTCCCTTCTCCTCCACAAATTATTGCTTATTGCTTAGCCTGCACTTGCTAGCCAATAAGATTGTTATAAGATTACCCATTTAACTGAAGGGTTGGGGTTCTCAACTCTGACACACTGCAATGGTGACAGTTGTGATTCCAGGCTCAAGCTTGCAATAAATGACTCTAATGTGGTTGCATGAGAACTGGCTCCGTGGTGGTCTTGGGGATCCTTATCTAAGCACAAGACTAGTGTACACAGAGAACCCCAGGGGCAGCTGTATCTGGGACAATGAAGCTTTTTTTCCTCTTCTTTTTAGATAATCAAACATGATGTTGCAGTTGGCTCCACAGCTGCTCCACACCTGAGCAAGAGGAAGGAAAGGGTGCCTTAGACTGCAGGACGGCCTTGTGTACCCCTAGTTTTCTGTGCAAGAATGCAATTCATGGTCTCCTAGGCTGGGGTGGCCAAACTGAAATGGGGGTATGCTTTGCCTAGAGGATGTCACCCTGTGAGCCCTGCGTGCATGGTGAAGCAGCCTGGATAGCCCTGTGAGCATCTCCGGGATGGCCTCTCAGTGGCTTGCAGAAGTTGACTCCTGTAGTTGGACAAGGCAGGAGGCAAGAGGAGAGCAAGAATCCAGAAGATGGGAGAGGCACAGAAGCAAATGCACCTCTTCATTGAGACTCCTCGGCCATCCTAAGGAGGTTCACAACCCACACTTGGCGGCCACTGCACAAGTCCCCAGAGGCCCTACTTGTTTAAGGAGCAATGCCTGGTCCTGATGGTCCTAATCCAGAGCTGGAACTTCCCAAGTGGCCCTGAGCTTGGCTGGGCTGTAGCAGAGCCTACCAAATATGCTTCCTCTGCCCTGCTGTGTATAGCCTCCTAGCAGCTGCCCAGGCTACAGCACCCACAACAGGCCACCTCCTTGGCGCAGGCTGAGGCTGTGCTGACAATTCCTGGTGCCTGCTTCAAGGCAAGAGCGAGGCCTAGCCCACAGCAGAGCTAGCCCTCACTTCCAAGGGCACTGAGAGAGGCATGACAACCACAGGCCCAGCCTTGCTGTCCTCACTGCCCCTAGAGGTTACCAATAAGTCCCTGCCTTTGTTCTTGAAATTCTTCAGCCATTGGTTGCCTCATTTTTCACTATCTGTTTGGGTGGGACTCGAGACTTCTTCCTCTCCTCACCAAGCAAACAGGCCCTAGCAAATCCACCCCAAATTCCACACCTCACATACACTCCCCAGAACCCAGCTGCCTTTAGGGCTGCTGCATGAGCTGTTGGCCAACTGCCTCTTCCTCCATTCACAGCCTCCTTCAGGGCCTCCCCACCATCCTCTCCCCACCTCCCTCAGCCCCAACCAAAGCTTGGCTTCTCCTGTGGCCTCCTTCCTCTCCACACAGCCCCCATCCCCAACCCCAGCAGGGCCACTGCTGTAGTGAAAAGAACTCTGCGCCTGGCACAGCAGAATCAAAGGTGTCACAGTGCACAGCCTGCTGGGAATTGGAGGCAGCATAGGTCTCTGATCACTGTCTTTCACTTCATCTACACATGTATTAATTGTGTTAATTTGGTATTTAATATTAGATCTCATAATTTCTTATTAAGCCTTTGCAGAATAGCTGGTAGAAATATAGTCCCAAATTTGTATTGTTTCTTGTTTAATTCTTTCGAGATTGAGAGATATTTTAAGTAGACATAACCATCATAAATTCTCATTTACATAACAGAGTTTTATTCAGAAAATATTTGCTTATGCATCTGTTATCAATTATTTACAAGACTAGAAACATTTAAAGTTCCAAATATTATAGGAAGATCGTTGATTCATGTTGAATGAATGTGAGTAGGTTGAGCTGTTGCATACATTCGTGTGTGTGTGTGTGTGTGTGTGTGTGTGTGTGTGCACGTGAGTATGTGTGTGTGTGTGTGTGTGTGTGTGTGTGTGTGTGTGTGTGTGTGTGTGTGTGCAGGGGGGTTATATGTGTCATTGAAATCAAGGACAAGGAATTTTTTCCTTTTTCTGAGATATGAATTATGGTGTTTCTTTGTTTGTGGTAGGCTCTGATTTCTTGCTTTTGTTTGATGTGCACATTCCAGCTCAATTTTTCAATTAAACCTTCTTATTTAATATTGAGCATATAGTGCTCTGATATGGCTTTGTCTTTAGTTTGTCATCTAGGATCTTCTTTTCCTCTTTAACTATTAACATTCAATATAAATATTACCTCCTGACTTTTTCCCCTTTAATTTGCATTTTGAAATAAGAATAATAAGACCTTTGATCTCTGTATTCATGAAGAAAAACTATTTTGAATTGTCTGTTTAATATAATAATACTTGGACACATTTGTTAGCAACAAGATCTTAAAATTTCTTTTGTAGTTTTAGTTTAAAATACCCTCCTCCATGTTTTTAGTATGGGGAGACAAACACTTCCTAGTATCAATGATAACAGTTTTATTCATTAAAATATCATTTAATTCATAATTAATTATAATTCATAATTCATAATTCATAATGAATATGTCTAGTGGCAAATGTATACATTTGCTCAATAGATTTGGTTGATAGACCCGTGCACAAACATACCACTCATAGGGGCTGAGAAGGCGGATCAGTTGTAGACACTCATAACGGCTGAGAAGGTGCATCAGTTGTAGACAGCTTGCCTTAAATGCACGAGACCCTGGGTTTGATTCCTCAGCACCACCTAAGCAGAAGAAGATAGAAGTGGTACTGTGGCCCAAGTGGTAGAGCACTAGTCTTGAGCTGAGGAGCTGAGGAATGGCATCAAGGCTCAGAGTTCACCACCGCCGACAAATTACATTAATAAATAAAACTCATACTCAAGTACATTAATTTCAAAGATTAATTACCATTTTAGTTAAGGGCAGGGTGCCAAGATATAGCAAAGCTTTAAGAAGAATTCAACACCTGACAAGTACTAAAAACAAAAAGTAAAAATTTAGCTATTACAACATATATAATCACTACTCAAAGAGAAAGATGCACGAAAAATGAAATACTTTTATAACATTTCTTGAGATTCAGGCTCTACATTAATTATCATATAATGTGACCTTCAAAAACTCCAGGTGAGCCTGAGTCTTAAGGGCCTCTACAAAAATTGGAAGAGAGAATAATCAGCCTGGATTTCTCAAATGGTTTTTGTTAAGGTAGTGTACATACAGATCACCATGTTATAAGTCGCTAACGAGTTCACTTCTTGTTTGACAATCTCATCACTTTGTTCTCTCTCTGATTTTCCCTCCTGTCCCTGTCCACAAGAGGTATAGCTCATTGTGAATATAATATCTACAGAGTACAACTGCTGCATTTATTTCCCTGTTCTTCTTGAATTTCTGTGGCTCCTTCAATGTCCATAAAAAGATAAACAAGAACAGAAAAATCCCTCTTGTTTCCAATTTCTGGAATTCATTTAAATATAAATGCCAGTAGTTTTATGAGAGTGTCAGACTCTGTCCACACATTCTGAACACTTATACTTCCTGCACCCAGTCATAACTCCAACCGGATTCTTAGGTCCACAAAGTAATTCTTTTCACTTTCCACACAGGAAGAACCTGAGTGTCAGAAAGATTAAGTAACTTACTGGAAATACTGGGCTGAGCATAGTGGCTCAGATCTGAAGATCATAGTTTGAAACTAACTCATGTTGACATATCCATTACATGTTTATCTACAGTTTAAGGCCACCTGGACATCAAAGTAACCCATTTTAGCTACAAGAGTCTGGCTATCCTGAGCCACAGAGAGAAGTTGGAAGAGCATAAGCACATGCTCTTGCCCAATTTCTAGGGAGTGGCTTGGTGCCAGCTTAGTAAGGTATAGCTACACCAGTGAAGGGGAGTAAAACAGAAGTGTTTATAAATAAAAGCACTGGTCTGAAGCCTCAAAATAAGGACCCCAGTGTGTGTGGACCAAAAAGTCTCTAGCATGAGGTTCTTAAAATTAACAAGCACGATTTTAGATTTTTTCAGAGTGGGATGGTGTATAGTTACAGGCAATGTCTGCAATGTCAGGTAATCCAGTCTGCTCTATCACATGTTACCCAATAGCCAGATTTCAACACAAATGACTTCAATGAGATTGTTCAAATTATACTGTGACTTTTACCTCTCATGAATCAAAATTCTGTCAAATGATTTCTGAATTCCAGATGTTGACACACGTTTCTCATGATCTTTTCTACTATTTTGTCTTTATTATTGATGTTCATATCACTTTTTTGTTGTTGTCTTTTGTGTACTTGCCATTTTTAGGGCTTGAACTCAATGTTTAATGGTCTCTGTTGTATTCTTTGCTAATGGCTTATGACACGCTATTCCTTGAGCCACATCCTCAACTTCTGCTTCCTGCTAGATAATTGGAGATAAGTTTTCCCCTATTTTTGTTTGGACTGATATTGAATTAAAATATTCAGGTCTTAGCCTCCTGAGTTTCTATGATTCCACACATGAACAGCTAACACCAAACTTTCCTATACTGTTATTTTAATTATGTGTTAGAAGAAAGTGGAAGTATATTTGTGTTAAGTGTACAATTTTTAAATACAAGTTTGAATCAACTAGATATGATGTAATTGCTATCAATTTTAAGTTAAATCAATGAATATTACACATTCCAAAGAAATATAATTGAAAAAATGCATTATCATTTTCTTTAAACAAGTAATGAAACTATGAATTTCTTTCACTTTACAATTCATGTTTTATATAACTTTAATTAGCAGACTTCTGTGACTGAAAGTAAATATATTAATTTTATACTACAAGAGACAAAGTGATTATACTTAAGAATAGATATTTCATCAGCCAGAAGATAAGTTTTTGAGCATTCTCACAATAAAGAAATGTTACACGCAGAAATTAATGGATACGATGTAGCTTGATCATTAAGCAACATATAAATGAATGGCATTGCCACTTCATACTTCATAAATGTGAAAAAATAATTATGTAGCTAGCTAGCCGCCAATGGCTCATGCTTGTAACCCTAACTACTAAGGAGGCTGACAGGTGAGAATCATATTTCAAATCCAGCATAGGCAGGAAAGTTCATGAGACATATCTAGACTATGACTTCTCATGTTGGAGAAGAGGAAAGGTATGAAAAAGTTCAAGATTGTTTGACTATTCCCCAAGATCATTCTTCTTTATCAGCTATAGCAATGCAAGTAGCCTTGGTTACTCTTAGTATCATGCTTGTTTATATTTAGAAACATTATTTGTTGCTGGGTTATAAGCTGCAAACACTTGAGTATTAACAAAAATCATTTCCTAGAGAGTAAAGTTGCTGTGTAAACAAACCTAAAATATAAAGACTTAGCATTGTAGAAACTATTTTCTAGCTATATCACAATGTGTAGGTGTAGATTTGTTTCCCATTGTTCCAGGGGACCCATTCTTGTTACCTTTTTTTCACCATCTAGTGATCCTATAACATCCTATATCATCCTGGGATTGCTGTATCTTTACTGGATTCTCTAATTTCTGTTGGAAAGTTAGGAAAGATATAAAATTGACTTACTGTTTCTGTTTTACCTTAGTTTTTATTACCTTACAACTGTAAATCAAAGTGACATAAATCATCTTTATAACATTAGAAGACAGATTTCATTTCTATATTCTTACTTTAGCCTTCTACATAACTTTGGTACTTAGTGATTCCCAAATGTGAAAATGAAGAAAAGGACCTTCTTATTTAAATATTATTTAGAATTTCAAGACTTCATTAATGCAAGGCCCTTAGTAGTATGTATATCATACATGTGTACAAACCTGGTGGCAACTTTTTCTTATTCTCAGAAACTAGGACATGTGGTAACCTTTTGGTTGCATCAGGAGAGGCTGTAGTTGAGTTAGTTTACTAAATCAAATCTTCTGTAAAATATTTCTACAAGTTAATTGGCTTGAACAATCCGTATTTATCATTTTACTGTTCTAATGGACAAAAATCTAAAAAATTCTCACTAGATTAAAATTGAGCCCCCTACAGAACTGAAATATTTTTCAGATGATTCTAGTGGAAAACGCATTTACTTCCTGTTCCGCTGTCCAGAAACTTCAGAATCTGGATTGTTGTCTTTTCCTTTATCTTCTAATGTAGCATATTTACATCTTTCAGATGGTTCTTACCTAATAATGTCCCTCTCGAACTACAGCTGGGACTTTTGAGTATACTTTCCCCATCTGATAATTATTCAAATTTGTGTTCCTTAGGTAATGAAAGGTGATTATTTTACAAACATATATAAAATGTAAATCTATATTTGATGGATTAGATATTTCGGGACTATTGATATTTTGGAAAGGTGTTTTACTGCCTACCACAATGAGTGTGTAAGCATTCTTTCTACTAAAACCTGCTATCTTTTCATTAATTTCAACGAAATGTAACTAAAAAAAATTTAGTTCCTGAAAGCCTTTAATCCTGATTAAAACATTGTCATGTACTAGAAATCTTAAATGTCAGGGAGCAGTTCCTTAAGCAGTTCTGGCACTATCAATATTTGTATATTCTGCTTACAATCTCCTCTTTTCAAGAGCATTTGTTTGTTATTATTTTGGAATTATGGTTAATAGTTATTTGACTGATATTTTTAAAGAATGCACCACAAATCCTGGTTCTCTTCTTCTAACTTTTTATGTCTAATCTATTTCTGAAATAAACACAGCTATTTGAATTACATGAACTGCTTATTGAAGTGTGAAGAGGAAAAGAAGAAAAAAATGTCCCTGTGTGTATGTCATGCAGAAAATGTACCTAAACGCTATTTATCTTAACATCATATATTTTTCATTTTGTTTAGATTCAGATATTATTTAGCCTTTCAACTCACACAATGTTAATGCAGTCTTATTTCATGCCTACCAAAAGCAAACAACAAATTACTATATATTTAAATTTTTAATTTTTAAAATTATTTATTTTAAAACACTATATTTTTAAAAATTAGCCAAAGCAAATGGTTTATTAAATATTTAGAGTTGTGTTCAGACTCTATTGTTGAAACTATTAAGGGGAAAAAATCATGTTTTCCTTCTTCCTTGAGTCATTCTGATTTACTTCATCTATTTCTGAAAGAATAAAATTCTGGCTTTGAAGCCTTTTGCTTGATATGCACAATGTCTCATTCTTTATTAATAGGAGAATTTGGAGAAAGGATGAGAATTCTCACTAGAAAAAGGAGAAGAGGAAAAGAGAAGTGAGTAATCTAGATATTTTGTTCTTCCTCATCTCAATCACAAGGTCTGGATAATGATTGTGGGTGTTAGATACAGTGCTCTAGAGTGATTATACACATTTATAGAAAAAGTTAACGCCTCAAGTGACCACATATAGAATGCTTATTTATTTAAAAAATAAATGTAATAAATGTAATAGCAACAAACAGGAAGTTTTATCTGTTTAGTACTTGTTTAGTATTTCTAAAATACTGAAGTGCTGTAGGAAACTATTATAAAGGTATACAAGAATAGTAAGAAACTAATATCTTAGTATCATATACTAATATTAACTTAATTCTTCCTGTGTTTGAGTTTTGCCTCAATTTCACATGCTATATTCTTTCAGTATATAAGTTGAAAAAAGATTCCCTCTGGAAATATGCTATTTTTGTAACTAAGGGAAAAGAAGTTAACTCTTAGACCCAGACAATGGGATAGAAATCTTCCCCTAGAAATAGCCTTTCACCACTTCTGCTTCATTTTTGTAAGCTGAAGTAAGTCACATGCTCCATCTTGACATTTCATATTAGAGGTAAATCTCACCTACAGGAAGCTGATGCAGGACAGATTAATATGCCAAAATATGCAACATGAGATGAAGAGGAAAAAAAAGATAATTACAATACGATCGGTCATACATGCCATCACATGCCTCTGCATGAAGGCAGCTACTATGTACCTTTGTTTCTAAAACTACTGAGATCTTCAAATCAGATCTTTTATGCTTGTATATTACTGGAATTAGAGAACATCTTGATACTTAGACAGCATAAAATCTCAAAGAAAGCTGGACTACTCATTTCAATACTGCATTTTGTTCTGCTAGGACAAGAAACCATTTTATAGTCAATACTTTATACTAGTAATTTTTTTTGGCAGAACTGGATTTTGTTAATATATATGACGATACACCAGAATAAACGTCTTCCTTTATCTGCATCTTGTGCAGACAGCATAGTCAAGAAGATGTAGGAGTTCATCAGTAATACTTTTTAAAAATGCAAAAAATGTGGACTGGGAGCCAATATAAATATTTTTCCAACATTACCTTCCACATCCTCATTCTTCCTTCCTAGGAAACACATCTAATCAATAAAAAGGCTTAAATTTTTGGCTCTTGAACTTGAAAGTGGAAGCAGAATGTTATGGATGTTGGAGATGACTGTTAATGTTTTTTACATAATAATGTAAAATATTATGTAATAATGTAAACTAATAATGTCACATGCAAGAGCCCTATGAGTCCTAAAGATCTTAACACTGTACTTCCTTAGTGATGTGACAGTAATGTCAGCCTTACTGGGCTTAGTATTGTTTTTCACTTCCTTTTCTACCAAGTAACCTAAATTATAATACATAGTAATGGAATGAAAAAGCAAAGTCATCTTAAGAAATTTATTTAAGGCTCTGGGAATGTGGCTTCATGGTACAGTGATTGCTTAGCATGCATGAAACCCTGGGTGCAATTCCTCAGTACCACATAAACAGAAAAAGAAGTGGTGCTATGCCTCAAGTGGTAGAGTGCTAGCCTTAAGCAAAACAAGAAAAATCTCAGGAAGAGTTCCCTGGTCCTGAGTTCAAGACCCAGGACTGGCAAAAATATTCATTTAACTAGTAAATGCCAAATAAAGAAACTATACTTGGAATATATTATTGCTCCTTCCAACTATGACCTAACAATAGTTCTTAATCCATGTACTTTACCTATATTAGATGACTGCGTTGAGAAAAAGAAACATTTTGTTAGTAGGTCATGGCAATTAATGTCAAGAATGTGCTCAGATATCAGGTGAGGATTAATCTAAGTCTAAGTGAGATTTGGAACATTTTTGGTCAGTTTTGGCACCAAAAATGCACCAGCTAATTAATGATTGTGATAGAAGTGAAAGAATGAATCCAGATGCAAGAAATAAATGATAATAATAACTAAATTATACCAGAAACTGTTCTAGAGAACCATATTTGGTTATTAAAGAACTAGTTATCAAGTAGGCTTATTCCTCATTCCTTTAGCATTCTAAATCACTTAGGGTAGTTCTAAATCTCTGTGAGATAAGTTTTATCCCATTCTATGTTGTTGTTTCATATCTGATCTCCTTTGCTTTCTAAAAATCTCAGTCTTTCTCTATTTATCTACTAAAAATTAATTATACTAAGTCCACCGATGCAGACCTCACAGGATGCTAAATTAAGAGTCCAATGGCTCATGAGTCATTAATGTAACAACATGGAAAAGGATGACATATTTATTGCTACCTCAAATTTTCTGAAAAGCTGCATGGTCATCACTTGATTCAAATTTCCAGTATTTGTCTACAGTGTCATTAAGTGCACATACATGCAAATATGAGACGGGTGCTGGTGGCTCACACTTGTCATCCTAGGTACTCAGGAGGTTCAGACCAGAGGACTGTGGTTCAAAGCTAGCCTGGTCAGGAAAGTCAATGAGACACATCTTTAATTAGCTACCAGAAACCCGGAAGTGGTGCTGTAACTAAAGTGGCAGAGCACCCAACTTGATCTGAAGAGCTGAGGCACATGCCCAGGATCAGAGTTCATGCCCCACGACCAATGAAAATGTGAAATGTACTTGAAGTTTCCCCAAAAGAAACTAGGAATTCAATAGTAATCTTCCCAAGCAGAAAAAATTTTCCAATATGACTCAGTGCACTTACTTTTGCTGAGTTATTTAAGTTATGGCTTCTTTGCTGCACATATTCTCTTCTTTTAAAAATTGTCAAATATTACCTTTATAATAAA
This sequence comes from Dipodomys merriami, assembly GCF_024711535.1. Lineage (NCBI taxonomy): Eukaryota > Metazoa > Chordata > Mammalia > Rodentia > Heteromyidae > Dipodomys > Dipodomys merriami. Next base: position 66,885 of record NW_027206166.1, read on the forward strand.
CTTCATCTAATATTTCTTGGTTCAAGAGAGAAGTCCATACAGTTGATGTGACTTGATTTTCTTACTGTCTTAGTTCAAAGCCAACTCAGGAAGGAGAGTCAAACTCTTATGTGTAATTAAACACCAAAAATCCAGAAGTGGAGTTTTGGCTCAAGCAGTAGAGTACTCTCTTTGGGGGCAGGTGGGCAGGAAAGACAACTGTTCAGGGACAGGGTCCAGCCTCTGTGTTCAAGCCCCAGAAGCGGCACAAACTAAACAAACAAACAAGAAACAAAAAAAACCCCACATATTTCTTTGGGACCATCCTTAAAGCACTACTTTGAAAAGAGGCTCCTTTGGCTGATCATACTCACTGGATCCTGCTTTTTGGAATCCTTATTGACATGGCAAACTCAGGACCAGAATAAAGGAATGGATATCTGACTTTTGCAACAAGAGAATCATCTCAGTAGTTAAATATTCATGCATAAGACATTTTAAAACCTCCATGTCTTTGTTTCTTTGTAGTAGAACACTGTAAAACAATGTTATTTCCTTTTTTTCCATGCTGGCCTTCAAATGGCATATTGTTTCCTTTTGTAATACTGTCAACTAGAAGTTTACAGACAAGTTTTATGGCTAAAGTGCACACTCGAAAAAGATAGGGACAGAGTTCCCCTCAAGCCTTGGTTTATATTCTTGTACAGTAAAAATGAGAGCACAAATTAACTTGAACTTTGTCATTTCTCTATTTTCAATTTCTCTCCTGGATTCAGTTTCTACTTCCTATAAAAGTTCGTTCCACTTACTTCCGGTAACAATCTATGGTATTGCTCCAGGAAAATGAATGTTTTCTGGCTTCATTGAGATAGCACAAAGGCATCTTTAGACACGAGGTAACACGTGTTTCAGAGACAACTTAGTAATGAGAAAATATGGAATTTACATGGCTTATAAAACATTATCCATGTACATATGGCTGTATAAGACGATGTTAAGTGAAATGAACCCCAAATACGGACACAACTTGTTTTTTTCTTTCTTACTATTGTTTTTAATGTATCTACCATGTATTATGTGATTTTTTGTTTCTCTTCTATTTTCTTCCTCCATGGTATAACCCGTTTCCACTGTATTTGAGTTCGGTGAGCTGCAACTTGCATATACATTTTTCTAATGTGGGGAGGGGAAGGGAAATAAAATGCTGAAAGAAGTATACAGTATGACCCGTTGTTACAATGAGATGAACAAGACTCTATGTTGAAAATGAACTTTATTAGTTGGGGATGGGAGGGGAGAGTTGGGGCAGTGTGGAGAAAAGGGATGACAGGGGAAAAACAAAAGAGGAAGTAACAATGTTCGGTAGATAATGTACTCATTAACTTACTTATGTAACTCTAACCCCTCTGTCCACCATTTTCACCATAAAAAAAAAAAAAAACATTATCCTGGAGTACATTAAGTTCAAATTTCCTAAGTGCTCTGTAAATTAAAACCAATTTTAAGTGGGAAGAAGATTCTCAAAAACATTTTTTGTCAGTGTTTGTGTTGTGCATTATTACCCAAGTGTACATAAGTTAACAGAAGGAGAAACAATAGGAATAGGAGAAAGAGAAGTTCTGTGTTTAAGTATAATGTTTCAATACTCTATAGAAGACTCTGCAAATAAGACAGCGTTGAAATAATAAAGCCAAGGCCAGTATGTAGATCTATGGGAGTGACATAGAGAAAGCTTTACTACTAAGTGGAACATGAAGGATGAGACCACTCTCTTTCTTCTACTAGCTCTAAATCATGATAGGTAATCATGCAAATTTGTAAAAAGTAGAATGGAAGAATAATTCTGGTTCCAAGCCAGTCAGATATAAGACCATGGACTTAACTGGAAAAAAGTCCTTTTCAAGAGAGCAGGAATTATACTAGCAATGAACTAGTGGCTAAGATCACATTTCTTTTTCTTTTTCTTTTCTTTATATTCTAGACATTTCCTACTTATTACAAATGAGGAAACCACGGAATCTGTTTCTTTGTGTCTTGTTTATTTTACTTCGTAGGATTTTTCCATGTCTTTCCAGTTCCATGTGAATTTGAAGTATAGAATTCCACCGTGCATACATAAATCACATTTTGTCAATTCGTTCATCTACTGAGTGGCATATTGGTTTAAAACATGACTGCATATAAGTATCACTTAGTTTCATTCAAAAATGAGAGCTGTCACCTCCCCAGACATTCTAAAAGCATGATTTCTAAGTAAGATAGGATTTTATGGTGGTACGAGTTTTGAGATATCTGGATGAGTCTCATTTATATCTTGCACTGAATTAGGCAGGAAGATATCCAATATCATAGAGGATAAAAATGGTAGTGTCAAAAATATTTCCTTTGAGAAAGATATAGGAGCCTGCCAGAAGTATAAAATAGTTCAGATAATTTTGAAGTATTTAGAAATGCAAGGTCAAGTATGTCTCTTTAAATAATAATTATGTAAGTGGAAGGGCAAAAGAAGGGGAAGAGAATAAAATAAGTGACAGCAGATCATTGTCCCAATAGAATATAAAAAAACATAATCTACAACTTTCAAGTTAATGAGAGACCAATAGAATAAATGCAAAATATTTACTTGACTTTATCCTACTTTAATGCTCCAATGGCTTTCATAAAATGCAGATGCATAGTTTTGTGTCTTCTGTCATTTGCTAAAAGTTTCGTCCAGAAAAGGTTATCAATTACTTATAAATGATGCATAATTCCTAGGTATTTCAGTTATCACATACCCTCTTGATTGAGATATCTCTGTATAAACTCAAAATAACGGACAAAAAACCCTTAAAATAAACAGAAATCACATGTTTGTTTTAAACGCTGTAGTTTACAGAGTTTTTAGCCAAAACCAAAAACGTCTATTTAGATATTCTGCATTTTGTGTGAAGAATTTTTAACAATAGTTTATTTGCTGACATGTAATTCACTTGCAATATACTATCTCCTTTTATTGTATACACTTTAGTGCTTTGGAAGTGAATTGTACCTTCATAGGTTTTCAAAGCCTAATTTTCACAAACTTGCATTTCTCCAAATAGAAATGCTAAAAATTTTAGAACAGACATTAAAATAGATAAAAAAAATTCTGTTACTAGAATTTGTCCAGCATACATGCTCTGTAGTGTGTATTTTCAAAATTTTGGGGATTTTTTCCAGGGTCTCACACATACTATTTAAGTGCACTGTCAATGAACCACAATTCCCTGTCCAAATACTTTTTTTTACTTCTCTTTAATACATTCATAGAAGTATAATGAATTGATCCTATACAATTCTTTTTGACCTTTGAGACTTGAAAACTTGCTTGCTAAAATGATTTCAGTATTATACAAATGGATCACTATGAGTAGTTTATCAATTCTTCCACAATGCATTACTATATTTTGTGTCATCTTTTTATATTAGAGTCATACTAGTGATTTTTCTTTTTCTTTTTTCTAAGATACTAAAGAGGAACTTATTTCATATTCTCCTCTTATTGACTATTAATTTACACATGTTCTTTAAAGAAATATCCTATTCAGGAAAAATTATATAGAAATAGAAGATATAAAAATACTTAAGATTAAGAATCATTGTAGCATTCACATTTTAGCATTAACAAATATGTTACCTCCATCTGTTGGATATGTTTTCACTTCGGTTATAGTGTCCTTTGAATTATGAGTATAGTGTCATTTGGATTATGAAAGACTATCACTTGATATAATCCAGTATATTCTTGCTTTTCTTTAGCAACTAATGCTTTCCATTTAGAAACCTTTACTGATACAATGTCATGAATTTTTTATGTTTATCTCTTATAGGATTTTACATCTCACATTTAGTTTGATAATCATTTTTTATTTTAAATTTTTGTATAAGGATTAAGGTAGGCCAGGTGCCTGTAGGTCATGCCTGTAATCCTAGCTAATCAGGAGTCTAAAATCTGAGGATCACGGTTTAAAGCCATACCGGGCAGGAAAGTCCATGAGACTCGTATTTCTAATGAACCACTAGAAAGCGAGAAGTGGTGCGGTGGCTCAAGTGGTAGGGTGCTCACATTGATCTGCAGAGCACATGAACAGCGCCTAATCCCAGAGTTCAAGCTCCATGAGTGACAAAAAACAAAACAAAAGAAACAAAAAAAGGGATTGAGGTAGTAGTCTAAGATCATTCTTTAAATCTCGAGGGAAAATAGTGCCAATACACCCATTTAAGATTCTATTTTTTATTTCATATAGTCATAGGATAGTTTTCAAAATCAATTGACCATAAACTGAGAATTTATTTTTGACAAATCTGCTACATTCTTCTATGTGTCTGCTCTTGTAGTAGAACTATGTTGTCTTTACTACTAAACATGGTAAAAAGATTCAAAGCTACTATGAAGGCTGAAGCTAAACAATTTTACAAGATTGTTCTAACTGACCTGTATTCCTTGAATTTACATACGAGTTTATTGAGCAGGTGGACCAATATTCTACAGAGATATCTAGATGTTTGAAAGTGACTCATATTTTTACCTTGTAAAAACACAAGACCCCAGATATTATATATAGAAAAATGTCTTCAGAGATTACTTGAAACAACTAAAATTAATTCAAGAATGAGTTACGATTTAGATAACACTGTAACATAACAAAACTGAATGATAACAACTTGAGCTGTACAACAGAGGAGAGTGAGAGGGGAAACAATGATGTACCACATAGGAGCTATATGTCATTGCTATTGTGTTTCAAAAAACAGATAGACTTCAGAGAAGAGAAGGAGAAAAATAACATTTCCTGAGACAAGTTTCTTTTTAATCCATCTAATAGTTTGTACTAAAAGTCAGTGAAAATGGGAAAAATTAAAATAGAAATTAAAGCATTGTATATACCTGTTACAATGTAAAGAAATTGTAATAGGAATATGATAATTAATTTCCAAAGAAATAAGAGAAAGAATAATTAAACTCTAAAGGGAAAAATAATGAAGAGAAAAAAGAAGCAAAGTAAAACCTTTATCTATAACAAACACAAGAGTTTGGAAGTGGAAAGGCAGTGGAAATGTTCTAAACAATAAAAATTGCTAACGTGGATAGAATATGGATCACATGTTATCATATATAATTTTGAAAGGGCATACTAGGAATGAAAGTTTGAAAGTCATGGTTTAAAACACTATTTGGATTATAACTAGACAGAATAGCTCAGTGGTAAACCATTGGCCTTGCATATGTGAAGCAATGGTGTGATCTCGCAAGCATTATAAAGTACACACAAAGCACACACACACACACACACCACCACATACACACATTTGGAATATTGATTTTATTATATTAAACGGAGGAAATTATCACAAACAGTAAAAGTATGTTAATATATGAAATCATAATATTGCTCGTACCATTTAAAAGTTTAGTAGAAATAAAATAGTCACAATATACTTGGATTTTAATAGATTAAGTAAATCGAAAATTAATAGAAGACATGAGAACCTTTGCAAATAAGTTTTAAATAATAATAATTTTGAAACAAGTGTCCTTTTATTTTGACAAAAGATTGATGTTACTGGTGTTTTAACTCAAGATTTAGAATGTGATAGCGAGGTGCTCTATATAACACTAGCGATGGCTACATCTCTAATCAGTTCACTCTGAATAGTTTTATAATAAGGTCTCATAGTTTCCCACTCTCTCCCGAATTACAAACCCTATTTACAATTCCCACCATAGCTAGAAAATGGATGCAACAAATCACCATGCCGAGCTCAAACTTTTTTTTAAATTCAAGTAAAATATTTCCAAAAAGTGATCAGGTAATGAACGCTTTCTTAAATAAAGTAAGTGCTTCTTGAAAATACAGTAAATATTTGTTACCTGGACAAATATGTTTACAAATATAAGAAAATAAATGTATTTAAATTCACTAACCATATAAAAATTAAGAAAATAATTTCAAATAGCAACATGTTACATATTTTAAAAGCAAAATATATGTGACTGAATAATATACATGTGTAGAAATCATGCAAAATTATATTAACTGATCCTACAACTCTGAAAAAAGAATTACCCTAAAGAAACAAAAGGAAACATTTAAGCTCAAAATTTGAAAATTAGAAAATAAAATGAAGTAGGGGCTGGGACAGTAGCTCAGTGGTAGAGCGATTGCCTTCCATGCATGAAGCCCTGGGTTCGATTCCTCAGCACCATATAAGCAAAAAGGAAAAAGCTGGAAGTGGTGCTGTGGTTCAAGTGGTAGAGCACTAGCCTTGAGCTGAAGAACTGAGGGACGGGGCCCAGGCCCAGAGTTCAGGCTCCACAACCGAACCCCCCCCCCAAAAAAAGAAAAGAAAATGAAGTGTACTCTTTAGTTGACTTAATTAAGTGGAAAAGCTCTATATATCAATTTTATAATAAAAAAGGCATGAAAAAATTAGCAAAAGTACCCATTGATCAATAGCAACAGCAAGAGCATCAGTAGTTCTTGTTTTGAGTGTACAAAAATATCGATGGAAGATATAACAATGTTCCTTCCCTAAGAAATGTATTCATTACCTCATTTATGTAACTTTAACCCCTGTGTACCTTACCATTACAATAAATTTAATTGAAATTAAAACTAAACCAAAATATATATATACCAATTAAGAATTCTTAGAAGCCATTGTTTAAATTTTTGTAAAAATCTTCCCTAAATACAATATAATTTGATGATACTATTTAAATACTTCAACCTCAGCAGAAAAGCAAAAATTTTAAAAACTGTTACAAAGTAAAGTAATAAATCAGAATATATTACTATTAATAATAATCATAAGATGATTTTATATTTGTAGTCAAATAGGAAGAAATGAGGCAATTTGCCATTCATCTGCACCTAATAAGTGAGAAAGAATTGTCTAGGTCTTTTTAAATTATCATGTTTAATGAAATTATTCTGTCACATCATATGATAATCATATAAAGCTGATATTAGAGCAAAGAACAGATTGTATTAAGTTTTTGGATGTTAATGTATATACTTATTTTGGTTGTGGGAAAATGTGTGTATTTCACCTTGGGGTATATTGTTCTTGCAGGCCGGGATTCCCTTTCCACAAGAACATGCATCTCATCTGTCCTTTTAGCCTTCCCATCATCAATGGCATCAGAGTTGCACACCAACTTGTCTAGCTTGCTACCTTGACTGACCTGGATCCACAGTCCTTCCAATCTTAGTCTCTAGATAGTGCAGGTTGGTAGAAAAGATCCAATTCACCCAGCTATAGATAGAAGTAAGTCCACTAAACTTTTGGTTTGCGTTCTGTTCTCAAGCCTCCAAAATAGTCAAGAGTACACATGTGATCCCCTGTTGCCAAGAAATAAGAATATTTTAAAGCAACTAGACATATATATGACTTAGGCTTGTGAATACCTCAGGAAAACTATAAAAGAGCAGTGAAGCATAGAGGACAGCCAGAATTTTAACTACCTACTCAGAGGCTGAATAAGCAGAGCTAGCTACTCGGGAGTCTGAGATCTGAAGACGACTGTTCAATCATGAAAATACAAGCGATTATCTCAAAAAAAAAAAACAGAATTGTAGCAGAGGCTGAAGTGGTAGACCACTATCCTTGGGCACAGAAGCTGAGGAATAGTTTCCATGGCACTAGCAAGCCTCAAGAATGATGAATGCATGCATGAGCACATGTACATGTGTGTGTGTGTACTCGCACATGCATGCACACATACACAAACACAAATGAATATTTCAATGTGAAGTTTTTATTTTTTTTATCTTGCTGTACTTTATTTCCCTGTATTAGTTCACAAATTTACAAAATCAGCTAAGGACCTATTTACATAAAATTCATCATGTTTCTCTAAAATCTACTCTCTTTTTGGAAGCCTGCTTTTATTTGACCCAAAAGTAAATTATTCAGGAAGTCAATTCATCACTCTCAAGTTTATAGTATTAAATGATTGTTTAGGTTCCTCCTAGCAATATGATTTTGTGAAATCCTGCATCAAGTAATACATTTCTTTCACTAGAAGAGAAACCTCTGTCAAACAATTAATAATAGCTTAATCTCCTCCTGGCATTCATCTGTAGTTTTATTTTCTTCATATATTTCATGATCTGTCTGTGTATGCCAAAGACTGCCGTGAAAATAAAAACACCCTTCTCAGCGCTTAGCATGTGTATACCATTCAAAAATACGGAAATTGCTTTGGAATAAATAATGTTCACCCTATCCTGAGAAAGAAGAATTGGTTTCTCAGCACTTTAGGTAAGAACTTGAGGGAAAGAAACAAAAGGAAAAGTGAGGAACAACTCAACACATAGATTCAAATGAAACAAACAACCTATGAAAACACAAATTAATTCAGTACTCAAGAACCTGCAGGAAATGAAAGATTTAAAAAAAATCAGCTATGACAAGCTTATGAAATTCGTGACTACCTGAGAGTGCAATGTTGTGAGAATAGTGGCAAAAGCCCAGACTGAACAGAAAGTTCTTTACACAATGCCATGCACCTGTTGTTCTAAATTCCAGGAAGAATAACATCAAGTGGACTGAGGCCAAGTTCATACACAAGTAGGAAGCCAGTTTCTAGCTGAAAAATAATCAGGATAACATGGGGCTCGGGGCATGACAAAGTGGTAAGAACACACATTTAAGGGGACAAAACACTCAATTCAAACTCTAATATTAGGAGTATGAAATAAAAAAGCTATGATTTTAAATAATTAGAACAATTGTAACACTTGAGTATTTGAGTGGAGAAAAATCCATTAGAGAGATAGAATGAACCCACGTTCAAATGTTCCTTTAGTGATAATGTTTAGTCGTACTTCAAACAAAACAGAGTTACATTGCAAATGAGCATGGATGTGCATTTGGGTGATGGAAATACTCTACTTACACAGGTGTAAATTAAATAGATTTTTTGGGGTAGATTGTAGTTCTTGAACTAAGAGCCTGGGTGTTGTCCATGAGCTTTTGCTCTCAAGGCTACCACTCTAATACTTGGAGACACAGTTCCAATTCTGATTTTCTGTTGGTTGTTTGGAGATAAGAGGCTCATGGACTTTCCTGCCCAGGATGGCTTCAAACCAAGATCGTCAGATCTCAGCCTCCTGAGTAATCCTGATTCCAGGCATGAGCCATCGATGTTTTTAATAATTTAGTAAATTGTATAGTTACAGAAGTTATAAATTATGATTGTAACCTGTGTGATATATGTGTATATGTATAAATCAATGCATACAGTTAAAAATATATTAAAATATTTTTGCATCTAAAGTAGATTTATGAAATCATCCTTCATTAAAAATATAATGGAAACAAAAGTTAATAAGAAGCAAAACAAAGGTAATTGTTACACGTTTCTTTTTGTTGAATGGAATATGAATTATGAGAATCAGTTTGGGAAAACCGCCTCTACTTTAACAAAATGGATAATTGCTATTAATTCCAATCCATCTCTTTGCCCATATTGTGCATCCTCACACATGAGTGTCAAAATCAAACCACAATTTTTGCCTTTGTATTTAACTCACCTGTTATAATTTAGGGGCTAGATGAAGTAATCAAATAAAGATTAAAATAATAGTAAGTGATGATATTACTTAGAACTGAAAGCCTTTTAAATATGATAACTAATTTAATTACATATTTCTTACTTTTACTGTGTTGTTATGTCCCTCATTCCCACATTAGGAAAGTACATAGAAGGTTCTCACTAAATTATATGTAATTATTAAAAATTTATTGAAAGAATATGGGCACAGTGTGGTTTTAGCTTATTGAAACCTGTATGGGGTAGTGTGTTTTTGAGGACTTGCAATACGTTGTGATGGAGATGAAGGAAGGGATGTGCTTATTCTGGAAAACTGGCTAGAGGATTGCTCCCAGAAAGATAGTGATGAATTCTTCCAAAAGGACAGTAAAATCACTTTCACAACCATGTTCACTACTGCACTCTTCACTGTAGCCAAGTTATGGAAACAGCCCAGATGCCCTTTGGCGAAGGGATGGTTTGCAAAAGTGTGTCATATATACATAAGTGGAATGTACTTATCCATTATGAAGACTGTTACGTTATTTGCAAAGAAATGGATAGATCTAAAAATATGTTAAATAAACAAAGTCAAAGCCAGACACACAAAGGAACCATGTTCTGTCTCACATTTGGAAGCTAGAACTTTATACAATTTTACACAGCAATATTAACCAAATCATGCTATTTGTAGAGGAGTATTTAAAAGATGTAATTTTTTTTAATAAAATTGAACTTTTAATCCAACAAAATAAATACCAGGAAATTATCACTTTGAAGATGTGAGGGGAAGTCAAAGGGAAAGAATAAAAAGGGTTATGGAGGAAGAAAGTGAAGACATGATATTCAATGCAGATAGTATGAAACCAGAAAAAATTAAAGTGTGGTGAGGTTTAGAAAGGCAGGGAAAAGTTATATAAGGATCCATTATACTTAAAAGAATTATTTATTGAATGTAAATTCCCTTGTACAACTAGTTATGATAATAAAAATATAATTAAAAACAATGGAGCCATCTGATCTTAAACTGTGTTCTCTTAAACCATGAGTCAATGTAATAGTTTCCTACTCAGAAATTTTCTTTGCAGGTATTTTCCTTTTTGTGACAGAAAAATGATCAATGCAATGAATATCAATACATCACATTGCACATCAAAAAGAGACACAATAAAAATCACAGTAAAAATGTTAGAATTAACTACATGATAAAATAACAGGTTGAATATGCCAAATGATCATTGATTGTTTTTCCAAGTACTATACCAATGGTATCTAATTTAATCCTCACAATAATTTCATAAAGTGGAACTACTTACATTTTTAATTCTCAGATGATGATATTGAAGTCTTCAGAGTTGGAATTACTAGTACAACATTGCACACATGGTAAGTGTTAGCCTGAGGTTCATCTCCCACTGTATCAATTAACCTCATTCTATTTTATGACTAAAATACCAGCACTTAGTCTACAAATTCTAGGAAAAATTCCAATAATTATTGTGTACACTCATAATATTTCACTTTATCTTTGTTAGAAAATTGGGAACTTTAATATGAATTCTCAAAGTTCATAATCAGTGCATACCTCCCTGGTGAAAGGAAGTTCTAAAGTATAACATTCTTGATTTCTAGGTCAAAATAGCAGAAATCATATTCTATCCCTTCACTGAACACTGCACTGCCTGGGGAACCTAACTCTGTTTAACACTGACTTACTGAAAGAATGACCTCCCCAAATCCTGATGGAAACAGACTGCAGGTCTCATGGTCCAATCATTTCCACATTGTAGCTCAAGTAAGTTGTTTACCATTAGAAGAATTTTGATTGCTTTTTATACCCAACATTTTGAGACAAAGGTACTAATTTAAAATGCTATTAAAGTAAGACATATAAAAATCACCTTTGAACATAGATAAATATTTTACCTTTCATGTACCCAAAAATGCAGTCTGACCTATCATTAATGAATTAAAGCCTCTCCAACTTGTGGATACAATTGTTTTAAAAAGACATGAAGGGCTGGGAAGGTGGCTCAGTGGTAGAGCACTTGCCTTGCATGCGTGAAGCCCTGGATTTGATTCCTCAACACCACATTAAAAAAAAAGAAAAGAAAAAAGCTGCAAGTGGCGCTGTGGCTCAAGTGGAAGAGCGCTATTCTTGAGCTGAAGAGCTGAAGGACAGCGCCCAGGCCCAGAGTTCAGACCCACTACCAGACTCCCCCCCCCCAAAAAAAAATACATCAATACTACTATATTTGTTCAAAATTTGTTATGATACTGAAGATTCATTTGTAAACTGTTAACACTTGAAAATAACTCTTTTTCTTAGGAGTAGGAAACAAAACACAAGATTAATCCTAATCATTTCCAAAGACATTTATTTATACTACAAATTCACTCTTATAACTACAAAGATTCTAAAAATAATTGAAGCATAGTGTCACAAAGGGCATAATTTAACTTCATCATGTACATTCAAAGGACTGTGCTAATAGAAAACAAAGTTATACTAAAAATTAGCTCACGCAATTCACTTCCATTCTTTTATTCTATATATTTTAGTTTCATAAAAATTGTCTTTTGATAAAATCATGCATAAAAAGCCTATATACCCACTTACATTTTCAGATTTTAACAATGTTTATTTCAGAAATGTCTTTAGCTGTATAGTCAATGAACTGAAATAACACTAAAGTATTCAAAGGGTTTTCAGAAATTGCAAGACTCGCTCTTGGATGTTATTTATATTGGAAAAGATCTTCAAAAAGCCTTAATTGTTAAAGTTGTGATAGTTACTCCCACAAAAGAACTATTAATGAAGAAACCTTTGTATGTAAAATACAGCTTAAAATCCATCCACAATCTGGAGGTGACACATGCTTTTTTTGTTTATTTGTTTTTGCAATGTATATCTAACAAACATATCCACAATACAGTTTTTCAGTCAATATGATCGGATATTCAAACCTAAAAAATACGGGATTTATTCTTAGTGTGAATAGATACTATCTTATAAAGAAAGTTATTTTCAACAGAAATCCGGAAAGATTTAATCCACCTTGAGTTTCACAGGAATAACCAGAGTGTAATACTTGTTTGGTCAAGTCAGTCAAAATTACTCCATGAGTATATCTTAAAAGTATAGCCAATTTAAGAGATCTAATACATATTTTGTACTGACAGTCACCTTACAGCAATAACTTAGTACTTAAATATATGTGTATCTTCTTGCCTAACATATACAAAGAGCTGAAAGTGATCTCATTTATCTAACTTAATGTTGTAAATGCTTTAATTATGATGATGTTATTATTTGATGAATAAAATGTACAGAAGGGTGGTTCCACTGAAATGACAGTACGGAAAACTGATAAATAAAAAACATTGCAACACAGTTCTTTTCAGCCTCACTCTGTCCTCAGTGGCAAGCAACATGGCAACCACACACACAGACACACACACACACAAACACACACACACACACATATTTGCGCACATATACACACACATTTACATGCAAGGCAAATTCAGGGTTTATTGTACAATAAAGTTCAAATAAAATGTTAGTGATAAGGCTAAGGATAATGGGTGTAGAGAAGCACCTAGAAACGGAAGTTATTGGTCTAGGAAATTCGTTTAACAGGATCCGAACAGAGAACTTCCCAAAAATGCAAAAAGACAGGCCTATTCAGATACAAGAAGCTTTTAGAATTCCAAATAGACCAGAAAAGAAGAGGACATCCCACCTTCACATTACAATCCACACAGGATCAACTCAGACCAAGAAAAGATACATAAAGCTGTGAAGGAGAAAACCAATTAGAATCACATCAGATTTCTCAGCAGAGACAATCAAAGCAAGAAGAACCTGGAATGATGTATCCCATGCCCTAAAACCAAACAACTATCAACCAAGAATACTGTACCCAGCTAAACTCTCCATCATAACTGAAGACCAAATAAAAACCTTCCATAGGAAAGACAAATTGAAAGAATACATCTCCACCAAACTGCAAAAGATTCTTAAAGATGTCCTACACATAGAAAACCAACAAGACCACAATAAAGGCCAAAAACTGCACCCAAAGTGAGAATCCAAGAACCATAGAAAGAACCCAGTTTTCGCAGCCCCCGAGAAGGTGGATAACATGGCAGGAAGTGCCAAATACCTCTAAGTCCTTTTTATCAACATTAACGGACTTAACTCTCCAATTAAGCGACATAGACTGTCTAGTTGGATTTAAAAAAAGTTCCTTCTATCTGCTGCCTTCAGGAGACACATCTTGCACATAAAAACAAACACATTTTCAATGTTAAAGGATGGAACAAAATCTACCAAGCAAATGACCCCCATAAACAGGCAGGAATTGCAATCCTAATATCAGATAAAATAGACTTCATATTAAAATTCGTCACAAGAGATAAAGAAGGTCGCTACATACTAACTAAGGGTTCTCTCCTACAGGGGGATATTACAATTCTAAATATCTATTCGCCAAAAAATGTTGCACCCAAATTTATCCAAGAAACACTACTTTCCCTCAAATCCCACATAGATCCAAATACATTAATAGTTGGGGATTTTAAAACACCACTCTCCCCAGTAGATAGATCAACTCGGCAAAATCTAATCAGAGAAAACACAGATCTAAACAGCTGCAGAGATCAACAAGATTTAACAGACATCTACCGAATATATCGCCCAGCAGCATCAGAATACACGTTTTTCTGAGCAGCACAAGGAACATTTTCTAAAATAGACCACATTTTAGGCCATAAAGCAAACTTGTCTAAATTCAGAAACAGTGAAGTTATACCTTGCATTCTCTTGGACGACAAGGGAATAAAACTAGAACTCAACACCAAAAGCCACCAAAGAAAGGACGGTAACACATGGAGGCTGAAAAACACACTGCTGAATCACGAGTGGGTCATGGAAGATATTAGAAAGGAAATTCAAATGTTCACGCTATTCAACAAAACTGAGAACACAAATTACCAGCTCCTTTGGGAAACAGCAAAGGCAGTATTCAGAGGCAAGTTTAAAGCTCTGAACTCCTACATCAACAAACTGGAGAGATCTGAAACCAAAATTTAATGACATATCTAAACCTCCTTGAAAAGAGCAGCAAGATAAACCCCAATCCAGTAGATGGAAAGAAATAATTAAAATTAAATCAGAATTCAATAAATTAGAATCCAAAAAAAACTATAGAACGAATCAACAAAACAAAGAGTTGGTTCTTCGAAAAAATTAACAAAATTGACATACCCTTAGCAAATCTTATCAGAAAAAGAAGAGAACACACCCAAATAAATAAACTCTAAAATGAGAATGGAAACATCACTACGGAAACAACCAAGATTCAGAACATTATAAGGGAATATTTCTCAAAACTTTATGCTAATAAATTTGAGAACTTGACATAAATGGACCTTTTCCTAGCAAATATTGACATGCCAAAACTAAACCTAGATGAGTTAAACATCTTAACAGATCCATACCAAGCATTGAAATAGAAACAGCAATAAGAGACCTCCCAGGTAAGAAAAGTCCAGGACCAGATCGTTTTGCAGCGGAATTCTACAAGGCCTTCAAAGCAGAGCTCACACCAATACGCCTCCAACTCTTCAATGAAATTGAAAGAAAAAGTTCACTGCCGAACACATTCTATGCAGCCATCATAATCCTCATCCCAAAACCAGGCAGGGACTCATCAAAGAAAGAAAACTATAGAACCATTTCTTTGATGAACATTGATGCAAAACGTCTCAACAAAATTTTGGCCAATGGACTTCAACAATTCATCCAAAAATCATAAACAAATATCATACAGGATTCATTTCAGGAATGCAAAGCTGGTTCAATAAACGCAAATCAATTAATATAATTCATCACATCAACAGGAGCAAGGATAAGAACCACATGATTATCTCAATAGATGCAGAAAAAGCATTTGACAAGATTCAACACCCCCTTATGATGAAGGTTTTGGAAAAATTAATAATCCATTGAACATTCCTCAATACAATAAAGGCTGTATATGACAAACTTACAGCCACCATTATACTTAATGGTGAAAAACTAAAGTCATTTACTCTTAACTCAGGAACAAGACAAGGATGTCCACTCTCTCCACATCTCTTCAATCTAGTATTAGAATGCCTAGCTACAGCAATAAGACAAGATCCAAACATAAAGGAGATCCAAATTGGGATAGAAGAAATAAAACTCTCCTTCTTTGCAGATGACATGATGTTGTATTTAAAGAATCCCATCGACTCCACTCCCAAATTACTCAAGCTGATTCAAAACTTTGACAAAGTAGCCTGGTATAAAATTAAGCCCCCAAATCAATGGCTTTTCTGTATGCCAACAATGAGAAAAGTGTGGCTGAAATTATGAAAGTAAGTCCATTTGTAATATCCCCACAAAAAATAAAATACCTAGGAATTAACTGAACCAAAGGAGTGAAGGACATTTACAATGACATCTTTAAAATCTTGAAAAAGGAAATCAAAACAGAAGTTAGAAAATGGCAAAACATTTCATGCACCTGGATGTGAAAGATTAACATTGTGAAAATGGCAATACTTCCCAAGGCTATCTACAAATTCAACACGATACCTATCAATATTCCAACCTCGTTCTTCAAGGAAATAGAAGAGGCATTCTAAAAATTCATATGGAACAATAAAAGACCCAGAATAGCAAAAACGATCCTCAAGGGAAAGAACACTACTGGAGGAATATCAATACCAAATTTCAAACTCTACTATTAAGCCATAGTAATCAAAACAGCTTGGTACTGGCATAAGAACCGACCTCAGTACCAATGGAATAGAATTGAAAACCCAGAAATGAACCTACAGACTTATAGCCATCTAATATTTGATAAGGGAACTAAAAAAATAGAATGGAATAAAAACAACCTCTTCAGTAAATTGTGCTGGCAAAATTGGTTAACTACTTGTAGAAAACTAAAGCTAGATCCTTATATATCACGTGGCACAAGAATCAATTCCAAATGGATCAAAGACCTCGGAGTCAAACCAGACACTCTGAAAACATTACAGGATGGAATAGGAGAAACCTTAGGTCTCCTTGCTCAGGACGAAATTTTCTTTATAGAGACCCGGAAACACAACAAATCACAGAAATGTTGGACAAATGGGATTGCATGAAGTTTCAGAGCTTCTGCATGGCAAAGGACATAGCTAGCAAGAACAATAGATAGCCCACAGATTGGGAGAAGATCTTCAATAGCCATACAATGGACAAGGGTCTCATATCTAAAATATACTTGGAACTTAAAGAATTAAATCCGCCAACAACAAATCCTCAAAGAAACAACTGCCCAATAAATAAGTGGGCTAAAGACTTAAAGAGAAGCTTCTCTGAAGAAGAAAGAAGGATGTCCAATAGACGCATGAAGAAATGCTCAATCTCCCTAGCCATAAAAGAAATGCAAATCAAAATAACATTGAGATACCACCTCACCCCAGTTAGAATGGCAAAAATCAAGAACTCTAACAACAACAGATGCTGGAGGGGATGTGGACAGAAGGGAACCTTACTGAATTGTTGGTGTGAGTGTAAACTTGTTCAACCACTTTGGAAAGCAGTATGGAGGTACTTCAAAAGACTTCATATGGAGCTCCCCTATGACCCAGCAATCCCAGTTTTGGGCATTTACCCTAATGTTTACAAACAAGACCACACTAAAGCTACCAGCACAACTTTATTGCAGCATTATTTACCATAGCTAAGATATGGAACCAACCCAGATGCCCCTCAGTAGATGAATGGATCAAGAAAAGTTGTATATATAAACAATGGAATTCTATGCCTCCATCAGAAAGAATGACATTTCCCCATTTGTTAGTAAATGGAAAGACCTGGAAAAATTTATATTAAGTGAAGAAAACCAAGCCCAAAGTAACATAGGTCCCATGGTTTCCCTTATTTGCAATATCTAGTATATGTATGAGCAAGCAGAAAATGTCAGATAATGTGATGTTAGGAAAATGAACTCTTAGATATGAATTTTAATGTTTTTTTTCTTTCATGCATTTGTTTATAACGCATTTATAAGATTATTTCTTTGTTGCTTTGTATCTCCCTACCCCACAGTATAACCCCTGCTTTCACTATATTTGATGTTGGTACAATTTGTAGAGGAGAGGTGGAAAAACAAGTCGTTTAAGCATACAGGTGGACTCGTTGCAACAATGAGAAGTACATGTTGTCATGTCGAAAACAAACTTTATTACTTTGGTGCCGGGGGTGGGGGGAAGGGAGGACGGGGGCGGAGGATTGGGGGGGGGGGGCGGGGGAGGCTGGGAAGGGATGTGAAGGGCAAAGAAAGGAGGAATATGCAATGCTTGATAAGAAATGTACTCATTATCTTGCCCATGTAATTTAAGTGTTCTGTACAGTATGTTCATAGAAAAATAAAAAAATAAAGAAAAGAAAAGAACCTAAGTGATCTGAGGACCAAATTATTATGATATTTCACTAGGTATCCTATAAGAAAGCAAAACAAAATGCACCAGAAGAAAACTCAGAAAATCTGAATATAATACAGGCCTATTTGTCCTCACTAACTGTCATAGATGTATATGTTAATTCTAAGGAGACTTAAGTTCTAATAGCATTCGAACTACTGGAAGACACTCATGTTTTCTGATACAAATTATGTCCATACAGGTAGACCCATGGCAACAGTGAAATGTACGAGTCGTTTTGTTGAAAACGAACTTTACAACTTTCGTGCATGGGGGGGGAGGAGAGGGGAGAAGGGAAGGCGGGGAGGATTGGGTGGGGAGGATGGAAAGGGATAGGAAGGGGAAACAATGGAGGAGGATACAATGCTTGATAAGAAATGTACTCATTATCTTGCCCATGTAATTGTAACTCCTCTGTACAGTATTTTCACAATAAAAAAAAAACAAAGTATGTCCAAAAGATATTAGTGATTAGGAAAAATGATAATTTGCCTTATTACAAAATAATACATAATCCACTCACCACGGTGGTTACATTTTCCCTGTCTGTCCACATGTGACCATTTAATTTATTTTTAGTTCATTCATTCATTCATTCATTAGTTTGGTGCTAATACTAGAGCTTGAACTCAGGGCCTGGTTCTGTCTCAGAATTTGTTATTTATTTTGTTTTAGTTTTCTCAAGGCTAGCATCTTACTTGCTTATAAGACAGCTCCATTTCTAGCTTTTGCTGGTTACTTTCAAACCAGACTCTAATGGACTATATTTCTTTGTCTGGTTTCAGACCACAATCATCAGATTTTGTCTTTCTGATTAGCTAGGAATAAAGACATGAGCCAACAGTGTGGCTCCTACTTTTTCCTATACTTATCTATTGCACATACTTAGATAGCAATTTAATATTGAGAGTATAGAAGCAAGATGTACAGTGATTATATTGTTCTGTCAGAAATTCAAGTTAGTAATGTAAATTTCTTCTTAAGACCATACACAAAAAATACTTAAGAAGAAATCTGATGGTTTGTGTGTGTGTGTGTGTGTGTGTGTGTGTGTGTGTGTGTGTGTGCTCTTGCAATATGTTCCACATATAAGCACTGTGCAGGTGTGTCCAGCCATTCACAGTTATTGGATAAATATCTGCCTTGCGATACCAACTCATGGACATTGTCTAAGTGTCCACTCTAGGCTTCCCGATGAAGAGGATTATACTTATCCTCATACATAGTATTCATATGAGTGGCCTTTTTGGAAAGTAGTGTCTGCACTGTAGTAAGCTGCAAGGCAAGCACTCTACCACTGAGCCACCTTCCCAGCCCAAGGATTAAGATTCTTATCTGTAATATGGTCAAAGCTATGTCTCTTTAGGTAGGCGACTAACAATGTATTTACTAATTTCAAGTAAATACATAAATTCTATTTCCATCTTTTTTTTAAATTAAAAAAAACTTGTTTGCTCTGTAAATTGAGTAGAAGCATGTATTTTTTGGCTAGCTAGGTCATTGCACATCTGTATCTCTTTTCCTCTCTCTGTTTTATGGTTCTCATAGACAATATGATTGCTCCATAATTATCCTAATTTATTTTGCTTTTATATTTTTGGTTGCATCATTTCACTTTCTGCTCTGCCATTTCCCAAAACAGCACCACATGAACAGAAAAATCCAGAAGTGGTGCTGTGGCTCAAGTGGTAGAGCACTTGCCTTGATTTGAAGAGCTCAAGGACATGCCCAGGCATAGAGTTCAGGCCCCACAACTAATTTAAAAAAAAAAAGAATCTCAATACTTGATAATTCTACTAACAGATCTGACTGAAATCAGTTGAATCACACTTTTCCTGTAAAATGAAGGAATAGATCCAGACTAGGAAAGCAGCTAGAGAAGGCAGGCAAATTGTATCTGTAACAAAACTTTGTGGAAAATGGAATCGAGGATTACTTACTGGTGATTCACTTGTACTTGAAGCATGATTCTGAATTATTGCTTGCTGATTCTGAACTATTGCTTTGATCATTATATTCTCCAAGAAGAAA
Organism: Dipodomys merriami; assembly: GCF_024711535.1. Taxonomy (NCBI): domain Eukaryota; kingdom Metazoa; phylum Chordata; class Mammalia; order Rodentia; family Heteromyidae; genus Dipodomys; species Dipodomys merriami. The sequence goes on from NW_027206166.1 coordinate 86,965, forward strand.
AAGTGAAATTTAATTGATAGCAAAGGACTACTAATACATTTTGAATTCTCATTAAGCATCTTCAATCATCAAAATCACCTGAACACAATAGATAGGCCTATTTTTAGATGAAAACAAGTGTCTTTAAAAAAAAAACAAGAATTTAGGTAGTCATACAAAGGACTTCTATTTTATTACTGCATTATACATTTTTTCTAATGTTGGATAACAACATTAGAAAGCTATTAGAAAGCTCTTAAATCCCATAGGTTGAATAGTGAGTTCTCTTACACTATAACATGGTATTTCCCAAATCATTTACATAGAAGACATTGTTTCCTATTTTCTCATTCCTAGAATAAGCTGCACATGAAGACACCACTGGTGCTGACTTTAAGTCTGTACCTTTGAATACTGAGGAAAATCTTTCCTCTGCTCCCTATAATTCACTACTCTCCAGTTAGAATAATTTAGAATAGTAAAAATGGAAAAAGAGAAAATAAATCATGGTGAAAAAACATATGCAGAACATTCACCAGTTTTTTCTGACCAGTTCAACCAATGTGAACTATTGGGGAAATACATGGACACCTCATTCCCACTGGTACTCAATATCTCTGGTTAGGCAATTCTGACGAAGACAAGGTACAAGATGAAAAAATGAGGAATGGTTTCAATTGCAAGAAAAAAATGGAGTAGGATCCAAGTAAATTTCTTCTTTGGGATGCCGAAATGTATCGGCTTACTGTGGTGTGAACACTGCTTTCCAAAATGGCCACCCAGTTGAATACTAGGGATGAGGATGAGTATACCCCTCTTCAACGGGAAGCCTAGAGTGGACACTTAGACATTGTCCATGAGTTGGTAGCTCAAGGCAGATATTCATGCAATAACTCTGAATGGCTGGACACCCCTGCACAGTACTTATATGTGGAATAATACCATAATGGCTTCTTTATTACTTCATCATGATGCAGATACCAATCCCCAAACTAAAGGCCTCTTGACCTCCTTGCATCTTGCTGCTGGGAATAGAAATAGCAAAGATACTCTGTATCTCCTTCTGTTGAACCATTATATCAAACCAGGTCTGAAGAACAACTTTGAAGAAACTGCATTTGATATTGCCAAAAGGGTAAGTATGTATCACTAACTCTTTGAAGTTGTCGAAGGCTGTACAAATTGTTCTCCTAAATCGTAATGGTTTGGTTAAGTTTCTTAAATTTCAAAAGTGCCAGTCCATCTTTTGTGTCCCTACAAATTTTTTTCACAATACAAAGCAACAGCAATATCTTACAATAAAAATTTATGTATTCCATGGTATTCTTCCAAGTGAATTGCATGACTGTGATATCAAAATGTATTCAAGAGTTGTTTGTATACATCTGTAATGATTTCTGCAGAGTTTGTGATTCTTTAAATCAGAAATAATTTTAACTTATCTGTTGAAATGAATAGTATAGAACCTAAAGATGTTCCGAGTGCTTTTCTGAAAAAAGTATATCTATGTTTGTGTAATGTCCATAATCTATTTCATTCTCTACTAGATATAATACTTTGAATTCTACATTGTTATATAATGTATAGATTCATGGATAAATGTGACCTTTCAGATTGCATTCCATATAGAAGAATTTTAAGACTCCTTTTTTTGTAGTTTCTTATATTATTTCATTTCTTTGGGATAAAATGGCAATATTATCTAATTTCAAGTTTTGTAAAGGTTATGCTATGTAAAGGCCTTTCTAAGGTGAAAATTTAATACACTGATATCAAACTAACCTTTAATTGTATGAATTACATGTATTGTTACACTTGTATTTTTGTAATCAACTTTTTAATAACTGTTTTTCATTTCTTGCATCAGAAGAATGAAAAATATGGAATACTTCACAAATTTTCATATCATCCTTGTGCAAGTGCCATGTTATTCTCTGTCTTGTTGTAATTTGGGTAGACCTGCTGCTGAAGCATGTAGTATCCTCTAAATTTAAGTATATAATGATACAATCTTTATAAAGGCATATATCCATCGTTGCCTATTTGTAACAAGGAACCCTTATTGTTCCTAAAATGCTATTGATCTTATTTCTCTAAATTTCTGTGTACAGTGGAAAAAAAACATATAGTTTGGTCGATTGCTCACATTTACATTTTTTTTGTCATTTTCATTTTAAATTTGATCATACTTTGAAGCCTTTACAGCTAAGTCCAAAGTTGGTGGCTTTTCAAGTACTTATTTATCAACTGAGTTAGCTTTGTGGAGCTAATGGATTCAAAGTAAGCCTTGCTTAAGAGCTACTTCTAACTTTCTGCAGCTTAAAATTTCCCAAATGAGGTCTTGCTGGAACAAATGTCTACCTGAACTGTGAAGACTCGGGGTCTATGTTGAGGGGGCAGAATGATGCAGGCTCCAGCCTCAGGATTATCTGAGGACTGTGTTTGGGATTAGGAAAGCTCTTGGAAAGCCAGGCTATAGAGGGAAAATGTTCCCTCTCCCTATCTCAAAACATGTCACAGACTCCTGGGAGCTGAGGAAGTGGCTCTTCTGCTTGCTTAAGCATAGATGAACAGCTGGTCAAGCATTTTCCTGAGACTGGAGAAGTGGTTTGAGCTTGATCTAAAATAGTTTAGATAATAATATACCTAGACTTTCTCTCATAGGTTAAGTAAAAATGTATCTGTGGAAATTTTTTGTGTGAATGTTTTCTGACCAAATCTTGGCAAAGATGATGCTTGCTAGTCTTTAAATACCCACTAACAATAAAGCACAGCATGCAGTGGCAATTGCTGTTTGCACTCTGCATCCCCTGTGTCCTGGTGATTTTGTGACCCTTACCTAGGGACCCCAACACACTAGACGTTGACACTGAACCTTTACCTTTCTTCCATGTAGGAACAGACCAACCAGAATATCTTACGCTGACAGCATGGATTGTCTTACTGGAACAAACATAATCTTAGTTACAAGGGATCATAGAGAGATGAACAGTTCAGACAGAATTGTTCAGAATAGAAGGTATTTTATCAAAACATAATTGTTTATTATACGTATCATTTCAAAAGTAGCTAAAGCCAAGAAAGTGAAAAAAATTGTTCATATGCATGATTACCTACTGTCCTGACCTGTCTATCATCCAACCAAGCAGGAACTTACACTACTGACATTCTATCACCAAATATTGCAATAGCTCCTGGAGAAGTCCATATGTTTCTCCTCGATATTAGGCCTTAAATTTGTAATGTTTTAATCACAGTGTTTCCTCTTGCCTCTAGGCTGCATATCTACAAATGGTAGAGCTTTAAGTCTAACTCTACCAAAAACTGAGGTAGAGATAATGGAATAATACTTTAAAACAGAGTTGCCTTTGATTCCCTAAACACAACACAACAATAAAAAACATTTTTTATATTATATGTACTTATATATTTTATATTTATATGTGCTGATTTTAAATTTTATACAGTGAATCTTACTAGAATTGATAATTTGACAAATATATTGACATTTATTCCCATAAATAGATTGGAATATAAATAATTAGGTTTAGAATATATATTAGACTATAAAAAGTATCACTGCAATATCTTCAGTATAAGCTTGTGATACTTTCTAAGTGTTCGTGGTCTTCTGAATACACATGGTATAATAACAGTATTGTTTTCTGCTAATCTATAAGGGATTTTATTCTGATGCTCTGTTTATTATTTTAACTTGCTGGTCCCAAAGTGTTTTTCTCCATATTTCTAAAGCATTCTTACTGATTATACCCAAATTTTGCTGATATGATGTCTAAAAGCTATTATTCTTCTGCAGGACCCACGGGTCCTAGGATAACAGGTCCCAGTTATCTGCATCATCAGATAACAAAGGCATGACTTCTCACATAGGCCCATGCAACATGCCAACAGAAAATAATTAAAGACTCATCTCAATTTCTCATTTCCTATAATATTTCAGGGCCCCAATTGCATACAAGAATTAGCAGTAATCAATTGTAAAATACAAGGCAACTTAAAATGAAAGATGAGATCACAAAATCTGAGAGAAAGTACTGTAATTCAAACTTTCAATTTACAGATGACCAGCCCATATGAGTGAACAAAATCACAAATGAACAACGTTATTTTTAATACCTTTCTCCTAATGATGAATGAAAGATTTCAGTGCAGCCAAAAAAATAGTTTCTGGAATGATAGATCATAATTGGTCTACCAAGACTAGGAAAACTTGATTTAGAGGTCAAATATAATTTAGAAAAACATTAATTGAGAATACCCTTAGTGCCTCAAAACACTGGTACTTCAGTAAAACTTGGTTCTGTAGTATAAAAATGTCATTCTCAAACCAATGTAACCTACATTTAATCTTCTGAAAGTATATTCCTTTTCAAATAAACTTTTAAAAATCATATTCACCAAAATAACACTTGACAAGTAGATGATAGTGACATTACAAGGTTTTCAAGTGTAGGGAGCAAGTTACATTAGAGTTGATTTACGTACCCAGCACTAATACCAAACAAGTTCAACCATTCATTGAAGTGCAGAAATACTACCCCCCACAATTTGTGTTGTTCAGTAGGGGCCTTCTAGAAATGTGTTTAATGGATCAGCCTCCCATAATTCAAACCCAAATATTAGCTAATAAAGTAAATTTCATCACATAAGAAGGTACATTTTAAAGTCACTAATAGTTGCCTTATCATGTGTTGCCTTATCATATATTTTCCGTATCTGTCTAACATAGTAAGAAATATGACTTTAAGTCTTGAATATGGGTACTGATGAGAGATTTAACAAACATAAAATCTGTCTTCTATTTCTATCATATTCTTCTAAGTAGTAAATTTTAGTTTTCTTCTTTTTCCAAAACTTATAGTTAGTAGAATATTTACATAAGATAATGTAAAATAAAATAATCACATACCATTGCACAAAGCCATTTATAAAAACTGGTAGGAATAAATTCTAGGCCATTTTTAAAAAGTTCCTTTTGACTAAAGATTAATCTTCCAAATGAACGAGAATAAAATCATGTCTAAGTGCTTCACATTTCCAGTCTTGCACATTGTTATTGCAGATGAATGAATTATATAAATGTAAGCTGACATCAGTTGCCTATATATTTTCCATGCTGGCTGAGACTCAGAATTTGCACAGCACAGGAAAACAGGTGCAATGACTGGCTTCTCACATCAGGGTGAATTTTTGGCATTGCTGGGCTTTGAACTCAGGGCCTAGGAAGCCCAACTGCCCAATCGGTCCACGTGATCACACCAGACGTTGAGCCACTAAGGAGATGGACTCTTCCTAGGACCTGAGATCGAGCCACAGGGAGGCCAAAATAGTGCTCAATGCATCATTTAAACATGGGATGTATGTTCACATCCGTGTGGAGACTGCATCGTGCATTGAGTGTACTTATTGTGTTTATTTTGTATACTATTCATGGATTTTTGTGTATTTTCTCATGTATATGATGACAGGTATAACTGGGCTGACATGGATAACAACTTATTCCCATGACCACAGGGTGGGCCATGCATTCTCCATCCTAGCTGAGACCCAAGACTTGCAGAGGAAAGGAAAACATATGCAACCATTGGCGTCTTACATCAAGATGAATCTTTTGGCAGGGCTGGGATCTGAACTAGGGGCCTAGCAGGCCCAATTGGTGAATGAGTCCATATGAACACAACAGCCTGTGAGCGACAAAGGAGCTAGGCATTCCCAGTACCTGAATTTGAGCCCCCTGGGGGGAGAGTGGGGAGCACAATAGTCATCCATTCATAAGTAGAAGGTAGAATGCAAATAAGTATATATTTGTATAGAGTAGGATTGATGGTGACTTGTGATGGAATCCAATCTGTGTGTACCTATATTTCGATATTTTCTGATGCATTCATTTCATGTCTGTGATGATTATTGTCATGCTTCATTAACTCTTCTTTACAAATAATCTATACCCCATGAGTCTTGCATATCATTTCCTACTCGCATCATGCACAAACTACTCATTCAAGGATGAGATCGATCGCATGCCATGACTCTTCCTAGGTCCAGAAACAAGTATCTCAGGATCTCCCGCCATTCCCTCCTCCTAGGGGGACTGAATTCAAGCCTCAGTCCTGGAAAAGTTACTCCTTATATACATCTTAACAATAAGATTTATACTTCCGTTCAGATGTTCAGTCCATATTGTGTTTGGTGCGTTTATTCATTTTATTTCTTGTTTTATTAATTTATTTACCACTTATTTTATTGACTCTGATGACACTTGTAGCATTTATTACATTGTTTACATCCTATCACATAGAATCTAGATTTTAGATGTATGTGATCTCCATCATGCCTGGCAGTGCTAGGATCAGATCTCAGGGCCTAGCAGGCCCAATTCATGAATGGGTGAGTTTGAGCATGGGAGCCTCTAGCCAATGAAGCTGTCAAGTGATTCCCACGCGCTGAGATTGACCCCCAGTTTTGGCCAAAACAGCAATACATGGATAGGCAGATGGTGATATACAAAGAAATATATATTGTTAAAGAGTGCCAGAGGCGTCTATTTATGATTGAATGACACCTACTACATTCCTACCAACTCTTAGGTATTTATTATACCACCATTGAAGGAATATTATTCTTTTAATGCTTAATAAACTATACATTAAGATCAATCAGCATTCTTGGACTATTGCATCCAAATTTAGACTAGACGGATGCATGAACTACTCTTTCAATGGATATTCCCATGCATAGGAATGAGTCTCTTGTGATCTCCTGCCATTGGTGTCAGGACTGGGATTTGAACCCAGGGCCTATGTCCACAGGTTGTCCTATGGCTTCACTGATAGCCCACAAGCCATCAGCAATGGAAGGTCATATCTACTTTGCAGCCATGTCATTCAAACCCAGGATGGTCACTGTGCAAAGAAAAAAATAATAAAATCCTAGACCCCTGAAAGTTGCCACTTTTTCTGCTTTCTAGTTTTTTTTCTAGAAAGTCCCCTGGGCCTAGGATCTTAGGATCAGCTATGGTTCTGGAGGCTACACCCAAGCCGAGAGAGATCTAAGCTGAGACAGAGTTTCCATGACCTGAGTTCAAGCCCCATGGTTGGCCAAAAGAAAAAAAAGAAAAAGAATAAAGAAAATATAATTATTTAACTAAATTAAAAAAAAATAAAGCTACCTAGTTTGGATTTTCTGCTAGTTTTCTTTCCTAGCCTGGGATTTGAACTCAGGGTCTTGGTAAATCTGTAGCAATGTGAGGGAAGATTTGCTACTACTTGAATTCAAACCTTGTGCCAACCAAAAGTGAAACCTAAGTCACTGACCTAAGCAGGGGGAGGTAGTTGTGGCAATGGGAGGGAAGGTATAGTAGGGGGAAAACAAAGGAGGAGGTAACAATGCTCAATATGAAATTTACTCATTACCTTGCTCCTGTAAAATATTTTTACAATAAAAAACGAACAAAGACAAACAATGTAGTTCTCAGAGAAGCATTTTGGAGGTAAGGGAAGGATCTCTGAGTGAATAGCTGTACAAAATTCTACACTTTTTAAAATGTTCAGTATGGAACTGAATAAACATAACTGCTTCCATTAAAAAATTATGTCAGTGTCTTGGAACTGGGGCCAGTATTTCTGCCATTGCTAGGATTTGAGCTCAACGTCCAGGTAACTATTTTGCATCATGGGTGAAGGCGAAGCTCACTGTCCATGAAGAAAGAAATTCAGGCTAGAGTACCCAGGGCCTGAATGAAGGCCCTGAAATGGAAAAAATATCTCTATACATGTGTAATATATGATATATATATACTTACATATGTATGTTAATTTCATATTATGATTCAGGTGGCTCAGTGGTAGAGCACTTGCCTTGCATGCCTGAGTCCCTGGGTTCGATTCCTCAGCACCACATAAGCAAAAAGAAAAAACCCGGAAGTAGAGCTGTGGCTCAAGTGGTAGAGTGCTAGCCTTGAGCTGAAGATCTGAGGAACAGCACCCAGGCCCAGAGTTCAAGCCACACAACCGGACCCCCACAGAAAACGAATGATTTTTTATTTTATTTTCCTTTGATTCATTTATTTATTGATTACTGTATTTAGTATTTTTATACACATAATATTTATTACATTTTGCACATTTTTATAAAATTATACCCAATAATTGAGGACATTGACTCATTTTCATTAATATTTTATTAAGTGTTGAAACATAATACATAAGTAAATGGAAGCATTTGTCACAGTCTTCACATGATTAGAGTCTCTCACAAGTATGAGCTTTGTCTTATTTATCTTTGGAAACTTTCTATCGGGTTTTCTTTAGATGATTTATACTCAGAAGCCTTTTCTTGAGGATAGGCAAGTGAGGTATAAAATTGTGAGGGTGGGGCTAGAAATGTGGATTAGTGGTAAAGTGCTTGCTCAGCATGCATGAATGCCAGTGTTTGAATCCTCAGTGCCACATACTCAGAAAAAACCAGAAGCTATGGAGTAGCTCAAGTGGCTAGCCTTGAGAAAAAGAAGCTCAGAGAGAGTACCCAGGCCCTAAAATCAAGCCCAGGACTGTCTAAAACCATAGGCCAGATGCCAGTGGCTCATAAGTGGAACCGTAGCTTCTCGGGAGGCTGAGAGCTGAAGACCACAGTCCAAAGGAAAGCCTGTTAGATTCTTATCTACAGTGAACCACCAAAAGAACCCATCTGGCATTTTGGATTAAGTGCTAGAGTGTTCACCTTGAGCTGAAGGGCTCAGGGTGGTCAGTGCCCAGGCTAGAGTTCGAGACACACAACTGGAAAAAGAGTGAGGGTTAATTAAAATACTTTTCCTATTTGCTAATTACAAGAACATTCTTTGGAACATGAACACTGATGCCCACCAGAATTGGACTCAGAGCTCAAGGTTCAAGTGTAGCACATACATATGCCCATCCTCTCAGACTATAGCATTGTAATATTGTGTCCTACAGGGTTCTTAAAGGTCCAAGGTTAAAAGGCTTAATATGCTACACAAGCCCTTTGTGATAAGCAGTTGACTTGTATTGTCAATGTCATTACAGTTCTGAACCTAGCAGAGCAAAAGTAGGTCATGCCCATCACCCTAGCTCAGGAGGCTGAGGTCTCAGGATCACAGGGTGAAGCCAGCCAGGGCAGGAAATCTATGACAAAATGACTTCAAGAGCTTCGTGTGTCTCCCTTGGTGATGAGAAATTACTTGCACATTAAATGTTCTTATAGTACTTGAGCTATAGAAGAAGGAAAGAACCATTATTGACCTATCCTGGATTCAGATGAAGTTCTCAGGATCCAAGCCCTAGCTGTGTTAGCAGGAAGAACTCCAGTGTAACTCTGTAATAGAAGGACAGAAAACAGTTTCAAAAACCAGTCTAGGTGCAGAGACCAGGCCTACAGGATTAGGAGGCAGAACGTACACACTCAACAGGGAAGTGAACTGCAAAACCACTTCATTTATTCCGGGCACAACCAGCATTGGGGAAAACCTGTAAAATTTGTTAAAGTTACACCAGGGCCAGGCTTTACTCGGCCTCTTCAAACAATGACTAATGAACCTTCCTCCCTCATGTGAAGGGAGCCTCAGGCTACCGTTAGGTTACCAATAGAGAGCCAGTTTAGTGGGGGAGAGGGGAGGAATAGAGTAGAGAAACCCTGCTCTCTGGTCTCAGGGAGTGGGTTTTTGACTCTCCATCTATCAGATTTGAAGACCCTTCTACCTCTGCCAGTCCATTCTCCTTCCTTAATTCTCCACATAATTAATGCAAATCCCCAGACTAACTAGAGGCAGGACTGTTCCTATTTTGTCTCCAAGCACATGATTTAGAACCTAGCTCTGCCCTCTTGACTCTGGGGCCCTTGGTTGCCTGAGAAGTGGGAAAGAGACAGTCTTCCTGCTCTGTGGTTATGTGAAGGCACACTGCAAAAGGCCTCCTGACTGGGAAGTGTTCCCTTCTTTCCCCTTGACGTCCAAAGATTAAACTATCTTCTTTCTTTCTTTCTTTCTTTCTTTCTTTCTTTCTTTCTTTCTTTCTTTCTTTCTTTCTTTCTTTCTTTCTTTCTTTCTTTCGTTCTTTCTTTCGTTCTTTCTTTCGTTCTTTCTTTCGTTCTTTCTTTCGTTCTTTCTTTCTTCCTTTCTTTCTTCCTTTCTTTCTTCCTAGCTACCTAGGTATCTCTTTGCCAGGTCTTGGGTTGAACTTAAGGCCTGGGCACTGTCTGTAGCACTCTACTACTTGAACCACAACACCAATTGTGGCCTTTTCTGTGTATGTGCTCCTGAGGAATCGTACCCAGGGCTTCTTGCATGCTAGGAAAGCAATCTCTCACTAATCCACATTCCCAACCCCCTCATAAGTATGGTACCATTACATAAGTATGCTACCATTTTACTTCCTCAAGTTTAATTTTCTGAAGACTGGTTACTTCTAAGAAACCCTATCTTGTGTACCCCTGCCTGATTTGTGACTGTTCCTGCATTGTCCTCATAATAAAATGTAAATAAAGACTGCTGAAATCTTCAGTGTGCATCATATAAGGACACAGGCCTGGAACCCTGGAAGAGAAAGACATGCAGTAGGCGCAAGGATCATATCTGAAAAATAAATAAATAAATAAATAAATAAATAAGAGAAGCATCATTGCATACAGTGTGTTTGAACTCAGGGAGGTAATATACACACATAAGTAAGTAGGGCACTGATCCATAAACGTGGCCTTCTCTTTTTGAAAACATTTTTGAGGCTATCCCATGGCTTAAACTCAGGGCCTGATGCGTTCCTCAGCTGTTTTTCCCAAGGCTGAGGCTTTACCACCGCCACAGCTCCACTTCCAGCCATCTGGTCGTTAATCGGACATAAGTGCCTCCCAGGCTTTCCAGCCTGGTCTAGCCTGTTTCATCTGCTTGGCTTTCTCTCTCAAAGCCCCATTTCTACCTTCTGGTCCACTGCTCCACTTCTGGTTTTCTGGTGGTTTATTGGACATAAGAGTCTCACAGACCTCCTGCTCAGGCTGACTTTGAAGGGTGATCTTTCAAAAAGGTTTCAAGCGGCTTTCCTCAGGGATTCACCAAGGAGCACCTCCACACAAACCTGGAGTCTAAATCTCGAGAGACACTAGAAAAGTGATGATGAAAATGCTTCTAGTATATTCTAGATACTTAAGGTTGGAGAGACACAACACTCCTAATTATTAGATTATTTTATAGGCAAAAGAAGCAATGCAGACAATATAAGGATCGCTCTAGCTTTTGGTCCTCCCATCTTGAGACAGTAAGTTGCTGTAGCTCAATGCTAACTGACAAAGCTGGCATGTCCTGTGGACATTTGCACAGAAATTCTATGACATTCATTTCTCACTTTTGGTTTCAAACCTATGAACAGATGGTAAGATGAGGAAGCAAAATCCTTCTTAGAGAAAGCAACTATAAAGGACATTGGGTAGTTAACTTATAAATTCATAAGACTGGTATGACCCTGTTAACAAGTCAGGTTTCCATATTAAAAAATGAAGAAGAAAAGAAAGAAGGTGCCAGTGGCTTCTCACTGTAATCTGAGCTCCTCAGGAGTCTGAGATGTAGAGAATCTGAGTTTGAATCCAGCCAGCATAGGAAAGTCTATGACAATGTTATTTCTAAGAGATCACAGAAAAACCCAGAAGTGGGGTTTTGACTCAAGGTTAATGCACTACCCTTTAGCCAAAGGATCTCAGGAACAATGCCTAGGCTCATAGTTCAACACCAGGACCTGCCCCCTCAAAAATAACCTGTACCTCCATATCTTTGTATATGTATGTATGCATTCCTATAGGTGAAGCTCCAGAGTAGTTACCATGAATGGCACCAAGCTAGAAAATTTGTATCCAATAAAATGATTTCATAACAGAGACTGATTTCATGAAAGTGCATGTTCTGTGGCTGCCCTCACTGTTTCCAGTATAGCCTGAGGGTTTCTCTGCATTCCAGGCCTGCTGGAAGAAGTCTCTCTCATTGTCTGGACAGGCAGACAAAAGGCCTCAATTCTGTACAGCTACGTAACAAACAACTCCATCTGTGTCAGATTGTGAGAATGAGTGTGAGTGGGCTCCGAAGGTCAGGATAAAGGTCTAATTTTAGCCCAATCTATTTCTTTCCCCAGTGCTCTGGTTTGACAGGAAGCCAATTGTGCCACCTCCCGTGGCAGGCCAAGTCCTGTGCACTTATCCTGCCATTGTGAGACTATATTCTGGTGTTCAGATACAGTGCTCAATACAATTCAGCAGTCCTTCTGGCAGACAACTGGGGCACTGAAACTCATGAAATGTTTCATTGAGGACGATGATGGGCATATGATGTCTCTCCTAGGTTTCTGGAAGCTTGGGAAATCCAAGCACATATCTGATATCACAAAGCTTCCTGTCATCTAGGGCTGTTAAGCTCTTCAGGTTTTGAAACATTTGACCTCTCCAAGTTGGGCCCTGGCTGGCTAGGTTGGGGGTTGAAAGCAGGGCTGGGGTGCTGACCATGAGCTCAGTGTAGAAGCCCGGTGCTTTACCATTTTGTCTAACAGCATCACTTCTAGTCTGTGAGTGTGTGTGTGTGTGTGTGTGTGTGTGTGTGTGTGTGTGTGTGAGCCCGCGTGTGCACAGGAGGTTGAACTCAGGTCCTGATCACTGTACCTATTTTCTCTTGTACAAGGATACCCCTCTCCCACTTGAGCAACAGAGACACTTCAGGCTTCTTTTTAGTGATATGTTCCTGAGAAATCAAACCCAGGGTTTCATATATGCAAAGCAATCTGCACTCTACACATTCCCAGCCCTCTACTTCAGGTTTGTTAGTTTGTTTCTGTCTTTTCTTTATTGTTGTAGGAGTTGAAATCTGGGCCTGGGTACTGTCCTTGAACTCTTCTCCTCAACTCTTGTGCTCTACCACTTGAGCCAAACACCACTTCAGCTTTTTGGGGGGTCCATCGGTGCTAAGTGTCTCAAGGACTTTCCTGCCCAGGCTAGCTTTGAACCATGATCCTCAGATCTCATCCTCCTCGGTAGCTAGCATGACAGACATGAGCAACAAGCACCCAGATTCCACTTCAGGTTTCTTAGTGGTGAATTGGAAATAATAGGCTCATGGAGATAATTGGAGAAAATAGGCTTTTGTGTCTGGGATAGTTTGGAACCCAGATCTCAGCTTTCTGAGATGGCAGGATGACAGACTTTAGCTATAGACCCCTAGGCTGTGGCCTCTGCTATAAGGGGATCCATGTCTCCACATGGTAGAGCGCTAGTCATAAGCCCAAGAGGTAAGGGCCAGCACCTAGACCATGAGTTCAAGGTTCATGACTGAGAACAAACAAAACAAAACAATTGTTTGCAGGAGATAACTTACTAGTCTTCAGTAATACATCTTTGTCCCTGCCATGGAGACATAAATGAGCCTCAATATTCTTGTCTGCATAATCATCTCAGTTGTGGAGATCTTATAAGGACCCGAAGAAAGAATGCACCCTGTGCAGGACACAGCACATTGCACTCTTTGCATGACTCAGCACACAGCATCCTTTGAAAGACTCAGCACACAGCACCCAATGCAGGATGCAGCCAACTGCACCCTGTGAAGGACTCAGCACCTAGCTCTATTCCACAAGCTTTCATTAGAATTAGGGTGCTTTTATCAGTATCACCATTCTTTGAGGGACAGTTCACAAACCACAAAAGTTCACATCTAATGGGTTAGTGTGGTGTTTTTTTTTGGGGGGGTTAGCCATGGGGCTTGAACTCAAAACATGAGGATACTATTCTAGTAACATTTGATCAAGACTAGAGTTCTACCACTTCAAGCCATATATCAAAGATTCTAGCAGACTTCCTGCCAAGTTTTAAAGGCCCTTAGCAAACAGGATATGGGGATAAGCCAGGGTAACCAGGATGATGGGGATAACCCATGGATCTGGGTTGCAGCAGTTTACATCTGGCTAAGTCAGGTTAGGTGGAAACTGTCAGCCCCAGACTCCTAGATTACTCTGTGATGAGGTATTTGAAGTCCTGTCCTTCTTGCCCTTCTATAGTTGCAGTTAAAACATTCTACTTTTTTTTTGGCGGCAGTCCTGGGGCTTGAGTATGCGCTTTATCCCTGTTCCTAAGCGTTTGTGCTCAAGGCTAGCACACAATTGAATGAAAGACAGCAGAACTTCTGGGTTTTCTGTTTATGTGCACTGAGGAATCAAACCCAGTGTTTCATGCTTCCTCGGTGAACATTCAACCACTGAGCCCCAGGAGTGAATGAGATATAAATAGATAGAGATTGTTGTATAAAAATATTATATACACAAAAAGAGAGATGTCTGCATATTATTAAATTATAGATAGTATTACTACCAATTATTAGGTATTAAATTATGTCTCCATTTAATGATGTGTCCCAGTTAACAATTAATAAAGCATTAATTAAAATTACTCAATATCCTATTATTGTTTATCACATATGTAAGTACATTCCTACTATAATTATGTATTTTATAGAATGAGACATATTCCTATATATTATTAAATTATGCATCGTGTGTTACTACCAATTATTAGCTATTTGTGTTTCCATGAAATTTTTATTCTGTTAATGCTTAATAAAATATTAAACTTAATCCACGTCCTATAATTTTTGTGTCTAATTTTATCCTAGAATGATTCCCTACTAATGCAATCTGTTTTTCATTTATTGTAATGACAATTCTTCCACCTATGACATTTTTTACATTTATTACATCCTATTACATAGCATATAGATTTGCATCTGAATTATACATCCCACCTGTCACCGAGCACTTTCAAAGAAAAAGAAAACATGCTTCACACTCGGCTTCTCACATCTGAACTCACAGTCTACAAAGCCCAATTCATTAATGGGTAAGTGTCAGCATGCCAGCCTGGAGCATATTAAGCTGACTAGCATTTCCAGAACCTGAGATTGAGCCCTAAGAGTTGACAAAATAAGAACACATTGATATGCAGATTGTAGTACACAAATACATATAGATCATTATAGAGTGCTGGAGATGTCTACACATTATTCAGCTATATAGGCTCCATTCCTGCCAATTCTTGGGTGTTTATTATGCCTTCATGTAATTAATATTATTGTTTTCAGCCTTAATGAATTGTTAATTAAATCAACCACTGTCCTGAAACTATAGCATACATGTAATTAATAGTATTCTTTGAATGTGTCAAAAAGCATTCATTAAAATCAATTGGCCTCCTAAAATGACTCTAATTGTATAGAAGTATTCAGAAATAACTAATTCAACTTTGCTATTCATAATCTTCCATCGGTATTCCCATGACTAGGAACGAGACACTTAGATCTCTTAGGGGTCAGGATCAGGCATCAAACACAGGGCCTATGTTGGTGTGTTGGCCTATGGCTTCCCTGGTAGCCTGCCAGCTTTCAGCAATGCCAGGTTACCAACATTTTTCAACCGTGTCATTCAGACCCAGCATGGTCACCTAGCAAAGAAAAAAATGTAAAATTGGCAGCCATCTGCAAATTGCCATTGTTTTTTTCTGTTTTGCATTAATTTTTTTTTCCTGTCAGCCATTGGGACCCAGGAACCCAGGTTCGGCTATGGGTCCAGTGACTGCACCCCAGCATAGAGTGATCAAACCTGAGGCAGAACTGCCACTACCTGAGTTCAAGCTCAGTGCTTGACAAAATAAAAATACATACAGGAGTTCCAGGAAGATGGCAGAGGAGAAGCTGGAAGCTAAACAAGCTCTCGCATAGAAAGCAGTTTTAGTGCTGCAGTGAACAGTCCTAAGCCAGAGAATCACACCAAGTGTGCCATCACAGTACACAGAGTTAGGCCAGAGAGAGAAAATCCAGGCAAGGAAACAGATCTGTGCACTTGTCAGCAGCCACCAGTGTGGCAGCGGTGGCTGCGGTGGCGGCTGTAGCCACCATACCTACAACACAAAGAGTCCAGGACAACGACTCCAGATGCAGAAGGCGAGTTGATTCTACTCAACACCAGGAAGAACTGACAAGGAACAGACATCTTCATCCTGCAGACTGCATACCAGAGACGACCCAAGAACCAAGACTCTGGCATGAGTAGAAGCCTGACATCCTCACTCCTTCTCAGGGAGCAGAGGAGGTAAGAACATCCCTCCCCTCCCCACTACCAGAGATCTCCATCTTTGATACTGACAAAGGCCTGGCTGAGCAGCTAGCTTCAACTCAGGCCTTGAAAGAAAACAAGAGTCATTTACCAGGTCACAGGAACCTATTCTGACATTCCAGGCTCCGCTACAACCAGTGGAAAGTGACCCAGTACAGCGGAGAAAGCTCCACCAGGCCCAGGAGTGGCTTTCTTCACTGGGTAAACAGAGCCAGAGGCTGCCCCTCCCTATAGTAGCCTTGACAATCAATTGAAATTCAGTAAACATAAACCCTGAGAATGGCTCCAGGTTGGGCTCTGTCAGTGTATCAAAATCTAGTCCCCTAAGGAAAAGCTACTGTTTGCTAAAAGGTCTCCACCCTACCAGAAACTAGCCTAATCACAGCATCTCCAAACTAGAAGAAACAGCCATCTCCCTCTTTTGTGAAACTCAAACCAGATCTTCTCATTGAACTAGCCTGGGAGGAGGATCACAAAATTCTGGGTAAAGCAGAGCATTTTTCTGCCTGCTCAAACAAACTGACTTAAGAGACCAACCAAGCCACAGGAAAATCAAACACCACAAGCAGACCAGAGACTCCAACAAGTGACAGTTACAGACACAAGGGAGATACAGGATCTACCCATCCCCACCAAAAAAATATCAAAGAATTTTTTTTGTACATTTTATAATTTCTTTAAACTTTTTAAACTTTTAATTTTTATCTTTAAAAAAATATATTTATTAACAATGTTTTTCTTGCTCTTATACTTTTTATTGTAAGGTTATGTGTGTGTGTGTGTGTGATTTTTTCTTTTTTTTCTTTTTATTCATTTTTTTGTTTAGCTCTACAGACTTTTGATCCTTTTCTTTCTTTCTTTCTACTTTCTCTTTCTTTCTTCCTTTCTTCCTTCCTTTCTTTCTTTGTTTCTCTTTCTTTTCACTTTTCCTCTCTTTCGTTCGTCTTTGTGTGACTTAATTGCTGTTCTGTTCATCCTCAGATATACCTGTAGTCGATTATTAGACATTATCCCCCATTTTGTACACACTTAATCCAGAAATTTATTACTCAGTTCAAAACCTCTTAGACTTAAATTCCTTAATAGCAGTATTACTTCTATGTACCTATATGACATTTTAAGCATTTTTATTTTTAAATTTTTCACATCTCATTCTATCCCTCCCCTTCTCTTATCCTATCCTTGTTCTTCTCTGAATATTACTTTGTTAATTTGCATAATTTATTTGTTTCACTTTTAATTTTAAATTTTTGTTTTTTTCTTGCCCTTTTTTCTTTCTTTCTTTTTTCTCTCTCTCTACTATCATTCTATCCAACCTATCCAACCTATTTCCCGCTTAGATATTAGTATTTAGTCAAGTTAACTCTCCCTCTACATTTCCACATTCCTCTATTCCTATTTTTACCCACAAATCTCCCTTAACCTAATAATGTCTGCTTTGCCAAATTCTTCTTTGCAGTTCGCAGCACACTAATACATAGTTGTTTGATGTTGAATAGCTATATCTGTTGAACTAGATTGTATCTGCAGACTTTTTACTTTGCAACTACAGACTTTGGTTGATGCTTGCCTTAAGATAGTGCTCTAGCACAAAACTGGTGTTTCATTCATCCCAAATGGGCAGAACAAACCTGAAAAACACAAGAAAAATGGTAAATCCGGGTATCTCAACTCCCACTCATGGTAATAAGGGGACAGAACAGAAAATGAATAATCCAGAGGAGAGCTCGCAAAAAGCTCTGCAAACGCTACTGGTAAACATGGTAAATGAAAAGATTGAAAACCTGCAAAGACTTCATGTGAGCGTGATAGGGAGAGAGAGAAGACAAACGAAAGGTCAATACAGGAATATCATGAGCCTGAAGAAGCTACTCAAAGATTGATACAGGAATTGTAGGAGCAGCTTGAGAACACTCAAAGAGTAATAAAAGAATGGTGTGAGCAGGCTGAGATCAGTCAAAGAGATAGACAGGAATTGCGGGAGTTGGCATAGAAGAGACAAAGAGAAAGTAAGGAATGGTGTTAGGAGGCTGAGAACACTCAAAGAGAACTACAGGAATTGAGTGAACATAAGGAAGCTAATCAAAGAGTGATACAGGAATTGAGAGAGCAGCATGAGAATACACAAAGATCACTAAAGGTATCCATTGAATCTATAAACAGAGAGCTGAAAGAAGTTAGGAAGTCCACAAACGGAACGCTGACTGGAACCCAACAGAAGGAATGGGAGTCCAAGGAAACCATAACAATCAACTAAGTGACTTGAGAATAAACACTGAACATTAAATTAAGGAAGTAAAAAGTTCATACAAGATCTAAAACAAAGCTCCAACAAAGAATTGGAAGCCATCAAAGCCAACCAACTACAAGGAAAAAAAATAAATAACAAAGTAGAAAGTCTTGATAGTAGATCGAATCTCGGGGATTGAAGACAGCCTAGATATTATAGAGAAAGCACATACAACCATTCAAGAAAAATCCAGGAAATATGATAGATCTATTCAACACATGGAAGACACCATCAGAAAGCCTAATCTGAGGATAATGGGCATAGAGGAGCACCTAGAAAGAGAAGTTAATTGTCTAGGAAATATGTTTAACAGGATCCTAGCAGAGAACTTCCCAAACATGCAAAAAGATAGGCCTATTAAGATACAAGAAGCTTTTAGAAATACAAATAGACATGGCCAAAACAGGACATCCCACTCTCACAGTATAATCCTCGCAGGATCAATTCAGACCAAGGAAAAGATCCTTAAAGCTGTCAAGGAAAAAATATCAATCACCTATAAAGGGAAACCAATTAGAATCACCTCAGATTTCTCAGCAGAGACAATTCAAGCAGGAAGACCTTGGAATGATGTATGCCATGCCCTAATGGCAAACAAATATCAACCAAGAATACTATTCCCAGCTAAACTCTCATTTATAACCCAAGGTCAAAGAAAGTCCTTCCATAGCAATGAAAAATTTCAACAATTTATCTCCACCAAACCAGCCCTACAAAATATTCTTATAGATGTCCTACACGTAGAAAAGCAAAGAAGACCACAATAAAGGCCAAGAAACTAAACCCAAACTGAGAATCCAAGAAGCATAGGAAGAACTCAGTTGCCTCAGCCCCCAAGAAGGTGGATAAAATGGCAGGAACTCCCTAATACCTCTCAGTCCTATCTCTCAACATTGATGAACTTAACTCTCCAATTAAGCTACATAGACTGTCTAGTTCAATTAAAAAGCAAGATCCTTCCATCTGCTGCCTTCAGGATTCACGTCTTGCTCATAAAAACAAAAACATTTTCAATATGAAAGTCTGGAACAAAATCTACCAAGCAAACGGCCCCCATTATCAAGTGGGAGTTGCAATACTAATATCAGATAAAATACACTTCAAATTAAAACTAGTGAGAAGAGATAAGTAAAGTCACTACACACTAATTAAGGGATATCTCCTTCTGGAGGATATTACAATTCTAAATATCTTTTCGCCAAACAACGGAGCACCCAAATTTATCCAAGAAACACTACTTTCCCTCAAATTCCAAATATATCCAAGGACATTAATTGTTGGGGACATTAGCACACCACTTTCCCTACTAGATAGATCAACTCGGCAAAAACTCAAAAGAGAAACTGTGGACCTAAACAACTGCATAGGTAAATTAGATTTAACAGACACCTACCGAATATTTCAACCAGCAGCATCAGAATACATGGTTTTCTCAGCAACACATGGAATATTTTCCAAAATAGACCACATTTTAGTCCACAAAGCAAACTTGTCCATCTTCAGATACATTGAATTTATACCTTGCATTCTCTCAGAACACAAGGGAATAAAATTAGAACTCAACACTAAAAACCACCAAAGAGGGTCCTGTAACAACGCAAGGACGTGGAACAACACACTGCTGAATCACGATTGGTTCATGGAAGAGATTAGAAAGGAAATTCAAGTGTTCATGTTATTCAACAAAAATGAGCATACAAACTACCAGCTCCTCTGTGAAACAGCAATGGCAGTACTCAGAGGCAAGTTTATAGCTCTCAGTTCTTACATCAACAAATTGGAGAGATCTGAAACCAAAAATTTAATGAGACATCTGGGCCTCCTTGAAAAGAGCAGTAAAATAAACCCCAATGCAGTAGACGAAAACAAATAATTAAAATTAAATCAGAATTAAATGAATTAGAATTTAAAAAAACACAGAAAGAATCAACACAACAAAGAGTTGATTCTTTGACAGATGCTTAGCAAATCTTATCAGAAAAAGAAGAGAACACACCCATGATATGTATTATAATTTAGGTTAGGTGGTAGGAAAGGAAGTGGAAAACAATACTACATCCAGTAAAGATGACATTCCTATTACATCACTAAGGAAGTAGTGTTAAGACCTTCAGGACTCATAGGGTTGTTGCATGTGACATTACTATGTAAAACACTATTAACAATCATCTCAGACATCCATAGCATTCTGCTTTCATTTTCAAGATCAAGAGCCCAATATCTATGACTTTTTATTAATTGGGTGTGTTTCTTAGGAAGGAAGAAGGAGGATTTGGTAGTTGATGATGGAAAAAGTATATGTATTATCTCCTTGTCCAAATTTTTTGCAGTTTTATTTATTTTTTTTCTTTATATTATTTTTTATTGTGAAAATACTATACAGAGGGGTTACAATTACATGGGCAAAATAATGAGTATATTTCTTAGCAAGCATTGCAGCCTCCTCTTTTGATTCCCCTTCCCATCCCTTCCCATCCTCCCCCTGTCCCTCCACCCAATCCTCCCCACTACACTCCACCACCAAAGTTGTAAAGTTCATTTTTCGACATAACGTCTTTTACATCTCATTGTTGCAATGGATCCACCTGTATCTCTATTTAAACGAAGTTTGCAGTTTGAAAAAGTGCTACTGATGAACTCACACTTACATCTAATTGACTTTCTGTCTGCACAAGATGCATATAAATGAAGATATTTATTCTGTTGGATAGTCACATATATTAACAAAATCCATTTCTGGAAAATAAAAGATACTAGGTAAGAAATTATAAAGTATTGTCTTTAAAATGGTTTATTTTCTTGGAGAACAAAAGGTAGTATTGAAATGATTAGTCCAGCTTTCTTCGAGATTTTATGCTGTCTCAGTATCAAAATGTTCTCTAATTCCTGTAACATCCAAGCATAAAAGACATGATTTGAAGATCTCAGTAGTTTTAGAAACAAAGGTACATAATACCTTCCTTCCTGCAGAGACCTGTGACTACAAGTATGATTGATTGTATTATAGTTCTTTTTTTTCTCTTTATCTCAAGTGTTGCATATCTTGGTATATTACTCTATGTGTTGCATCAGCTTCTGTAGGTGAGATTTACCTCTACCTGCAATGTCAAAATGGGTTATGTGACTTATTTCAGCTTACAAAAGTGAACCAGAATTGGAGAAAGATTATTTCAAGGGGAAGATTTCTATCTCATTGTCTGTGTCTAAAAGCTAACTTGTTTTCCCTTAGCCATAAAAATAGCATATTTCAGAGGGAGTCTTCCTTCAATTTATATACTGGAAGAATATAGCATGTGAAATTGAAGCAAAACTCAAATACAGCCTCATACATATAACACAGGCAGAATTAATCTAATATTAGAATGTGATATTAAGATGTTAGTTTCTTACCATCCTTGTATACCATTATGATAGTTGACTATAGCACACCAGAATTAAACAAATCCTAACCAAGAACTTAACAAATAGATAACATTTTCTGTAGGAAATTATTACAATATTTTATAAATAAGCATTCTCCATGTGATCACTTGTAGGGTTATCTTTTCTATAGATGGTTTTAATCACTCTAGAGCATTGTATCTAATATCCATTATCATTATCCAGACCTTGTGATTGTTATGAGGAAGAATAAAATATCTAGATTTCTTCTTCTCTTTCCCTCTTCTCCTATTTCTAGTGTGAATTCTCATCCTTTCTCCAAATTCTATTAATAAGGGAAGAATGACACATTGTGGATATCAAGCAAAAGGCTTCAAATCAAGAATTTCATTCTTTCAGAAAGAGATGAAGTAAATCAGAGTGGCTCAAGGAAGAATAAAATCAGGATTCTTTCCCCGCTCTGGCTTTCACCTTAGAGTCTGAACATGACTCTAAATATCTAATAAACCATTTCCCTCGACTAATTTTTTAAAAATATATTTTTTAAATAAATGATAATTTAAAAATAAATAGTAATTTGGTGTTTGTTTTTGGGAGGCATGAAATAAGACTGCATTAACAATGTGTGAGTTGAGAGACTAAATTATATCAGAATCTTATATAATGAAAAATAGACGATTTTAAGATAAATATCTTGTAGATACATTTTTAATGTGATATACCCTCAAGGTCATCAATTTTCTTCCTTTCCTCTCCATGCTGATTCAACTTTAATAAGCAGTTCATGTAATTCAAATGGCTGACTTTCTTTCAAAAATAGATTAGACCCAAAAAAGTTAGAAAAAGAGAACCAGTATTGGGTGATGCATTCTTTAAAAATAGCAGTCAAATAAATATTAACCATAATTCCAAAATAATAACAATCAAATGCTCTTGAAAAGAGAAGATTGTATGCAGAATATGTAAAATGTGATAGTGCCAAAACTGCTTCAGGCATTCATGATTTCTAGTACATGACAATGTTTTAATCAGGATTAATTGCTTTCAGGGACTAAATTTTTTTTAGTTATATTTCATTGAAGAAATATCTTGTTCAGGTTAATGAAAGGATAACAAGTTATAATAGAAAGAATGCTACACACTCATTGTACATAGCAAAATACCTTCACAGAATATCTGTCTTTCCCACATACCTAATCCTTCAAATGTAGTTTTGCATCATATATATGTTTGTAAAATAATAACCTCCCATTACCCAAGGAGAACAAATTTGAATAATTATCATATGGGGGAAGAATACTCAAAGGTAGTTAAAAGTCCCAGGTGTAGTTCAAAAAGGACATGATTAGGTAAGAACCATCAGAAAGATATAAAGATGCTACATTAGAAGATAATGGAAAAAATAACAACCCAGATTCTGAATTTCTGAGAAGCAGAACAGGAGATAAATGTCTTTTCCATTAGAATCATTTGAAAAATATTTTAGCTCTGTGGGTGTCTCTATTTTAATCTAGTGAGACTTCTTTTAGATTTCTGTCCTTTAGAACTGTAAAATGGTAAATACCGATTATTTAAGCCAAATAACTTGTAGAAATACTTTACAGAAGATTTGGTTTAGTAAATTAATTCAACTACAGCCTTTTCCTAATGAAACTACAGGGACACTATATTTCCTAGTTTATGAGAATAAGAAAAAGTTGCCACCAGCTTAGTACACATGTATGATGTACATACTACTAAGGGCCTTGAATTAATGAAGTCTTGAAATACTAAATAATATCTAAATAAGAAGCTCCCTATCTTTATTTTCACATTTGGGGATCAC
This sequence comes from Dipodomys merriami, assembly GCF_024711535.1. Lineage (NCBI taxonomy): Eukaryota > Metazoa > Chordata > Mammalia > Rodentia > Heteromyidae > Dipodomys > Dipodomys merriami. The sequence continues at coordinate 110,600 of NW_027206166.1, forward strand.
TAAGTACCAAAATTATGTAGAAGGCTAAGGTAAGAATATGGAAATGAAATCTGATTGCTAATATTATAAAGATAATTTATGTCATGTTGAGTTAGAGTTTCTAAAGTAATTAAAAAAGGTAAAACAGAAACAGAGAAATTAGAGAATCCAGTAAAGTTATAGTCATCAGAGGATGGTATAGAATATTATAGGAACACTAGATGGTGAAAAAGGAGATAACAAAAATGAGTCCCCTGTAACAATGCGAAACAAAATCTACACCACAGATTGTCATATAGCTAGAAAATAGTTTCCACTATGCTGTCTTTGATATTTTAGGTTTGTTTACACAGCAACTTTCACCTCTTAGGAAATGACCCTTATTAATACTCAAGGCTTTGTGGCTTATAACCCAGAAACAAATAATGCTTCTAAATTTAAACAAGCATGATACTAAGTGTAACACAGGCTATAGCTGATAAATAAGAATGATCTTCGGGAATAGTCAAACAATCTTGAAATTTTTCATACCTTTCCTCTTCTCCAACATGAGAGGTTCTAGTCAAGATATGTAAAACATTAATAAAGGATTTTTATATTTTTTATTGTTCACTCCAAAGCAAATACACTTTGCTCTTTGCAAGCCTGACTTTGGAAGAGTCACACCCTCACGATTATTTTATAGACAAAAGTTTACTGCTTTGGCTTAGGTGTTTTCCTGCTGTTGGGTGTTGGTCTCTATTATTTTGGCAACTTGATAGAAAAACAAGATAAATCCATTACGCTTATATTGAATTGTTCAAAGTCAAGATGTCTTCAAACACAGTTTTCTGTTATCTTTTTCATTGCGAATTAAAGTTTAATTATTGCTCTTTAAATGCAACAAAAACGTGTTACTTTAATGTATATTCTTATTGAAACTGGTGATTAGAGGAGTATCTGTGATTGCTTTTTTAATTGTTTTCAAGTATTTTCCATATTGCCTTTGTTGCGGTCTTCTAGTCAGAAACAGAAGGTTACCCAAGAAGATCTTCCTAAGATATAAGATGTTAGGCAGAAAAAAACTAGATGTATAATTAAAGATTTTAATCTCTTAAGAGATTGCAAAGCTCAGAAGACATTTTGCTATTATTGGCATGGTTAAGATGACTTGAATGTTTTGGATCTTAAACTAAGTGAAATTCATGTAAAATGTTACAGTTGTTCCAAACAATGATTATAGCTTATACTTTTTTGCTCCAATGAGATGAAATCTCTGATAAGGTTGGAGGGTATATCGATTTTAGGGTAGAAGGGTTAATGTTAAAAAGCCAAGTGAAATTCCTAAAACAGCACTGCCTATCACATATCATTTAATTATACTTACAGTATATAAGTATATAAACATACAAATATGAATTGAGTGACAAATATGTGATTTACAAAATTCAATGACAACTAAATCCAGAAAAATCTTCTCTATATTTATATAAACTAGTGTATCTAGTGAGGATTTAAAATTTTTAGAATAGATATTTTAACATTTATGTCAAAATATTTATTTAAATTGTTTATTTTTAGTCAGTTGTGGGGCTTGAAATCTGGGCCTGGACACTGTTCCTCAGCTCTTTAGCTCAAGACTAGTGTTCTACCCCTTGAGCCACTGTCAGTTTTTTGGTGGCTCATTGGAGATAAGAGGGTCGTCGACTTTCCTGCCTAGGCTGGCTGTGAACCATGATTCTAAGCTTTCAGGCTCCTTAGTAGCTAGGGTTACAAGCATGAGCTACTGGCTCCTAGATACATAATTTTTTTACATATTTCTAAAGTATTGAGTGGTAATCCCATTTATTTATATATTGTGTAATGATAAACTCCATCATACCCATTAATTTCTGCATGTAACGTTTCTTTTTAGTGAGAATATACTAAAACATATCTTCTGGGTGTTATGAAATATTTATTCTTAACTATAATAACTTTCTTTCTTGTGGTATATAATTAATATATTTACTTTTACTCAAAGAAGTCTGCTAATTTAAGTTAAATAAAACATGATTTGTAAAGTGAAAGTAATTTATGGTTTCATTGATTGTTTTAAGAAAATAATTATGCCTTTTGCTTTCAATTATATTTCTGTGGGAATGTGTGACACTCATTGATTTAATTTTAAAATTAATAACAGTTATATTATATCAAGTTGATTCAAACTTGTATTTGAAAATTGCACACTTAACACAAGTATACTTCCACTTTCCTCTACCACATAATTAAAATAACAGTAAAGCAAAGATTGGTGTTAGCCATTCATGTGTATAATCCTAGAACTCAGTAGACTGAGACCTGAATATTTTAGTTCAATGTCATTCCAAACAGATAAAATGTGAAAACTTATCTTCAATTATCCAGCAAGAAACATAAGATGAGCATGTGACTCAAGGATAGAGTGTCATCAGCCATGAGCAAAAAATACAAGGGAGACCATTAAACATTTAGTTCAAGCCCTAAAAATGACATATACACACAACAACAACAAAATGTACTATGATTATCAATAATGAAGACAAAAGAGTAAAAAAAGATCCTGAGAAATGTGTAAACATCTGGAAGACAGAAATCATTTGACAGAATTTTGATTCATGAGAGGGAAAAGTCACAGCCTCTTTTGTACAATCTCATTGTAGTCATTTGCGTTGAAACCTGGCTACTGGGTAACATGTGAAAGAGTAGACTGGATTACCTGACATAGGAGAAATTGCCTGTGACTATGTACCAACCCACTCTGCAAAATTTAAAATCGTGCTTGTTAATTTAAATAAAACTTATTGTTAGAGACTGTTTGGTCCACACTGACTGAGGTCCTTATTTTGAGGCTTCAGACCAGTGCTTTTGTTTATAACCACTTCTGTTTTACCCCTCTTCCCTTGTGTAGCTGTACCTTACTTAGCTGGCACCAAGCCAAGTCTTTGAACTAGACACTCCTGCCTTAATGCCTCCCTTTCTCCAGCTACAACACATTTCACATATTATCTCTGTCTTAGCATTAGTTGTTTTCTGACTAATCCCCATCAGAAAACACTTATATTCATGTAAACCCACTATAAATAACCTAGTTAGAAAAGGGAGAAAGGGTTTACCATTGGCTGAGGCTCTTATCTGTAGGTTTGCTCCCTAATAAATCTGTGCTACACTATCTCTTTCTTTCATGGCTTTTGAGTCTGACAAATGATTGATTTGGTTTGATGTAATCCCATTTATCCAGACTTACTTTGGAAATTTTGACCTATTCCAAGGAGCCCTCATGTTTCCCCTAACTCTTCCTGTAAGATTCCTAAGGCATCTGGACTTACATTGAGCTCTTCAATCCATTTGGAATTGATTCTGGTGCAGGAGGATATAAAATGATCTAATTTCAGTTTTCTGTGTACAGCCAGTTAAACCAATTTTTTGAAGAGGCTGTTTTTCTTCCATCCTGTGTTTCTGGCTTCCTTATTAAAGATTATGTGTCTATAGGAGTGAATTCATTTCTGGATCTTGAATTCTGTTGCATTGATGGAATTCTGTGCTTCCATGGGAAAGAATGGTATTACCCCATTCTGAAGAAATGGAAAGACTTCGGGGAAAATGCTATTAAGTGAAATAAACCAGATCCAATTAAATATATGCTGCATGGTTTTCCTCATTTCTAATAACTAGATATGCCCATAAATCTACAAGTTAATCCAATAATAGTAAAAGACAAATAATTAAACTTGGATATGATTAACAGCACTCTAAGCATTCACATGGCAAGAACAAGGGAAGCTATTCTTAGGAGAGGATCGCAATGGCTCAATAGCTATGTGCATATGAACAGATAAATGTTGCTTATTGCAATGAACTCTAAGAATCAATCATATATATGAAATACTTATATCTATATATAATTTTAAAAGATGTCACAAATAATTGACTTCACTGTAAACTCAAAAGCAAATTTCTAAGTTTAGAAGATAAAATTGAGTTTTCAACACATAAAATAAAATACATAGGGGAAAAGGTGGGAGAGAAAACATAAGATGAAAAGTATAATAGCTAACTATTGAAGAATTCATAAACAATTTTCAAAACAATACAAGAGAGCTTGGGTACAGCTAAGTTGTAGAACGAGACTAATATATACAAAGCCATGATTTCAATCTCCAAACCTAAAGGTCTAATAATAAGTTAATGAATAGTAATAATACAATATTTACTTGAAATAAATGCTTTTATATTAGAGAGCCCTGAATCCTGAAACAGTAAACAAAATACTGTCAATTCTTGTATCCAATGAAATGAAACCAAGAATGAAGAGAAAATATTTTCTTTTTATCCATTCCTGTCATTTTCTGTTTTCTTCTTTTCTTTTTCCTTTGGCACTACTGGTGCTTGAAATTGCTAAGGCTCTAACCACTTTAGATTATTTTTCAGGCGAAGCCTCCCTTGAGCAATGATCTCTTACCTATGGCTTCCACATCGTGAGATAACAGGAAAATTACACTATATCTAGCTTTCTTTGTTTTTGTAATTTTTTTACGAATTTTTTTTTGTCAAAACTGTCCATTATATCAGTCTTCTAAATCTCTGCCTCCTAATTAGCAAGGTATATTTCATCTCAAGTTTGGGAGCAAACTTGTTTTAAGGTAAACATTCAATATTGACTTCTGTTTTCTAGATATCATTAAATTATATTGAGGTTAGTATGGATCTTTATGATGTTGAAGGAACACACATAATTCACTTGAAATCTTTTTCCAATTTATTTAAGTATTTCTATTATACATCACAAATAAGACATTGATATTTCACAAGTACATTATGGAGACTTCAGTTATTTTATTTTGTGACATATTAACCACAATATAATTTTATCAAGTCTATATGAATATACAATATTTACAGATTCATTATTTAGAGAATTAATTCATAATGTTTGCTTTTACTATTTTTTGGTAAGTACTTGGGTTCAAATTCAAAGCCTTGCATTTGCCAGGCAGGCACTTTACCACATGAATCATGCCACATCCAGTATTTTTTGCTTTGATTGTTTTTGATATAGAATCTTGCATTTGTTTATTCCTAGGCCACCTAGATACTGAACTTCCTTGTTGTATGTCCAGTAATAGGTAGGATGACATCCACACATTGGCACATCCAGATTTTATTGATTGAGATGGAGGTCTCTTGTATGTTTTCCAGTTTGACCTTGAACTGTGACTATCCACGTTTCTATTTTCAGAGTAGCTAGGATTATAGGTATAAATCACCTCATTTGGCTTCTATTATTTATGTTTATGAAAAGTCTGAAAATATGAGACAATCATCTAGAGGTTACTGTCATACCAGATTCTAGGTTATTCATTTGTTTGTTCTTTCACAAACTGTTATGTGACAAACTGTTTTATATAGCGATATGGCACATCAATAATACAAATATATGTTGCTAATGCCATTTCAAACAGCTGTGATGATCTAATTTCTACGTGTGGATTTGTTTCCTGGGAAAACATCCTGAGTACATAGGTCAAAATCTCTTTGTTGCTTTGTATGTCCCTCCCCCACAGTATAACCCCTGCTTTCACTATATTTGATGTCAGTATAACTTGTGGAGGAGATGGGGAAAAAGCAGTTGTTTAAGGAAACAGGTGGACCTGTTGCAACAATGTGAAGTACAAGTTGTCATGTCCAAAACAAGCTTTACAAAGTCGGTGCGGGGGGGGGGGGAAGGAATAGGATTGGGATGGGGGGAGGGGGGAGGCTGGGAAGGGATGTGAAGGGTAAACAAAGGAGGAGACTGCAATGCTTGGCAAGAAATGTATGCATTATCCTGCCCATGTAATTGTAACTCCTCTGTACAGTATGTTCACAAATAAAATTAAATTAAAAAAAATTTGATATTCCTAACAAAAATTTGCTTCCATTATGATCAGCAGTTCGCAAAGAGGTGTTCCATGCCTGTAGAGGAGACTGGTCACAGGGGAATTCCCTGCTGTAACTCTGAAATAAATCTTATCTTTTCAAACTAGCAGAATGGTAAAAATTTGTCAAAATTATTACATGGGAACTTTCTTGAGCTGATAAAGAGTACTGCATTAGAATGAAAGTATTCCCAGTTGCTCTGAAATCAGGCAAAGATGTCATCCATTTTTCTTCAAACACATAGGGGTTCCGGGAAGATGGCGGAGGAGAAGCTGGAGTCTAAACAAGCTCTCGCATAGAAAGCAGTTTTAGAGTTCCAGTGAAGAGTCCTAAGCCAGAGATCACACCAAGTATGCCATCACAGGATAGAAAGTCAGGCCAGAGAGGGAAACTCCAGGCAAAGAGACACATCTGAGCTCTTGCCAGCTGGCGCTGCAGCAGCGGCAACGGTGGCAGCGGCGATCGCAGGCACGATACCTGAACCACAGAGAGTCCAGGACGAAGGAGCCAGAAGCAGCAGGCAAGCGGATTCTACTCAACACCAGCAAGAACCGACAAGGAGCAGACATCTTCATCCTGCAGTTCACAGACCAAGAACCAAGACTTGGCGTGAGTAGAAGCTTAATATCCTCACTCCTTCTCAGGGAGCAGAGGAGGGAAGGCCACCCCTCCACCCCCCAGTACCAGAGATCTCCATCTTGGAAACCGACAAAGCTCGGTGGAGCTGCTAGCTCCAACTCAAGCCTTGGAACAAAACGAGTCATTTAACAGATCACAAGAACTTAACGGCGGCGTGACCTACCAGACTCAGCTCGACCCAGGGAAAAGTCACCCAGCTCCGGTGCCAGCCCAAGGAGTGGCTTTCTTCACTGGGTAATCAGAGCCAGAGGTTGACCCTCCCTCTAGCAGCCATGACAATCTATTGAAATTCAGTAAACAGAAACCCTGAGAATGGCTGCAGGCTGGGCTCTGTAAGTTTTTCACAAACTAGCCCCCAGGAAAAGCCACTGTTTGTTGAAAGGCTTCAACTCTACCCAGAACCTAGCCTCAACACTGCATCCCCCTCTTTGGTGATACTCAAAGTAGATCTGCCTCCCATTGAACTAGCCTGGGAGGAAGATCGCAAAATCCTGGGTAAAGCAGAGCATTTTTCTGCCTGTTCGAACAAACTGACAACAAACCAATCAGCAGAACCACAAGCAGACCAGAGAATCCAACAAGAGGCTGGTTACGGACACAAGGGAGATACAGGATTTTTCCCACCCCTCCCAAAAAAATCAAAGAAGTTTTTTCTTCTTTTTTTTTTTTTTGGTACCTTATATAATTTTTTTTTCTCTTTTCTAAAACTCTTTTTAATGTTTAATTTTTGCCTTTTTTGAAAAAAAAATTGTTTTCCAATAACTTTTTTTCCTCTTATAATTTTTATTTTAGGGATATGTGAGTGTGTTTTTCTTTCTTTTTTTGTTTTCTTTCTCTTTTTTTTCTTTTTAAATTAACTTTTTGTTTTTTGTTTAGTTCTTCTGAACTTCTGATCTTTTTTCTTCCTTTCTTATCCTTTTCACCTTTTCCTCTCTTTCGTTCTTCTTTATGTGACTTAATTCTTGTCCTGCACATCCTCAGATAAACCTGTAGTCTATTCAAACACAAAGCAGATATTTTTGCTAATATAATGAAGCAAAATATAAAATTCTTGTCAAATAGCTTTTATTCATAATATATAAAGAACTCTTAATACATGAATCATACAATAAATAACCTAATTAAGCAGATACAGAGAGAAGGCAAATAAGCACATCAAAAGCCCATACATTACAATACTATTGTAGAAATTGTTCCAAATGGGTTCAAATAATGCTTTCTGGAATGTAAAGAATGTTAATAATTTCACTATCTTGAGTCTTAAAAATAATAATTTAAAGGGAAATACATAAAGAACTTCAGAATTCAGGGAATTATTGTTTCATGTTCTGTGCACAATACTTCACAAAACGTATATTCTTTTTTTGGGGGGGTGGTCCATATGTGGGGCCTGAACTCGGATTGGGAGCTGTCCTTCAGCTCTTCAGCTCAAGGCTAGTGCTCTACCACTTGAGCCACATGCCACTTCCAGTTTTTTTTTTTCTTTTTGCCTATTTGGTGCTGAGGAATTGAGCCCAGGGCCTCAGGCATGTAAGTCAAGTGCTCTACCACTGAACCACCTTCCCAAGGTATATTCTTTAATTCTCAAAAACAGATGACTACTCTAAGAAACATGTAAAATGTCACCCAGCTAGCACAAGAGTTTTAGATATTAGTATAGTCACGGGGTTTCCAAATCATGAATTAAATCTGAGCCATGGATTCTGGTTCTGCTCAATCTCAATTGTCATTTACACCTCAGCCTTCAGAAACACACCAACTCTCCTCGTGCCTCCATTTCTGCATTTTTAAAATGAAGATAACATTCTTCCAACCCTAGATGATGAGATAGGTAACACCATCAGATGACACAGAACACATTTTTGCATTATTGTGATTTATCCAACAATTGTTGAATAGCTTCTGTAAAAATCTATGAAAAAATTATCTTACAGCTTTTATAAAAATTTCAACCATAATTTTATTGGTTTAACACCTTGGTTGAAATTGTATCCCAAATAGCAACACAATTTACTGTAATTTTTCAAGTTGATAAATCAACATAATCCTCCTCTTCTCTTAAGAAATAAATCCTCTTTATGAGCTCCTCACATTCTGACACATAGCTATGAAGTGCAATTTCATGTGCCCATTATCTCTCATTTCCTGCTCATTGAAATCTGCTTGACAAAATTGCTCTGTTACAAAGCTGGTTGCAAAGACTTCCTTGTGATTTCCCCAAATGTTGGTAGTCATTTGTGTAAGTGATTTTGTAAACATTTTAAGGCAATTGAAGAAGGAAATTATAGCAGAAAGCTGCAAAGGAAATATCTTGAAAATTGTATTATAATCTTTCTTCCTTTTTCTTGTCTCTTTTTCTCAGGAGAAGGGATTGAACTCAGGGCCTCAAACTTGCTGAATAATTGTTCTTGATCCATACACCTAGCACTTTGTTTAGCTTTAGATTGATTTTCAGATAGTTTCTTATTAACTGCCTAGGCTGGCCTCAAACCATGACCCTCCAACTTCTGCCTCTCTTATCACCATGTGTCACCAGTGTGTTTTAAATATTGAAGTCTCAGTATTATACTTTTACCATACCAACTGCAAACCTCCTATACCTTCCAGAGTCTAGCTCATAAGTAGTTGGAATTATTGACATGCACCACTATATCAAGCTGAATTTTCTTAAAAAGAAATCTTCAGTAGCTCTTCTAACAAAGAACTATTCACTCACTTCTCTTTAGTCTCCAATTCTCTGCCTCTGTAACTTCTTTCTCATTTTTCTCCTCACTGAAGCAGGCAAGTTTGTGATAACTTCAGTTTTGTTAATGTTTTCAAAATATTTCTTGTTAGTCTAAATTTTTCATTCCTCATGTTCTATATCATAGTGATTTTCCATACCAAAAATATTTGATGCCTGCAATCCTACGTACTCTGGAGGCTGAGATGTAAAGATTTTGGTTGGAAGCCAGATAAATATTTTCTATCGAAAAGGAAACTGGGTTGCTCCTATAAAAATAAAAAACTTATTTCATATTTGTTATAATTACAGCTTACAAATGTAAAGTTATTCAGTTGATAAGCTTAATAGAAACAAGGAATCAAACATGTATTTCTCTCAGGAAATCCAAGTCATTCATTACAACCCTTACTTGATTTGTGAAAGAGATGAAATCTCATTCAGAAAACATAATTAGGTTCCATTGTTAAATTCTCATTTCTGTCTTTATCAAAGATGATTCAGAGGAAAGAGACCTAAACAGATATGAGTCCTGGAACATATTGTAAATGCCAGCATTGAATGATCTCTCCATGGTTAGAAAGACAATCTTCACAAATTTTCACGCACTTGAACAACTCATACTGATGCTTTGTTCTGAGCCTGGATGAGTTTTCCCGTTTGTCCTTCTGTGGCACTGCTTCTGTGTCAGGTGTGTGTCTTTCATTTTATTCGGCCGAAGTGGACACTTATTTTTGCTTACAAACATTCTGAGAAGCTTTTGCCAGGCCACAAGAAGTACAGATAAAATTTTCATCCCATATTCTCCTCTCACAGTTCTCCTGTCCTGAAAAGCTGTTTACTGAACAAAATGGAGCAATGTTTGCACAGTGATATAAACCTGAGCAAGCATTATCACACTAGTAATAACACCAGAAAGGAACAAATAGAGGAATCATTATCTGAGTGTCACCAGTATCAAATGATCTATTGCTTCACATGTTTAATTGGGACAACTAAGAGATGTTTTGCTAGCTGCCAGTGGCTCACACCAGCAATCATAGCTACTCAGGAGACTGAGGTCTGAAGATTGTGGTTTAAAATGAGCCCAAGATAGAAAGTCCATGAGATTCCTACCTCCAATTGGCTACCATAAAGCTGGAAGTGGTACTGTGGCTCAAGTGGTAGAGTACTAACCTTTAGCAAAGCAGCTCAGGGACAGCACTCAGGCCCCAAAACCAGCACACACACAAAGATAGATGCTTCTAGTTCCTGGCCATGTTCTTTTTTATAATGCTTCTTTTGGTGAAGATTTTGTAAGTCAAATAGTCTCAATGCAAAGTAATAGCTATGCTGTCTTGGGCTTGTAGTCCTCTTCATCTTCTTTACCTGTACAATGAAGAAATTTCTTTGCCAAACTGGTCCAGTGGGAGAATCCAGTCATAATATTCAATGTACATGTGTGAAAATGTGACCACGTAAATGGAGGGGGTGAGATAGAGAAGACAAACCAACATATTAAATTAAAACTCCTTTGTAAACTACTTATGTATCATTTTGTAAGTAGAAAAAAATGAAACCAGTGCTTCAGTGCAATCCACACACCTTAGGTATAGATTGCTCAAAGCTATTACTTTTAAAGTGTACAGGACAGAGAAGAATGGAACAAATCATGTCCAGAATAAAACTGAACAACTCTACCCCAAAGTTAACATCAATAGTGATGTTGACCATACACCCTTGATTTCATGCACTGAGAACACATTTCCTCTCATCCCCCAATCCTGGGTTTAAATTCAGGACCAAGATTCTGTCCACCCCCCACTCACTCATAGCTAATGCTCTAACATTTGAGACACAAATCCAATTCTGGCTCTTTTTGTTTAATTGGAGATGAATCTCATGGATTTTCCTGCCCAGACTGACTTCAAATCATAATCCTCAGATCTCAGGCTCGGAATATAGGTGTCAGCCATCAGTACCCAGCTTGAGAACTCACTTTTCCATTGTAATTCTCCTTTCTGAAACTTCATAGCCACAATCTTGGGAGAAGAGTTTCAGAGAGCTGCCACGCCTACTCCAGTGGAGTCTGCTTAGCATGGGAAACCAGCTTTCAGACCTGAGAATGGGGTTTCAGAGACCCATCTCTGAGTATTGGGACTTCACTGAAGTTTACCTCAGAGAATGGGGCTTTACAGAGACCTATCTCTGAGTATTGGGACTTCACCGAAGTCTACCTCGGAGAATAGGGCTTCAAAGAGGCCTACTCCTGGAAAGGCTGGCAAACCCCTGGGAAAGATGTGTTTCTGCTTTTCTTTTCTTTTCTTCACTGTATAAGAGTGCCTATTAAGCTTTTACTGTTTCTGCTGCTCATTGTACTTACTCATGCTCAATGTTCCTTTATTCAAAGCTCTTTCTTAAGAGTGTTGACGACTCCAACATCTGATGAGTGTCTTAAAAATATGACTAACTCACCAGAGTTAAGTGCTACCCTGAAATCCCTCTTAAGGAGGCGAGTAGACAAGTCCTAAGTAAATGGGTTTCATGAAGTCACTTCAGCAGAAGGAATTGTCTGTAAGAGATTTACAAGAAGCTGTAGGCGCGGCTAGAACAGAAAGAATGTATGGCAATTGCTGAGATAACTACTTAGGAGAAAGAACTTCCTGTTACTCTCTTTTATTTACTAAGAGACTTGCTAGATCTAGGCCTCCATAACCTTACTATTAAAGAAGGAACAGGAAAGATCTTATGGGACAATTAAGGCCTCTATAGAAATAAGGTAATGGTTAGATGGTGACAAACATCGAAACCCATTATATTTCTTAGAGATAAGCCGGAAACAAGTGCCTTTCAGGCGACCAGCTGGTGACCACCCAAGAATGAAACCCTGCAGCAAGATTGTGTAACCTTTTGCCCTTTCTTATGGAGACTTTTGCTATAAAAGTTTGCTATCCTCTGCATTAAATCACACTCAGCATCCACTCCTAATGTGTGTGAGTTGTCTGTTTGCCATCTCCCCCCCTATTCCAGGTTCCTCCCCTAGGTATCCTCCATCTTCCCGACAGAGCCGGTCCGCGGCAGAGAGCCCCCAATTGAAGAACATTCTATAGAATACCCTGTCCCATACTCTTAAAAAGGGAGAAATGCTATCTCTCTCCCTTTGATGAAACAATAGATGTTAGATTATTATATGATAATAATAGTAGATATTATTATAATGCTTTCAATATCTACTCCCATCCCCATTGATACCAGGCTTGGTTGTAGAACTTACTTTGACAAATGACATGTGAGAAGTGATGGCATGTGTCTTTTCTGAGCTTTAGCCCTTTGGTTTTCACTCTTTGCATCCCCTGGGAACCTCCAGCAATCAGTCTGGGTCCCAGAATGGACACCATGCTGAGTGGAAGTAGATCTGGAATAGGCTTTGTAGCATGAGAGAGAGTAATCAAAATTGTAAGGTATTGTGTCCTTGGGTCTGGTTTCCCATATTAAAATTAAGCTCACATTGAGGTCCCAGCTCTAGGTAGTCTAGGTCTCTTTCTCTCTATTCCCTCCCATTCTTCCTGAATATTTAATTCTCATTCTTCCTGAATATTTCCTCTTTCTCTTGAGGTGACACCAGTTCTTGAGTCTCCTTATCCTAGAAACTGGTTTTAGGGTTAAACATTGTGGCTTTCTGTTTTACATTTTCTCTTAAGTGTTTCTTCACTTTTGTCTTTCTGGAGTTTTCAGCCAGAAGCTCCCAAGTGTGATGGATCTTCAGAAAAAAACCCTCTGCCAGGGCTGAGAAGGTAGCACAGTGGTAGAGTGCTTGCTTTACATGCATGAGGCCCTAGGTTCGATTCCTCAGCCCCACATAAGCTGGAAGCAACACTGTAAAAGCTGGAAGTGACACTGTGGCTCAAGTGGGATAGTGCTAGCCTTGAGCTGAAGAGTTGAGGGGCAGTGCCCAGGCCCAGAGTTCAAACCCCAAAACCGACCAAAAAATTTTTTAAACGAAGTAAGCCAAACCCAAAGAAGCCTAGGTCCCATGGTTTCTCTTATTTTCAATAATTAGTACATGTCTGAGACAAGCAGAAACTGTCAGATAAGTTGATGTTAAGCAAAATGAACCCCAAGATAAGAACTCAATTTTTTTTCTTTCTTGTGATTGTTTCTATCATAGTTATAAGATGATTTCTTTGTTGCTTTGTATGTCCCTCCGCCACAGTATGCCCCCTGTGTTCACTGCACTTGATGTTGGCATACTTTGTACAGGAGAAGTGAAAAAAAACAAATTATTTAAATTGGGATACAGGTGGATCCATTGCAGCAATATGTGCAAGACGTTATGTTGAAAAACGAACTTTACAACTTTGGAGGGAGGGGGGTCTGAGGAGGGACCGCTGGGTGGGGGCGGGGAGTTGGGAAGGGATGGGAAGGGGAATCAAAGGAGGCCACCACAATGCTTGAGAAGATATGTACTCATTACCTTGCCCATGTAATTGTAACCCCTCTGTATGGTATTTACACAATTTTAAAAAATAAATTCCTCTGCCACATCTGCCTTGCTTGCTTTCACTCCCCTCATGTTGGCATACTAGGAGGCAAGAATAACATGAAGCTCCAGAAATATTTCGGATAGAAAAAGAAACAGCAGCATGGGATGCGAGCGGTGTATTACAAGAGATTGGGGGCTGAACACAGGTAGAAGGGATCACAGCTTCAGCCTCAGCTGTGTTCTGAATCATTGCCCTGTTACCAGCTGTAACCCTTTGCTCTGAAATCTATGTGGCGAATTCTGCAATTCTTACTGAATCATCCACACACACAGACTTAGTTAGGCATCCAGTATGACATAAAATATACATTTCTTAAATCAGAGAAATCTGTACCGGAGAAAATGTGCAGAAAGAACTTCATTTAATCAGGTTCACTTCATTTTTACATGCTTATAATTTGACTGAGAGAACAATATCAAATTCTCTTAGCCTTCACAAAATCAAAATATCCAAGCAATACACCACTGTAATGAAAAAAATCTTTTTACCAAAGTGAGTATTTGGAATGGGAAAAATCAAATATTATAAAACTTAAAAATTGATCAAATACCAAAGAAAAAGAAAGACATTGATCAATAATGAACTACCAATGTGTTTAGTAAGTAAATGAAATGTTTGAGATTCTTACCCACATAGGAAATACATAGGAAAATAAAAAGGAAAGTCACTGCGATCCCATTCTTACGCACCAGAATAGCTATCACCACGGAAATAAACAAACTCCTGGAGAGGTTGAAATAAATCAGGAACTGAGGAATTGTGTTTGGTGGTGTGGCATTGTAAACTAGTGCAAGCCATATGGAGATCATGATGGAAGCTTACTCGATACAAAAAAGACACATATCTTTAAGACCATTATTGCAAATTGGATCCCTACTGAAAGAATATAAATCAAAATGAACAAACATGTTCATGGCAGCAATATTCATAGCAACCAAACTGTGTAATCAACCTGGATGTTCCATAAAGAGAGAATAAAGAAAATGCACCTTTCATAGCTATAAACATGTTTTGGTATATAAGAGAAGTGGATATTTCTACTATATCATTGCTAAATATTTTTGGATAGATACCTAATCCTAATTTCACTGAGTTTTGTGGTATTGTGTTTTTTCTTTAATGAAGGACTTCCTTATTGATTTCAGAGCAGTTACAATAGGATGAAAATATCATATAAAATGTGCATATTAGATAAAAATTTAAATATGTTAATGAACACATACAGATTATCATATAGAGTTTATAATTTGAGGCAATTTTAAGAAGTCAACAGTAGGGGGAAAATACAATGTTAGAAGCTTAATAACAAATATACAGATATGGAAAAATACCAAAAAAGGTGCAACTAATTAATGCTAACAGTAACAAAACATTTTCCTCAAGTTTTAAAAATGAAACTATTAAATAATACTTAATAACATCAAATAACTATGGCATGGAAGAAAATATAGCATAGACATATTTTCCCCAAAATTTGTTTTATTTTATAACAAATGGATTAAAACAAAATGTAATTATATTTCTGAAGATGATAACACTTTCAATTGTCATTGAATGAATCCAGCAAAGGAAAGTAACCGACAAGTATAGGGTAAGAACAACCTGGTTTATGGAAGAAGACACTTAGTAGAACTTTGTGAGGAAAGAATGTTCTCCTTTTTCCTCATTAAATAGGACAGCTACCTTTTGAGAGAACACTTGCAATGTAGTAAGAGCAGTGGAGTTACTAATTTAGGTAGCAATTTATTACCTTTATTCCCTAATCTTGTGCTGTGATTCCCAAATGATGTGTGATCCTATATTTTCTGAGCCCTTTTTTCACCCAGAGTTTCTAATTCCTCCCCATGCGAATGATTCTGCTACTCTCATTTCTTCTTGATTGTGAACTCAACTCCTGTGGCCTTTAGTTGCATGAGAAAGAGCTGAAGAAATATGAGGATGGCCTGGTGTCTGAGGTAACATCCACTCCAGTTCGGAGGATCTGGGGAAGGATCACCATGTGGGCCTCATAATCAGATATTAATTGACCTCTTTGGAAATGGAGAAACTCACTCCCTCAGGCAGAATCTGTCATTCCTTGACTTTCTCTGAAGAGATTTGGTAATAAGGAACAATTCAGAGAATGAGCTTTCTCACCACCCACCACAGCCTTGTCAAAATGAACAGGATCAAAATTAAAAGTGGCCTCAGTTCCCATAGGGTTAATCAAAAGCCAAGAGATCATACATTCCTCCTCACCAGGGACCTTCTGGTAAGAATAGAGTCTGGGCAAAGTCTAAGATGGAGATAAAATGAGACTAGGCCTAAGGAGGACACAAAAGAATGACCCTGTCTTTGACTAAAAGTGAGTTGTGTAGTGAGACATGACAACTTCCTTCATATATGAAAATTCACTAGATGAGTTATCTCACTGCCACTTTGCAGGAGATCAGTTTTCCCAAAGAAGTTGTTAAATGTTGTGACTGTCAGGTTGCTCTCTAGGCTGTTGTCTCTCCCACCCCTTCCCATGCCAGGAATGCATTGCTTCTTTTAGGCACTCAACTACTTGTCCTGACTCTTAGGCAGGAATACCATAGGCTATTCTTTTGCCAACCTCTTGCATTTGAGGTAAAATAGGCCCAGGCACTGCTCATGCCAAGGGGTAAATTCAAGAAGGTGAGTATAAGCTCATACTTGTATTGAAAAATAATCATATTCAAAGAATTAAAGAAATTAATAATTGAGAGATGTAGGGTTTATAGCCGTTAAATTTAAGTAATTATTACTAACACATCTAGAATCATGGATTAGGAAGAGAAGAGTGAAGTAGTTTCAATATAATTTGCATAAGATACACCATAGACGTAACAGGAGATGAGAGTGTGAAGGAACTATTGGCATAGGTCCATTTACTATCTTAGGAGTGACATTCGATAGGAGGCTTTTAGAATAATATCTAAAACAGAGGAACTTGCTTGGCACTGGTGGCTCACACCTGTGATCTTAGCTACCCTGGAGGCTGACATCTGAGTATTATGATTCAAAGCATGTCCAGACAGAAAAAGCCAGATTTCGTACATGGCTCAAGTGGTAGTGCACTAGCATTGAGCTCCGGGACACTGCCTAGGCCATGAGTTCAAGCTTCAGCATCAGAAATGCAACAACAACAAAACAATAATGATAAAAAGAAATAAAAGAAGGACTTAAAGATATGTGATGGAATGAGGCTGATGTGTAACTGTTTACGGAACCTACAAGGAGACAATATTTGGAGCAAAATGATATCTATTCATGACTAATCAAGGATGCAAAGCAAATGCCAAATTCCTCTTCTCAAAAACTTGCAAATGTGGGCTAGGTTGGTGGCTCAGTGGTAGAATGCTTGCCTGGCATGCATGAGGCCTTGGGTTCTATTTCTCAGCACCACATAAGCTGAAAAAGCTAGAAGTTGAGCTATGGCTCAAGTGGTAGAGCACTAACCTTGAGCTGAAGAGGTGAGGGACAGCGCCCAGGACAAGAGTTCAGGCCTCATGAATGGCCATAAAAACAAAACAAAACAAAACGAAAAAACTAAACTAAACTTCCAAACATATCTTTTCTCATAATTGAGTAGAGGCTTCTTTTACAGGAATTCTTATCTAGCTCAAAGTGATCAGAACTTCAGTAGAATTTTCCTGTTGAGATGTAATGTGCCTAACTGTACTGAAGCTAATCATGGCTAGGAAAGTATGGACTGATACGTTTGTTGTATTTTTCCTCATAAATATATAATATTCTCAGGTATTATATGGAATATATTTCATAATAAACAATATATTATACATTATATATAATATATTAAATATACTATAATATAACATATATATTAACAGACTTCCTAATTTTAGAGTTAGGAACAAGCAACATATTAAAAGAAAAATGCTTAAATCTCTGAGTAAGTTCTCTACAAGAGGACAATTCCACGTTTCATTCTTATTACCCAAAGAGCAACCTAGGAAAGCGATGCCCATGGAGGTGGTTCCCTGGATTTTGGAAACTGTTATTGCATATATATATATATGCATATATATATATATATGAAATATTGTTTTATACTAGTGAATATATCTAAAACTATAATAACAGATAAAGAAGTGAACACCTATGTGCACACACACTCAATCACTTTCAAATATAAGAATTTCTTTTCTATGCTGCCTATTTACCTACAGAGAGAGTACATGAGTTGCCATTGAATTGTCCTGGAAGTTCTTTATCTGGCTACTCTAGCTTCACATCCTTTGTTCTGTAAGTAGCCAGATGTTATGTGTTCAACATACTTATTACAGGCAAAAGTATCCACCCTGACACACATAGAAACTTGGATTTCAGAAATGCCACAAATAAGTGGGAGGTACACAGTACTTTTCAAAATTGAATAGATTACATATTTATTAGAAAGCTCGTAAGAAAAAATATTCAATGTAGGATGAAACACTTCAGAAACTACAGTTTAAATTACGTATAACCGGGTGGAGGTAGCTCATGCCTGTAATATTTGCTAATCTGGAGGTTGGAATATGAGATCACAGTTCAAAGCCAGGTTGAGAAAAGTCCCCTCGGGACACGTATCACCAATTAATCATTGAAAACTAAAATTGATTCTGTGCCTCGAAGTTGTAGAGAGCTAACCTTGAGCAAAAGTCATCAGAAGCAGTGCCCAGGCTCTGAGTTCAAATTCTGTAATAGATAAGAAATAAAATAAAAAATAAATTTTATATAATTTTTTACCAACTCTGTAAAAGGAAAATAGGATATGATACATGGCAACATAAGACTTCAAGTTACAAAGTTCCAGGGCATTTCCTCACTATTGACAACTAGGAGTAATCCATATCCAAAAAAAAAAAAAAAAGATGAATGATTTATACCAAATTTCAAAATATGTTATACAAAGTAAATGCAATAAACATGCATTCCACAGTCTAGTAACATCATATTGTGTAAAAAATCTGATTAACTGATTCATGAGAACCAATACTATGCAGTTAAAAAATCCAATATTTCAAGTGTCAACTTAGCACAATACTTTCAATCTATGATGTCTGTTTTGTATATTATCCACCCCTATCCATCCCACAATGGCAGAAAGCTCTTCCTGAGAAAGTCCAGAGACCTGTCTACTGTGAGTGCTCAATGTAGACCTGTTCCCATTCTCTATTATTTTGGCATGTGATGGACTGAATATCTGATAACTTGGAAAAGGCACAATTTGGGACTGGCTTCCAGTAATGATATTTTAGTTCTCAGAAAAAAATGAAATTGAAGACAGAGGGAAAATTTACCAGATCCCTGAAAGATTTCTATCATTGTGCTAAAATTGTACCCTTCTACTGACACTTGAACAAACGACAGTAATTGTCACACCAACCACATGTCCAAAAAATAACTTTCCAAATATTGACCTGTTTTTACTTTGGTAAATCAAGACACAATATTGTGGCCGTGTTTTACTTAAACTATTAGCTATGTTTGGCCCAAGGGATAATTGACCTTACCAATTTCTTAAATTATAGGTCATCACATACTCACTTCGTAGCCCTTAAACATTAAAAATACCTATCCATATAAATCTGCATTACATACTTATTACTGTTTTTCTTCATTTGTCATGTTTTACATATTTGTGTATCCCAGGGCTTAGTTTTGTAATGTTCATTCTCATGGTTGTTATCACTGAATACATGTAATTATTTCTGTTTTTTTCTCTCCAGCTCTGTTTTTTTCTTTAATTCAAGTCCTTAATATCATCCTGTTTACTGACAACTAGCTACTGATTTTAACAAACTAAAAAGATCTCAAAGTGAGCTTTGGTATTTATATACATACCTATTCCGCGTTACTATTTAATTAAGTGATAACTCTTCTAGTTGTCTTGTCAAAATAGCTGGCAGTCATTTCAAACTTACATACTTTTCACAACTCATATTTAATCTATGACCAGGTTTCAACAAATTAACTCACAGAATATTTTAGGAACCATACATACATAAAATATGTGTGCTAGTACTATGAGTTAAATTCAGAGCCTAGGTTCTTTTACTTTTCCTTTTTGCTCAGGCTGGCAGGCTTCCATTTGAATCACAGCTCAACTTTTAGCTTTTTTGGTTTTTAGTTGAAGATAAGTGTGTCGTGGTCCATTTAACTAGTCTAGCTTGAAACTATGATCCTCGGTTTTCAGCCTTCTAAAGAGCTAGATTTAAAGGCATGCACCACTAAAATCACCCCTATTGTATTTGAATGAAAAATAAATTTAAAGAATTAATATTTCATGGGACCTATGTTTCTTTGGGCTTGGGTTACTTCACTTAATATAATTTTTCCAAGTCTTTCCATTTCCTAACAAATGAGGCAATATCATTCTTTCTGATGGAGGCATAGAATTCCATTGTGTATATATACCACATTTTCTTGATCCATTCATCTACTAAGGGGCATCCCATGGTTTCCCTTATTTGCAATATCTAGTATATGTAGGAGTCAAGCAGAATAGGTCAGATAAAAAGTGATGTTAGGAAAATGAACCCTAAGATATGTATTCAAATGTTTTTTTTTCTTTCATGCAGTTGTTTCTAACGCATTTATAAGATTATTTCTTTGTTGCTTTGTATGTCCCTCTCCCACAGTATAACCCCTGCTTTCACTGTATTTGATGTCGGTATAATTTGTGGAGGGGAAGGGGAAAAACAAGTCGTTTAAATAAGGATAAATGTGGACCCGTTGCAACAATGAGAAGTACAAGTTGTCATGTCGAAAATGAACTTTACATCTTTTATGGGGGGGAGGATAAGGTGGGGGGGCGGGGGGAGGCTTGGAAGGGATGGGAAGGGGAAACAAAGGAGGAGGCTACAATGCTTCATAAGAAATGTACTCATTATCTTGTCCATCTAATTTTAACCCCTCTGTACAGTATTTTCACAATAAAAAAGAACAAATATTTCTAATATTTTCAAATCAATATGTTTTCATTTACACTAAAACTCATTGCCTTAAATGCTTTTTTTATTCCAGCTCTCTTACCAAGAAAGGAAAGGAAAAAATTCACAACCAAAGAAGCTCTGAATGTACAAATGCTCAGGCCTGCACGCCACAATTTCTTTGCTGGGAAATAACAAAGGATGATATCGTGTAAGGCAAAGCAGGAGAAAAGGCTCTTCACTGAAGTTACTGGAAGTTGATGAAGATGAGGAGGAGCAACTTTATTCAGAAAGTATAACAGTGTTTGCTGTTGTAGGATGATTCTAGTGGATAAGTGTAGCCAATCTTAGAGGATGTTTATAGTGATGAGGAGAATATTTGAAGGTGCATATGTGATTACAAAGGTGAGCTTTCTTGAAGATATATGTTTGTAGCATAGTTTGTATACTGTTGAAAAAGAGGCAAGATAGGGATGTTGACATTCCTTGTATCTTTCACAGTATTAAATTAAAACCAGTTTTATACAAATATTATCATAGTAATTATAGAATATCATTAATTATGCAAATATTACAAATATATCATTTATATGTTATGTAATATAACAATATATATATATATATTATGCACACATAATTTAATTTTTCTACTTGTCTGTCCAGGAATTAAACTAGGAATATCTTTGAAAATTGATAGCAAAGTATGGTCCTTAGAATTTTATGTAACATATAGTTTTAGCTAATAATTAGTTATTTGTCCTGAATTGGTTTAGAAATGAAATGTTGTAATATAATTGAACATTCAAAAATAATTATGTAAGAACATGCCATGGATGGAATTAAAAATATAACATGACTCATGTCTGTAATCCCAGCTACTTAGGGGCCAAGATCTGAGGATAGATATATGAAGCCACTCTGAGTGAAATGGCTCAGGGACAACATCCAGAGCATAGTTCAAGCCTCAGTACTGGCACAAAAATAAATTATGTGACTAAAACATACAAATACATGTATTTAAATAAAGATGTCATTCCTTGTATCCTTCACAGAATAATACTAAAACCAGTTTATACATGTATTATTTATGGTAGTTATAAAATATTAGTAATTATTCATATATTATATATATCATTTTTATGTTATGTAATATATTGCATATATTATATGCACCAATTTTATACTGATAACACTAATATCCATCAAATTGATATATGTTTTAGAATAGGGAATAAATTTTCTTTGGTACAACAAGGAAGAAACTAGTCACAAAAATTATTCATTTTGTATTATATATCCATAGCAAACTATTCCTTGTGTATTCAAGGTACTTAATGATAAAAGCCTGTGTTCATCATCAATACAGCTGTCTTTGACATGGATTTGTTCTCCTGGAATAATAAATAATGGAAACTGAATGATGTTCATTCAGTTCTTTCATTTGGAATAAAAATCACTTACAATGTCATTACCCAGACCCTTTCATTTAAAATACTTATATTCTCTCACAAATAAAATAAAAGGAAGAAAAAGAAAAAAAATAAAATACTTATATTCTGTAGCAATGTTATTGCCGTTATAACCATAATTAGGAAGAAAATGTGAGATCTTCTACTCAATAGCTCTTGAAAGGTCAGAATATACTCAGATATGCCTGGTAAAAACCTGGATTAGAATTATGGGTCTACATCTGGTCAGTATTAGGTACTTGGAAAATTTGTTTTGCCTTGTTGCCTACTTCTGCTTTTAATAAAATATTTAGGGCTGGGAAGGTGGCTAAGGGGTAGAGTGCTTGCCTTGTATGCATGAGGTTGTGGGTTCGATTCCTCAGCACCACACAAATAGAAAAAGCCGGAAGTGGTGCTGTAGCTCAAGTGGTAGAGTGCTAGCATTAAGCTGAAGAGCTGAGGGACAGCACCCAGAGTTTAGGTCCCATGACTGACTAAAAGGTAATAATAAAAAAATAAAAAATAATTAATTTCCTAACTTGAAGAACTGTCATAAGCATAAAATTACACTAATGCCAGTGCAGTGCTTGGAATGGTGTCTGCACATTTTTTACTAGGTCCCAGAGAAGTCAACTTCCATCAACATTGTCACAGCATCCTTCCTGAAGGCCTTAAGAAATATATACCCAATTGATATTAATATCTGTGAAAATTTGTCTTTATTTAAAAAAGTCTTGTCTTCATATGAAACAAAGAAATAATATTAGGGCTGTCCTGTGGCTTTTACTCTGAAGTAGTTTTGCCTAAATTACATTCTTACTCTATTAGTGGTAGCAGTAGCATTCTTTAGTACTACCCTTCATATTTCTAGTTGTGTGTTCCATTTGGAATACTATTGTAACTTAGTTTATAATCTTTGTTATCAGAATAAATAAACTAAAACTGCTGATGTTTTCAACAAAGAGAAAATATTAGGTGTGCATTATATTTTATGTTCTTAATAGTTTCCTGAAATTATTCCTTTTGGATTATATATCCCTACCAATCTACTTTTTATGATTTCTTATATGATTTACATAGATTTCTTATATGATTCTTACATGATTTCTTAGATATCCATAAATAAAACAACTCAGAACAGGAAAAGAGTAGGTAAGAAGTCATAAAAAATAGTATTATGGTGGTCTTAATGGCTACGTGTAAAGCACATATAACAAAACTGTTGGAAGATTCATTTTCTCTTTTTGCTATTATCTCCCCTTCTTTGTAGCAAGGTTCTCACTATGAAGTGCCAAGTGGTCTGGACATTTCAAGCCTTGTCTCAGTGACAGAAGTGATGGGATTAGAGAAATGTTCTCTTATGACTGGCTTTTAGGAAGCTCACAATAAAGCAATACCAACACACATAAATAAACTTTTGTGAGTGATGTGTATTCACTTCCTCAACTGCCAAAATTAAATTCATATACCAAAACATCAAATTACTTACATTATAATATATGCGGTTCAACTGGCATCACTAACACCTCCATAAATCAAATGCAAACTAAAAGCTCTACTTCAAAAACCAACTTCAAAGGCAGTGTTGGAAATACAAGAAGATAAACAACAAATCTAAAGTAGTGAGATCTTTAACCCTGGCAATGAGCAATGATAGCTGAAATTTTAACCAGGCTTGAAAAGTTCGGGTGACCACTAACTATGTGATTAGAGTTGCAGAGTTGAGCTTGAGGTCAAGATTGGAGGTAAAATTCAAAGGCAGCTAAGGTTGCCGCAGTATTGTAGCTCGATACAGTATGACCCTCCCTGATATTGGTAAAGCATAGAGTAGAAGCTAAGTCAGTAAAATGTATAGGAAGGATTCTCCACTGAGAATAATTGCAGGGGGTGATCATCACTCTTGCTTTGAAAATGTACAGCCCATCATTCTACTTTAAGCTCTCGCGTAATTCTGATATAAAGACAATTATGACACAACAATGTGCCATTAGTGCTGAGCAGTGTGTGTGTATATTATGCTAAAATATGTAAAATCCTTAGAGGAATGGAATGGCCTGACCCTCACACTTCGTTCTATGTTGTTGAGTTTCATGGATAAATGTTCATAATTAGGCAATTCACACTCATCTAAATCTGATTCAGTCAACTGAGATAAGATATTAGGGTCATTACACCAGTGACGTGGTTTTGTAACCTATGAATAAATTAACAATATTTCACAATGTATATATTTTTCTGAAAATTTATGTAATATCAAGTACAAAATATACAAAAAGACAATTATCCATCTCTTTATATTATTAAAAAGAAAGATACTTCTGAATTGTACTTTCTTGCTAGAAAATCACAAGATGACTGCTGATGTTTGCTATCTTTCGAGGTGCTATATACACTTCTGAATCTTGTTCAAGGAGGTGTTTTTCCATAGTTTGTTTTGAGGTGATCAGAATATCAATACTGTAACTAACAACAACCATGGAACAGCAAAGATGATGGGATACCTGGCCAAAAATCTGGGAAATCACAGGAAGTGATAGGAAAGAAGACACCAGAGGACCCACAGCCTCATTGCCAGCTTCTGGATCCCAAAATCCTGCTTAACATTCTTTATATTCATTCTACTACAGGGGTGGGAGGTTGTCAGTGCCTACAGGTATGTCCACAAACTAAGGCATCAATCTAGCTTGTGGTTACAACTATTAATGTGAAGTATTGTTTGTATACATAATGATAAATCCCTTTTTGTTAGAGAGCCGAAGGGAGCAATAGTCATTACAACCATAGCACAGATATCCATCTTGTCTCCAAAGTCTTAATCTTTTAGTGTCCAACAACTCTAACTTAAATACTCTTGAGGTAATAACTCATACCCTTGTCTTCCCTTGACTGTTTGACCTTCCCAGAGCACAGTTCTCAGCTTTTTGATTGCTGTTTGAGATGGCTGCCCAATCTATCCTTTCCAGGTCTAACAGTTTGACTGTAGATTCCGTCACAAGTACTGTTACAGTCAATAGTCAGGAACCTGAAACATGAGAATTAGGAGTTGAAGAAAGCCTGGTCTAAACTGCAGAATCTTGTCTCCAAAGAAAAGAAATTCTATAAATTTATATAATGGAACAAATAGATCATTGTTAATGGAAATAAAATTTTGGCAGAAGTTTGAAAAACGTACATATGTATATATATTTAAACTTGGAGAAATAATATTTCAAGTGGTATTATATGCAAGTTTCAGTCTACCTGCCACCTACCTATTTACCGACACGCTTATTTCTGGTTAGTCTTCACAAAACACTGTTTTCTTACATAAGTAACAAAAAATTGCAAAACAAAAAGTACAAAAAGTGCAGTATCATAACACAAGTGTAGTTTAATCCCTACCAAAATAATTTAGAGAAAACATGCATTAAGTTAATTGCATTGAGTACTGCTCAAGAAGGTGAGTCAAGAAGAATGTGTATATTTTGTAAATTGTGTGTGTGTTTGTGTGTGTGTGTGTGTGTGTGTGTGTGTGTGTGTGTGTGTGTGAGTGTATGTGAATGTTCCATAAGCAAATAATGGAGTCAGAAGTAGAGATATTATTCTTGCTTAGTCTTTTTGCTCAAAACTGACACTCTATTACTTGAGCCACATCTCCACTTCTGGATTTTTTTTTTTTTTTGGCCGGTTGTGGACCTGAACTCTGGGCCTAGGCGCTGTCCCTCAGCTCTTCAGCTCAAGGCGAGTGCTCGACTGCTTGAGCCCACAACACCACTTCCGGCTTTTTCTGTTTATGTGGTGCTGAGCAATCGAACCCAGGGCCTCATGCATGCAAGGCAAGCACTCTACCACTGAGCCACCTTCCCAGCCCTGGATTTTGGTTTCTTAATGGGAGAAATATCTCACAATTTTCTGCGTGGGTTGTTTTAAACCAGGATCCTCAGTTTTTGACCTCTAAAGTAGCTAAGTTTTAAAACATGAGCCACTGGTGGACAGCACTACGATAACTTTTTGCATGTTTGAATACATTTTAAAGTAAGAAATATATGTTATTTGTGAGAATGACGAAATAGTAATTAATGTTTAACAGAATTTAAAGCATACAAAACTGAGAATGGCGTGGAATGAATCAAAATTACCTGTGACAGTTTTCATCCGGTGCACAGTAATGATTGCATTGTTGGACCCTAAGGCCATCAGATAGCTGAATTCCAGCAGGCTGCTATGCTCATTAGGCCAGCTAGTGCTTTTCACAAAAATGTGATGTTGTTGGATGGCAAGGATCATTTTCTTTTTTTTTTTTTTTTATTTTATTTGAGAACATACTTTACAGAGGGGCTACAATTACATGGGCAGGATAATGCATACATTTCTTACCAAGCATTGCAGCCTCCTCCTTTGTTTACCCTTCACCTCCCTTCCCAGGCTAACCCCCTCCCCCCACCCAATTATACCCCCCTCCTCCCCCCCCACCGACTTTGTAAAGCTGGTTTTGACATGACATTTTGTACTTCTCATTGTTGCAACAGGTCCACCTGAATCCTTAAACGACTTGTTTGCCCCCATCTCCTCCACATGTTATACTGACATCAAATATAGTGAAAGCAGGGGTTACACTGTGGGGGAGGGACATACAAAGCAAAAAAGAAATAATCTTATAAATGCTTTAGAAACATATGCATGAAAGAAACGAAAACATTAAAATACATATTTAAGGGTTCATTTTCCTAACATCACATTATCTGACCTTTTCTGCTTGACTCATACCTATACTACATATTGCAAATAAGGGAAACCATGGGACCTATGCTTCTTTGGGCCTGGCTTACTTCACTTAATATAATTTTTTCCAAGCCTTTCCATTTCCTAACAAATGGGGAAATGTCATTCTTTCTGATGGAGGCATAGAATTCCATTGTGTGTATATACCACATTTTCTTGATCCATTCATCTACTGAGGGGCATCTGGGTTGGTTCCATATCTTAGCTATGGTAAATAATGCTGCAATAAACATAGTTGTGCTGGTAGCTTTAGTGTGGTCTTGTTTGTAAACATTTGGGTAAATGCCCAAAAGTGGGATTGCTGGATCATAGGGGAGATCTATGTGAAGTCTTTTGAGGAACCTCCATACTGCTTTCCAAAGTGGTTGAACAAGTTTACATTCCCACCAACAATGAAGTAAGGTTCCTTTCTGTCCACATCCCATCCAGCATCTGTTGTTGTTAGAGTTCTTGATTTTTGCTGTTCTAACTGGAGTGAGGTGATATCTCAATGTTGTTTTGATTTGCATTTCTTTTATGGCTAGGGATGTTGAACATTTCTTCATGTGTCTATTGGCCATCCTTCTTTCTTCTTCAGAGAAGCTTCTCTTTAAGTCTTTCGCCCACTTATTTATTGGGCAGTTGTTTCTTTGAGGATTTGTTGTTGGGTGGTTTAATTTTTTGAGTTCCAAGTATATTTTAGATATGAGACCCTTGTCCGTTGTATGGCTAGTAAAGATCTTCTCCCAATCGGTGGGCTTTCTATTGATCTTGCTAGCTATGTCATTTGCCCTGCAGAAGCTCTGCAACCGTATGCAATCCCATTTGTTCAACCTTTCTTTGATTTGTTGTGCTTCCGGGTCTATATTCAGAAAATTTCTGCCTGAGCCAAGGAGACCTAAGGTTTCTCCTATTCCATCCTGTAATGTTTTCAGAGTGTTTGCTTTGAGTTCAAGGTCTTTGATCCATTTGGAGTTGATTCTGGTGCAGGGTGATATATAAGGATCTAGCTTTAGTTTTCTACATGTAGTTAACCAATTTTGCCAGCACCATTTACTGAAGAGGCTGTCTTTCTTCCATTCTATTGTTTGAGCTTCCTTATAGAAGATTAGATGGCTATAGGTCTGTAGGTTCATTTCTAGGTTTTCAATTCTATTCCATTGGTCCTGAGGTCTGTTCTTATGCCAATACCAAGCTGTTTTGATTACTATGGATTTATAGTAGAGTTTGAAATTTGGTATTGATATTCCTCCAGCAGTGTTCTTTCCGTTGAGGAGCGTTTTTGCTATTCGGGGTCTTTTATTGTTCCATATGAATTTTTGGATTGCCTCCTCTATTTCCTTGAAGAATGAGGGTGGAATTTTGATAGGTATCGCGTTGAATTTGTAGATAGCCTTGGGAAGTATTGCCATTTTCACGATGTTAATCTTGCCAATCCAGGAGCATGGGAGGTTTTGCCATTTTTTAAGTTCTGTGTTGATTTCCTTTTTCAAGATTTTAAAGTTTTCATCATAGAGGTCCTTCACTTCTTTGGTTAAGTTAATTTCTAGGTATTTTATTTTTTGTGGGGCTATTACAAATGGAGTTGCTTTCCTAATTTCAGCCACACTTTTCTCATTGTTGGCATATAGAAAAGCCATTGATTTTTCGGGGTTAATTTTATAACCTGCTACTTTGCCAAAGTTTTGAATCAGCTTGAGTAATTTGGGAGTGGAGTCCATGGGATTCTTTAAATACAAGATCATGTCATCTGCAAAGAGGGAGAGTTTTATTTCTTCTTTCCCTATTTGGATCCCCTTTATGTCTGCATCTTGTCTTATTGCTATAGCTAGGCATTCTAATACTAGATTGAAGAGAAGTGGAGAGAGTGGGCATCCTTGTCTCGTTCCAGAGTTAAGAGGAAATGGCTTTAGTTTTTCACCATTGAGTATAATTCTGGCTGTAGGTTTGTCATATACAGCCTTTATTGTATTGAGGAATGTTCCATGGATTCCTAATTTTTCCAGAACCTTCATCATAAAGGGGTGTGGGATCTTGTCAAATGCTTTTTCTGCATCTATTGAGATAACCATGTGGTTCATATTCTTGCTCCTGTTGATGTGATGAATAATATTAATTGATTTGCGTATATTGAACCAGCTTTGCATCCCTGAAATGAATCCTGTTTGATCATGGTGTATGATTTTTTGGATGAATTGTTGAAGTCGATTGGCCAAAATTTTGTTGAGAAGTTTTGCATCAATGTTCATCAAAGAAATGGGTCTATAGTTCTCTTTCTTTGATGAGACCCTGCCTGGTTTTGGGATGAGGGTTATGATGGCTTCATAGAATGTGTTCGGTAGTGAGCTTTCTCTTTCAATTTCGTTGAAGAGTTGGAGGAGTATTGGTGTGAGCTCTGCTTTGAAGGCCTTGTAAAATTCCGCTGTAAAACCATCTGGTCCTGGACTTTTCTTAGCAGGGAGGTCTCTAATTGCTGTTTTTATTTCAATGCTTGATATGGGCCTGTTAAGCTGGTTTAACTCATCTTGGTTTAGTTTTGGATGTCAATATTTGCTAGGAAAAGGTCCATTTTTGTCAAGTTCTCAAATTTATTAGCATAAAGTTTTGAGAAGTATTCCCTTATAATGTTCTGAATCTTGGTTGTTTCTGTGGTGATGTTTCCATTTTCATCTCTGAGTTTATTAATTTGGGTGTGTTCTCTCCTTTTTCTGATTAGATTTGCTAAGGGTCTGTCAATTTTGTTAAGTTTTTCGAAGAACCAACTCTTTGTTTTGTTGATTCTTTCTATAGTTTTTTTGGATTCTAATTCATTTAATTCTGATTTAATTTTGATTATTTCTTTCCGTCTACTGGGTTGGGGTTTATCTTGCTGCTGTTTTTCAAGGAGGCTTAGATGTGTCATTAAATTGTTAGTTTCCGATCTCTCCAATTTGTTGATGTAGGAGCTCAGAGCTATAAACTTGCCTCTGAGAACTGTCTTTGCTGTGTCCCAGAGGAGCTGATAATTTGTGTGTTCATTTTTGTTGAATAGCACGAATATTTGAATTTCCTTTCAAATCTCTTCCATTACCCACTCTTGATTCAGCAGTGTGTTGTTCAGCCTCCATGTGATACCGGACTTTCTTTGGTGGCTTTTGGTGTTGAGTTCTAATTTTATTCCCTTGTGGTCAGAGAGAATGCAAGGTATAACTTCAATGTTTCTGAATTTAGACAAGTTTGCTTTGTGGCCTAAAATGTGGTCTATTTTAGAAAACGTTTCATGTGCTGCTGAGAAGAACGTGTATTCTGATGCTGCTGGGTGAAATGTTCGGTAAATGTCTGTTAAGTCTAGTTGATCTATGCAGCTGTTTAGATCTGCGGTTTCTCTGTTGAGTTTTTGCCGAGTTGATCTATCTAGTGGGGAGAGTGGTGTGTTAAAATCCCCAACAATTAATGTCTTTGGATCTATATGGGATTTGAAGGAAAGTATTGTTTCTTTGATAAATTAGGGTGCTCCATTGTTTGGCGAATAGATATTTAGAATTGTAATATCCTCCTTAAGGAAAGATCCTTTAATTAGTATGTAGCGACCTTCTTTATCTCTTCTCACGAATTTTAGTTTGAAGACTATTTTATCTGATATTAGGATTGCAACTCCCGCCTGTTTATGAGGGCCGTTTGCTTGGTAGATTTTGTTCCAGCCTTTAACATTGAAGATGTGTTTGTTTTTAGGGGCAAGATGTGACTCCTGCAGGCAGCAGATAGAAGGGGCTTGTTTTTTAATCCAACTAGACAGTCTAGGTCGCTTAATTGGAGAGTTCAGTCCGTTAACATTAAGAGATAGTACTGAGAGGTATTTGGGAGTTCCTGCCATGTTATCCACCTTCTTGGGGGCTGTGAAAGCTGGGTTCTTCCTAAGGTTCTTGGATTCTCAGTTTGGGTGCAGTTTCTTGGCCTTTGTTGCGGTCTTGTTGGTTTTCTATATGTAGGACATCTTTAAGAATCTTTTGTAGGGCTGGTTTGGTGGAGATGTATTGTTTCAATTTTTCTTTGCTATGGAAGGTTTTTATTTGGCCTTCAGTTATGAAGGAGAGTTTAGCTGGGTACAGTATTCTTGGTTGATAGTTGTTTGTTTTTAGGGCATGGCATACGTCATTCCAGGCTCTTCTTGCTTTGATTGTCTCTGCTGAGAAATCTGAGGTAATTCTAATTGGTTTCCCTTTGTAGGTGATTACCCTTTTCTCCCTGACAGCTTTAAGGATCTTTTCCTTGGTCTGGGTTGATCCTGTGTGGATTATAATGTGACGGTAGGAAGTCCTATTCTGGTCTGGTCAATTTGGGGTTCTAAAAGCTTCTTGTATCTGAATAGGCCTATCTTTTTGTATGTTTGGGAAGTTCTCTTCTAGGATCCTGTTAAACAAATTTCCTAGACCATTAACTTCTGTTTCTAGGTGCTCCTCTACACCCATTATCCTTAGATTGGGCCTTCTGATGGTGTCTTCCAGGTGTTGGATAGACCTATCATATTTCTTGGACTTGTCTTGGATGGTTGTATGTTCTTTCTCTATAATATCTAGGCTGTCTTCAATCCCTGAGATTCGATCTTCTGCATGGTCTAACCTGCTGTCAAGACTCTCTACTTTGTTTTTTATCTCTTTTCCTTCTAATTGGTCAGCTTTGATGGCTTCAAGTTCTTTGTTGAAGCTCTGTTTTAGGTCTTGTATGAATTTCTTTACTTCCTTAATTTGGTGTTCAGTGTTTGTTCTCAAATCACTTAGTTGATTGGTTATGGTTTCTTTGGACTCCCATTTCTTCTGTTGGGTTCCATTCAGCATTCCCTTTGTGGTCTCCCTGACTTCCTTCAGCTCTTTGTTAATGGATTCCATGAATGCCTTTAGTGATCTTTGTGTATTCTCTACCTGGTCTCTCAATTCCTGAATTACTCTTTGATTAGCTTCTTCCCGTCTGTGGGATTCTTGCAGTTCTCTTTCTTCCCGTTTGTGGGAATCCTGCAGTTCTCTTTGAGTGTTCTCTGCCTGCTCACGCCATTCCTCCCTTTCTCTTTGAGCATTCTCAAGTTGTTCGCGCAAATCCTGTATCAGTTTTTGAATAGCTTCCTCACGCTTATGATATTCCTGTATAAACTTCTGGGATGCCTCCTCTCTCTCCCTATCACGCTCATACAGAGTCCTTTGTACATTGTCAAACTTCTCATTTATCATGTTTGCTATTAGTGTTTGTAGAGCTATTTGGGAACTCTCCTCTGGATTATGCTTTATCTGTTCTAATCCCTGATTATCAAGATTGGGAATTGAGATACCCGAATTTGCCATTTTTCTTGTGTTTTTCTGGCTTACTCGGCCAATTTGAGATGAAGATTGCACCAGTTTTATGCTAGAACACTATCTTAAGGCAACCATCAACCAAAGTTTGAGTTTGTACAGTCAATAGTCTACAGATACAATCTAGTTCAACAGATACATCTATTCAACATCAAACAACTATATGTTAAAGTAATTCGAACCACAGAAAAGAATTTGGAAAACCAGAAATTATTAGGGTTAGGGAGAGATGTGGGTAAAAAATAGGAATAGATTGGTGTGGGGTGGCACAGGGAGGGTTAACTATGTACTAATCACAATGCA
This sequence comes from Dipodomys merriami, assembly GCF_024711535.1. NCBI lineage: Eukaryota > Metazoa > Chordata > Mammalia > Rodentia > Heteromyidae > Dipodomys > Dipodomys merriami. The sequence continues at coordinate 143,126 of NW_027206166.1, forward strand.
GGAAATGGGTTGGGTAGGATGCAAGTAGAGAGAGAGAGAAAGACCAGAAAAAAAATAGAAACGTAAAAATTAATGTTATTATAGAAGTTAAAAGACCGTCTATTTAGAGAGGAATGTGAATATGTTCCGAGAAGGGGAGGGACATAGAGGAGATGTGAAAAGCTTTAAGGATGGGAAAGGGAGAAGAAAAGATCAGAAGTTCAGTAGAGCTAGACAAAAAACAAAAAGATAATTAAGAAAGAAAGAAAAAGAGAAAGAAGACAAGAAAAGAAAGGAAAACGCTCATTCACATATTCCTAAAATAAAAATTATAAGATGAGAAAAAAAAAAGTTACTGGAAAACAATTATTTTTTCAGAAGAGGCAAAAATTAAAGATTAATAAAAGTTTTAAAAGGGAAAAAATATATATATAAGGTAGCAAAAAACAAAAAACAAGCAAAAAAAGAAAAGAAGAAGAAGAGAAAAAAAAGAAAAAAATAGAAAAAAAAACAGTCTTTTGATTTTTTTTTGGGTGGGGGAGGAGTGGGAAGAATCCTGTATCTCCCTTTTGTCTCTAACCAGTCTCTTGTTGGAGTCTCTGGTCAGCTTGAGGTCCTGTGGCGTGATTGGTTTCTTAAGTCGGTTGGTTGGAAGAGGCAGAAAAATGCTCTGCTTTACCCAAGATTTTGAGATCCCCCTCCCAGGTTAGTTTTCTGGGAGGGTGATCTGCTTTGAGAGTCACAAAAGAGGGGGATGTGGTGATGGGGCTAGGTTCTGGGTAGAGTTGAGGCCTTTCAACAAACAGTAGCTTTTCCCTGGGGCTATTTTGTGATAAAGCTCACAGCGCCCAGCCTGGAGCCATTCTCAGGGTTTCTGTTTTTCAATTGATTGTGGTGGCTGCTAGAGGGAGGGGCAGCCTCTGGCTCTGGTTACCCAGTGAGGCAAGGCACTCCGATGGCTGGCGCCTGAGCTGGGTGATTTTGCCCTGGATGGTGCTGAGTCTGGCAGGTCACTTCGCCGTTAAGTTCTTGTGACCTGCTAAATGACTCGTTTTATTCCAAGGCCTGAGCTGGAGCTAGCAGCTCCTCCTAGCTTTGTCGGTATCCAAGATGGAGATCACCGGTGCTGGGTGGGGAGGGGTAGCCTTCCCTCCTCTGCTTCCTGAGAAGGAGTGAGGATGTCGGGCTTGTACTCACGCCGAGTCTTGGATGCTGGGTCGTCTCTGGTCTGCAAACAGCAGGATGGAGATTTCCGCTCCTTGTCGGTTCTTGTTGGTGTTGAGTAGAATCCACTCGTCCACTGAGTCTGGCTCCTTCGTCCCGGACTCTCTGTGTCTCAGGCATGACCCCGCGGCGGTGGTCGCCGCCGCGACCCTGCCGCCATAGCGGCAGCTGGTATGTTTCCTTGGCTTCCCCTCTCTTGTCTAACTCTCTGTCCTGTGATGGCACACTTGGTGTGATTCTCTGGCTTAGGACTGTTCACTAGAACTCTAAAATTGCTTTCTATGCTAGAGCTTGTTCAGCTTCCAGCTTCTCCTCCACCATCTTCCAGTAGGGCAAGGATCATTTTCAAGATCAGAACCTGAAATATTTCTATTGCTCTAGAAGGGGCAACATACCAGGACAAGAAATGTGATTAACAGTGATTAACAGCAAAAACCATCCAATCCAAGGAAGACAGAATAACTCTTTCTATATCTGAAAAGAGTATCACAAACAATCGTGGGCTGAATATGATGGTCAATGTCTGTAATCTCTGAATTTGGGAGGCTGATTTAGGAGTAGGCTTGGGACTAGTCTAAATTTTAGGCCAACAGAAGGACACATAGTAAAATGCTATCTTAAAACAACAACAACAAAAGACTCAATGACTGGGAATGTAGTAGCGTGCTAGGGTAGCATGCATGAAGCACTTGATTTGATTCCTCAGTATGACATAAGCAGAAAAACTGGAAGTGGTGCTATGGCTCAATTGGTAATGTCCTAGCCTTGAGCAAAAGACGCTCAGAGAGAGTGCCTAGGCCCTGATTTCAAGCACCAGGGCTAAAGAATTTTTTATATTCTATAGAAAATTGTGCTGTTGTACATTCATAATAAACTTTGTTAGGAAAAAGTAAAATAAATTAATGAAATATTATCTGGCATTGGACAGCATATAGTGAGATCTGAAAATGATTGCTGCCCATGGTTCCTTGATACAACTTACGTTACAGATACACTTGCCATATTGTGAATTTTAAGGAAACAATCATGGGTTTTTTTCTTTTTCAAAATAATTGTGCGGCCAGGTGCTAGTGGCTCACACCTGTAATCCTAACTACTAAGGAGGCTGAGATTGAAGGTCTCTTTTCAAAGCTAGCACTGGTAGGAAAGTCTGTGAGACCCTTATCTCCAACTTAAGGGTCAGAAAATGTGAACTGGCACTTTTGCAAGCCTTGAGCTGAAGAACTGAGGGACAATGCCCAGGCATAGTGTTCAAGTCTCACAACTGACAAAAAAATACTAGTAATAATAGTAATTATATAATTACTATTAAGGTGTTATATATAAGGGCTACCAATTCATTTTTTTTCTTTGCTAAAAGAAACACATATCCATATACATTACCAACAGTCAGGATTTGGCCATCTACTTTCCTGCTGATCTCGGGGTGTAGAGGCAATGTGTAATACAAAACAATACAAACCAGTTCTGACTATAAATAATTTTTCTCTACACATCTTAAAAATCAATGCTGACAACATGAAATAAAAAATCCCTAAGTTTAAAACGTTCTTCTAAACAAGTTAGAGAAATCCTGATAAGAATAATTTCAGAGAGCTTGAACTCAGGCCCTGGGTTCTGTCTCTGAGGTTTATTACTCAAGGCTAGTGCTGCCACTTTGAGCCACAGTGCCACTTCCAGTTTTCTTGTGGTTAATTGAAAAGAAACGACTCACCAGCTTTCCTCTCCAAATTGGCTTTGAACTAGGATCTAGAGGTCTCAGCCCTCTGTGTAGCTAGGAATATAGGCATGAGTTCCTGGTGCCTGGTTAGAATAATAGCTTACCTGAGACAGAGGCCAGTTAATATTAAATGCCAATCATGTTTAACTTTGTAAAATAAAGTTAACTGAAATGCCTTCCACTAGAAATAAGGAATCAAATGTATAGATGGGTTACAAAGTTCGTACCAGAAGCTACATATTTTGCTTTTTTTTTTTTTTCCAAAATTGTGTGGTTTCCAGAATCATGGGCAGAGTCAAGTTGACAGGGGCTCTCCCAGCCCTTTTCCCAGGGAACTCTGTCCCATTCAGTTGGGGACAAGAGGGAGACCGCTTTAGCTGGATGGCTGGACAGATTGTTGTTTATGTCTGTTTGTTGCCAGTCCCGAACCTTGAACTCAGGATCTGGGCACAGTCTCTGAGCTGCTTTTGCTCAAGGCTGGCCCTCTACCATGGAGGCACAGGGCTTCTGGCTTTGTTGGCACTGAAGTTGGACAGGGTCTCAAGGACTTTCCTTCTGAGGGTGACCTTGACCATGATCCTCCCATCACAGCCTTGTAAACGTCAAGGAGGAATGTTGAGAGCCACTGGTGCCTGCCTAATCATTGGTCTTGCTGATGTTCTTGGACAGAACAGTGAGTTCCCTATTCTCGGGTTTAAGTGGGGGGAGCTAGAACCCAAAGTTCGAATCCTGGGGCTGCCACCTCCAAATGGCAGGAGATCCTAAGACACTCATTCATATCCATATGAATACAAATGGGATGGGATGTATGTCATGATTGAATGGGCAGTTCTTGAATTATTCTAGGATAAAATTATACATAATTATATTATAGGACACTAATCGATTTTATTTAATACTTTATTAAGCATTTAAACAATCACATTCATAAAATGGAGGAATAATGAAATACCTAAGAATTGGGCCTCACATACTATAAAGGTGCCATTTTTCTGCCAAGACTGGGATTTGAACTCATGGTCTGGGTAACACTGTTGTACTGTGTAGGAAGGGGAATCTGGCCTCCTTGAAGTCAAGAAATTCAAGTCTGTTCCTTAGGACTGAAATCGATCCCCACCTATTCATGTACAATTTAAATATATGATTTATATTTATATTTATATACATATGTTGACTCCATATTGCATTCAGTGTAGTTATTGTATTTTTTTGTTTTATTTATGTATTGACCATTTATTTTACTGATTATTATGACACATAGAACATTGGTTACATTGATTACATAGGATATAGGCCTACATATGTATTCCACTTCATACCTGACACCAGGACATTCAGAGAAAAGGAAAACGTGTCAGCATCAGCTTCTTACTCAAGAATTCATTGTTTGGGAGAGCTGGTATCTGAACTCATGGCCTACAGGGCCAAATTCATGAATGGTTGAGTGTGAACACGCCCTCCTGGGGCAAACTGAGCTGACAGGCTGTTCCTAGGACCTGAGATCGAGCCCAGGAGTTAACAAAATATGAACAGATTGACATGCAGATGACAGTACACTAATAAATATATATCTTTATAGAGTGCCAGAGATGTCTATACATTATTCTGTTATAAGACTACATTCCTACCAATTCTTGGGTATTTATTATGCATCCATGTAATTAATGTTATTGTTTTCATCCTTACACTATTAATGAAATCAATCAGTGTCCTGAAATTATTGTGTTCCTGTAAATAATAATATTCTTTTAATGCTTCATAAATATTAAATAAATCAATCAGACTCCTGAAAACACTCTAATTTTATAGGAGCACCATGATTAACTCATTCAACTGTGACATTGACAAAAATCCATTGTTATTCCTATGGATGGGAACCAGTTTCTTAATATTTCCTGCCATTGGTTGGTCAGGTCCTATGTTGCCACGTGGGCCTATGGCTTCCCTAATAGTCCGCCAACCTTCAGCAATGCAAGATGAAGTACCCTTTGCAACAGTGTCATTCACACCTAGGAGGGCCACCGTGCAAAGGAAGAAAACGTAAAAAGGCCACATTTTTTCTGTGCATTGTTTTCCCTGAAAGGCCTGATCGCATTAGCAGCTGTGGGTCCAGTGGCTACATCCCAGCCTAGAGTGATCAAAGCTGAGGTAGAATTGCCACTACCTGAGTTCAAGCCCTGTGCTTGACAAAATAAAAAAAAAAACATACAAACATACATACATGCATGCATGCATACATACATACATACATACATACATACATACATAAATACATACATACATTCATACATACATACATTAAAATATTTGAAATATTATGAGGATCCGTGGCTTGTAATTCTTGCCATTTTTTCTGCCAGGCCTGGAATTTGAACTCAGGGTCGGGGGAAATCTGCAGCACATTGGGGGATGGGAAGATCACCATGCTGGAAGACAAAAAAGAAAGGCCTGTTCCTAGGGTCTGAATTCAAAAATAATATTCATATACATTTTAAAAACATGATTTATATTTACATGCAAATGTTTACTGTATGTTGTGGTTAGTGTATTCATTTTTTATGTTTTATTTATTTCTTATGCATTTGAGTGAGTATGATTACACATATAACAATTTTGCATCCTATTACATAAGACATAGATTTGCTTATGTATTCTACATCATTCCTGAGGCCCAGGACTTTCATCGATAAGGAAAACAGTAGGACAATTGGGTTTTCCCACAGGATTAAGTTTTGCCAGTTCTGTGCCTTGAACTCAGGGTCTGACAGGCCCACTTCATGAAAGGGCAAATGTTAGCACACCAGTCTGATGCAAGTGAAGTTGGTGGGCACATTTGAGGACCTGAGATCAAGCCAAGGAATGGCCAATATATAAACAGATAGATGTTTAGATTGCAGTGTGTGTGTGTGCATGTGTGTGTGTGTGTGTATTAACATATGTGTATGCATCTACAAAGGTATACAGAGAGAGACAGACATTTATGTAGATTCTAGTGTATAACCCTATATAAAGAGTGATGTCTATATCTTATTTTCACATATTCTATTACTACCAATTATTTGGTCTAAAATTATGCCTCCATTAATCAATCATGGTAGGACACTTAATAAAGAATTAATCAATGATCTATATTTATTGCATACAATCTTATACTGGAATGACTATCTAATTAGTAATTCAGTTAGCACATTTCAAACATTCTATTAGTGTTCCTATAGATAGGAACAAGTTTCCTAAGATCTTCAGCCATGTGTAGGTGGCAGGCCTAGGTTCGATCTCAGGGCATAGGTATCTGGGTTGGACTGATGCTTCACTGACAGCCCCCCAGCCTTCATCCATGCAAGGTCACATACAATTTTCAAGCCAAGTCATTGAGCCCCAGGAGGGTCACAGTGCTAAGTAAACAAAAACAAACCTGTTGTGTAAAATTACCTGGTTTTTCATCATCCATTTTTGTTGGTTTGCTGTATTTTTGCCAGTGCTAGGAATTGAACTCGGGTCCTAGGATCCCTGGGTGGGTGTAAAAGCTGCATCCCAACCTAGGGTAATAATGGTTTAAGACACAACAAAATGCTTCCTTGAGCAAAAGGAGATCAGAGAATATGTCTAGACTCACAGTTCCAGCCTCAGGTTCTGCCACAAAAAAAGAGCCAGTAACCCCATGTGTCTGTGTATATATGCATGTATTTGAATTGGTGAAGATCCAGAGTTGCTATGAAGAATGGCACCTAGCTAGGAAATTTGCTTTGAATAGAATGATTTCTTAGCACAGTGTGCATTCAAAACAGTGCATGTTCCGGGGCTCCCCACACTGTTCCCAGTTAACCTGAGGGGGTCGCCATACCCCAGGCTGCTGGAGGAAATCGGCCTCATTGTTGGAACAGGCAGACAATAAGCCTCACTCCTGTGCATCTGGGTAACAAACAATTCATCCAAGGCAATTAGTGAGGATGAGTGTGCCCAGGCTGTTAAGGTTAGGAGAAAAAGGCCTCTTTGAACCCCAAGCAATCTCTCTCCCCTGTGCTCTGTTTTGACTGGAAGCTTTCATTTGTGCCACCTGCCATGGCAGACCAAGTTCCCTATACTCATCCTGTCTTTGTTAGACTATGTTTCAGTGTTGAAAAAATCTGCTACCATTAATTCAACAGTCCTTCTCATAGAAAATTAGGGAGCTGAACAGAATGAAATGATTCATTATTGGCAACGGTGCCTCCGTGTGTGTGTGTGTGTGTGTGTGTGTGTGTGTGTGTGTGTGTGTGTATGTGTATGTGTGTGTGTGTGTGTGTGTGCGCGCGCGCGCACGCGCATACACCTTCCTGGTGATTGAACTATGGACCTATCCACTGTACCTGAGTTTCTCCTGTATAAGGACAGTACTCTTAACACACAGCCACTTCAGGATTTTTTTGTAGGGATGTGGTACTGAGGATTCAAACCCAGGGTTTCACACACACAAAGCAGTCTACCCCTAAGAAACATTCCCAGCACTCCAATTCAGGTTTCTTTCTTTCTTTTCTTGTAAGTTGGAGGACTTGAAGTCTGGGCCTAGATGCCATCTCTGAGCTCTTCATCTCAGTCTAGCACACTCCCACTTGAGCTACAATGCCCCTTCAGGCTTTCTGGTGGTTTATTGGATATAACCATCTCAAGGAATTTCCTGCCAAGGCTGACTTCGGACCGTGATCTGGGATAGTTTTGAAATGAGATCCTCAGCTTCCTGAGCAGGCAGAATGATAGACCTCAGCTAAAGACCTCTAAGCCATGACACTTTGCTGCAAGTGGGTCCTTGGCTCAGCATGGTAGAACATTATCCATGAGCCCAAGAAGAAAGTCAGCATCTATGCTCTGAGTTCAAGTTTCATGATGGAGTAACCTAAATCAAAACAATTGTCTGCAGGAGACAAATCACTAGAGTTTAGTACATACATAAATTTGGCCCTGCCTTGGGGACATATCTGAGCCTCAACTTTCTCATCTGCACATTCATCTTACTTGTGTAGCTCTTATAAGGACAAGATGAAAGAATACAACTCGTGAAGGACTTAGCACATAGCACCCTGTGAAGGACTCAGCACTCAGTACCCCATGGACAACCCAGAAATACTCAACACCCAGCACCCCAGGAAGAACTCATCACATAACTATATCCCACAAACTGTCATTAGAATTAGAGTGCTTTCATCACTATCACCATTCTTTCAGATAAACATCACAAACCGCACAAGTTCACATCTAATGGTTTAGAGGAATGTTTTGTGGCGGAGAGTCATCAGCCTCAGGGATTTCACTCATAGGTTAGAGGTACTGTCCTAAGATCTTTTCCTCAAGGCTAGATCTCTACCACTTTCAGGCACAGATCAGAGTCTACCAGACTTCCTGCCAGGGCTGAGTTTTCAACCCCCAGTGTCTGATCTCACCCCCTGAGCAGCTAGGGGTGAGTCAGCACTGTCTGGTTCCATGATGCTCTGCTGCAGCTATTGACCTCTGGCTAAGTCAGGTTACATGACAACCGTCAGTTTCAGACTCCCAGCTTGCTCTGTGATGAGGTATTTGAAATCCTGGATTTCTATAATTGCAGTCAGAACATTCTACATTCTACCTTGTTTTTGGTTCTAGTATTGGGGCTTGAGTAAGGGCCTAGACACAGTCCCTAAGATTTCATGCTCAAAGCCAGTGCTCAACTGCTTGACAGCACTACTTCCGGGTTTTCTGTGCATGTAATAGTGTGGAATTGAACCCAGGTCTTCATACATCAAGGGGAGCATTCTACCACTGAGCTCCAGAAATGACAAGTTTAGAAATAGATATGTAGATTGTAACATATATATATATGTATGTATATATATATGTATGTATATATATGTATATATGCATGAAACAAGACAGAGATGTCTGTATATTATTTAATTATATATATTATATTACTAACAATTATCAATAAATTATTCCTTCCTGTATTGAAGTGTTATGGTTGAATACATAACAAAGTATAAATTGAAAATTATTCAATATAGTATAATTATTGTGTATAATTTTACAATATAATCATACACTAATGTAATTGTTACTTTACAACATTCCATTCATAAGGATGTATATCAGAATTCATTTCTTAGGATATACTACCATTCATAGGTGGGAGTCCTGGGCTTCACACCCCAGGCCTAGGTTTCTGCTTTGGGCTATGGCTTCCCAGATAGCCCACCAAAATTCAGCAGTGCAAGGTCACTTTCCAAGCCCTGCTTGCCATGCAAAGGAAAAAAAATGTAAAACCGCCTCTGATACTTCCGAGTTTTAACCTTCTCCTTTTTTTCCCCCCTCTCTTTTCTTTTTTTTTTTTTCTTGGTTTTGGGGTCAGAACTCTGAGTCTTGGTGCTGTCCCTCAACTCTTCAGTTCAAGGCTATCACTCTACCACTTGAGCCATAGCACTACTTCTGGCTTTTTTCTGCTTATGTGATACTGAGGAATCGAATCCATGGCTTTATGCATGCAAGGCAAGGACTCTATTACTGAGCTACCTTCCCAGCACCTTTTTTTTGCCAGTCCCAAGATTTGAATTTGGATCCTAGGATATCAGGATGAACTGTGGTTCCAGAGGCTGTACCCCAGCCTAAGATGATCGAAGGTGAGGAAGAGTTACCACGAGCTGAGTTCAAGCCCCAGGCCTGGCCAAAAAAAAAATAAGGCCCTGGCTTGGAATTTGCACCATTTTTCTGGCTGGCCTGGGATTTGAACGCAGGGTCTGGGTAACTGTGGCACTGTGGGGGAGAGGAGGCTCACCGTCATTGAAGACAAGAATTTCAGCCCAGTTTCCAGGGCCCGAATTCAAGCCCCAGCACTGAAAAAAATAATATTCATATATGAGATCTATTTACATACATGGGTTTACTTCATATGACATTTATTATCCATATTTTTTATTTTATTTAGTATTATTACATATATAACATTTATTTCATCTTATAACATTGATTTATTTGAATATGAATTATACATCATACTGAGACCAAGGACTTTCATAGAGAAGGGAAAAAAATGTGTAAAAATTGGCTTCTGACTCCACATACAAAATTTTGGCCATGCTGGGATTTGAACTCACAGCCCACAATGCTCAATTCATGAAAGGATCAGTTGTAGTACAAAAGCCTTTGGCAAACTGAGCTGCCAACCAGTTCTGAGGACCTGGGAACAAGCCATAGTAGTGGCTGATAGATAAAGATATAGGTGTAGATATAGATATGTGTATAGATATAGATATAGATAGATAAATAGATGTGTAGTTTACAATATATATGAGAGAGAGATAGTGTGAGGATATTAAATTATATATATATATATATTATGAATTATTATTAAATTATGCCTCCATTTAATGAAGTATCATTGTTGAATACTTATTAAAGCATTAACGTAAAAGTAGTCAGTATTCTTTACTTGGGAGAATTATACAAATTAGATAAATTGGAAGACATAATCCAATACTTTTTGTGTGGCCTTCTATAAAACAATCATGAACTAACTGCAAATTCAGTTGTTACTTTTATAGCATTCCATTAAATATTCACATGAATAGGAAAGACTTTCTCAAGATCTCCCTCCATTTGTAGGTGGCAATCCTGGCATTGGAACTCCAGGCCTGGGCAGTTTACTTCAAAATGCAAACCATTAGAATGACACTGTGAAGATTTCAGTTTCTCACAATGGAAAAAAGAACAAGAAGAAAAGAAAGCCAGGTGTCATTTGTTCCTGCCTGTAATCCTAGCTCATCAGGAGTCTGGGAGGTAGAGAATGACAGTTTGAATTCAGCCAGACTGGAAAATCCACAGCACTCTTATTTCTGAGAGACCAAAGTAATAAAAACTCGTCATGAGTGGGGCTGTGGCTCAAGGAAAGAGCACTACCCTTGAGCAAAAAGAGCTCAGGGACAGTGCCTAGGCTCATAATACAACCCCTGCACCTGACAAAAAAAAAGCAAAATAAAAAACTAACTCCAGGTTTCCCCATGTATGTATGCATGTATTTCCATCAGTAAAGGTCCAGAGTCCCTATGATGAAAGGCATCCAGCTAGAATATTTGCTTTGAATAGAATGATTTCATAGCACAGACCGTGCTTTCAAGACAGTGCATGTTCCGGGGCTCCCTTAACTGTTCCCAGTGTAGCCTGAGGTTTTCTGCACACCCCAGGGTGCTGGAGGAAGTCTGCCTCATTGTTGGAACAGGAAGACAAAAGGCCTCACTCCAGTACAGCTGTGTAATAAACAACTCCATCCAGGCCAATTAGTGAGGAGGAGTGTGGGCAGGCTATAAAGGCCAGGAGAAAAAGGCCTCTTTATACCCCAAGCTATCTCTCTCCCCAGTGCTGTTTTGACAGGAAACCTTCATTTGTGCCACCTCCCTTGGAAGACCAAGTTCCCTGCATTTATCATGTCTTTGTTAGACTATGTTCCAGTGTTGAAATAACCTGCTACATTTATTTCAAGGTTCTTTTTGGCAGGAAACAAGGGAGCTGAACTTAATGAAGTGATTCATTATTGGCAACGGTGGCTTCCTTGGTTTCTGGAAGCTTGCTAAATCTAAGCACATGTGTAATATCACAATGCTCCCTGTCATTTAGGGCTGGTGATGCTCATCAAGTTTTGAAACCTTTTACCTCTCCTAGTTTGGCCCCGGATGACTAGGTTTTGGGGTTGAACACAGGACCTGGGTGCTGACCATGAGCTCAGAATTGAAGCTCAGTGTTTTACCATTTGGTGTCACACCTTCACTTCTGGTATCTGTGTTTGTGTATGTGTATGTGTTTGTGTGTATCTGTGTGTGTGCGTGTGTGTGTGTCTGTGTGCACAGGTATGTGTGTGCATATACTTGTCCTGTAGCTTGAACTCAGTAACTGAACACTGGACCTGAGTTTCTCCGGTACAAGGATAGCATTCTATCACTTAAGCCACACAGTCACTTCAGGCTTTTTCTAGTATGTGGTACTAAGGAATCAAACCCAGGAATTCATACAGGCAAACCCAGGGATTCATACAGCACTCTATACCTAAGACACATTCCCAGCCCTCCACTTCAGGTTTCATTCTTTATTTTTTTTGGAAGCTGGAGGAATTTATGTCTAGGCCTGAGTGCTGTCCTTAAGTTCTTCAGCTAAAGCCAATCACCCTACCACTTGAGATACAGCACCCCTGGAGGTTTTTGGTAGTTCACTGGAGAGAGGCCTCTCAAGCAATTTCCTGCCCAGCCTGGCTTTGGACTGTGATCCTCAACTCTCAGGCCACTGAGTAGCTAGGATGACAGGTGCAAATCACCAGTGCCCAGCTTCCAGTTCAAGTTTCTAAGTGCTGAAAAGGGGATTATAGTCTCATGGGACCTTTTGTGTCTGGGATAGTTTGGAACCGAAGAAATCATCATATATCAGCTTCCTGGGTAGGCAGGATGACAGACCTCAGCTACAGATACCTAGACTGTAGCACTCTGTTGCAAGGGGATCCTTGGCTCCACGTGGTAGAGGGCTAGCTATGAGCCCAACATGGAAGGGTCAGGGGTTAGGCCCTGAGTTCAAGATTCATGACCGAGAAAAATAAACCCAAACAATTGTCTGCAGGAGACAAACATAATTTTGGCCCTGATGTTGGGACATATCTGAGCCTCAAGTTACTCTATAGCACAATTATCTGACTTGTGGAGCTCTTACAAGGACCAGATGAAAGTAGGACTCAGCACACTAAACCTCATGAAGGACCCATCACATAGCTGTATCCCACACAATGTCATTAGAATTAGGGTGCTTTCATCAATATCACATTCTTTCAGAAACACCTCACAAACCACACAAAGCTCACATCTAATGATTTAGAGGGTTTTTTTGGGGGGAGGTGGAGTCAGCCACGGGAATTGCATTGAAAGCCTGGTTACAGTCCTAAGATCTTTTGCTCAAGGCTAGAGCTCTACCACTTCGAGCCATAGCTCAGAGTTTCGGAGACTTCCTGCCAGGGCTGGGTTTTAAACTCACCAGTGTCAGATCTCAGCCCCCAAGAATCTTGGATGACAGGGGTGAGCGAGCCAGCAGCATCTGCTTCTGTGCAGCTGGGTTGCAACAGTTTACCTCTGGCTAATTCAGGTGAGACATCAACTGTCTGCACCAGACTGCAGACTTGCTCTGTGATGAGGTTTTTGCAGTGATATCCTTATATAGTTGCAGTCAGAACATTCTATCTTTTTTGGTGCCATTTCTGGGTCTTGAGTTAGAGTCTTGACACACAGTCTCTAAGCTTTCATGCTCAGCTAGTGCTCAGCTGCTTGAGCAACAGCACGACTTCCAGGTTTATCTATGCACACAGTAGTGAGGAATTGACCCTAGGACTTTGCATGTACTAGGCGAGCACTCTACCACTGAGCCCCAGTAGTGACAAGTGTATAAACAGATAAATGTGTAGATTGGTAGATAGATAGATAGATAGATAGATAGATAGATAGATAGATAGATAGATAGATAGATAGATAGATAGATCGGTAGGTAGGTAGATAGATAGATAGATGTAGATGCATAAAACAAGAGACATATGTCTGTATACTATGAAATTGCATATACAATATTACTACCGATTATTGGCAATTAAATTATTCCTTGCTTTTTTAACTATCATGGTTGAATACATAATAAAGGATTAATTGAAAATTAGTCAATGTAGTATAATTGTTGTGTATAATTTTATAATCATACACTAACTACCAACTTAATTGTTACTTTTATAACATTCCATTTGTATGGATGTATATGGGAAAAGGTTTCTTAGTATCTCCACCATTCATTAGTAGCAATCCCGGGATTCGACCTGCAGAACTAAGTTGCCAGTTTCGGTATGGCTTCCTTAATAGCCTGCCAAACATCAGCAATGCAACGTCATGTACACTTTCTGGGACTTGTCATTTAGACCCAGGATGGTCACAATACAAAGGGAACAAAAGTAAAACCACCTTCTTGAACTTCTCAGTTTTATGCTTCTCCTTTTTATTTTTATTTTTTTTTGCCAGCCCCAAGATTTGAACTCGGGTCCTTGGATACAAGGTTCTACTGTTGCAGAAATGCCAAGACGTGAGTGCAAGTCCTGTGCTTGGCTAATAATAATAATAATGATAATAATAATAATAATAATAATAATAATAATAATAATAATAATAATAATAATAACAATAAAGCCCTGGTTTGGAATTTGCACCATTTTCCTGGCAGGCCTTGTATTTGAACTCAGGGTATGGATAACTCTGTGGCACTGTAGGTGAAGGGCAAAGGCTCACCGTGCTTGAAGACAAGAAATTCAGAGCAGTTCTCAGGGCCTGAATAGAAGCCCCAGCACTGGAAAAAGGAATATTAATATATGAGATCTATTTACATACATGGGTTTACTGTATATGATGCTTATTACCCTTATTTATTTAGTATTATTATACATATAACATTTTTATTACATCATATCACATAGGATATATCCACATATGGATTATGCATCATACAGAGATCCAGGACTTTCTCAGAGAAGGAAAAAATAAATATGTCAAAATTGGCTTCTTAATCCACGAATAAATTTTTGGCCATACTGGGATTTCAACCCAAGGCCTTCAATGGCCAAACCATAAACGGGGTCACAGTCTTAGCACACCAGCCTCCGGCAAACTGAGCTGCCAGGAGTTCTGAGGACCTGTGATCAAGCCATAGGAGTGCCTTATAGATAGATAGATAGATAGATATGTATATGTGTGTATATATATATATATATATATATATATATATATATATGCATACAGAGAGACGGAAGGTGAGGATATTAAATTATATATATATATAATTACTAATTATTCATTACTAAATAGTGCCTCCATTTAATGAAGTATCACGGTTGAATACTTATAAAAGCATTAATTAAAAATTACTCAATAGCTTTCCATTAGGGAAATTATACCATGGTGCTGGAATGGAAGATATATATCCAATAATTTTTGTGTGGCATTCTAAAATAGAATCATGGATTAACTGCAAGTTTATTACTTTGATAATATTCTATTAGCATTCCCATGAATAGGAAAGATCTCCTTCCATTTGTGGGTGGCAGTCCTATCATTTGAACTCCAGGCCTGGGTAGTTTACTTTGAATGCAAACTATTGGAATGACACCACGAAGATTTCAGATTGTTACAATTATAAAAAAGAACAAAAAGAAGAAAAGAAACCCAGGAGACATGGGCTCCTGCATGTAATACTAGCTCCTCAGGAGGCTGAGATGTAGAGAATGCCAATTTGAATTCAGTGGGGGCAGGAAAGTCTGTGAGACTCCTATATCTAAGATATCACAAGAAAAAAATGAATGGAGCTGTGGCTCAAGGGCAGAGCACTATCCTTAACAAAAGGAGATCAGGGACAGGGCCTAGGCTCATAGTACAATCCTGGAACTGCCCCCCCCCAAAAGGAGGCAATAACTCCATGTCTCTGTATCTGGATGGATGATGTATGGATGATGGGCATTCATCAAGTTGCCCATGGCCAGCCCCCCAACCTGGTCAAGCTGGGACAAGCCCTGAAGAGTACTCAGTCTGAGCCTGCAGCTTGACCAAAGCATCCTTCTCTGCCATTTAATAACTGAAGCCTTATATTCTGGCTGAAGTCTCCCATCGGGACACCTAGCAGCCAGCCCCTGCCTTCAGGGAGACCACAGTTCCTAGACTTTAGGAGTTGTCAAAGTTTCTGGCTCTAAAGTCTCTATCCCTCTGTAGGATGTGAGCCTAGATCTCTGGGGCCTAGTGGCTATCACTCATTTATCATTCGTCATTGCCGAGACTCAGGCTGGTCCCAAATCTTGGCAAAGATATTAAATAGTCAGCAATTTCTATGCCACCCTCATAACTCCCATGAGAAGTGAGCCTTGGGCTGTAAATGTGGCTTAGTGGTATAGTGCTTACCTAGCACACACTAAGTCCTGGGTTCCATTCCTCAGTACCAAAGAAACAGAAAAAGCCAAAAGTTGCACTGTGGCTTAAGTGATAGAGTGCTAGACTTGAGCAAAAGAAGCTCAGGAACATACCCAGACCCTGAGTTCAAGACCCAAGACTGGCAAAAAGAAAAAAGAATGAGCCTGGTATGACATATTCTTGTGGGACTGAGGAGGGCAATGGTTATAGGTAAGAGGTAGAGTAGAGGGAAGCTGTTGGTGGCTCACCTCTGTAAGCAAATCAGGAGGCTGAGATCTGAGGATCCCAATTGGAAGCAGGGAAGTCTATATGAGACACTTTTCTCTAGTTAAACACCCATAAAGCCAGAAGTAGAGATGTGGTTCAAATAGTACAGTGCTAGCCTTGGGCACAAAAGCTCAGGGATCGGATAGAATCCAGGCCATGAATTCAAACCCCAGGACTGGCACACGCGTGTATGTGCGCGCACGCACGCGCGCGCACACACACACACACACACACACATCAAGATAGAGCATTTGCCAGTCAACCTGCACAAGTGCCATCTCTTGCAACTCAATATTAAAAAAAAAGAGGGATAAGCGAAGATAAGACTTGCTCCAGGAGGTGATATAACCAATGCCAAATTTCCACAGGAGTTCTAAGATGTGGATACAGGACAGAGAGCCTAAGGCAGAAGGTACAGCATGGGCAAAGGTCTTGAGGTGTGCTGTAGAGCAGGTAGTGTGGGTGGAATGAAGTTTCTGTGGCTTCAGAAGAGTCTGTCAGGATATTTCATGGTTGGGCCAAGGTTTGTACTTGAGTCACAGGGCAGAGGGTGGGGTCCCAGAATGGGACCCGGGGAGAAGAATAGCTTGGCTTTTCACCACGGACCCCTGCCATTTCTGGTGGCTGGAAGCCTATTTTTCACAGTTCTTGACCCTCAGAATTCCTTTGCCTGGAGGAGTCAGTACAAACGCAGGGAAGAACTCTTGCTTAAGAAAAGCTTCTAGCCCAATGCCACCAGTGGCTCAACCCCTGTAAATCATAGCTACTCAGGAGACTGAGATAGAGATCGTGGGTCAGGCCAGCTCAGGGGAGGAAAATTAGTGAGACTCTTCTTGCCGATGAACTACCAAAAGCCAGGAATGGAGTTGTGGCTCAATTGGTAGAGAGGTAACCTTGAGGGAAAAAGTTAAGAGACCAGAGCCCAGACCCCTGAGTTCAATCACCAGTACTGGCAACTAAAAAGTAAAGAAAAGCTTTCAAGAGCTCCTAGTCCACTGTGGTGAAAGGCCAGATCAGCCAGGCACCAGTAGCTCACACCTGTACTCCTAGCTCCTCAGAAGGTTGAGATGTGAGGATTGCAGTTCAAAGCCAGTCTGAGCAGGAAAGT
This sequence comes from Dipodomys merriami, assembly GCF_024711535.1. Taxonomy (NCBI): domain Eukaryota; kingdom Metazoa; phylum Chordata; class Mammalia; order Rodentia; family Heteromyidae; genus Dipodomys; species Dipodomys merriami. The sequence goes on from NW_027206166.1 coordinate 160,386, forward strand.
CTGGGAGACTCTGATCTCCAAGGAACCTCCAGAAACCAGAAGTGGCTCTGTAGCTCAAGTGGTAAGCTGAAGAGCTGGGGCACAGTGCCCAGGCCCAAAGTTCAAGTCCCATGACCAACACCTAACCTGCTTGGTCTTACTCTGTGGCTCTAGGAAGAGTATTTTCCAGTGGGCCCCTGAGGGTCTCCCAATATCTAGATCTCCTACAAGTCTTGAGGGCAGCCTGTTTGGAGGCCATTGCCTACAGATCGGCCACAGTACCAGAGAAGAGTCGAGCCTTGGGGTATGGAGCTCATCAGAAAGGCATCTGTCATGGGTGCAATATCGATCTGAGCAGTAATTCGATGTCTCAGACCATGGTTCTAGGCCAGGAGGGGCAGAAGCTGCAAGATGTCACACCAGGTAATGCCTGCTCATGCGGGCATCACAAGAGTGTGAGTTTGTCAGGTACACCTTGGGGAGGTGTGGAGTTGAGCTCATGAAAGGCTTGTAGGCTCCGGAATCCACAGCTGGCTGGCTGCTGCTTGTAGCAGTCCCTATCCCAGGAGTCCCAATGCTCAGACCACTGCTTTCCTCACCAGTGCAAGGGGGTGGAAGGGGGCAGATGAAGGTCGGCAATTGTAGGCTGACTACAAAGGAGCATCCCTAGTGTCCTTCCCTTGGTCCTGTGGCCCTGTGCATGGATGGAGGGGCAGGTTCCATGGAACTTACTGCCATGGCCCAACCCCTCAGCCCAAGAAGGACTTAGGGAGAAACCACTTGATCTGGCTTGAGAGTTTGCTATGAATATGACTCAAGACTGCCCCCAGTTCTAGCTCAGCTCATCATTACCACCTTCCTTTGTGTGTGTGTGTGTGTGTGTGTGTGTGTGTGTGTGTGTGTGTGTGTGTGTGTGTGTGTGTGTGTGTGAATGCACACATTCTCGTACACATCTTGGTACTAGGGCTTGAACTCAGGGCCTGGGCTCTCTCCCTCACTTTTTTCATTCAGGGCTAACACTCTACCACTTGAGCCACAGTTTCTCTTCCAGGCTTCGGGTGGTTATTTGCAGAAAAGAGTCTCACAGACTTTTCTAGCTGGGCTGCCTCTGAATAGCAATCCTCATATCTCAAACTCCTGAGGAGCTAGGAATATGAGAGCATGAGCTATTAGCATCTGGCCAAACTCCTTCTTGGCTAAAACAGACTATCTCTCTCCCAGCTGATCACCCATCTACAGTTACCCCTCCTACCCCAGGCTTCAGACAAAACAGAAACTCCTCCCCTGAGAACAAAGAAATGGGATCAGGTTTGAGGTTTATATTCTCCATATAATCAGGTGCTGGTGGGAGCTGACATGGAGGTCAGAGATCTAGGCCAGGGCAAGTAGGCAGCTATTAGAACAGAAGAGAGTATGAAAAGACATCCTTGCAGCTAGATGACAGTGGCTCATACCAACAATCCAACTACTCAAGATGCTGAGCTCTTAGGATGGCAACTTAAAGCCAGCCCAGGCAGGAAAATATGTGAGAAACTTCTGTCTACTAAACTACTAAAAAAGATGAAAGGTGAGTTGTGGTTCAAGTGTTAGAGTGTTAGCTTTGAGCAAAGGAAGCTCAGGGACAGTGCCAAGCTCTGAGTTCCAGCTCTAAGATTTTTGTAAGACACCCCTCCACCCCAATCAGGCCATAAATCCAGAATTTGGTCCTCCTAGATCTCACTTCTGTTCCTGCCACTTCCACAGCACAAGTGGCCGGTGTGTGGCCTGCACTGGGTTAAGAAGTGACCTTACACAAGGGGAGCATAGCCAGGTCAAGGCTAATGCCCCAGAGCATTGAGGTACTGGCCATACCAGTCTCTCATCCCCCAGTTCCCAGGCCCTGGAATCTAAAGTCTGTGCCTCTGTATTCTGGGCATCCAGAATTATCTAGAAGTACCTAAGAGGCCCAGCTGTGGCTGGAAGAAATACTTGCCTTCAGAAATGTACATTGACATTTCCTAGACACCAACCAATACTTCCAACCCATCTTGGCCTCACCTCCCATGTAGCCCCAAATCCACCTTGCTTGGGCAGCCTTTAGTCAGCTATCAAGCTTAAGTTGGCCAGAGCCACTGGCAAGCACCCTTCCCCCATTCCACTGCCAGACTGCTAGAAGTATGACATGCCGCCAGAGGGCCAGCTGAGGAAAAAGACAGGATATCACATGACTGACCCTGCTCCCCACCTCAAGAGGAAGGCGAGAAACTATGCCAGCTGGCCCTGCAGACCCAGAATCCCCTGGAGGCAGACAAAGATATGGACAGCCAGACTTGGGCCCCAAAGAAAAGCTGGAATGTGCAGGTCTCTGACAATTTAGGACTCATTGTAGACCCTGATGGGGGCTAAAGGCAAAGTTGCCATGGAGCAGTGTCAACATCCGAGGTCAGAAAGAGCCAGACAAGCACCCAGGAAGTGGACAGAGAAAGATGAGGGAATGATACACACACACACACACACACACACACACACACACACACACACACACACACACACACACACACACACACACACACACGTGGGTAGCCCAAGGCCTCAGCAGTCTCTGAGCATCTGAACATCCCAAACTCTGAGAAGATGGCACTACTGTCCCCAGACCAAATGTAGACAAATCAAGAGTCTCTCACACATCTGGAATGGCTCATAACACAGCATGGCATTTCCTTCTGTATACACCTCTATGAAGAAAACTCACTCACCTTATCTTTGGTTGTAGGTCATGGGGTTTGAACTTTGGCCTTCCTGCAGACCTCAGATCTTCCGCTGAAGGTGTGCACTCTACCACTGGAGCCACAGCACCACTTCCAGTTTTTTCTGAAAGTCTCACTGAGTTTCCTGCCCAAGCAGGCTTTGAACCATAATCTTCAGATCTTAGCCTCCTGAGTAGCTAGGATGACTGTTGTGAATCAATGGCAGCTCCCAACTTCAGCCACCTTCTTGCACCCAGGGGAAACCAAACTTGTCAGGCCACAAGGCACATGCAGTCCTTCACTTCAGACTTTGACATCAGCATCCAAAACCATTCTTCCTTGGGTGGAGAGAATATAATTGACACTACCCTCCCACCCCTGTTCCCATTCGCCCACTCCCTGCCTAAGACAGGCCACAACCTCTGGAGTTCTTGGTAAGGTAACGCCCACCATGCTATGACTTCACACTCGGGAAAACCTGAGGAGTTCTTAGAAATGTCTGTACACTGAGGCCAGCACCTGGTCTCCCAACCACAGCAACCCCACTCCTTCACCATCTCTTGCAAGCAAGGGTTGTCTTTCTTGTTTTACTGGTAGAGGGGCTTGAACTCAGGGCTTGGGTATTGTCCCAGATGATAATTTTTTGCTCAATGCCAGTGGTACCACTTGAGCCATGGTGCCACTTCTGGTTGGAGATTGGAGATGAGACTCTCATGGGAGCTTCCTGCCTGGGCTGGGAAACAAGATCCTCTGGATCTCAGCCTCTCAAGCAGCCTGGATGACAGGAGTGAGCCACCAGCGCAGGGCTTATGGTGTCTCATTTTTAGAATTTCCACCTAGTCCTCCTCTACAAACTACAACTTAGTCACTCCACTATCTAATTCAGGGACAGGGAGGCTCGGAATCTGGGTAGGGACATGGGCATTAAAGGGCCCCCTTCACATCACTACCCATCTCTAAGTTCCCATCCACCTCCTCTCGATGGCCTGGTCTTCTGTGGCAGATCAGACCCACTAGGACTTCTGGGGCCTGTATCCCCTCGCCCCACCCAACCAGTACCTGATGATTTCTGGGGCCGTCTTCTCCAAGTTTCGGTGGAAGATGTTTGAAGGGTTGCTGATAACCAGTTACAGGGGTGCCCAACGCAGAAGGAGTGTCCATCTCCCCTCTGTCAAAGTAGGAGACATGACTCATGGATGGATCTACTAAGAACTACAGGGTATAATAATCCACCTATCACCCATGTCCCTTGGAGTGCTGTTTTGTGTTGACAGTCCTTGGGCTTGGCCTGGGGGCGCAGGCACTGTCCCTGAGCTTCCTTTTCTTGAGGCAAGCACTCTCCTGGTGCCACTTCTGGCTTTTTCTGTGTATGCTGGACCTAGGAATCGAACCCACAGTTTCCTGTGCTCTAGACAAGCCCACTACTGCTAAGACATAATCCTAATCCTGGATAGTGTTCTTATGTGACCTCTTGGGCCTGTCTTGGAACCATCTTGTATATCTGTACTGAGTTTCTCACCAGCAGCCCTGGCTGGAAATGAACATGCTCCAATATGTTGTCCTTTATCTACAGCATCTTTACTCTCTATGCTTCCTGTCAGATCCTCCTTGTTAAGAAAGACCTCCTTCAAGTGCTGCCTTTAAGAAGCCCACTCTAGTTGCCCTGGCGGGGAGAGGGGTGGGGGGATCTTCTCAGCTCTACACAATGCCGGCCTTGTCATGCTCTTCCTTCCGGCTGGTGTAGATTGAGAGCACGCAAAGGGGAAAGCCTGGCTTTCACCACCCAATTTCTGAAGGCTCTGATGCACTACCCAGGGACCGGTGCTGTATCACACTCCATGAGAGGGCACTCGAAGCCCACGCAGTCTGTGAGGAAGAAATGAGGCCATTTCTTTGTGTGGGCTTGAACTGAGGATCTGGGAGCTGTCTCTCTGAGTTTTTCTGTTCAAGGCTGATGCTCCAGCACTTGAGCCACAGCTCCACTTCTAACATTTTGGTGGTTCCATGGAGAGTAGAGTCTCACTTGCTTTCCAGCTTATGGCTGGCTTCAATCTTTGCACCTCAGATCTCTGCCTACTGAGGAGCCAGTAGGTCAGGCGTGAGCCTGAGCAAGATATGATAAGCACCAGGGCCTTTCTTTTGAGCTTCTGTTTATTTCGTGTGAACTAGCAAGCCCTAATTAAAATTGTTATTTACAGGAGATCAAGTTCCTTTCCTAGGTCAGTTAATCCAAAGAGATAAAATGTCTTTGGAAAAGGCTAGTCTGAGTTGGCCTAGGTGAGTGTGTTTGTGAGAGTATGAGTTTCAGGGATACCTACCCCCATCTCTCCGGTGCTTCATTCTCCCAATGGTAAGTACATCCATGATCTCCACACTAAGGAAGGCGGGTAGGGGAGGGTTCATAAGGTCACATCAAGTGGGATGATCTGAATTCTATCCTGCAACTGAAGCTGGGAGAGATAATAAAGAGGAGAGGTTTAGAGGAACATCAAGGGAAGCCCCTTACATTTGGCTACAAGTACCAGAGAGAAGAATGAATCCATCCTTTTTGGTAGTAAGATAACAGGTGCCCACTATTCATTTATTATATTTCTTTTGTGAGTCCCAGGGCTTGGATTCAGGGCCTCGGTGTCACACTGAGCTTCTTTTACTCAAGGTTGAGGCTCTACAAATTGAGCCACAACACCATATATATCTTTTTTGTGGGGGTGGGAGGTGGTTTATGCGAGATAAGAATCTCCCTGCCTGGGCTGTCTCTGAGTCAAGACCTCAGCCTCCCGAATAGCGAGGATGACAGGCTAGAGCCAGCAGCACCTGACCGCCACCATCCATTTATAATTCCCTAGGGCCAGTGCTGGGCCACCCGCCCTGCATCCCTGTTGTTGTGAGTTGGAAGCAGACATGAGTGGGTTTGATACTTCAACAGCCTACCTAGCTTTGAGCATCGTTCCGGGTCAGTCTGATGGCGGCTTCCTCTTTATCCACAGCAATGACTTGGCTCTGTCACCAGAACAAATATCCCCCAGGAGGTATCAGGTCTGAGGTCTTTCCTCTGTACACCACATCCGCTCCCTGAAACGATACACCCCAACAAAGCAAAGTAGACATAGAGTGAATTCATTTTCTTATAATGAGAGTCTGGCAAGATAGGTGGCAGTGAGGATCAGAGGCCCCTGATTCGGCTGTGCAGTTGGATAACATGATGCCTCCTCATCCACTTTCCTTTAACTGTCTTAGAAGAGGGTAGTGAGGAAGGACTCACCAGATGAACTGACAATGAATAACTATCACAGTCTAGCCCAGGCACAGAGGGGCTTACCTGAGGGAGTGAGTTCAACAGCCTGAGCAAGAAAGCTTCTGACTCACAGCCTACCTCCAGAATGAGAGGGCCATCTTGGGTCCCAGCCACACATGGTGATGCTGGGACACCTCCTCCAGCACCCATTCATCAAGTTCCTGTGTGTATGAGACAGAGAAAGAGTTCCTATGAGAGAGAGAGAGAAGAGAGAGAGAGAGAGAGAGAGAGAGAGAGAGAGAGAGAGAGAGAGAGAGAGAGAGAGAGAGAGAGAGAGAGAGAGAGAGAATTACACTTAAGCCCTATAATGGTAACTACAAAGGAGGCTGAGATATGAGGATCATGGTTCATAGCCAGCCCAGGCAGGAAGGTCTGGGAGACTCTTATCTCCAAAGAATCACCAGAAAACCGGAAGTGGTGCTGTGGCTCAAGTTGTAGAGTGCTAGCCTTGATCTGAGGAGCTTGGGAACAGCGTCCAGGCCCAGAGTTCAAGCCCCATGACTGAGAAGAAGTGGACTTCCCACCACAAGAAATGGACTGAATAGCACCCACTGTCCTAGGGAGCATGGCAGTGAAGTCAGGTCAGGCTTTCTTTCAGCTGGGGGTCATGAGTAGGTCAACTCGCTTCTCCATGCCTCATTTTCCCCAGCTGCAACATTGAACAGTGAAGGATCCCCTTCCTCACGTGGACAGGGTAAGGATGAAAGAAAGCCATGTTTTGTTTCATAATCCCATACCTGTGGCACGATAAATAACAGGCCCCATTTGAGCCCTTTCCAGGTATCTTCCTGTCATATGCTCACAGAATTGCCTAGAACATTATCTGATGACCACTCCCTCTATGCCTGTCCCTGCCCCAGAGATCCCCCTGTATTGACCCCTTGTTTTCTCACAACTGTCCTGTGAGGATACTAAGGTCCTAAGGTTCCATGCCCAACCCCAAACTTCAACTCTGGTCAAGAATCAGCTGCTTTCTCTGTCCCACTGGGGAGCCACCCCCTGCAGGCCTCACCCCCAGGCTCTCCTAAGCTCCCTCTGCCACCAACCAGGCCCAAGGGAGTAGACAGTTCCAGGGCACAAAGATCCATTGGTATTATAATTTAACGGTGCTGAGTCCCCTTCAAGCATCTCACCCTTCCAGGCCCCCAGACCTCAGTCACAAAGCCCATGCACCCCCCAAAGATTGCAGTTAGAAGTTACCAAAGGGTCCAGTGCTCCTTGTTACAACCAACTTCTACACACACACACACACACACACACACACACAAACACACACACACACACACACACACACACACACACACACAAAGCTGGCACAGGTGGTTCCTGTCTGTCATCCTCGATACTCAGGAGGCTGAAGTCTGAGGATCACTGTTCAAAGCCAGCCTGCACAGGAAAGTCTCTGAGGCTCTCATCTACAGTGAACCACCAAATAGCCAGAGGTGGAGCTGTGGCTCAAGTGTCAGAGAACTAGCTTTGAGCACAAAAGCTCAGAAACAGCACCTAGGCCCTGAGTTCAAGGCCCAGTTCTTCTACCTCCAAACAGACACAGACACAGACACAGACACACACAGACACAGACACAGACACAGGCACACAGACACACAGACACACACACACACACACACACACACATACACACACATACACACACACACACACACACACACACACACATGAAAAGCCCAAGGCTTCAGCAGTCCCTGAGAACAGAACCATAAACTCCCTCCATTAGGTTGAGCTTCTCACATATCTGGAATGTCTCATAGACCAGCATGGCATATCCTACCGTACGCACTGGTATGCAGAAAACTTAGTCACCTCTTTTTTTGTGGTTGGTAATGGGGTTTGAACTCTGGGCCACGGTGTTGTCCCTCAGCTCTTCAGATGAAGGTGAGCACTCTCCCACTTGAGCCACAGCACTACGTCCTGTTCTCTGGTTGATCCATTGGACATCAAGTCTCACAGACTTTTCTACCCAAGTTGGCTTGGAATCACGTTCTTCACATCTCACCCTTCTGAGTATCTAGGATGACAGTTGTGAGGCACCAGTGGCTTCCGGCTTCAGCCACCTTCATATACCCAGAGGAAACCCACCTCCTCAGGCCACAAACTTCTTGCAAACCTTCATTTGAGACTTTGACACCCAGCACTCAAATCCATCCTTCAATGGAGGGAATAAAAACACAACAATCTCACCCCTGCACATATTTGCCCACTCCCTGCCTGCCACAGGCCATGTCCTCTTGAAGTTGTGGCTTCAAACGGGAGCAAACTTGGGGAGTTCTTAGAAATGTCTGTACAGTGAGGCTAGAACCTGGTCTCTCACCACAGCAAACACCCCACTCTTCCCCACACCTCCACCATCCTTTGCAGGCAAAGATGTCTTACTTTCTTTTTTTCTGTTGTGGTGCTTGAACTCTGGGCCTGGGTGCTATCCATGATCTCTTCAGCTAAGGTGAGCACTCAACTAATTGAGCCATAGCACCCCTTCCAGTTTTCTGGTGGTTTGTTGGAAAAAAATGTCTCAGGGTCTTTCCTGAGCATGCTGTCCTTGACCTGTGATCTTCAGATCTCATCTCCTGAGTATCTATGCTGACAGCCATGAGCTACTGGCAACAGGCCAAACATATTTTTCCATGCCTGTCATCCAATACCCTAAGGAGACTGAGATCTGAAGACAGCACTTGGATGCCACCTTTGGCAGCAAAGTCCATGAGAACTCTTCATCTCCAATTAAATATCCAAAAGAGTTGCAAGTGGAGCTGAGGCTCAAATGATAGAGTGATAGCTTTGAACATAAGAGACAAGAGATAGGACCCAGTCCCTAGGTTCAAGCTTTTTCTAGTAAAGACCCACCCAAGAAAGGGAAGCAGGTGGGCATATGGGAGTTGAAAGCTCACACATAATACTCAAGACTCCCAGAACAGATCCCATCCGGCTCTGATTCTCTAGATTCTATGTCCTACGTCATGGCACTATTAGATGGGACTGATCATGCGCCAAGTTAGGACATTCAAGTACAATCTCATACTGAGGATCCCCTGACCTTATGAAAGACTGAGGATCTCTCACTGTCCTGCCTCAACACTGGCCAGTGAGGTGAGTTCTAGTTATCCAACTACAGGATGTGGGAACAAAAGCATATCTTGGCCAAGAGATGTAGACTGGAAGGCTCTAGGTCCGTCTCTCTCGGGAAAGGGAAAAGGCTTGATCCATCGCAGGCATGTTCCTAGGTTGTGAGTATCCTCAAAGAAACAAACCTGCTCAGAGGTCAGTGCCTCTTGTTTTCCCACCAGCCTCCCCAAGCCTGCCCCACCACCAGCCTGCCCTCTCTGAATTCCAGATCTGCCATCTAGACCAAAGCTGAGCCAGCAAAGATACCCACCCCTGCCTCTTAGAATGGCAGTCACAGGTTCATAGCGTCCCCTAGAGGAAGTCTCCGGGCAACACAGGTCCTGACTCCCACCCTTATTCCCTGGCTGTCCTATGCCAGTGGCACACTTACCTCTGTCTCTGGTCTTGAAATGAACACTGGAGTTGTGATCTTCAGATTGAGCCCTGGAAATCCCAGTCCCCAAGTTGTACTGCAGAGGCATCCTGCGGTGGACGACAGTCAGGTGCTCAATGGTGAACCCAAGAAACCAGGACTTTTAATAACCCTATGGTTGGTCAAAGGCTCTATCACTGATGGTCTAGATTGTCATGCGAGATCATGGCTCCAATGTCCTGACATACGTGACCTGGGATCATCCTCCCATTTCATCTTCCTTCTTATCCCTTGCCCCCCACCTTGACACTGCGTCACCCCAACACCTACCTAGCTGTTGGAGCTTTTCTTCTTATCTGACCAGAAAATAAACTTGTTGGGGCCAGGAGAGATTAAAACCTGGTGACCCACCCTGAGCCCTAGGGTCTACATCCTTCTGCAGTCAGCGACCACACAACACCTGGATTTCATGAAGTTGCTGATAGGTCAGCGGCTTGGTCCTAAATACTGTCTTTAGACTCTGAAACTTTGCCCACAGAGATAGTGAATGTTTGGCTCCCTTGATCCAGGGACTCCAAACCAAGGCATGCCTGGTCCCCCTTCTTCCGTTCCACTTTTTCTTAATCCATGCTTCCCTCCTCTCACTCTCTTTTCCTTTCTTCTCTCACGCATGGGCCTTGCCCTCAGACCCTGGATGCTGTCCCTGAGCTTTTTTACTCAAGGCCAACAGACTACAACTTGAGCCACACATCCACTTCCGGTGTTTTCTTTTTGGTAGTTAGTTGGAAATAAGAGTCTTACAGGATTTCCTGCCCCGGCCATAAGCCTCAATCCTCCCATCTCAGCCTCCTAAGTAGCTAGGTGACAGGTGTGAAGCACCAGCATCCAGATCAATCTAAGGTTTCTTCATGTGCTATGGAACCAGCAGTGGATCATTTCATCTATGACTCCCGGAGCCTGTTGCACATTATAACTGTTTTTTTGGATAAGTATATGAGCAGCTGCCTATGACAATACTATAGAAAAGTCCCATTCGATGCAGGTAAGGATCCTGGGGGGGGAGGGCAATGCCTAATGAAGCTCTCCCACAATTCTCCCTCCTCCCTCTTCCCATCCTCCTGGTGCCACCACACTTAACTCTTTTGGCTCCTAGGATGTGAGCCATGATGTACTAGCTGGATTCTTGGGCTTGTGGAATGCCTATCTTCTCAAAGATCTCTGTCCAGAAGCTGACCAGCTCTGTGGCACTCAATTCTCCACTCAGGTGTGAATGAGGTTGCCAGTGAACTGAGGCCCGGCTCAAGGGGCCTCCTCTCTTCCCCCTGGGGCCAGGAAGGATGGTCTACCACATTCTGTCCCCAAGTTTCATGTTGCAGAGAAAGGATCCTCGAGGCATCCCGGGTTTCTGAATCTCCCAGAGTCCCATGAAGGTGCTGGGAATCATCTTTGCTCACAGCTGAAGCTTGAACTCAGGGTCCCTGAGATTTGTTGCATTTTTAAACAATTTACCATTTGAGTCATGCCTCACTTCTGGCATTTTCCTGATTAATCAGTGACAAAATTCTCAGGGACTTTATTTTGTGGGCTGCCTTCAAATAGGAATACTCAAATCACAGCCTCCCAAGGAGCTAAGATGAGATACATGAGCCAACTGCTCCCAACTTCTATTCACTACTTGTATATGAGTTTTCACAGACTAAATTGTTTTACACTTTTATTGAGCTCAACTATATCGTTTTCCTTTCCTATAATTTTAATGGCAAATTTAAGAATGCTTCATCTTCAAAATGGTCAAGATGTCTTGACAATTGGAGTCATTGGACTAGAAGGCTGCTGGTATCTAAGATAGTACTAAAATGTTAGACTTGAGCCTATCTATATGACTGCTTAATACTATTGCTTTTTCAGTCAGTATTCTTTTTATTATTGGTGGTGGTGGTTGTGCTGGTTGTGGGCCTTGAACTCTGGGCCTGGATGCTGTCCCTCAGCTCTTCAGCACAAGGCTAGAGTTCTACCACTTGAGCCATAGCACCATTTCCAGTAAGCAAATTTCTTTGCTTTAATTCACATCACTTTTTTGTTTTATATGCCACGTTTTAATCCAGCTTGAACTTAACATTTGAATAAATTGTTATGTTTAAGTCAATGTACACTTTTTAATTCTCCCAAATACTGTCTAACCTATCACCACTTATTAAAGCAAATATCATTCCTCAAATGTTTGGATTTACCCCTTACTAAATATTCTTTGATAACATTTACGTGGATATAATCTGGTGCCCTACAGACCCATTGAGCTGTATAATCTTTTCTCTACAAATATAACAATTTTACACTAAGAGTTTTACTATTGGACAGAGAACTATATTCCAGCTTATTTTGCTTTGTCAATGACTAAAATAGTGCTACACAGGTGCTTTTGGAAATTGTTATAAACATAAATAAAACTGTGAACCTGAGCTCTGTGGTCTCATGCTTGTAATCAGAGCTGCATAGGAGGCTGAGATCTGAGGATTGCGGTTCAAAGCCACCTGGAATGGAAATGTCCATAAGACACTTATATCCAATTAACCACCAGAAAACCAGAAGTGGCACAGTTACTAAATCAGTGGAGCATTCACTTTGAACTGAAGAGCAGAGGGACAGCGACCAGGACCAGATTTCAAGCCCCATGAATGATCAAAAAAAAAAAAAAAAAGGGAGGAGACAATTTATATTATTGCTCAATTGTGTCCTCCAATACACAAAAATTATGTCTCCATTTATTTAGATTTTTCTTTTATATTCAGCATTGTATAATTTTCAATAAAGATGGATGAACAGCACTTTAATACATTTTGTCAATGTTTGAAGACAGCACAAAGAAATTCACAGAAAACAGTTGAAAAATGAAAAGCAATGGGAATGGAGAAAGAAAGAAACCAGAAACAGGTTAATCAGGCCCTTCATTAATATGTGAAAGTGTAAAATATTTCAATAAGTTTTCTCTGTACAATTAATATACACCAATTAATAAATATCTTCCAAAGACTTTTGTATTCAAGTATGGCATAAAGGATAAATACAGATTCTGTGGTGAAATGAAAGAAAGAGATGAGAAAATACATAATTATAGTGATTGTGTAAATAAACTAAGAAATTCAATCAACATTCTGAGGGCTCTTAGTTCATTGGACTAGAAGGCTGCTGGAATCTAGGATTGTACTAAAATGTTAGAATTCAGCCTATCTTTAAGACTGCTTTCTACTACTGAATTTCGGTCAGTACTCTTTTTGTTGTTGGTCGTGGTGTTTGTGGGGGTTATGGGCCTTGAATTCTGGGCCTGGGTGCTGTCCCTCAGCTCTTCAACTCAAGGCTAGAATTCTACCACTTGAGCCATAGTGCCACTTCCGGTTTTCTGGTGGTTTATTGGAGATAAGAGTCTCATGGACTTTTCCTGTACAGGCTGGCTTTGAAACACGATAATCAGATCTCAGCCTGCTGAGTAGCTAGGATTACAGGGGTGAGCCACAGGCAACTGGCTCCTCTGTACAACATCAACCATAATATAAAATGTAGTAAAATCAATAAAGGACGTGTTTAACAAATAAAGTAAAATGATAACTTACAGACAAATGAATATAATAATATGCATACATGTCTATATACATGTATATACACATCTGTATATTCTTATATATATATAGGTATTAGTATATATACACCTATAAGTATGACTATATGCATATGTTCATATAGTGTGTATACATATACATTTATTTAAAGAGACTTGAATCAGAAATATATTAATAGTATATGAATGCTAATGAAAAACTTTAAGCATCCTAAATAAGTTATAAAAATCCAAATACATATCTCTATAGTAATATAATAACAACCAAGGAACATATGGAAAGATCATAACATACCTAGACATTGCATACATATAGAGATTAGTGGAAACAGAAACAATAAGATAGCCCTGTACAACCATTATGTAGAAATTAGAATCCTTATACATTGGTATTTGACATTTAAAATTATATAGTCAGTTTGTTGAACATACTGAAAATCTTTAAGATATTTTATATAGAGTTGCCTCTATGATCCAGCATTTTGAATCATAATGTTATATACAAAATAGATTGCAACATATGTCCAATGAGACACATGTACAAGAATATACATAGCAAAACCTTTTATAATAACATATCATAAAGTATTTAAATGTCCATTCAGGATGTTATTCCATTATACACATGCTCTATCCATGAGAGAAGTTTACATGGACTTACTTTAGAAACATAATATTGCATGGGAAAAATGGATAAAATAGACTACATTTTCTAATTATATGAGCTTTTTAAAATTGGCTCATCTGTAGAGGAAGAATATGAAATAATAGCTGCTCAAGGGAGGTAGGTTGGAATGTTGACAGGAAGTGACTAGTAATAAACATGGGAGTATTTTGAGAGGGTAGTAAGGATAAAATGATCTAGAACTGAAGGTAATATTCTTACTCCAACTCTCTAACATTCTAAGAATCATTTTACTTTATCGAAGAATTACAAATTGCATTTGCATTAACCTTAGGAAAATTTTTAGAATTGTAGTGGGTGAATCTAAGTGATAATTTAGAGTTTAAAATCACAGAATTCTATAATGCATAACATTAGTATGTTTCTGAATAAGACTATCAAGAAAATATGATCCGTGGTATATCTTCTGAGTGACTAAACATTCTATTGCGAATATTCTACAAAATCATGTAAATTGAGGGATGAGATAGGATTGAGAAGAATGAGGGCTAATGTATAGGGGCATTGTATAGGGCTGGGAATGTGGCTTAGTTGTAGACTGCTTGCCTTGCATGTGTGAAGCACTGGGTTTGATTCCTCATTACTACATAAACAAAAAATCTGGAATTGGCACTATGACAAATGTCATAGAGTACTAGTATGAGGAAAAGAAGCTCAAGGACATTGCCAGGGCCCTGAGTTGAAGCCCAGGACGAGTAATAAAAAGGTGTATTGTATTAAGCCCGGCACTAGTGGCTCCCACCTTTAATCCTATAAAATCAGGTCGCTGAGGATTGAGGTTTGAAGTCAGCCCAGGCAAGAAAGTCTGTGAGATTCTTATTTCCAATTAAATCTCAGAAAGTTCTAGCATTCATCCAAAGGCATTCAGGAACAGCATTCAGACCCAGAGTTCAAACCTCAGGAGAGAAAAAAAAAAAAAAAAAAAAAAAAAAAACCTCACTAAACACTATTCTTTAACTGCTTTGTCAAAAAGCAACTCCCACACAACTACTTAAAGTTAATTAAGAATATGATAAAACACAAGTCATTTTGGGATCCAGACATAGATAGAATACACGGGACAAAGTAAATTTTATATCATGCAGTTTAGTTTGTAAATTGTTCTACAGTCTTGTCATTTATAAAATTGACAATGCTGTCAATTTTAGGTCTATTTCCTTGAGAAACAGATTGAGTTCTGCTATCTTTTCATAGGAAACCATAGAGGTGATTTTTTGCCTCTTATTGAAGTATAACTGATATTTTAAACTAGATTTGTCCTAATATAATATTAATTTAAACAATCATTTCATTAGGGCAATGTTGGTCAGATTTTTTCCAGTAAATCTTATCCCTTATAATACATGAGAGCATGCTGTGAAGTCTCCTATTAATATGCCAAATTCTTTATAAAATTAACTCTAAAGGGGGAAAGATTAATCTTGGTTTCTGATTTTACACATTTCAGTTTATATTTCTTATCCTCATTGCTTTCGGTTGGTGGTGGCACAGTACCCCATGTCAGGAACATGTGATGGAGTATTTGTATTCATGGAAGCCAGGAAGTAAAGAAAAGTAGGAATAGGAGTGGAGAAAGGGAGAAACATGAGGAGGGGAAGAGGGAGAGGGAGAAGGAAAAGCAAAAGGAGACAGAAGTAAAAGAAGGAAGAGAAGGAAATGACTTTGATCTTAACATTCTCTTTGATCACAAGTTCTCAGTGACCAAATCTCTACAACTATGCCCACGTGAGAGGGTTCACCTTTTTATGGCAACATAGTGAAAGCTAAT
This sequence comes from Dipodomys merriami, assembly GCF_024711535.1. NCBI lineage: Eukaryota > Metazoa > Chordata > Mammalia > Rodentia > Heteromyidae > Dipodomys > Dipodomys merriami. Next base: position 175,942 of record NW_027206166.1, read on the forward strand.
TATTAATCCCAATCCTGGCTCAAGTGGTAGAGCGTTAGCCTTGAGCTGAAAAGCTGACGGACAGCACCCAGGCCCAAAGTTCAGGCCCCACGACCGGATCCCATCCCCCAAAAAAAGACTATTTCATCTAACTCATAATGACTTGAATTTTTCATAATTTTATGACATTTCTATTCATGATTTTGTCATCTGTTGTGAGGTTCTTTCTTTCCAGTTGAAGAAAAAATAGATACTATCACGATTATTTAGATACTATCACGATCATTTATTTCTTAATTATTCTATAGAGTAGGTAAGCATGAATTTCCTACCATTCAAAAACAAGTTATGTTCAATTCTAGGAATAATTGCATGAGTCATGGAATATCTTACTTTATGTCATATTGAGATTGATTCAATGTCTAAAAATCACTGTTGGCATAATACATGAAATTCAGTGTTTCTCTGAAATGTCTTAGTAATCAAACTTCAGAAATACATGACCAGTAAATAAAATTTTTATATACTCAAAAAACGTATGAATCTATATTTTATGTCAAAAAATCTTAGGTTTAAAGGAAGAAAAAAATCATGTGACCACAGTAGATAATATTTAATTTAATGAAAAATTGCTTCATTAACTCTGACAGAGCCTATTGCTTTTAGCTTATATGAGAAATTTGATTAAGGATCCTTTTGTCGCTTTTGAATAATAGAGCATTTCAATTAGTGCAAAGATTCTGACATTTAAACCTTTGAATGTATATTTTTTTATAAAAATGAAAACTATTTTTCACAGTGCATGTTCAGGTTTAATAACTAAATAAATATCTAAATGTTAATTTGTTAAATTGAGCCTCCAGAATTAAAATAATAAGAAATATATTTTATTCTTAGATATATCTGTGCTTAATATGGATTTCTCAAGCTTGTAATCCTCACTACTCAGGAATCTGGGGTTCAAAGCCAGCCTTGGCAACAAAGATATTATCTTATAAATATGTTAGAAACAATTGCAAGAAAGATAAAAAAACATTTAAATACTTATCCTAGGGTTCATTTCACCTAACATCAACTTATCTGACCTATTCTGCTTGTCACAGACATGCCCCTCCCCCACGGTATAACCACCGCTTGCACTGTATTTGATGTTGGTATGATTTGTGGAGGGCAAGGGAAAAATCATATGGTTTAAATAAGGATACAGGTGGACCCATTGAAACAATGGGATGTACAAGTCATTATGTAGAAGAACGAACTTTACAACTTTGACGGGGGGTGGTGGATGGGGCAGGAGGGGCGGAGATGAGAACGGTTGAGAAGTAGAAAAAAACTTGATCAGAAATGTACTCATTACCTTGCCCATGTAATTGTAACACCTCTGTACTGTATTTTCACAATAAAAAAATTAAAAATTTTTAAAAAGCCATCCTTGGAAAGAAAGTTCATGAGTTGAATCTCAATTAAACACACACACATCACGACACACACAAACACACACACACACACACACACACACACACACACACACACACACACACACACACACACACACACACACACAAACAGCCAGAAGTGGAGTTGTGGCTCAAATGTTAAACCAATATCCTTGAGAGTTCAAATCACAAAAACAACACATACGCAATATTATGTCTAATTTCTTATTTTACTTTGAGGAAATAAACAATGTCATGGAAAGTGATATTTGTTACATATCCTGCAACTTTTTGAAGTTGTTTTTAGTATAATTTGTCTTAAGATATAACATAGGTTATTAAAATTAATGTTATTCTAGTATATTCATAATTACTCATAACAAGCTAAAGTACAATAGTTGGTATTTTTTTCTATAGCCATAAGAAATATTCTGAGTAAAAGATTGGACGAAAAAAATAAAAGAAAAAGAAAGAGAGAGAGAGAGAGGTAAAGATGGAGGGAATGAAGGAGGAGGGAAAGAAGGAAGGAAGGAAGGAACGAACGAAGGAACAAAGGAAGGGATGGAGGAAGGAAGGGACAAAAACGATTTAATTTATAAAATCAGGTATTTAGCCCAACATAAACTTCATGTAATTAACCCTTTAGTAAATGCAATTTTGCAATTTTCATTTGCATGTTCCCCATGCATGAATGAAACCAGCAAATGAAGGATCAGAAATACCAGGTGTACTTGTTTGCATCTGTAGTAAATATGTATGCAAACCTTTTTCTCAGTTTCTATACATCATCAAATAATTATTTGTAAACAATTCACACTTAGTTATAAATATTTTAAAAACTGAGGTAACCAAAGGTTGCCAATACATTATAGACTGTGAATACTAGTATTTATAGTGCTATTAATATTACAGTCTTCATGTTTCATTAATTGTAACAATTTTATTTTGTATTTTATGAGACATATTAGCATACTCTGATTTTGGTGACTGTGAGAGTTCTAATAGCAGACCTTAATTAAAATCAAAGGAGATCTGTATTTGTTGGCTCAAACGAATATTTTTGAAAGCAATTAACACATCAGAGATTGTTCAAAGACATCAGATGGGCTTTAGGCTGTACCACGTTTACATGGTTACCTATGATGTGATTCAAGAGTCACTAAACAATCATACTTCACTTTGCCAGCACTATAATTATTCCCATTGTAAGAAGAATCATTCACATAATTCACATGATATAAGTTTGTCCTTGTTATTATTTTCTATGAAATAATATCCAAATGATACACCACACCGAGTTAAAAAAAGGTTGCAAAGTGTATTGGACGATGTAACTCCTTCCAGATAAACATGTCGAAATTCTATTCCTCTGCCTGGTGACATTAGAATGAACGTTTCAGAGATTACCCTGCAATATTGATCCTGATAAAAGAAGCCCAATATAATTACTCTGCCATGTGAACGTCCAGAAAATAGATTATAATTAACCAGAAAGTGGATCCCATTAGACAAAGAATTGCTTTGAATTACCATTTTTATAATCAATGTTTAAACTTCTAGAATATGCATAATATACTCCTGATGTTTTTTAAGCCACTTACTTTGAAATGTAATAACAGCCCAGTGGCTGAAAAAAAGCAAAGGAGTTTTGATTTAAATTTCACAAATTCAGATTAAAAGATTAATAAAGTTTTATTATTTGAATTTTATTCTCCAAGTCTCCAGGTTTAAAATATTTTTAAGGGCTGGGAAGGTGGCTCAGTAGTAGAGTGCTTGACTTGCATGCATGAGGCCCTGGGTTTGATTCCTCAGCAACATATAAGCAAAAAAAACATTCGAAGAGGTGCTGTGGCTCAAGTGGTAGAGTGCTAGCCTTGAGATGAAGGGTTGAGGGATAGTGCCCAGGCCCTGAGTTCAGGCCCCATGACTGGCAAACCCCCAAAAAATTTTAAATGGGAATCTAATTGAGGTTCAACTCTATATTCAACTATCACAATTAATTTTTTGAATACTTTTTATTATCTTTAGTTGTACAAAGTAGTTGGTATTCACTGAAACAGTGTATGGATACATTGCATCTTGATCAATGTCACCCCATTCAACATTTTCATCCACCCATCCCAATCAACCCTGATTCTTATGTACCTCAATATTATGTTCTGGAATTATTTGCCATTTAACAAAGCAGTTTATGTGTATGAAGCACCTGGAATTGTGTTACCATTTCAATATCTTCTCCCCCCATTTCACACTACCCCTTGCTTTGCATATTTCAATTCTGGGAAGTATACAATGGATTCTTGCCTGTATTCGATCATTTTCCCCTTCAATTTCCTCCCCCGCTCATATTGCCCCCCCCCCCCCCGCATTGTCCTCTCTTGCAGTACACATTTACTGGTATTTATTTGGTTGAACCTTGCCTTAGTCTTTTAAGAGAATTATAGTATTTGCACTCTCCATGGACTCTACCACTTGAGATAATTCCTTTGTACCTCCTTGCATACCATCCAGTGTGTTTAATTGTACATTTATAGGCACATTCTATCTAACACAAATGAGGAAAATCATGCAAGCTAAGTTTCCCTGAGTCTTCTTTATTTCACTTAATATTATTTCTAAGTGTTTCATTTTCCTTAAGAATGGTGCAATATTATTTTCTGATGGATGAGCAGAATTCCATTATGTATGTATGTGTATATATATATGTATATGTTGTATATATGTATATATGTATGTATATATACATATATGCATACATATACTTGTAAATTGGGATCAATAAATTTAGATATATATATATATAATTTAAATATACATATATAATTCTTGATCTCTTTTTACAATGAGAAGCATCTGGGCTGATTCCATATGTTGGCTACAGAAAATAATGCAATAATTAACATGATTGTGCTGGTAGATTCAGTGTGGCCTTGTTTCTGCTCTGTTGGATAAATGCCCATAAGGGGAGTTGCTGCATCATAGGTAGGTAGCTCTCTATTCACTTGTGAGAGCAATTTCCTTAATGTTTTCTAAAGTGGTTGAAAAGATTACATTCCCATCAACAGTGTAATAGAGTTTCCTTTGGGCCATATCCATATCACTATCTGTGATTGTTCAGTTTTTCATAATGACACTGTAACAGGGATGAGATGAATCTCAGTGTTGTTTGAATTTGCATTTCTTTTATGGAGAGAGATGTGTCTATTTGTCATTCTTACTTCTTCTTCTAAGAATTTATCTTTAAGTCTTTATTCCATATATTAATTGGTTTCTTGTTTATTTGAGTGTCTATTTTTGTTGGGTTTAAATTTTGATATGTAAATATGGGTTAGCTATGAAAACCCTTGTCTGATGCTTAGTTAGTAAAAATCTTCTTCCATTCCATTTTCTTTCTATATATCCTGCTATCTTTTTCCTTTTCCTGAAGAAACTCTTCAGTATGATGCAATTGTATTGATCTAGAAAGAATATTACACCATTCATAAGGAAAAGGAAAGACTTGGAACAATCTTATATTAAGTGAAGAAAGAAAGATTAAAAGAAATATATGCTGCCTGATTTCCCTCATTTGTTGCATTAGAATGTGCCTCTGATTCTACAAGTAAAGACATGGGGATGGTAAAAAAGAAAACATTACAGTCGGGCATGATAAAGTATACGGGATTCTAAACATTTATACAGTGAGATGAAAGAGGGATGCTCTGTGGAGAGGATCATAAAGGCTTAATAGCTATATGAATATTATCATATAAAATAATGTTCATTAAAATGGTCTCCAAGAAATGATAGTTTTTTAAATTATTTTGCTTTTCCTCTGTGTTCTGATGCCATTTTTTAAAAATTGTGCACCTTTGTTCATATGTGCAAGTTTGGAAAGGGCAAGAGAGAACACAGAAATTGTGGGACAAAGGGTTAACAAATGCAGCGGTGCTACTCAATAGAAACTACATTGTAAATGAACTATACAACTTATGGGAGAGGGAGCTTGAAAGGGAAAAACTGGGAGAACATGAGGGAAGAGGTGACACTGTTAAAAAAAATGTGCTCTTTATCTGACTTAAGTCATTGTAACCCTTCTGTACATCATCTTTACAAATTAAAAATGGACCTCATAAACAGGTCAGAGTAACTATACTAATATTAGATAAAATAGGCTTTACATTAAAAGTGGAATGAAAGTAAAAAGAGACAAAGAAGGACATTAAATATTGGTAAAGAAAACTCTCCATTAGAGGGATATAACAATTCTAAATATCAATGTCCTGAATTTTAGAGCTCCCAAATTCATTAGACAAAAAATACTTACTCTAAAAATACACATACATCCAAATATATTGCTGGTTACTTGAACACATCATTCTTACCTCTGGACAGGCCATCCAGGTAAAAAATTAGCAAAGAAACTTCAGAGTTAAATAACTGCATTGACAAACTATACCTAACAGATATCTACAGAATATTTCACCTAGCAGTGTCACAATATATATTACTCTCAGCAGCCCATGGAATGTTCTCCAAAATAGATCAGATCTTATATCACAAGAAAAATCTGTCAGAATTCAAAAATAAAAATGAAATTACTCTTTGTATCCTGTCAGATCACAATGGGACCAAATTAGATCTCGACATCAAAAGGCATCACAAAAATTCTGAAACTAACAGACTGAATAACACATTGCTAAATAATCAGTGAGTCACTGAAGACATATGGAGGAAAGTTCCAACTTTTATGGAATTCAGTATAAGTGAACACACAAAATACTACCACCTCTTGGACACAACAGCACAGGTGATACTCAGGAAAATGTATATCTTTGAGTATGTACATCAGAAAATTAGAACAATCTTGAATCAGCACTAATGATGCACCACTAGGTCCTTAAAAAAACAGAACAAGCCAAACCAAAAAACGGTAGACAGAAATAATACATATTAGATTGAAGAAATGAATCAGTCTTAAAAACCATACAATCATAATTGACTTTTATCTACTATTAGCTCACAAATTTGCTCAATGTATCTCAACGTAGCTATTTTCAGAGATAAACTCATCCAGCTCAAACCAGTGAACAAAACAAACTCTTAGGATTCTAAGAAACAACATTTGTTTGCCTTTTTAAAATAAATTTACTCTGTTGTTCTTATTAAGGCGATTTATAGATGGATTACAATTACAAGAGTCAAGTAATGAGTAAATTTCCTTTTGTGAAATGTCTTCAGTTCCCTCACTTGTTCCCAGTCCCACTCTCCTGTCCCCACCCATGTGCTAAATAGTTCACTTTCATCAATGTTCAATGAACTCCACTGCTGCAATTTTTCACAATTTTCCCTAAAGCTCTGTGCCCACTCCTCACATTCCTGAAGATGGACAATGAATACACCAGGCATAAGGTAAGGAAGACAGAATAATCACAAAGTATAAACAACAACAAACATAAAACAAAAAAAGGACTTTTATGTTTCCATATATCATAATTTGAGTATGTATACCTTGTTATATAAATATAAATGTTTTTATTATCAGGGATTCAGGTATGATAACATAATCTTGCTTTCTATTTAATAATGCTTTTTATTTTAATATTAAATTTGTAAGTAACACAATTAAAGTCCTAGTGAAATTTGAAGGTTCAGATTTAAGTTAAATTTTCAAAATGTCTAATAATTCCATTTTGGCAAACAAAATGAAAAACAGGCATGTTTTATCCTCAAGAATGTCATTATTTCATGTGTAAAAATGTAAAAGAAATATAATATTAATTCAGTGCAAATAAGGAATCAAATCCTTATGCAATGCATCAATTCCATAGATTATGAGATCTGTTGATAAAATTAATAAAAACTGTTTAAGTAGATTACCCAAGATATGAAGCAAATGATAATTTTCTTTTTAAGTGAAGTTGATAGAAAAATCAATGTCCAAAGATTCCAGAGTTCTGTATGCTTGATACATGTCAATTTACACATATGCTTGGCTCATCTCAAAATTATTTGAAGATAACTGAAAACAGGACTAGAATTTAAAAAATCATGCAAAGGTTTAGCTGCATTTTGTGATTAAATATGTCTCCTTTATATCTCTTTATTGTATTTGAAAAATCTAGAAAATTTGTTTAAGTCACATCAACAACAATGAGAAATAAAGATCCTCTAGCTCCTTAGAAGACCATCAATAAGAAAAACAGGAAACAATAAATAAAATTGAAGTTCATTGCGCTGCTTTGCAATTGTGGATTATGTGCCTATCCCATGAATCTGGGCTAAACTCACAAGGGCTACTGGAAGAAAATTTCAAAATCTAGAGCAGCTAATACAGCTCTACAGTTATTTGTAGGTTTCAATACAGTCGCAGCTGGACATCAACTGTACAAAGAAAATAATTCTACTGCTTTGCAGACAAGAATGTGATGAAAAGCATACTTATATCTTCTTATATGAAATAAGAAGACCACACTTTAAAAGCTGACTAAATGATGAGCCCTTTGGATCACAGTGCCAATTTTAAGGCACTCTAGATAATTCAAGTCCTTCATCCCTCCCCAAACATTAATGCCATTCACAAAGCATTGCTGAGGGCAATTTCCAGTTTTATTTGATATTTCAAATGGCTTAGGAGTAACATAAACAATAATGCAAGTTGTTAAGAAAATTTAATTTTGAATAAGAAAACAAATCAAATTCAACTCCATAGCATAACTTTTAGGAATCATGAATTAAGGAATACGGAATGTCCTTTGTAATTTAATATTAGAAATTAGGGCAAAATTCCAGAAACAGTCTCTGAAAGGAGGAAAAAGAAGTCTTTGATAAGATATATTAAAGATTACCTAGGGACAAGTAATTTTACCTACATTTGGTATTATATGATAGCATATGTTGTTCTGCTAATCAGAGAGACTCAAAAAGATTTTTAAATATAATATAAAAAGTATATCATCATGAATGAATGAAATCAAGGAGTAGATGGCTCAAGAGCTGGTTGGTTCTGTTAAATATTCTCATTATTTTGAATGATCTGGTGTTTTTGTATGTGTGGAATTATGAATATATTTTATGTCTAGACAAGAATATTTTATTATTAGATCATTGTCTGATACACAATGTCAGGAACCTAACCTGAGTCAGAGTGGTAAATATGTGTTTGTGTGTATATGTGTGTGTATCGGCAAATCTGTATTTAGAAGGAAGTATCTTATTTCCCTCAGGGTATTTACTTAATTGTATTAGTTATAAATTAATGACAGCAGATAAAGGTAATTAACTTTTTCAGACATATATTTATGTTCCTATGATTACATGAGCAAACTAAAAAGTAATGTTTGGGGTATGAGTTTTGTGGAAGGTCAGCTGAAAGTATAAACATTTGGAATCTTGAGAAAGATATCAATGGCAATCATTTCAGTGAAGATCAATTTTAGACAACACTTGCAATGATATGTAATCCTATATTAAAATGCAAAATGTATTGATTTTCCAAAGCTACACTATTCTAGAAATTTGTAGGAAAACATGTTTAATTACAGAAACATAAACATAATGTGATTATTTATTCCATACACTTTTACATTTTAGTTTTGTCAAGTCAAAATACCATTTATTTTTACTGTATAGGAAGAAAAGCCATAAATATTACAGTTTGTGCCATATTTCACAATGGGAAGCTTTGTCTATATCACTAAGTTTATTTCTGTTGTTTCTGCTTTCCTATTCATAATTCTGCTTCTCATGGTATTCTCCTAAGGACTTTTTCTTTCTACCAGTTTTGGGCTTGAACGTACCTCATGCTCTCAGTTTGTTTGCTAACAATAGTCAGTCTACCATTTCAACCATGCCTCCAGCACAGAAATTTTTGTAGTTAATTGGAGATAAAATCTCATGAACTTTCTACCAGCCTGAAAACCATTATGCCCCAAGTCTCATTCTTCTTAATCACTAGGATTATAAAGACGAATCATGGACCCCAAGATTCAATGACTTTTAAGTCTTATGAATTCCCCATGTTTGCTAGTAATTTTAATAATAAACTACCACAGATTGTTTGGCATTAACACTGTAAATGCATTGCCTCTGTGTTGGTGGATCTAGAATTCCAAGATCAGATTTGGCTTCTGAGTCTTCTTTCCTTGGCATATTCAAGGCTTTCTGTGTGGGGCATATAGGCAGCAAAGATGGCGCTGAGAAGAAATTGAGTGGGCAGAGTCTGAGTTGTTTATGTTAAAACCTGACTGGATACCACAATGAAGCAGAGTGACGTCAGTGTATAAACAGCTTGTGGATAGCAGGGAAAGTATAGAAATCTTATGTGCATGATAGGGTGACCTCTACAATGATTGGTTGGTTCCTTTTCCTCCCCTTCCGTGCCACATTTTATTTTTTTTGCTTTAAAAAGTGCTTGCTGTGTGGTAATAAATGAGTTTTGCTTGTCTTGACTCCCTGTTCCCTCTGAGTGTCTCTGAAGCTAAGGGAAGCTGGGGAACAGGCAAGCAGCACACATAGCTTTCCTAGCACTCGTCCATCTTCCATGGGATGAATGAAGGTCCAACATCTGGTGCTCAACATTGGGCATGAAAGGAAAATACACCACTCAAGGCTAAGCGGTCTCTCAGGGTAAGTGAAACCATTAAGTATGGGTAATTCTCTCTCACAGAAGGAGGACTTCAGAAGGGAGGAAGAAAAGGAATGGTCAAATTCGACTGAGAATGCACTGATCAGACAGAAGCACACTCAGTGGAAGTCAACACGAGGGTGAAGGTTACCCCCTCCTCTGACTCGGGTGCCCCTGATGGTCCTAGGCCCCCACCTTATGCCTCCGAAATTGGGGAAGTGATAACGCCCTATGGAGGGACCTGTGAGACCTGGATCCCTATGACTGAACTTCCACAGAGGGGCCGAGGGCCAGGGAAGTAACCTATGTGGACGCCTACCCTGTAAAGGAAGGGCCACTGGAGAGCCTGGACCCTGGGCCACAGGATTTGCTTCCCAAAGAGTACCCGGTCAATCTGGCACCAGGAGCTAACAGTCCCTTGGAATTGTATCCATGGGAAGCTAAGGATCTTAAAGAGCTCCACAAGTTGGTGGTGGAAGATGACCTGAACTCTCGTTGGGCCCAGACCCTATTACAGGACATTGCTTATCACACATCCCTGGCTGGATGTGGCCAAAGCCATCCTAACCAGTTCTCAGTTTATCAAGTGGTGTACCTTCTTTAAGGCAGAAAATAACTGGCAGGCTCAACCTGCAATACCTATTACTTATGCCATGTGAACAGGAACAGGGGAAGGTACTCCACTGGCATCCAAAAGGCTGCAATACCTGGCATGTATTGGGACCAGGTGAGGCAGGCAGGACTTGCCTCATGGCACAAACTAGATGAAGGCTCCACTGAAACCCCCATAGCAGGAGTGAGACAAAAGCAGGGTGAGCCTCTATCTCATTTTATAGACCATGTCCAACAGAGTATTCATCATAAGCTGCCAGCAGGAGACCTCTGGGATCAATTTATAAAGCTAATGGTTTGGGAAGGGATGAATGCATACCACTGCATGGCCTGCGCTGGATTGAGAGAGAATTCTCTGAGCAGATGGGTGGTGGCCTCTCAAGATGTGGGAATGCAACAGTACCAGTCCCAATCACTAATTTTAGTTTTACAGGCTCAGATATCTGTTATGACTGAGGCTATCACACAGGCACTGGCAGCCCTGGGCCAAGGAACCCCAAGACCATTGGGGAGAGGGACTTGTTTTAAATGTGGGCAAGAGGGCACTTTAAGAGGGACTGTTCACAACAATTCCTCAACACCCGGCTCAGGGGGTCCAAACTGCCCCCTACACCCTGCCCCAGGTGCAGGAAGGGGTACTATGGGAAAAAGGATTGTCGATCCAAATATGATTTAGATGGGATGCTTTAAACTAGAGGAGGGGCATCCTCCAGCCCCGTTAAGTCAAGGAGGAACCCCCTCTGCTGTAAGGCCCAGGCAGCCTCATGGCAAGACAACCCAGGACCGTTGGACTGTCCCCCTGGTAAAAAGACTCAGCCCTAAACTGAGTATTTTTATAGGCAGGAAGCGGTTTCATTGCCTAATTGACACAGGGGCAGACAGAACCTTACTCAGGGAGGAGGAAGTGCCTTTGGACTGGAAGCTTGCACCCGGGTCCACAATATTGGGGGTAGGGGACAACTCCCAGTCCAAAGAGATGGTTGCCCTTATGAAATGGACTAGCCCAGATAGAAAGCAGGGAAAGATATGCACTTTAGTAGCAAAAAAAAAATAACTCACCACCAATTTACTAGGGCAAGACATGCTAGGACAAATGGATGTTATGGTCACTACAGACAATCGAGCATTCTATGATGATATCCTGGATGGAGAAGAAGCACAAAGGCTTAAATGGGATCTAGAGGGACTTAAGGAAAAAGATTTTTTTAACTTTCATAATTATAGAGAGGAACATATGGTATCCACTCGGGTGCACCCCCAATCCTAAAGGCCACTGCCCCCAAATACCTCCCGTCAGGTGGAAGACGGTAATCCCTATTTGGGTGGAGCAGTGGCCATTGACAAAACCTAAACTTGTGGCCCTCCACCTTTTGGTGGAGGAACGGATAAACCTTGGGCACATACACCCATCTATGAATCCTTGGAACACCCGTATTTGTTATCCAAAAAGCATCCAGGGCCTGGCACATGCTCCAAGATCTATGTAAGGTAAATGAAAAGATGGAGCTAGTAGGAACGCTCCTAAAGGCTATGCCATGGATTCCCATTATACCTTCAGAATATGCCTTGGTTGTGATTGATGTTAAAGATTGTTTTTTTCTCTATCCCACTGCATCTGGAGGACTGCGAGAAATTTGCCTTCTTCATCCCTTCTCTTAATTTTTTCCAGCCTGCTTGGAGGTTCAAATGGACGGTGTTGCAACAGGGAGTGGACAATAGCCCACCCTTTTTCCAACAATACTTGGCCACACTTTTAGGAACTGTGCTGGGTTCAGATACCTCCCTTGCCTATGCCTACATGGATGATATAATTCTGGGGCACCAAGACCCAGGCCACCTGGAGAGCCTTGTGGCCCAGGCTCTTGTCATATTAAGAAAAGGAGGTTTTACTATAGCCCTTAATAAAATTCAAAAGTACCTCCTTTTAAGGTGCTCGGATCCCACCTTATCTTGTCTTAAGTCTGCCCCCATAAATCTTTGCTGGATATTCCAGCCTCTCTGACCCTAACCCAACTTCAAAGTCTTTTAGGGGAAATCAATTAGCTGTTGCCATGGGTTCCCATCCCTAAAGATTGTCTTGTTCACTTATTTGCCTTACTAAAAGACATGACGCCCCAAGAAGTTATTACCATTACAAGCAGCTACCGGTCAATATTTTTACAGTTTCAAAAATACATGGATGAAGTTTCCTTGAAGAGGTATTCTATTCTTGAGCCCATTTCCCTCTGGTTGCTTGTGGGTGACACATTGATTCCTGCAGTTTTAACTCAAAGGGGGGAGCCATTAGAGTGGGTTCAAACTCCCCTGGCGGACACACTTTGGTTATACTCTCAGGCAGAACAAATTACTGATGCTATCATCAAGGGAAGGACCCAAGCCCAAAGGAAATATGGCCTTGACCCTCACTCCATTGTTTTTCTTTTTCGGATGACAGACGTTGAGGGCTCACTCAAGCTAATGCTCATCTTGCTCTCTCCCTAGAGGGCTTTCTAAGCCATATTGACTGCCATTACAGGCCATCCAAATGGACCATCATGTTATGGTGAGTTCCCCTCAAAATGCCTTCTCTATTTTCTCATACACCTATTCCTGGCACCCGTCATGTTTTTACTGAAAGAGGTAAAGCAGGCTCTGCCTATGCAGCCTTTGATGTGCAACAAAAGACCCCCAGCCAACAAAGATTTCATCCTTGTCAAGGGTCGGCACAATATAAAGAAATGTTCACTGTAATAATGGCCCTTCAGGATATTCAAAAACCCTTTAATTTCTATTCTGATGGCCTGTATGTAATTAACTTGCTCCCTCATATTCCACAGGAACATATTAAGCTGGATAGAAACCTTATTTTCCCCCTTATGGTTACCTTTAAGGGCCTATTAGAAGGATGGGGAGACCCTATTCATATTCAACATTGAGAGGGCATTCAAAACTTCCTGGATTTTTATCCATGGGCAATAATTGGGCAGACCAGTTAGCTACTGGCCCACAAATATTAACGTTACAAGGCGCCACCCATTTACATGATTTAATCCACATCAATTGGAGAGGTTTTCAACATAAATTCCCTCAGTTTCCTGTAAAGGACCTCAAAAGGATAGGACATACCTGCAAAACATACCAGCCCTTCTTAAAAGTACTCCCTTTACAACCACTAGGATTAAATCCCAGAGGCCTCAACCCCAACATCCTCTGGCAAACTGATGTTACTCATTTCCCAGGCTTTGGTAAGCTTAAATATATTTTTGTTTCTATAAATACCTATTCATGAACACGTTGGGCCACAGCACATAGAGGAGAAAAACACTAAACATTCACAAACATTTTCTTCAATGCTTTGCCACCTTGGGTCTATTACCACAAATTTAAACCGATAATGAACCCTGTTTTGTTTGTATTGCAATGTCAGTTTTTTTTACAGATGGCATATTAATCATACTACACGAATTCCCTATAATCACCCAGACCAAGCAATTATAGAAAGAAAGCACCAATGTCTTAAGGAACAATTATTAAAACAAAAAGGGGGAGTTATCACCCATATACAGCTACAGATAGCTTTATTTACCATTAACATTTTTAAATTTTTCAAAGATGCAACTGAATCCAGATTTCAGAAGCACTGGGGACAATTAACCCCTAAGCCACAAGTGGAAGGACCCTCTGACACAACAATGAAGAGGACCTGACCCGCTAGTTACCATGGGCAAGGGATTTGGATGCATTTTTCCCATAAAAGACACAGCCCCCATTTGGTTCCCAGCCAGGAACCTTAAGTTTTTACCCATTATCTCTATACACGAGGATGCCCAAGGATAAACTAAACAAGAAGGAAAGAATACAGCTCTGGTGGCCATGGCTTGTGTTTAAAACAGGGAAAACTAAAAAGATAACTACTAACCATCCCCAATGGCAACAAGCCCTGGAGAAACTCTTATCTTAGCTAACAATTGCAGATGGTGATACTGCAGCTGTTGCCTGTCCTGACACTCCCAGTCCCAGCAATGGTCCTACATAATCCACATCAACCTCAACAGGTAACCTGGGCAGTGATCAGCAATGGCAATGGAGAAATCATCAATAGCACCACGCATGATAGGGTGAACTCTACAATGATGGGTTGGTTCCTTTTCTTCCCTTTCCATGCTGCATTGTTTTTTTTGCTTGCTGTGTGGTAATAAACAAATTCCTGCTTGATTTAACTCCATGCTGTGTCTGTCTCCGAGGCTAAGGGAGGCTAGGGAATGGGTGAGCCATGCACTTACCTTTCCTCTCAACCCGTCTGTCTTCTGCAGGACAGACGAAGACCCAACACTTTTGCTTCTCTTGTAGGAGTCTTCTACTTACTTGCTACCTTTGAGATTCTGTTTCCATATGCAGTCACTTTCTAAGACAATGGGTTTTTGTTCTCTAGCATGATTTCAGTGGGACAGTAACCAACACATAATATATTACTTAATGGATAGAAGAAAATCTCATAGGAAATTGTTTTGGACATGGAAGTTATGGTTATACTTTTAAAAAATAGCAAAAGAGGTACAGGTTTCTTTAGAGCTTGTAAAATGAGTATGAAGTCTTGACCTTAGACATGCCAAATTCTTACCCTGGCACACACTAAATTCCTAGCAGTACTGGAGGATTGAACCCCAAAACCTGTACTTGTGAAAAAGCATCTCTATTACTACCAAACTTGCAGATTATAATTCGATTGTTTATTTTGAGGTAGTATCACTATGCCTTGGCCTTCTTGAACTGTAGTCCTCCTAACACAAGCATAAAACATTGCACCCAGCAAATGGTTAGAGTTTCTGAAACTTCTTTTTGTGTCTGGGCTTGCCTGGAACTGGAATTCTCTAATATCTGTTTTCCAAGTAGATAATATTATAGCTTTGAGCCACTTTATTCAGTAAAAGTATACAATTTCAAAATATCTTGATATTACATATATCTGTGCTTAACATATATAGCTAACCTTAATTTTCTCCCTCTTTTTTTTTTAGTACTCTGAGTTGAAAACGTTGGCTTTCTTGATATACATGGCTGTCTTTTGGATGGAAACCCATCACAATCAAAAGAATCTCCCAGCCGGGCGCTGGTGGCTCACGCCTGTAATCCTAGCTACTCAGGAGGCTGAGATCTGAGGATCGCGGTTCAAAGCCAGCCCGGGCAGGAGAGACCATGAGACTCCTGTCTCCAATAAACCACCAGAAAACCGGAAGTGGCGCTGTAGCTCAAGTGGTAGAGCGCTCGCCTTGAGCTGAAGAGCTGAGGGACAGCGCCTAGGCCCAGAGTTCAAGCCCCACGTCCGACAAAAAAAAAAAAAAAAAAAAAAAAGAATCTCCCAAACGTTTATGTCAAAAATCATGGAAAAGAAGGCTTCAGGTTGGAAAAAAAAAGCACTGATCCCAAGTTATAAATGAAGTATATTCATAATTTTAGTGAATGCTTTCTTAAATATGAGGAAGAAGGCAGAAATGTGAAAGATGTCAGGTCTCTGTAGAAATTCTCTAATTGTCACTTCACGTTAATTTCCTTCCTTAAGGCTTGCTTTATTAAAACCCTCTGGGTGAATATTGGTTGGACTGATTGGTAATCTTCTCCAGGAAATGAAGCTGATTTTAGAAGGCTGATGGTGTGTGAAATAAAGGAATAATGAGAATGAGCACAGATATTGTTACAGAATGAGCCGACTACGTTAACTGCTGTACAGCAAAACAAAGCAAAGTTTCAAGTCTGATGATCCATATTGGAACATACATAGATAGATATATATACAGATACAGGTAAATATACATATACATATAAATACATACATGAAATATTAAATCTCCAGTAAAATATAGAGAACCTTGGCATGGCAAATATTAAACTAAATCAAACTGGTTTAAGGAAAAGTAGAGTAAAATATCAATAGTTTAGCATAGATTTTTGTAAAGGATGAAAATTCTTCCTTCATTATATACTTTACAAATATCCTTAGTATGTTTTATGGTGATTTTTGGGAAAATACCATACAGAGGGGTTACAATTACATGGGTAAGGTAATGAGTACATTTCTTATCAAGCATTGTTACCTTCTCCTTTGTTTCCCCTTACTATCCCTTCCCATTTCCCCTCCTGACCCTCCCCCCCACCCGGAGCCAAATTTGTAAATTTTGTTTTTTCTACTTAACATCTTGTATATCTCATTGTTGCAATGGGTCCACCTGTCCTAGCTGCTGAAAATGGAATGATTAGGTATCTTTTGTCAAAAGGTTCATATTTGTGGAAACAAATACCAGCAGTGGTAACTTTTTTTCCAGTCCTTGAACTCTGGTTCTGGGCCCTGAACATGGTTTTGCTGGTATATTTAATGCGAGTTAGTTTTTTATTTATTGGATTACTGTCCATGTGGGTAATTACTGGGTCTTAAGGGAGATCTATGTTTAGAATATTGAGGAATCTGCATACTGCATTCCAGAGGGGTTGAACATGTGTAATTTCCCACCAACAGTGTAATAGAGTTCAGATTTGCCTACATCCACGTCAGCATTTGCTATTGTTAATTTTCTTGATAATTACCATTTAACTGGGACGAGGTAGAATCTATCTTGTTTACCGGTAGATATATAGGCACTTTTGAGCTATCATAAATGAATGAATCTATGAAACCTATATTGCTCTGAGTGTGCATTCCTTTCTCTCATTATAATTTTCCCAAGCTTTTCATTGTCCTTAAGACTGGTGAAAGGTCATCCTTTCTCATGGGTGAATAGAGTTCCATTGTGTGTGTGTGTAACATGACTATATGCCCATGAGTTAATTTCTAAGCCTTCTGTATCAACTGAAATTTTGCAATTCCATATTAAATTTGGATTACTTTCTCTACTGCATTGAAGAATATTGTTGGGATTTTGATGGGTATTGCATTGCCAATTGTTTGGGGACAGCATTGCAATTTTCACAATGTTAATTCTTCCAACCAGGAGCATTGAAATATTTTCCATTTCCTTGATTCTCCCTCAATTTTTCATTTTTAGATTTTTAAAGTTTTCACAGTAGAGGTCCTTCACATTTTTAGTTAAATTAATTAATTCCTAGTTTTGTTGTTGTTTTCTTTTGCTTAAATTTGATTTGATTTTGAGGCTAATACATATGTGGTTGTTTTTTGGATTTCAGCCTGGATCTTCCCATTGTTGGTAACACAGAAAAACTACTGATTCTTGTGGGTTTTATACCCTGCTTCATTGCTGAAGGTTAGCATCACCTTTACTAACTTGACTGAGAAGCTATAGGGTCCTTTAAATACTGGATCATTTCATCTGTGAAAAGGGATAGGTTTACTTCTTCCCTATTTGGATCCTCTTTTTCTTTTGCTCTTGCCTATTGCCCTTGCTAGAAAGTCCAGTACTATATTGAACAGTAGTAGAGAGAGTGGGCATCTTTTGCTCATTCCTGATTTTAATGTCTTCATGCCTCCACTGTTAGGTGTGTGCTTATTATCTCTTAGTCATATACATACTCTATTATACTGAGGAAAATTCCATGTGTTCCTAGCTTCTCAGACCTTTTAATCATAAAGGGGTATTGGATAATTTTAAAAGCTATTTCTACATCAATATAGACGATCATGTGGTTCTTTTCCTTGCTTCTCCTGATGGTGTCTGTTATGT
Source organism: Dipodomys merriami (assembly GCF_024711535.1). NCBI lineage: Eukaryota > Metazoa > Chordata > Mammalia > Rodentia > Heteromyidae > Dipodomys > Dipodomys merriami. The sequence continues at coordinate 194,223 of NW_027206166.1, forward strand.
TTATTGACAAGTATATTGAATCCAATTGTATCCTAGGATGAATACTGTTTGATCATAGCATACGATTTTTTTGTTAGTTGTGAAATTGGTTGGTGAGAATTTTATTGAGAAGTTCTCTATCAATTTTTATCAAAGAGTTGGGTTCATAGTTCTCTTTCTTTGATGAGTCCTTTTCTGATTTGGGAAAGAGTCTAATTCCAGCTTCATAAAATATGTTTGATAATTCCATTTCCCTTTCTATTCCATTGAAGAGATATATCTGAGTATTGTAAGTTCTTTGCAGGCCTTAATTTTATGGTAAATCCATTGAGTCTTACATTTTTCTGTTATGAGAAATTGTTTATTGAAATTTCATTTTCATTACTTCTTATGTATCACTTCTTGGTTCAGTTAGAGTACAGGAAAGCATAAATTTCTCCAGGATTCTCCAGTTGATTGGCATATGGTTTTCAAGTACTCTCATATAACAGTCTCAATTTTGCTAATTTATGTGTGGTCTCATTTTTTTCTCTAATTTTATCTATTTGGGTGAGTACTCTTAGGAGCTCTTAGGAGCTGTGAATCATCTACTGAATATATTTAACTTGTTCTCTGGTAGGAAGCATGTCATATAACCACGTCCTGCTCTTCTTGATCTTTTCTGTGGAGGATATCTTTGATTAACTTCCATCCTGCTGATTTGGTGGAGATACATTGTTTCTAGTTTTCTTTGTCATGAAATATTTTTATATATCCTTTAATTGTAAAGGAATATTTTGCTTGGGACCATATTCATGGTTCATAGTTGTTGGCCCTTAATGTTTGTTATATATCATGCTGGCCTCTTCTTTTTTTTTTTACCATATCAGCTAAAAAATCTGTAGTTATTCTGAATACATATCCTTTATAAATAATCAATCTTTTCTCTTTGGCAGCTTTAAGAATCCTTTCCTTGATTTCTAATGATCATCTAATGGATTATGATGTGGTGGTGTGTTGCTCTTTTCTAGAATTCTCTGCTTGGTGTTCTAAAGGCTTCTCTTCTCTGAATGAATCTATCTCTTTGGATGTTTGCAATGTTCTTTGCTAGAATTCTGTAATATGTTTCCCATCAATTTAGTGTCCTGCTCTTCTTGATACCAATCTTCCCTAAATTTGATCTTCTCAGTCTTGAAATTCTGACAAGATCATTTCTTATTCTTTGGATTTGTTCTAAATTATTACTTCCTCTTTCCTATTAGACCTATTTGGTCTTTGACCCCTGAGATTATCTTCTATGTCATCTATTTGCTGTGGAGATATTCTGTTTTTGATTTCCCTGTCTTATAATTGGTCATTTTTATGGCTTCTATCTCTTTATTAAAGCTTTGTTTTAGGTCTGATATGGACTTTCCTTACATCTTTTCTTTGGGCGGGGGTGGGGGGAGCACGGTTGGAAGGGTTGTTTTTATAGCTGTGTCTTCTCTTATATCTTTTAACTAGGCATCCATTTTTCCTTGTACTCCCTGGCATTTTCAGAATTTATTTCTGTTTGTAGTCTCCATGTGTTATTTTGCTAATCTATAGTTGGTCTTACCTTGTTCACAAATTTTCTTGTAGAGGTTTTGTATCTTTTCATTAATCACATTTTTCATCAGTATTTGTAATGAATTTTGAAAACTGTCTTCTACGTCCTTAATTGTCTGTTCTAATGCATGGTTATTTACTGTGTGAATTATACTACTTTGACATCCTTTTCTTGTATTTTTCTGATTTGTTTTGTTCACTTGGGGGATTTCTTTTGGGACATCTATGATCTTAATAGGTGATTCTTTATTTTCTTGGTTGAATTTCTATGTGTTGGTTTGATCTTCTCTTTTGATTTGTTTTTCTGGAATTAGGTTTTTGTCTAGACCATTAAGTGTAGGAGTAGAAATCAATTGTGGGAAGATATTGTGATGTTAATACTTGTGGTTCCAGTTACAGTTCTGGTTGTACAGTGATATCTTCAATTGTCTCTGAGTATAGATTTGGCTGTCTCCGTTGTACAATTCTGTTCCTCCTTTTTCCCCATGTGGACCTTTTATTTCCACACTGCAGCTGTATTTTGAATATGTTGGCCACCACCTTCACAGCAGGCACCTGCCTGGCTAGGCACCTTTTCAAAGATTTCTGTTTGCTTGGAAGACATATAAAATCTTCTTTTGAAATGTATATCTATATGTAATTATAGTTGACTTGGTGTGACCCTCTAGAAGTGGAGTACCCTGTAGGACTCTAAAGATCTGTTTCATTAGAGAAAGCTAGGGTAATTTTCTGTTGTTATTGTGCCATTGGTTTTCCTCTTCCTCAGATTTATTTTATTCATTGTTGATTTTTTCCACATAATTTAGGTTTTGTGATGGTGGTATCAGGTTATTTTTGTTTTTTTGTTTATCTTAATTTGATATAGTGATTTCAGGCTTGTATGAAGAGACAGTAATAATATTAAATGTATGTTATTACATGGAAAGAAAGATAGCAGACACTTTAGCCTATTTACTACAAGTAAATTAATATTAAGCAAAGCTAATTAAAATAATTACTTCTTTGCTCTTCAGAGGATGAATATAGTACTCTTGGATATCTTGGAGGAAAAGACTTTAGACTCATTACAACTGATGCCTTACATTGATATTACTGGCTAAACTATCTTCTTCAGAAAGGCAAAAGCTCCATGTCTGCCGGGCGCTGGTGGCTCACGCCTGTAATCCTAGCTACTCAGGAGGCTGAGATCTGAGGATCACGGTTCAAAGCCAGCCCGGGCAGGAGAGACCGTGAGACTCTTATCTCCAATAAACCACCAGAAAACCGGAAGTGGCGCTGTAGCTCAAGTGGTAGAGCGCTCGCCTTGAGCTGAAGAGCTGAGGGACAGCGCCCAGGCCCAGAGTTCAAGCCCCACGACCGACAAAAAAAAAAAAAAAAAAAAAAAAAAAAAAAAAAAAAAACAAAAGCTCCATGTCTTTCATATTAATATAAAATCATAATATCTGCATGTTGAATTGTTTTTCTCTGCTATTTTCAATTCTATTCTTCATCCATTAAGTATCTAGGGCTTTGAATGACCAATTCCTTAAAATAACTATACTGCTTATGATGTGATATAAATATCAGTAATATTTTTTCCTTATAGACTTTTATTGTGAAAATACCATTTCCCTTATTGCAATAACTAGTATAGGTTTGAATCAAGCAGAAAAGTAATATTAATATGAATTTTCCTCATCTTAAGCTACATTCATATGAAATTTATGCAGTCTCAAGCAAAAAACCTGACAATTTTACCCTTTTCTGTTTTAATCAATAAATTTATTCTTTTTAGAAATATGTTCTCACCTTTTATATTGCTCCAGTAAACATCAAGTATTTCTAGTACTTTTACTGAAATAAATATAAAGTATGGAACATGAATATTAGCCCCCCAATCACTTTAAAGTAAAACCTTGGGGACTATTTTATATATAAAAATAAAAATAAAATTTGTGGAAGAGATGGGGAAAAGCAAGTCGTTTAAAGGATACAGGTGGGCTCGTTGCAACAATGAGAAGTACAAGTTGTCATGTCGAAAACGAACTTTACAACTTTGGTGCGGGAGGTGGGGAGAGAATTGGGTGGGGGATGAGGGGGTAGTCTGGGAAGGGATGTGAAGGGTAAACAAAGGAGTAGGCTGCAATGCTTGATAAGAAAGGTACTCATTATCTTGCCCATGTAATTGTAACCCCTCTGTACAGTATGTTCACAAAAAATAAAAATTAAACTTAATAATAAAAAATAAAATAAAACAGTGCAATGCACATGTTTATACATGAATCATCTAATTGTTGAGTCAATTAGAAACAAGAACTACCATACCACATCGTCTCAATTTACTTAAAGGCACCAACAATCTTAGTGTTCATGAATATCACTGATTTTTTAAAAAATGACTATTCACAACAAAGTTTATATTACATTTCAAACTTAAAAAGTGAAAATTACCACCATATTTGTTGTCAATATCCTGTTTCCAGGAATACATTTTTTCAGTAGAGAAACAAAAAATAAGGATTTTTCACTTAGAAAGACAGATGTAGAAACAGATTGTCTTTCTTTAAGATGATAAATATTTGCATTCGAAGATACTATAGCAATTCATAAGAGAATTTGTGATCAGAAGTGACAAGTAAGCAAAGCAACAGGAAAACTGTATATGTAGATTGAAACGTCACTATAAGATCACAAGTTTATAATAAATGAGTCTACAGAAGATGATTTTGTATCTCTAAAACACATCCAGTGTTCTACATTTTCCCTCATACTCCTGTTCTCTTACCTCAGTTCCTGATCAATATTCTTCTACTTTCATGATGTCAATTCTTAATAATATAACAAGGTGGGTATATTTTGGTTTGTAGATCCAATAAATTTTAGTATTTTGGAATAGTAGGATGAATTCATGGAGTTTGACTTGAATGTCAAGTTTGAAGATACTGTATTCAGGATACTGTTAATTGGCCTGAAGCAGCCAGGAACAAACTATGAATATATAGAAACAGTATACTAAGAGCAAGGGACTTGATTTCAGAGAAACGTTTAGGTCCAGGCAAGATCTTCAAGAAAAGAAAAACCAATGGAACAAACATCAATCAACTATCTTTACAAAGGAACTGAACTGACGTCTGATGTGTCTTGGTGGCAGCTGGGTGTGTGTGTGTTTGTGTGTGTGTGTGTGTGTGTGTGTGTGTCTGTGTGTGTCTGTGTCTGTGTCTGTGTCTGTGTCTGTGTGTGTGGAGAGAAAATTTTAGTGTGGCTTCCATATTTATAGCCCATAGAGCATTACTTGTTAAAGAGAAGGTGCTCATATCAGAGCTCTGATTCCATTCATCCCTTTTTACTGAGAAAAACACTTGCTTAATCTGTATTTAAAAAGAGAAAAATAACCTAACATCTTAAATGATTTCTTTGAGAATTAATTGGTATATTGAAGGCCAAAGGGAGGAATTGGAGATTAATATAATATTTTTCCTCTCTCTTGCATATTACCCAGCAATAACTGTGATTTCAGGAGTCTCCTACTATGTATGTACAGCTGAATTACTAATATTAATATGCTTAATAACATGAAATATATGATAAAGAATTAGATCAGCTAGCAAATACAAAGAACTAGTGATGAGACCGAACTTTTGAGCAGGGTTGTCACATCTTTTAGGAATGTAATTCCTTCATATGAACTTCAAATTTTGTGGATTACCGTGTGTGACTAATTGGTTAGAAATTACTGTAGAAATGAGAATTCCTGTTAGCCAAGTAGAACGAACTCATGATCCCATCCTCACGTTACAAATTTCCATTTCATAAAGAATCTCTTTTAGAATGCTTTTATTTAATATATTTCAGCACCTCACCCTTACCTTTTGGAGACAGGAAAAAGATGATTTTTTTAAATATTATCTTACATAAGTTAGTGTGTACAGGCATGATTTGTATGCTTACAGAAGTTAGTATTAAGTGTAAATAGGAATCATGTCACAACTAAAATTATAATTAAATTATATAACAAAACTAGAAGTCACAGCATTTTGTTCATGAAAACGTATATTAGATTAGCTGCAGAATTTCTATTTTGAGATAAACTTTATATTAAAGAATAATGCACTTTACCTAAGGATTGAAACATCTTATTAAAAATATGTTTTAATGTATTTAACACATATAATATATTTAATATATATTTAAGATATTTTAAGATATTTTTGCTGCATAATTTTAAGAAGAAAATGCTCCCAAAGTAATCATTTTTCTTATTATTTTCCTGTTTCCATGTGATTAACCTCGAAATTAGAAATCCAGATAAATGATTTGATTTAAGTTAAACAAAAATATTATTGAGTATAAGGACCTTCTACTCTCCATAATCTTCACATGAAGATCATCAAATATGGTGAGTTTGAAATAATTAGACTCTGTGTGAACTATGTTAATATTATTTACAATGTGAGTTAAAGGTTTAAAAAGTAGTATTTATTTTAGTTTAATTGCTTTGAAGAGACAATGAATGACATAATCAAAACCAAAAAAGGATTAGATTTAAAATTTACAATTCAGGAAATGTTTTTGGCCTCACTGCTTACTGGAGCCTTCACAACAACTTTATTAGATAATTTATGCTACTGATGCAAAAATTCCAGAGGTTAGACATTTACGAATAGAAAAAGCATGTCATTCTGAATATGTAGGGTTACATAACAAACATAGAAAATTTAGCTTTTAAATGCCTGAATATAGTAATACATTTAATTGCAGGGAGATAATGGAGATATAATTGCATTTATTTTGAAAATTAAATATAAGTATTCATTTGAATAAAAGAAAATGATTCAAACATCACCCATTCAAGAAAGAAGATGTGGGGCTGGGAAGGTGGCTCAGTGATAGAGCGCTTGCCTTGCATGCATGAGGCCATGGGTTCAATTCCTCAGCACCACATAAGCAAAAAGAAAAAAGCCGGAAGTGGCGCTGTGGCTCAAGTGGTAGAGCACTAGCCTTGAGCTGAAGAGCTGAGGGACAGAGCCCAGGCCCAGAGTTCAGGCCTCACGACCGGCCCAAAAAAAAAAAAAAAAAAAAAAGAAGATGTACATTTAGCTGATTTTTATGCCAATCATGTTCTCTAAACTTACTAGAAATACTAGATTAGTAAACCTAAAGCATTGCTTTGTAGGGAACTCGAAATTTAGTTTATTAAAAGTCATGACTACTTTTTCTTTTTTTAATTATAATTTTTATTTTTTTGTGAACATAATCTACAGAGGGGTTACAATCACATGGGCAAGATAATGAGTACATTTCTTACCAAGCATTAAAGCCTCCTTCTTTGTTTACCCTTCACATGATTTCACAGCCTCCCCCACTAACGAATCCCCCCCACCCTGCACCAAAGTTGTAGGGTTCGTTTTCGACATGACAACTTGCACTTCTCATAGTTGCAACGGGTCCACCTGTATCCTTAAACGACATGTTTTTCCCCATCTCCTCCAAAAATTATACCGACAACAAAGATAGTGAAAGCAGGGGTTATACTGTGGGGGAGGGACATACAAAGCAACAAAGAAATAATCTTATAAATGCGTTAGAAAAAAATGCATGAAAGAAAAAACATTTAAATACATATCTAAAGGTTCATTTTCCTAACATCACATTATCGGACCTTTTCTGCTTTACTCATACATATACTAGATATTGCAAATAAGGGAAACCAGGGAACCTATGCTTCTTTGGGCTTAGCTTACTTCACTTAAAATAATTTTTTCCAAGCCTTTCCATTTCCTAACAAATGGGGAAATATCATTCATTTTGATGGAGGCATAGAATTCCATTGTGTATATATACCACAATTTCTTGATCCATTAATCTACTGAGGGGCATCTGGGTTGGTTCCATATCTTAGCTATGGTAAATAATGCTGCAATAAACATGGTTGTTATGGTAACTTTAGTGTGGTCTTGTTTGTAAACATTTGGGTAAATGCCCAAAAGTGGGATTGCTGAGTCATAGGGGAGTTCTATGTGAAGTCTTTTCAGGAACCTCCATACTGCTTTTCAAAGTGGTTGAAGAAGTTGACACTCCCAATAACAATGAAGTAGGGTTCCCTTCTGTCCATAGCCCCTCCAGCATCTGTTGTTGTTATAGTTCTTGATTATAGCCATTCTAACTGGGGTGAGGTGTTATCTCAATGTTGTTTTGATTTGCATTTCTTTTATGGCTAGGGAGGTTGAGCATTTCTTCATGTGTTTATTGGCCATCCTTCTTTCTTCTACAGAGAAGTTTCTCTTCAAGTCTTTAGCCCACTTATTTATTGGGCAGTTGTTTCTTTGAGGATTTGTTGTTGAGGGATTTAATTTTTTGAGTTCCAATTATATTTTAGGTATGAGATGCTTGTCCGTTGTATGGCTGGTGAAGACCATCTCCCAATCTATGGGCTTTCTGTTGATCTTGCTAGCTATGTCCTTTGCCATGCAGAAGCTCTGCAACTTCATGCAATCCCATTTGTCCAACTTTTCTTTGATTTGATGTGTTTCCGGGTCTCTATTAAGAAAATTTCGGCCTGAGCCTAGGAGACCTAGGGTTTCTCCTATTCCAACCTGTAATGTTTTCAGACTGTCTGCTTTGACTTCGAGGTCTTTGATCCACTTGGAATTGATTATGGTGCAGGGTGATATATAAGGATCTAGCTTTCGTTTTCTACAAGTAGTTAACCAATTTTGCCAGCACCATTTACAGAAGAAGCTGTCTTTCTTCCATTCTATTATTTTAGCTCCCTTATCAAAAATTAGTTGGCTATAAGTCTGTAGGTTCATTTCTGGGTTTTCAATTCTATTCCATTGGTCCTGAGGTCTGTTCTTATGCCAGTACCCAGCTGTTTTGATTACTATGGCTTTATAGTAGTGTTTGAAATTTGGTATTGATATTCCACCAGCAGTGTTCTTTCCGTTGAGGAGCGTTTTTGCTATTCGGGGTCTTTTTGTTCCATATGAATTTTTGGATTGCCTCTTGATTTCCTTGAAGAATGAAGTTGGAATTTTGATAGTTATCACATTGAATCTGTAGATAGCCTTAGGAAGTATTGCCATTTTCACGATGTTTTTCTTTCCAATCCAGGAGCATGTGAGGTTTTGCCATTTTCTAAGTTGTGTTTTGATTTCCTTTTTCAAGATTTTAAAGTTTTCATCATAGAGGCCCTTCACTTCTGTGGTTAAGTTGATTCTTAGGTATTTTATTTTTTGAGGGTCTATTACAAATGGAGTTACTTTCCTAATTTCAGCCACACTTTTCTCATTGTTGGCATACAGAAAAGCCATAGATTTTTGAGGGTTAATTTTATACCCTGCTACTTTGCCAAAGTTTTGAATCAGCTTGAGTAATTTGGGAGTGGAGTCTATGGGATTATTTAAATACAAGATCATGTCATCTGAAAAAAGGGAGAGTTTTTTTTTCCCTATTTGGATCCCCTTTATGGTTGCTTCTTTTTTTATTGCTGTAGCTAAGCATTCTATTACAAGATTGAAGAGAAGTGGAGAGAGTGGAATCCTTGTCTTGTTCCTGAGTTAAGAGGAAATGGCTTTAGTTTTTCACATTAAGTATAATGCGAGCTGTAGGTTTGTCATATACAATCTTTATTGTATTGGTGAATGTTCCACGGATTCCTAATTTTTCCAAAACCTTCATCATAAAGAGGTGTTGGATCTTGTCGAATGCTTTTTCTGCATCTATTGAGATAACCATGTGGTTCTTATCCTTGCTCCTGTTGATATGATAAATAATATTAATTGATTTGCATATATTGACCCAGGTTTGCATCACTGAAAGAAATCATGTTTGATCTGGGTGTATGATTTTTTGGATCAATTCTTGAAGTCGATTGGCCAAAATTTTGTTGACAAGTTTTCCATTAATGTTCATCAAAGAAATGGGTCCATAGTTCTCTATCTTTGATGAGTCTGGGCCTGGTTTTGGGATGCAGGTTATGATGGTTTCATAGAATGTGTTCAGTAGTGAACTTTCTCTTTCAATTTCATTGAAGAGTTGGAGGAGTGTTGGTGTGAGTTCTGCTTTGATGGCTTGAAGAATTCTGCTGTAAAACCATCTGGTCCTGGACTTTTCTTAGCTGACCAATTAGAAGGAAAAGAAATAAAAAAAATGTAGAAAGTCTCAACAGCAGGTTAGACCATGCAGAAGATCGAATCTCGGGGATTGAAGACAGCCTAGATATTATAGAGAAAGAACATACAAGCATCCAAGACAAGTCCAAGAAATACGATAGATCTATCCAACACTTGGAAGACACCATCAGAAGGCCTAATCTAACGATAATGGGTGTAGAGGTGCACCTAGAAACAGAAGGTAATGGTCTAGGAAATTTGTTTAACAGGATCCTAACAAAGAACTTCCCAAACATGCAAAAAGATAAGCCTATTCAGATACAAGAAGCTTTTAGAACCCCAAATAGACCAGATCAGAATAGGACATCCCATCGTCACATTATAATCCACACAGGATCAACTCAGACCAAGTAAAGGATCCTTAAAGCTGTCAAGGAGAAAAGATTAATCATCTATAAAGCGAACCAATTAGAATCACCTCAGATTTCTCAGCAGAGACAATCAAAGCAAGAAAAGCCTGGAATGATGTATGCCAAGCCGTAAAAAACAAACAACTATCAAGCAAGAATACTGTACACAGCTAAATTCTACTTCATAACCGAAGGCCAAATAAAAACCTTCCATAGCAAAGAAAAATTGAAACAGTACATCTCCACCAAACAAGCCCTACAAAAGATTCTTAAAATGCCCTACACATAGAAAATCAACAAGACCACAATAAAGGCCAAGAAACTGCAACCAAACTGAGAATCCAAGAACCATAGGAAGAACCCAGTTTTTGCAGCCCCCAAGATGGTGGATAAAATGGCAGGAACTCCTAAATACCTCTCAGTCCTATCTCTTAACATTAACAGACTTAACTCTCCAATTAAGCGGCATAGACTGTCTAGTTGGATTAAAAAACAAGATCCTTTTTTCTGCTGCCTTGAGGAGTCACATCTTGCCCGTAAAAACAAACACATTTTCAATGTTAAAGGCTGGAGCAAAATATACCAAGCCAACAGCCCCCCAAAGCAGACGGGAGTTGCAATCCTAATATCAGATAAAGTAGACTTCAAATTAAAATTGGTGAGAAGAGATAACGCTACATACTAATTAAGGGATCTCTCCTTCAGGAGGATATTACAATTCTAAATATCTATTCGTCAAACAATGGAGCACCCAAATTTATTCAAGAAACACTACTTTCCCTCAAATCCCACATAGATCCAAAGACATAAATTGTTGGGGATTTTAACACACCACTCTCCCCACTAGATAGATCAACTTGGCAAAAACTCAACAGAGAAACTGCAGATCTAAACAGCTGCATAGATCAACTAGATTTAAGAGACATCTACCGAATATTTCAACCAGCAGCATAAGAATACACGTTTTTCTCAGCAGCACATGACTACTTTTTCTCAAACAATTACTAACTGATTTATATTTTTTATCATGGAATTTTATTTGATATATTTTTATTGATTAAGTTAAATAATTAGCCAATGGCAATATGAATTATGCATGAACAATGTTTATTTAACACAAGTATTTTATTCACAAGATATATTATGGCTCTCTTAAAGAACACTAGATGGCAGTGTGTTATTTACTTATTAATTTTTAGTTATTTTTTTAATGGTTATTAATTATCAGAAGTGGCAGTTTCCTTATGCTCTTTCCAAAATATATTTAAAGCATTTGATTATACTCCCTCTATTTCCTTTTCATTACTCCTTCCTCCAAAGTTTTCTGTTTTTCACATAAAATTACATCTTTAAATATGCACATATAATCTAATTTGGAAGATTTAAGGTGAACTGCAAGTTAATTCAATATGTACAGTGAATCAACAGGATGAATAAAAACTTTAATATTTTTTTATCTTCTGAATAGGGCTATTGTTATTATTATGGTTAGGGTTAGGATCCCAGACAGAATTAGAATTAGGGTTAGAGAAAAAGAAAATTTAGGTTCAACACAAGATGACCCATTGCAACAATGATACTCACAACACACTATATTGAAAATGAACTTTACACCATTGGGAAAGAGGAGTGAGAGAGGTGGGAGAGGGAAGTTATAGTGGGAGAACAAAAAAGAAGAGGTAACAATGTTCAACAAGATGTGTACTCATTACTTTACACATATAACCATAATCCCTCTGTCAGCCTCTTTTACAATAACTAAAATTTTAAAAATGCAAAATAAAACCTGACATGAAATAGGAAAACACTTTAAAAACTTTAGGTTAAAAATGCAAGTAAAATTTAGACCTACATACCTAGCAAGAGTTGGGATAAATGTGAAATAGAGGCTTGCTATTAACATTTTGATTCCTTTATCTGTAGGTTTAGGATTCAACAAGGTGTTCCAGGTAGAGCTGGGGTTTGGATGAGAAAAAGATGTAAGGTATTGTGTAAAATTGCAATATGTTTTATGAAGAATGAATGATATCAAAGTTATAATGAATGAAAACCAACGTCTGTGTTACTTTTAACATTCAGATATTATTTGGTTTAAATTGTGAATTGCTGTTTTAGTTCTTGTTAGGGTTAGCGAAGGATAGGATTAGGGTAAAATTTAGTTTTTCACTAAGAAGCAGAAGCAATAAAATGTGTGATTGAATAGAATGCAGACAATTTTCCTTACATTAACCATTTAGTGTTAATTTAGATTGTGATTAGGATTAGGTTTCTGGTTAAAGGGGGTTGAGGAAAGAGTAAAGAATTTGGTTAAACTGGTGGCTTGCACCTATTATCACAGCTGCTCAGGAATCTGATTTCTGAGGAATGCAGTTCAAAGCCAGCCCTGGCAGGAAAGTCTGTGAGACTCTTATGTCCAATTAACCACCAGAAAACCTGAAAGTGGTGCTGTGGCTCAAGTGGTAAAGTGCACACCTTAAGCTAAAGAACTCGGGGATCTTGCACATGCCTAGTGCTCAGGGATCCTGCCCAGGCCCAGAGACCAATCTGCACACCCAACAAAAAGAAAATAAAAAGGAATGGGTTAAATGTTAAGTAAATCTGAACTTATTTTAGGTTCTAGAAATTCAGGAATAGCTGGGATAATGGAAGTACAATGTATTTCATAATATTAGGATTTGAGATCAATGGGTATAATGATTTCTCTTATGGAACAAGATAGGTTCAAAGTTAAGAGTGAGAAAATTTATAGGGTTTAGGAAAACCTGCAATTTATTTCAAGAATTACAAGTGGAATTTCAGTTAGAATGACACAAACAAGCATTTTTCATAAATTTTAGATTTGAGATACCATTAGTGTCAAGGTTATGGTTAGGATTCTAGCCATGGTTAGGGTTAGAATGTAAGAGAAAAAAATGAGGGTCAAATTGAAGGTAAATTTCTTTTTTTGGGGGGGGGTCCGGTCATGGGGCCTGAACTCTGGGCCTGGGTGCTGTCCCTCAGCTCTGCAGCTCAAGGCTAGCACTCTACCACTTGAGCCACAGCACCACTTCTGACTTTTTTCTTTTTACTTATGTAGTGCTGAGGAATCGAACCCAGGGCCTCGAGCATGCAAGGCAAGCGCTCTACCACTGAGCCACCTTCCCAGCCCCTGAAGGTAAATTTCATATTAAGCCAGGTAAGAATTAGAATGAATGTGAACTAGAGTATTGCTATTAATTTTAGAATCTACTTACACTTAGGCTTATGGTTATTCTCAATTTTCCAGTTAGGATTAAATAATTAGTAACCAGTGTGGTCAAAAACATTTCCTGAATTCTAAATTTTAAATGTACTCAGTTTTAGCCTTTGATTATATAATTTGTTGTCTCTTCAGAGCAATTTAGCTAAACTAAATACTGCTTTTTAAACATTTTGCTCACATTGTAAATAATATCAACACTTGCACAAAGAGACTGATTATTTCAGACTCATCATATTTGGTAAAGTTAGTGTGAAGAATGTAGAGAGCAGAAGGTTCTTATACTCAATAAATATTTTTGGCTAATATGAATTAAATATCTGGATTTCAAATTTGGAAGTTAATCACATGGAAACGGGAAAAAAATTTTAAAAATAATTATTTTGAGACGATTTTTCTTCTTAAAATATAAAGCAAAATATCTCTAAGAAATACATATTTTTCAATAAAATGTTTCAACCCTTAGTAAAGTGCTTTATACTTTAATATAAAGTCTGTCTCAAAATAGAAATTCTGCAACTAATCTAATGTATGTTTTCATGCACAAAATTCTGTGACTTCTAGTCATATGTGATTTTAATTATATTTTATAGTTGTGACATGATCCCTACTTATATTTATTACAAACTTCTGTAATTATACAAATCATGCCGGTACACACTAACTTGTGTGAGATAATATTCAAACAAAATTATCTTTTTTTCCTGTCTCCAACAGGGAAAGATGATGTGCTAAAGTATATTAAATGAAAGCATTCTAACAAAGACTCTTTATGGAATGGAAATTTGCCACATGAGGATGGGAACATAAGCACTTTCTACTTGGCTGAAGAGGAATTTTGTTTCTACAGTACTTTCTTGCCATTTATTCACACAGGGAAAGCATTGAAATTTGAAATTCATATGAAGGGACTGCATTCCTAAAAGATGTGGCAACCCTGCTCAAAAGCTCGATCTTATCACTAGTTTTTTGTGCTTGCTGGCTGATCTATTTCTCTATCATATGTTTCATATTATTAAACATATTAATAATTCAGCAGTAAGTACATTACAGGAGATTCCTGAAAATCACAGCTATTGTGGTTTAATAATCAGAAGAGAGGAAAAAGATTATATTAATCTCCAATTTATCCCTTTGGCCTTCAATTTGCCAATTAATTTTCAAAACAATCATGTAAGATGTTAGTTTATTTTTCCCTTTTTATTTAGAGATTAAGCAAGTGGTTTTTTTTGCAGTAAAAAGTGATGACAGTGGTATCGGAGCTCTGGTAAAGGCACCTTCTCCTTAGAAAGTAATGCTCTATGGACTGTAAATATAGAAGCCACACTAAAATTCTCTACACACACACATACACACGCACACACACACACACACACACACACACACACACACACACACACACACACAAACACATACACACAAACACGCACACACACACACAGCTGCCAACCAGACACATCAGAGATAAGATCCATTCCCTTGTAATGATAGTTGATTGATGTTTGCTGCATTGCTTTATCTCAGCTTCAAGATGTTGCCTGGACCTTTATCTTTCCCCGAGATCAAGTCCCTAATTCTTAGTATCCCGTGTGTCTGTGTATTCACAATAAGTTCCTGGCTTCTACAAGCCAATTAATACCCTGAATACAGTATCCTCAAACTTCACATCCAAGTCAAACTCCATGACTTTAGACACCTTTGCAAAATACTAAAATTTATTGGATGTGGAAACCAAGAGAACACCCACCTTGTTACTTTAGTAGCAATTGACATCATGAAAGTAGAAAAATATTGATCAAGAACTTAGGGAAGACAATGGGAGTATGTCTAAAATGTAGAATACTGGATGTGTGTTACAGATACAATATCATCATCTATAGGCTTATTTATTGAAAACGTCATCATATATTGAAAGCACTATTTACAAATACAGTTTTCCAGTTACTTTGCTTACTTATCACTTCTTATCACAAATCCGCTCATGAATTTCTATAGTATCTTTGAATAAATGACACGATTTGCATGTATGTATCATCTTAAGGAAAGACAGTATGCTTTACATCTTTCTTTCTATATGACAAGGCCTTATATTTTGTTTCCCTTTTTGCTGGATAAATGTATTCCTGGAAACAGGATATTCACATCAAATCTGGGTGTAATTTTTATTTTTTAAATTTGAAATATAAAGTTTGTTGTGACTAGTCATTTTCTAAAAATGAGTGATATTCATGAACAATGTGCCTTTAAGTAAATTGAGACTTGATGTGGTATGATAGTTCTTGTGTCTAATTGACTTAACCATTAGATGATTCATGTATAAACATGTGCATTGCACTTTTTTATTTTTATAAATAAAATAGTCCCCAAGGATATACCTTAAAATGATAAGGGGGGGTTGTTTCCATGTGACATACTTTATATTTATTTCAGTAAAAGTACTAGAAATAAATGATGTTTACTGGAACAATATACAAGAACATATTTTCTTTAGAATATATTTCTAAAGATAATAGATTTATTGTTTAAAGAACAGAAAAGAGTAAAATAGGTTTCTTGCTTGAAACTGCATAAATTACATATGAATGTAGCTCAAGATGAGACTCAGAGATAAATTCATATTAATATTACTGAGATTTATATCACAATATAAGCAATATAGGTATTTTAAGGAACGGGCCATACCAAGCCCTAGATACCTAATGGATGAAGAATGGTATTGAAAATAGCAGAGGAAAACAATTCAACATGCAGATGTTATGATTTTATGATACTAATATGAAAAAAATGGAGCATTTGCCTTTCTGAAGAGGAATGTTTAGCCAGTAATTTCTGTGAAAGGCATCAATTGTAATCAGTCTACAGTCTTTTCCTCCTAATTATCCAAGAGTACTATACTCAACCTCTGAAGAGTAAATAAGAGTTAATTAGCTTTGTTTAATATTAATTTACTTGTAGCAAATAGGTTAAAATGTCTGCTCTCTTTCTTTCAATGTAATAACTTACATTTGTCTTACCTAGACTCAAGACCACCCGAAGACCACCAGAGACCTCAACCAATGCAAATAACAAAGGAGTCTTTTATTTGCAAGCTCCAGGCTGGTACTCTGTGCAATTGGTAACCCATGACACTAAAAGACCCAAAACATAGAATCAACACAGTTTTTAGAGTATTGAACAAACAACTTTGAGGAAGATTTACATGAGAAATTACTTGATTGATTAACATTTTAAGCAAACTAAGCTATACATATGTGATTGGCTAATATTATTGAGGTGTGATTGACAGGAAGTGTCTGGCCACTGGGTCACCGTGTCCTGCATGGCCACCCAATGTTTGGTAAATGCATTTGGAGAAAATTCCTGTGGCTTTCCTAAGGATTGTTTATGTCTCAGTTGTCCAGGAATTGATTTCCTTTTTGTGTCATTTCTGGGTCCAACCCATGGTTATTTTCATAATTCATACCTCACAAGATGGTTGCTAGCCTGTAATGGAGTTACTTAGGCCTTCATTGTGCCTCTTTAAGCTTTAAGCTCTTCACATTTCATATTATTACTGTCTCTTCATACAAGCCTGAAATCACTATTTCAAAGTAACACAAACAGAAAAACAAAAATAACTTGATACAACCATCACAAATCCTAAATTATGTAACAAAAATCCACAATATCATAAATAAACCAGAGGAAGAGGATAAACAGTGGCAGAATAACAACAGAAAATTACCCTAGATTTCTCCAATGAAACAGAGATTTAGAATCCTAGAAGGTACTCCATTTCTAGAGTGTCATACTAAGTTAGGTATAATTATATATAGATACACAATTCAAAAGAATATTTTATACTGTCTTCACAAGAAAACAGAAATCTATGAAAAGTTACCCAGCCAGGAAGGTGACTGCTGTGACTGTATTGGCCAACATATTCAAAAACACAACTGCAGTGTGGAAATGAAAGGGCCACGTGAGAAAAAAATTCATGAACAGAGACACTCACATATAAACACACATAATTCACCTTACCACTGGATAGTCGGAACTTTCGTTGGAACCATTAGTATTCATTTGACAACATCTCTCACTACTGATCTCTTCTCCTACACTTAGTGGTCTAGACAAAAACCTAATTCCAGAAAAGCAAATCACAACAGAAGACCAAAGCAACACTTGGCATATCAACCAAGAACATAGATAGTCACCTATTAAGATCATAGATCCCCCAAATTGAAGCCAAGAAATACTTCAAATGGACAGAACAAATCAGAAAAATATGACAAAAGTCATGCCAAGGTAACATAATTCACACAGTAAATAAACAGGCATTAGAACAATCAATTAACTAGAAGATAGTTTTTAAAATACATTACAAATACTGCTGGAAATTGTGACTAATGAAAAGATACAAAACCTCTACAACGAAATTTGTGAACAAGATGAGACCTAGCAAAGATCAGCAAAATAATTCATGGAGACTCCAAACACAAAGAAAAATAAATTCTGAGAAGGCAAGAGAGTCCAAGGGAAAAATGGATGCCTAGTTAAAAGATATGAGAGAAGACATAGGTAAACACATACCTCCCAAGTCCCCACCCAATAAAAAGTTGTAAAGAAAATCCATACAAGACCTAAAATAAAGCTTTAATAAAGAGATAGAAGCCCTAAAACAATAACCAATTGTAAGACAGAGAAATCAAAGAGATAGGCTCATTCAGATAAGAGAAGCCTTTAGAACACCAAACAGAGTGTACCAGAACAGACCAAACCACCATCACATCATAATCCATTAGAGGATCATTAGACATCAATGAATGGACTCTTAAATCTGTCAGGAGAAAAGACTGATTATTTATAAAGGATATACAGTCAGAATAAATACAAATTTCTTAGCTGATATGGTAAAAAGTGGAGCCTCGCATGATATATGACAAACATTAAAGGCAAACAATACCAACCGTGAATATGGTCCCAAGCCAAACTCTCCTTTACATTAAAAGGATATATAAAAATATTTCATGACAAAGAAAACTTGAAACAATGTATCTCAACCAAATCAGCAGGATAGAAGTTAATCAAATATATCCTACATAGAGAAGATCATGAAGAACAGAAATTGGTTATATAAAATTCTCCCTACCTGTGAACAAGGTAAATGTATTAAGAGTAGATTAGACACAGAGCCTAACAACAGGTGAATAACATGGCAGGACTTATGAGATATTTCACAGTCTTAACTCTCAATATCAATGCAATTAACTTTCCAAATAAAAAACAGACTAAATAGTAGTATAATAAAACAAGACGCACGCATGTATTATCTACAAGAGACACATTTTATTGACAAAAACAAACACATACTCAAACTGAAAGGCTGGAAGGAAAATTTTCAAGCAAATGAACACCATAAACAGGCCATAGTACTAACATAAGATGAAATAGAATTCAAAATAAAATTACTAGGAAGAGACATTATATATTGATAAAGGCACATCTCCACTAGGTGGATATATCAAGTCTAAGTATCAATGTCCTGAATCCTGGAGAACCCCATTTCATCAACCAAATACTACTTAACCTAAAAACACATCGCAACACATCATTGAAATGCATGGATAGGTTATCCAGGAAAAACACAACCAAGAAATATGAATGGTGAATTGAAACATGACCTAAATAACTACATTGAATGCTTCTCCTTAACAGACATCTACAGAATATACATTCAGCATCAGTATACAAATTCTTCCCAGCAGCTCATGGAAGAATCTCCAAAATAGAACATATCCTATGTCACATTGAAATTCTATCCAAATTGAAAGAAAAATTATTTGAATTCCCATATCTTGTCAGACCACAACAGAATAAACTTAGAATTATAAGCTAAAGCAAAAAAAAAACAACCCTAACTCATGAAGAGTGAACAACACATTGCTGAATAACCAGTGAGGCACTGAATACATTAGAATGAAAATCTGAAAGTTTCTGAAAATTAACAAATTGAACACACAAAATACCAACTCCTCTTCCAAACAGTAAGTGCAGTACTTAGAGGAAAATTTATAGCTCTAAGTGCCTACATCAAACAATTGTGGAAATCTGAAGTCTGTATTTTAATTATATATCTCAAAATTCTTGAAAACAGGAACAAGACCAAACCCAAAGCAGAAGACAGAAACAAATAAAAAAAATCAGAAATAACTAAATAAAGATGAACTAAAACATAAAAAGATCAACAAAACAGAATTGGTTGTTTCAATAAATTAACAGACTTGACAGACACCAAATCTAAGAAGAGAACTTACATAGATAGAAAGATAAATAGAAAGCCCACAGATTGGGAGAAGTTAGTTACTTGCTCTGCAGCAGGCAATGGCCTTACATCTCAAATATATTTAGAGCCCCAAATGTTAACTCCCCCCCACCAAATAAATCTTCAAAGAAACAACCCTCTTAATAAGTGGGCTAAAGATTTAAAGAGAGACCTCTCTGAAGAAGAAATATGAACGGTGAATTGAAACATGAAGAAATATGCCACATTTCTGGCCATAGAAATACAAATAAAAGCAAAATTGAGATTCCACCTTCCCCCAGTTTGATGACCATTATGAAGAAAACTAATAATAACAGATGCTGGTCTGGTGGGAATATAGCCAAAAGAGAATGTTACTTCATTATTGGTTGAAAAGTATACTTGTTCAAATACTCCATAAAGAAGTATACAGGTTCCTCAGAAGATCTCCCCTATGACCCAGCAATCCCACTCATGGGCATTTACCCAAATGACCACAGACAAGGCCACACAAAAGTTACTATCACAACTATGTCAATTGTAGCATTATTTACCATAGCTAAGATATGGAACCAACAAAGATGCCCCTTATTAGATGAATCAATCAAGAAAATGTCATATATATTCACAACAAAATTCTATGCTTCCATCAGAAAGAATGACATTGCCCCATTTGTAAGGAAATGGAAAGACTTGGAAAACATAATACGTCAAACAAGCCACACCTAAAGAATCATAGGCTACATGTTTTCACTCATTTAAAAAAACTAGAATATGTCTAGGATATTCTTATAAAAGATCACAACCGCTCTATAGCTATATGCATGTCACCATAGAAAATGTTGCTTATTGAAATGAGCTCCAAGAAATGGATACAAGATGATTGTATAGTGAACTGCTTTTATGTATTTCTATTTACTGTTTCCATTTTGGTTTATTCCCTGTGGTCACTGTTTTTTTTATTGCTGTACCCTTTGTCTTATATACAAGTTTATCTGATTTGGGTAAGGGAAGGGAAATCACAGAAATGTTCGGACAAAGATTAACCAAAGCAATAGTGATATACACTAAACACTATGTTAGAAATGAACTTTACAACTTTGGGGAAATGGGATATCAGTGTTGGAGGAAGCAGGAAAAATGAGGAAGTGGTAATACTGTAAAAAACTACTTATTACTTATGTAATTGTGACCCAACCCTTGGAATATCACCTTCATAATAAAAACAAAAAAGAGAGAGAGCTGACAGGAAGCTCGGCCTGACTTCTTTGCCATGCTCCCTAGGACAATGGGTATTATTCAGTCCACTTCTTGTGGTGGGAAGTCCACTTCTTGTCAGTTGTGGGGCTTGAACTCTGGGCCTGTGCACTGTCCCCGAGCTCCTCAGCTCAAGGCAGGGCTCTACTACTTGAGTCATAGCGCCACTTCCGGTTTTCTGGTGGTTCTTTGGAGATAAGAGTCTCACAGATGTTCCTGCCCAGGCTGTCTATAAACCATGGTCCTCATATCTCAGTCACCTGTGTACTTATGATTATAGGCCTGTGCCCCCAGCACCTGACTTAAGTGTAATTCTGACGCTCTCTCTCTCTCTCTCTCTCTCTCTCTCTCTCTCTCTCTCTCTCTCTCTCTCTCTCTCTCTCTCTCTCTCTCTCTCTCTCTCTCTCTCTCAAGAACTTATTGAATGGGTGCTGGAGGAGGTGGCCCAGCATCCCCATGTGGCTGGAACCAATGTGGCCCTCTCATTCTGGAGGTGGGCTGTGGGTCAAGAGCTGTTTTGCTCAGTCTGTTGTTCCAGCTCCATGAGGTAAGCCCCTCTGTGCTCTGGCTAGACCGTGACAGTTATTCATTGTCCATCTAGCCTTACTGGACTCAGTATTGTGTTCAATGACCTTTTCTAGCAAAAATTTCTGGCTAAAATTATGATACATAGTTACAGAATGAAAAAGTAATGCCATCTTAAGAAAGTCATTTAGTGCTCTGGGAATGTGGCTTCACAGTACGGTGATTGATTAGCATGCATGAAAACTTCGGTTCAATTCATCAGTACTACATAAACAGAAAAAGAATCACTGGAAATGGTGCTGTGTCTCAAGTGGTAGAGGGTTAGCCTTGAACAACAACAACAAAAAAAAAAGCTGAGGAATAATTCCCTATCACTGAGTTTGAGCACCAGGACTGGCAAAACAACAACAACAACAAACATTTAGTTAGTAAATGCAAAATAAACAACTCATACTTGGAATATACCATTGCTCCATCCATACTGATACCTGACAATAGTCCCTAATTCATGTACTTTACCTATATCAGTATACAATTTTGAAAAAAAAAAACCAAAACCTTTTGTTCATTAAGTCACGGCAATTCACGCCAGGAATGTGCTTAGATGTCAGGTGAAGATTAATTCTGGAAATTCAAAGATTCCAGGCTTTTGGGTGGTCATTACTAATCACAATCAGAAGGGTAGTATAAGTGAGATTTGGAAATCTTTTTGGTAAGTCATGGCACCAAAAAGGCAGAGGCTAATTAATAGTTTTTACAGAAGAGAAGGAATAACTCCAGATGGAAGGAATAAATGATAATAACTAAGTTATACCACAAAGTGTTCTAGTGAACCATTTTTGGTTATTAAAGAACTAGTCATCAACTAGGATTATTCCTCATTGCCTTTAGCATTCCAGCAATTAGGCTAATTCTTAATCTCTGTGTGATAGGTTGTATATCCTTCTATGCTGTACTTTCATACCTGAACTCCTTTGCTTTCTAAAAATCTCAGTCTTTTATATTTCTCTATGAACAATTTCTGATACTAAGTTGACAAATGCAGACAGCAGAGGATGCTAATGTAAGAATCCCATGACATATGAATCATTAATGTAACAACATGGAAAAGGAGGATAAATTTATTGTTACCTCAATTTTTCTGAAAACTTGCAATGTCATCATTTGATTCAAATTTCCATTCTTTGTCTACATAGTGTCAATAAGTGCACATAAATGCAAATATAAGACAGATGCTATTGGCTCACACCTGTAATCCTAGCTACTCAGAAATTGAGACCAACGGATTGTGGTTCAAAACCAGCCTGGTCAGGAAAGACCATGAGATTCTTATCTTTAATTAACCAAATGAAACCCAGAAGTGGTGCTGTACCAAAAGTGGCAGAGTGTTCAACTTGAGCTGAAGAACTGAGGGACAGAGTCCAGTATCAGAGTTAAAGACCCACGACCAACACAAAAAGTGCAAATTTGACTTTAAGTTTCCCCAAAAGGAACCACAAAGTCAATAGTAATCTTTCCAAGTAGAAAAAATAATTCCAAAATGATTCAGTGCACCTATTTTTGTTGAGTTATTTAAGTTATGGTTTCTTTGCTGGACATATTCTCTTCTTTAAAAAATGTCAAATATTAGCTTTATAATAAACTTCACCTAATATTTCTTGGTTCAAAAGAGAAGTCCATACAGTTGAAGTCAATTGGATTTATTACTATTTCAGTTCAAAGCCAACCCAGGCAGGAGAGTCTGTCTAACTCTTATCTGTAATTAAATACTAAAAAGCCAGAAGTGGATTTTAGGCTCAAGCAATAGAGTACTAGCTTTGGGGGCAGGTGGACAGGAAAGGCAACTGTACAGGGACAGGGTCCACCCTCTGGGTTCAAGCCCCCAAACCAGCATAAACTAAGCAAACAAACAAGCAAATGAAAAAAACCACATATTGCTTTGAGACTATCCTTAAAGCCCTGGTTTGAGAAGAGGCTCCTTTTGCTGATCGTACTCACTGGATCCTGCTTTGTGGAATCCTTATTGCTATGGAGAACTCAGGACCAGACTAAAGAATTGGGTAACTGACTCCTGCCACAGGAGAATCATCTCAGGAATGAAATATCCGTGCATAAGTCTCTTTAAAACCCCCAAATCTTTGTTTCTTTGCCGGAGAACACTTTTAAAACAAGTTTATTTCCTTTTATTCTATGCTGGCCTTCAAATGGCATATTGTTTCCTTTTGTTATACTCTCAACTAGAAGTTTACAGACAAGTTTTATGTAAGTAAAGACACACTTGACAACCTCAGGGACAGAATTTCCTTCAGGCCTTGGATTCTTTTCTTGTACCATAAAAGGACAGCACAAATTACCTTGAAATTTGTCATTTCTCTATATACAATTCCTCTCTTGGGATCAGTTTCTACTTGCAATAACAGTCCTTCCACTTAGTTCCAGTAACAATCTATGGTGCTGCTCCAGGTAAAATGAATATTTTCTGGCTTCATTGAAATAGCACAAGTTATATCTTTGGACATGAGGTAACATGTGTTTCAGAGATAACTTAATAACGAGAAAATATGGAATTTGCATGGCTTATAAAACCTTATTCATGTACATATGGCCATATAAGATGATGTTAAGTGAAATGGAACCCAAGATATGGACACAACTTGCTTTTTCTTGCTTGTCATTTTTTAAATGTATCTAACAAGTAGTATGTGATTTTTTTGTTTCTCTTCTATTTTCTTCCTCCATGGTATAACCCCTGTTTTCACTATATTTGTTGTCAGAGACCTGCATCTTGCATATACATTTTTCTAATGTGGGGAGGGGAAGGGAAATAACAAAATGCTTAAAGAAGTATACAGTATGACCTATTGTAACAATGAGTTGTACATGGCACTATGTAGAAAATTAGCTTTACAACTTGAGGAGGGGAGAAGGGAGTTAGGTTAGTGGGGAGGAAAAGGATTGTAGGAGAAAAACAAAAGGGGAGGTAACAATGCTTGATAGATAATGTACTCATTAACTTTCTTATGTAACTCTAGCCCCTCTTTAAACCATTTTTACAATAAAAACATGAAAGAAACATCCTGGACTACTTTAAGTTCAAATTTTCTAAGTGCTCTGTAATTAAGACCAATTTTATGTGGGAAGAATATTCTCAGAAACATTTTTGTGAGTGTGTTTTGTGCATTATTTCCCAAGTGTACATAAGTTAGCAGTAGGAGAAACAATAGGAATAATAGGAGAAAAAGAAGTTTTGTGCTTAAGTATAATGGTTCAATACACTATAGAAGACTCTTCAAGTAAGACAACTTTGAAACAATAAATCCAAGGCCAGTATGTAGATCTATGGGAGTGATATAGGGAAAGCATTACTACTAAGTTGAACATGAAGGATGAGGCCACTCTTGTTTTCTACTAGATCTAAATCATGGTAGCTAATCATGCAAATTTGTCAAAAGTAGAACAGAAGAGTAATTCTGGTTCCAAAACAAGTCAGATATAAGAGCATGGACTTAACTGGAAAAAAAGGCAATGTTGAGAGAGCAGGAAATATAGTAGCAATGAGCTAGTGGATAAGATCACATTTGTTTTTCTTTTTCAGTTTTTTTTTTATGGTTGTGGGTCTTGAACTCTGGGCCTGTGCGATGTCCCTCCCCTCTTCAGCTCAAGGCTAGATAGAACTCTACCACTTGAGCCACAGTGCCAATTCCAGTGTTCTATTGGTTAATTGGAGTTAAGTGCCTCAGAAAACTTTCATACTGGTGTTTGATCTGAACTGCAATCCTCAGATCTCAACCTCCTGAGTAACAAGGATTAAAATTTTGAGACACCAGTACCAGGATTAAGATCACATTTGTAGCAGTGTACACTCAGGATGTGTAATGTGTATGTTCATCTATCTTTGTATGAATTCTTGAGTTAAAAATCTAGGCTACAGGTTAGACTTTACATTCACAAAAATGTTTGTAGTTTAAAACCATACTCCTGGAAAAAATAAAAACTAAGAATATAAAAGAGTCTGGAAAGTTCAGTTTGCCTCCAGCCTCGGCAGAAGAGTCTTTGCAACACTACCTATAATTAACCAACCAAAAGCTGCATTGGATGAATTGCTCAAGTGATGTCATACTAGTTATGAACAAGAGTGCTGAATAATAGCCTGAGGATTTTGCATACATGCATACAAACATTTACATGCACACAGAAGCACTTATATGTGCAAACACACATATGAAACAATTCTCAAAATGTGTAGAAAAGTTAGAAAACAATAGAAAATATGTCCTGAGTAAGACTAGAATCAAGTGATAACTTTTAATATTAGAAAGTCGTCAAGTGAACTTTCCCCCCAAAAGCATGAGACTATTACATAAGTATTGACCACAGATAGTAAAAGAGCCAAGTAATAATGATTAAAGGGATCGGATCCATGGAAGAATGAATCAAAGACCCCTGCAGGTGCATCTGAAAATTTTCATATTCTGTGTCAAATGTTAGAACATCATTGAAAATTGTACAGAAACAGTTTGAACAGTCAGTCGTGGATAAGATCATTAGAGAAGTTCAGAATTACTAGTATGTTTCTCGATCAAATAAACCAACAAACTATCGCAGGGCAATGCAATACAAGTCTGGAATTCTAGCACTCAGATTAATACAGGAGATTAGAGAGTGGATTAAATAGTAATACCTTCCCTGGACTAGATAGTATAATTTTGCCTCAATAAAACAAACCAAAGAACAAGAAATGAATTCACAGTTGGAATTTTGGGCAAATTTTTTCATGTTTTGAGAAGTCAAGTTTCCTATTGAAATACAACTCATATATCATCCTCAGTCATGTTTTAAATGCTCTCTTCATTACAGAATACTTCTAAATGCAAAATCGGTCATGATTCAGAACCAAAAATTTTAAAAATTTAGCATCATTCTGTTGGATTCCAAAGAAATAATGAAGGAATACAAAAGCTTAAGCCAGGAGAAACAGCAAAGTTATCTAATGTAGGACTTTGTAGACCTTACTAAATTAGAATTTAGATTTAAAATAAATATCTTTTGCTTGTAATTTCATATTCTATACGATACTACAAAATACTTTTTAAATAGAAGTTTTAATTTACCAATTCACAAATAATTCTGGCATTCTATTTGTCTAGAATATTCTTTCAAGAGAGTTGTAATTAGGACTTAGTTTATAGATAATTCCAACAGTAGATGTATAACATGATAATGTGAATAATCTAGAAAAAGTTGACAATAAATGGATGCTATTAATTTATAAATTTAGAAAAAGAGCCATGTTTTGTGACTTTTGTGTAACATGGTATGAAGAGAATTATTGTTTGAAATCTTTTTTCTTCTACCTGTACATAACATAGGAAGAAATTTCCTTAATTGTATACCTCTGTATACAATGAGAAAAATCCTAGGTTTGGAGTTTGTCTTCATTTTGTTTTTGTTGTTTTGTTTGTCCTAGGGCTTGACGTCTGGGCCTGGGCACTGTCCTTGAGCCTGTTTTTTGCTCAAGGATACTGCTCTACCACTAGAACCTCAGTACTACTTGTGTCTGGCTTTTCCTGAGCAGTTTATTGGAGATAAGAATCTAAGGAACCTTCCTGGCTGGGTGGGCTTTGAACCATAATATACAGATCTTTCCCTCTTGAATATTTATGGTAGACGAAAAGATAAGTATAAATGATATTTTCAAGTTTTCTGATCTCAAGAATACCACTTGAGGGAAAATGATGCAGCAAAGTTTAATGTAGTGTTCTTTCAACAAAAAAGGGCATAACATTAGCAGAATTGTAGAATTTTTTCACAATAGTGATAAGCTAGTCATGATGTGAATTTAGGGAATTTTAAGGTGCAGCTTACAAGGTGGAAACTGTTGGGCTAGAATGACTTTACTGCATAAAATTTTGGTATTGATTTTCATTGAAATAATAGCTTACTATGATGAACAAATGTTTACTCTAGAGGAATTAATTATTATAGATACTTCATAGTTTTATCTTCTACCAGAATGTGGCTAGTTTCTCTGTTGACATTTAAATATGTAATGCCCCATTGGAAACTGCATCTCTTGCAGAATTACATAAAATGCATACAGGCACTGTTTTAAATGTCTCTGGTATGACATACTCAGAATTTAAAAATGAGTAGTTAGTAGAACACATATATTCTGTCCTCTTAACAAATATTCAGTTTTAATAATTAGGAGTTTTCAGGAAATTGAACTATTTTCTAGTTAGTATGAGACAATATTAAAATAATGTTTTTTAAAAAAAATAATGGCAAGTATATTCTGAAAAGTTTGTATAGTTTGATAGCATTCATGTTGATGACCATCTGAAAAAGAAAGGGGCAATTAATTCAAATTAGAAGCCAAATATTGTTCGTTTTTTAAAAAAATGTAATACACATAGAATATCATTTACTATAGAAATATAGTGAAATTATATTTTATGTAGCTTATTTTTAAATTTAATTTTATTGTCAAGGTGGTATATAGAAGGTTTTACAGTAATTGTAAGGTAGTGAATATCTAAAAGTTGAACTTTTTATGCTCTCCCTCATTTTTCTCACACTTTTACTTCACCCCAATATCCCTCACAAGTTGTAATGTGAATATCCTACATGTTGTCTTGTGAATATTGCTATTGCATTGGTTTGCCCTTTGTCCTAAATGAAATCACATAGTACTGTAAAAACAATAACCACAAAGAAAAACCTCTGTTTCCATGTCTAGGAGTTCATTTTGCTCAGCATCCTCTTATATGGTTATATATACATAGCTATT
Organism: Dipodomys merriami; assembly: GCF_024711535.1. Lineage (NCBI taxonomy): Eukaryota > Metazoa > Chordata > Mammalia > Rodentia > Heteromyidae > Dipodomys > Dipodomys merriami. Next base: position 222,361 of record NW_027206166.1, read on the forward strand.
GAGCCATTCTGCTCATCCGCTAGGACTATTTTAGCCATTACCTAATTATTACACATGAGGAACACCATGGAATCTGTTTCTTTGTGTCTTGCTTATTTTTCTTAGTAGGATTTTTCCAAGTCTTTCCATTTCCTTATTAATTGGAAGCATAGAATTCCACGGTGTGTGTGTTTAATGGATTTGTTCATCTTCTGAGTGGCATATTGGTTTAAATCATGATTGCATGTAAGTATCATTAGGGTCATACAAAAATGACAGATGCCACCTCCCCAGATATACTAAAATCACGATTTCTAAGTAAGATAGTTTTTGATGGTGGGACAAGTGTTGAGATACCTGAATAAGTCTAATGTATTTCTTGCACTGAGTTAGGCAGGAAGACATCATATAGGATAAAAATGGTACTGACAAAATATTCCCTTGAGAAACATTTAGGAGGCTTCCAGAAATATGAAGAAATTCAGATAATTTTGAAGAATTTAGAAATGCAAGTTCAAGTATGTCTCTTTAAATAAAAATTATGAAAGTGGATGGGCAAAAGAAGAGGAAGAGAAGAAATAACTGACAGCAGATCATTGTTCCAAGTTAGAGTATAAAAAGAAATAATCTATAACTTCCCAGTTAAAAGGAGACCAGTATAATACGTCCCACTTAATTTAGGTACATGCAAAATATTTACTTGGCTTTTTCCTACTTTAATGATCCAAAATAAAGACTTATAAGAAAAGTTATGTGATTGCCATTACTTCAACCAGAACACTAATTGTGATGAGCCCTCTTTTTCTCACATTGCACTTGGAAAATAATCCATAAGTTGAAGATGTTGTGGCTGATTAGAATCAGTGTTAGGGGCTTCTACTTGTACAATTATCCCAAAATAGTTTAAAGCAGTTTTTCCTCCAAGATATCCAACTGCATTGTCTAAAGCTGTACTTTGAACACACCCTCAAACGTGAGTACGTAATTTGAAATTATACTTCAGCATTTCCTTGGCACATTCTATTTTGTGCCTTTATCTTTTTTGCACATTCCTTTTGAGTTCATAGTTGCTCTATTTCAATTTCATCTTTATATACTACTAAGAACATTGTTCAACTACCACTTCTTGTTTGCACACACCCAGTGTATGTATCAAGGTACTTTGTCTATGATAAACAATAGGGTAGTACTCACTCTCTGAGGAAAAATTTGCACAGTATAACCCTATGCCCACATTAGAGGGTGTAGAATTTAAAGCAGTTTGAGACAAACAGTGATATTAGAAGTGAAAGCCTCCCTAGGGACATTTGCTTGGAGCTCATTAGTTTTCCCAGGAGAAATATAAATATCCACAAAATTTGGAGCTAATTAGTAAGTAATCAATTTAATACTAGATCCTAGAAGTTGTGTTAATTCAAGTCACCATTGTATTATTGTTATATCAGAATTCTTCCCTATTTGCCAATGTGTATGAGAAAATGAAAGATTTGGATTAAATGGTGAGGCTAATGTCTGAACTCTTCCATTCAATAAAAGTTTGAAGTTTATTATAGCACTTCCTACATATAAGAATTTGTAGCAGGGGCTGGGAATGTGGCTCAGTGGTAGAGTGCTTGCCTTGCATGCATGAGGCCTTGTGTTCGATTCCTCAGCACCACATAAGCAAAAAGAAAAAAGCCAGAAGTGGTGCTGTGGCTCAAGGGATAGAGCGCTAGCCTTGAGCTGAAGAGCTGAGGGACAGCGCCCAGGCCCAGAGTTCAGGCCCCACGACGGGACCCAAAAAAGAAAAAAAGAAAAAAGAATTTGTGGCATGTTGATTGACAGGGTTACTTAAGCATGGAGATATCCCTAACAAGAATTAGATTTCAATAAGGTATATGGCAGTTATGATTTGTTAATGTTTATTGAGGCATTTTCTGTTATAAAGAAGAATCAATTCAAGGATTCTTCAGTCACATCAGTAAAGCTGTATGTTTAACCTAATACTTGGTGTTACTTGTCCTACATTTGTGATGATTAGGCTGATAAGATATCCAACAATATTTCAATAAAATCCCAAACAGATGTGGATACATGAATCACTCATTGGAACTGTAGGACAAATTAGGCTTGTCTGTGCTGTAGTTCAATCTCTAATCTCCTGTCTAAACAGTCTTGAAACATATTCACAAAATACCTCTAAGGAAAGTTCATGAGAGTTATAACTGTATAATTCTTCTAAGGTCAGGATAAAAGCATTTGTTCCCAGCATTTAAAATCAACAGGATCTGTTGAATTCATGGATCCAGAATTTTATAGCTTCACATTCATATCACGAATTTTTATCAATATGAATTAATCACACTGAGTTGAACAATATATCTTAGTCCATCAAAATGTGGAAGTAAATGATTTTATTTATAAGAACACAATACCAGCAAGAAAAGTGAGTATACATTAGAGAGACTGCAGGAATAACATTAGGGTTTTTACTGTCTCTACCTATTAATGTAATTTTATTTCTTGGTATAGAAACTCTCCTCTTGTTATTATTGAATGTAATCCAATTCAGTTTATAACTATGTATTCAATGTGGGAACACTAGCTTCAAAGAAGTGTAAAGTTATTTTTCCTTTTCAATCACCTTATCATTGTCAGGTTACACTGTGGTCATCATCATTATCTTCATCAAAATTATTATTAGCATCATAAGTACTAATTAATGAAAATCTTATATGTGCCTATGATTTTGCTATTATTTGTCTTTTGATTAATATTTTTAATGTTAACACTGCATGCATCCATATTAAAATTTTGAACAAATAAAGAAACAAAAAAAACTAAACCATATCAGGTAGCTTGACTATGTGTTTATAACAAATTATGGAATAGATTTTTGAAGCATTGCTAATTCCTAACCAGTATGAATTAACATCCTCTCTTCCCCTCATTACACACAAATATTTAAGAGTTTGGACAGAACTTTTTCAAGTAATATACTGTAAATATTACTACAAAATCATATGTGTATCTAAAATTCCCTTGAAAGTAAAAGCTCTACTTTCTAATGAAATATTAGTTATTTTATTCTAGGAAACTTTTAGAAAAATAGACTGTATATCTTTGAAATGTAAAAGGTCAAAAATAGTAGCAAAAAATAGAGTGAGTCCTTCTTCAGAAATATATGTGTGTATATATATATATATATATATATATATATATATATTAATGTTATGTGTAGAATGACATTTTTAGAGATTGTCATCAGAAATATATACATATCTAAATTTATGGGTAGAATGATGTACACTATGGTGAAACAAAAATCTTAAAACATAATTAAAATAAAAACTACATCAAAAAGTGCCAGTGACTCACTGTTATAATTCGACCTATTCTGGGTAATGAGATCTTAGAAATGTGTTTGAAAGTTGCCCAGACAGAAAAGTACTTGTTAGATTCTTATCTCCAATTAACCACTAAAAACATGAATTAGCTCTGTGCCTCAAGTTGTAGATTGCTCTCCTTGACGATAAAAAGGCTTAGTGATAATGCCCAGGCCTTTCAAACAACAACAACAACAACAACAAAATGTATCACATTAGTTTCACAAAAACATCTTTTAACTGCTGTGAACCTTTCTTAGAAACATGAATACAAGCCCCTGGAAAATGTTAAGTAAAAAGTATAGAATATTTACGTTTATATTAAAGACGTGACTATTTAGATTGTTTAAGATATTTAGGTAATGATTAGGAATTAAGAATAATGATGGGTAAGTAATATATTGGAACTGGTTTGTTATTCTTTTTTATGACAGTAATAGAATAATATTTATAATGATTATATTAAATTACTCTTGCTTTATATTTGAATTATAATACATGCTAAACACTTTTAAATGTTTCCAATGGAAAGGAATATCAATTCTTATGTAATTTCAAAGCAATTGAGAAAATTATTCCACGGCTGGTTTGCTTTAAGACTATATTTCTTTTCCTTTTCTAGTTTTCATATGTACATAGAAATTAAAATTCCAAAAATTCAATGGATGTTGGCATTCAGGAACATCTTCATAGATACTAATATTGGAGTCCCTTAAGTGGAATTGTTTTATTTCATTTATTAATTTCACAAATAAATCAAGATGATAGTGTATTTTGTTTCTTTTCACTGCCATTGGCTCTTATCTTGAGAATACTTTTTCCCTAGCAAAGCAGAGAAAAACAATTGGATTGACCAAGTAACATATGGCTTTCATAAGATGCAGATGCATAGATTTGTGTCTTCTGTCATTTGCCAAAAGTTTCTTCCAGAAAAGGTTATCAATTATTTATAAGTGTTGCTTAATTCCTAGGTATTCCAGTTATCACATACACTTTTTGATTTAGTTATCTCTGAATAAACTTAAAATAAACATTTAAAAATACTTAAAATGAACAGAAATCATATTATTGTTTCAAATGTTGCAGTTTACAAAGTTTATAAGCAAACACAAACAATATCTTTTTACGTTTTCTACATTTTGTGTGAAGTATTTTAACAATAGCTTTTTTTTTTGCTGACGTGTAATTCACCTGAAATATATTATTTCCTTTTATTGTATGCATTTTAGTGATTTGGAAGTGAATTGTACAATCATAGGTTTTCCAAGCCTAAAATTTTCACAAATTTGCTTTTCTTCAAATAGAAATGCTGTAAATTTTAGAACAGACATTAAAGTAGATTTAAGATTCATTTACAGGAATTTGTCCAGCATACATCCTCGATAGTGAAACTTTTCAAAATTTGGTTTTGGGGATTATTTCCAGGGTCTCACACAAAGTATTCAAGTGCAATCTCAATGAACTACATTCCCTGTACAAACAAGTTTTTTACTTCTCTTTAATACATACATAGACGTGTAATGGATAGAACCTATTCAATTCTCTTTGACCTTTTGAAAAATTGCTTGCTTTAATGATTGAAGTATTATACAAATTCATTTGCTAAGTGGAGTATATCAATTTCTCCACAAGTGCATTACTATATTTTGTGTCATCTTTTTATATTATAGTCCTACTAGTGAATTTTCTCTTTATTTATTCTTGGATACTAAAGAGGAACTTATTTCATATGCTCCTACTATCTACATATATTCTTTAAAGAAATATGCTATTTTGGGAAAAGTTATATAGAATTAGAAGATATAAAAATACTGTACTATCTACATATATTCTTTAAAGAAATATGCTATTTTGGGAAAAGTTATATAGAATTAGAAGATATAAAAATACTTAGACTCAGAATCATTTTAGCATTAACATTGTAGCATTAACAAATATGTGTCTTCTATATGTTAGATATATTTTCACTTCTGTTATATTGTCCTTTGAATTATGAAAGAGTATAAGTTGATATTATACAGATTATTCTTGCTTTTCTTTACCCACTAATGCTTTCCATGTCATATTATAGAAACTTTTACTGATCCAATGCCCTGAATTTTTATGTTTATGTTTTATGTTTTTACATCTCACATTTAGTTTGATAATCATCTTCTATTTAAAAACTTTAAATTTTTGTATAAGGATTGAGGTAGTAGTCTAAGAAATTTTTTTTAAATAGAGGGAGGCAATAGGGCCACAACAACCATTTAAGATTCTATTTTTATTTCATAAAGTCATGGCATCCTTTTCAAAATCTATTGACCATAAAACTGAGATTTTTATTGTGAAAATACCATACAGAGGTGTTACAATTACACAACAGTATTAACCAAAGCATGCTATTTGCAGAGGAGTATTTAAAAGATGTAATTTCTTATAAAATTGAACTTTTAATCCAACAAAATGAATACCAGGAATCTATCACTTGGAAGATGTGAGCGGAAGTCAAAGGGAAGGAATAAAGGGAGTTATGCAGGAAGAGAGTGAAGGCATAATATTCAATGCAGATAGTATGAAACTAGAAAACATGAAAGTGGGGTGAGGTTTGGAAGGGTATAAGAAAGTTATTAAAGATCCATTGTACTTATAATTGAATTGTGGAATGGAAATTCTTTTGAACAACTATTTAATAAAAATATAATTAAAAACAATGGAGACATCTGATCTTCAACTGTATTCTCTTAAACCATGAATCAATATAATAGTTTCCTCCTCAGAAATTTTCTTTGCAGGTATTTTCCTCATAATGTCAGAAAACTGACCAATGCAATGAATATCAATATATCACATTGCCTATTGTAAATAGACACAATATAAAAATCACAGTAAAATTGTTAGAATTCATCACATGAAAAAATAACAGGAAGAAAGTATCAAATGATGAATTATAGTTTTTCCAAGTACTTTACCAATGGTATCTAACTTAATCCTCACAATAATCCCATAAAGTGGAACTTCGTCCATTTTTAATTCTCAGATGATGGTATTGACATCTTCAGAATTGTAATTACTAGTACAGTATTGCACACATGGTAAGTGTTAGCCTGAGGCGCATCTCCCGCTGTATCAAATAACCGCATTTTATTTTATGACAAAAATACCAGCACTTAGTCTACTAATTCTAGGAAAATTTCCCAGAATTATTGTGTACACTCTAATTATATTTGACTTTATCTTTGTTAGAAAATAGGTAGCTGTAATATGAAAACTCCAAGTTCATAATCAATTTATACATCCCTGGTGAAAAGAACTGCTAAAGTATAACATTCTTGATTTCAAGCTCAAAATAGTAGAAATCATAATCTATCCCTTCACTCAACACTGCACTGCCTGGGGATCCCATTTCTGTTTAACACAGTCATACCAAAAGAGTGTCCTGCCCAATTCCTGATGGAAACAGACTGCAGGTGTTATGGACCAGTCATTTCCACATTGTAGCTCACCTAGGTTGTTTACCATTAGAAGTATTTTGATTGCTTTTTATACCAAACATTCTGAGAGAAATATACTACTTTAAAATGTTATTAAAGCAAGACTGATATAAAAATCACCTTTGACCCCAGATAAATATTTTACCTTTCATATACCCCCAAATGCCGTCTGAGCTATCATTAATGTTAGCAACAAGGGGTTAAAAATCATAGACACCAAGACCGAAGCATGAATTAAAGACTCTCCAACTTGTCAATACAATTGGTTTAAAAAGTCATCAATACTACTTCATTTTTAAATTTTTCTTATGAAGATTCAATTATAAAATATTAACAGTTGAGGGGCTGGGAAGGTGGCTCAGTGGTAGAATGCTTGCCTTGCAAGCCTGAGGCCCTGGGTTCGATTCCTCAGCACCACATAAGCAAAAAGAAAAAAGCCGGAAGTGGCGCTGTGGCTCAAGTGGTAGAGCACTAGCCTTGAGCTGAAGAGCTGAGGGACAGTGCTCAGGCCCAGAGTTCAGGCCCCACGACCGGACCCAAAAAAAAAAAAAAAAAAAAAAAAAAAATATTAACAGTTGAAAATAACCCATTTTCTTGGGAGTAGGACACAAAGCACAAGATTAAACCTAATCATTTTAAAGGACCTTTATTTATACTACAAATTCACTCCCATAACTACAATGATATGAAAAATAACTGAAGTACAGAAACACAAAGGAAGTAATTTAACTGCATCATCTACATTCAATGGACTGTGTTAATAGAAAACAAAGTTAAACTAATAATTAGCTTACCAAATTCACATACATTCTTTTATTCTATTTCATTTAGTTTCATAAAAACTGGATTTTCATAACATGATGCATAAAAAGCCTATATACCCACATATATTTTCAGATCTTAACAATATTTATTTCAGAAATGTCTTTAGCTCCATAGTCAATGAACTGAAATAATACTAAAATATTCAAAGGGTTTTCCGAAATTGCAAGACTCGCTCTGTGATGTTATTCATATTGGAAAAGATATTCAAAAAGCCTTATTTGTTAAGTTGCAATAGTTACTCCCACAAAAGAGCCATTAGCCCTTTGCATGTACAAAACAACTTCAGATACATCCACTATCTAAAGATGACACGTGCTTTTGTTTTTTTTTTTGAAAGGAATAGCTAACAAGCATGTCAACAATACTGATTTTCAGTCAATATGATGGGATATTCAAACTTGATAAATATTGGGTTGATTACCTCTTAGTGTGAATAGATATGATCTTACAAAGAAAGTTATTTTCAACAGAAAGCCAGAAAGAGTTTATCCACTTTGTGTTTCACGGGAATAACCAGAGAGCAATACCTATTTGGTCCAGTTGGTCAAACTTACTCCATGAGCATATGTTAAAAGTATAACAAATTTAAGAAGTCAAATACATATTTTGTACCGACAGTCATCTTCCAGCACTAATTTACTACCTAAATATGTCTGAATCTTCTCACCTAACATATAATAAGAGCTGAAAGCGTTCTCTTTCATCTAACTTAATATTGTAAATCGTTTGATTCTGATGATATTATTTGACAAATAAAATGTACAAAATGACATGACAGAATACTGATACATAAAAACATTGCAACAAATTCAGCTCTTTTCAGCCTCACCCTGTCCACACTGGCAAGCAACATTGCAACAGCATATGCACACATATACACATACACACATATGCACACATGTACACACACCTATACATGCATGCTAAATTCAAAAAAAGTTCAAAAAAATTAATGATTAGTACAAATAATAATTTGCCTTACTACAAAAAAATACACAATCCAGTCACCACAGATGTTACATTTTACCTGCCTATCCACATGTGACCACTTAATTTATATTTAATTACTTAATTAACTAATTAATTCAATGATTTGTTTGGTGCTAATACTAAGGCTTGAACTCAGGGCCTGTCTCTGTCCCAGAATTTGTTATTTTTTTGTTTTAGTTTTCTCAAGGATATCATTTTACTGCTTGTACCACAGCTCCAGTTCTAGCTTTTGTTGGTTTATTTCAAATCAGAATCTAATACTTTTTTTTTTGTTTGGTCTGGCTACAAACCACAATCCTCAGACTTCATCTTTCTGATTAGCTAGGATTAATGACATGAGCCAACAGTGTGGCTTCTATTTTTCCTCTATTGTTATCTAATGCACATACTTAGATAGTAATTTAAAAATGAGAGTATAGAAGCAAGATGTACAGTGATGATACTGTCCTGTCAGAAATTCAAGTTAGTAATGTAAATTTCTTCTTAAGAACACACACAAAAAATATCATGATATAGTATAAGAGAATTCACAATTGGACATATGAGCTTTAAGAGATTTCTAATAGATCCATTATTTATTGGTACCCAACATTAGAAAAAAATATATAATGTAGTACTAAAATAGAAGTCCTTTACATGACTACTTCCATTCTTTGTTTTTTTTTTAAGACACTTGTTTTCATCTAAAAAAGTAGGCCTGTCTATTGTCTTCATGTGGTTTCAATGATTGAAGGTGCTTAATGAGAAATCAAAATGTATTAGTAGTACTTTGCTATCAATTAAATCTCACTCTTTCTTTTTGGAGAATATAATGATCAAAGAAATAGTTGAGAATCAGCAAGCAATTTTTCAGAATCATGCTTCCAGTGCAAGTGGATCAACAGTAAGTAATCCTCAATATCATTTTCCACAAAGTTTTGTCACAGATACATTGGCCTGCTTTCTCTTGCTGCTTTCATAGCCTGGACCTATTCCTTCATTGTACATGAAAGGTGTGATTCAACTGATTTCATTCAGATCTGTTCCTAGAATTATCAAGGATTTAGATTCTTGTCTGCAATATGATTAAACCTATGTCTCTTCATGTAGGCTGCTAAAAATGTATTTACCAAATTCAAGTAAATACATAAATTCTATTTCTATCTTTTTAAAACATAAAATTCTGCTTGCTCTATATATTGATCAGAGGCATGCATTTGTGGCTATCTAGGACATTGCACATCTGTCTCTCTTCCTCTCCCTTTAATGTTTCTCATAAATAATAGGATTGCTCTATAATTATCATAATTTATTTTGCTTTTATATTTTTGGTTGCATCATTTTACTTTCTGCTCTGCCATTTCCCAAATCATTTATATAGAAGGCATTATTCCTAGAATAAGCTGCACATGAAGACACCACTGGTCCTTATTTTCAGTCTGTATCTTTGAATACGGAGGAAAATCTATCCTGTGCTTCCATCAATTCCCTACTCTCCAGTTAGAATAATTTCGAATAGTAAAAATATAAAAAAGGAAAATAAATCATGGTGAAAAAACAGATGCAGAAAATTCACCGGATTTTTCTGAACAGTTCAACTAACTTGAACTATTAGGGAAATACTTGGACACCTCATTCCCACTGTCACTCAAAGTCTCTGGTTAGGCAATTCTGATGAAGACGAGGAACATGATGAAAAAGTGAGGAATGGTATCAATTGCAAGAAAAAATGGAGAAAGATCCAGGCAACTTTCTTCTTTTGGCTGCTGAAAATAATCAGGTTATTACAGTGCAGAGACTACTTTCCATAAAGGCCACTCATGTGAATACTAGGGATGACGATGAGTATACCCATATTCATCAAGAAGCCTACAGTGGACACTTAGACACTGTCTATGAGTTGGTGGCTGAAGCGGCACATATTCATGCAATAACTGTAGATGGCTGGACAACCCTGTGCAGTGCTTATATGTGGAATAATAATAGAGTGGCTTTTTTCTTACTTCATCATGATGGAGATACCAATGGCCCCCTTGCATCTTGCTGATGGTAATAGAGTTAGCAAAGACATGTTGGATCTGCTTCTGTTGAACCATTATGTCAAATCAGGTCTGAAGAACAACTTGGAAGAAACTGTATTTGATATTGCCAAAAGGATAAGTATGTATCACTACCTCTTTGAAGTTTTGGAAGGCTGTACAAATTGCTCTCCTAAGTCATAATGGTTCGGTTAAGTTCCTTAAATTTCAAAAATGCCATTTCATTCTGTTTCCATACAAAATATTTTCACAATCCAACTAACAACAATAGCTTACTGCAACAATTCATGGATTTCATGGAAGTCTTCCAAGTCAATTGCCTTTCTTTGATGTCAAAATGTATTCAAGGGTTAGTTGTATATCTATAATGATTTCTGGAGAGTTTTTGCTTTTTTATTGTAATTAAGTGGTTACATAATTTCCCTAATTTCACAGTATTGTGGGATAGTGACACTCAGTAAAAATCACAAACACATTCTAACATTTCTGGAGAAAATTGTCTATCACAGTGTATAACATTTATGAGTTCCATGAGCTTTGCGATACTGTTATTTCTTCCACATTGGTTGGTATGTACATTTCTTTTGTTTTGCATAACATCAGCTGTTCCCTTTTCCCACATGTTCCCTCCCTTCTATCCCTGCCATTAACTTGCTTAGTTCATTTTGGTCAATGTCCAGTGCAACTAATGAATTTTTCCCTGATTTCCTCTATTTCTATGTCGTCTTCCTGGTTCCCCTTCATTGTGCACATATATACCATACATGTGATCAGCCGCATGGGGTTATTTAGTAGAGATTTGACCAGATGAGTGAAAGTCCTTTGTTTCCTAAGTCCTGTTAAATATGTCGTATTACCTAACATTTTGTTTTTAACATCCACTTATCAGGGAGACCATGTACTGTTGGTCTCAATGCTCTTGACTTCTTTGCTCAACATGATCACCTTCTAGCTCCATCCATTTCCCTGCAAATGCCATTATTTTGTCATTTCTAATGGCTGAATAATATTCCATTGTGTATAGATACCATAATTTTGGGATCCATTCATCTGTGGTGGGACATCTGGGTTGTTTCCATATCCTGGCTATTACGAACAGTGCGGCAATAAACATGGAGGTGCATGTGTCCTTTTATACTGGTTCCTGTTGTTCAGGATGGATGCCTAGAAATGGTATGACTGGGTCATAAGGGAGGTCAATATTTAGCTTTCTTAGGACTCTCCAGACTGTTTTCCAAAGTGGTTGTATAAGTGTACATTCCCACCAGCAGTGTAGCAGGGTTCCTCTTTCTCTGCATCCCCTACAGCATTTGTCATTGGCTGACTTGAAGATGTGGGACATTCTGACTGGGGTAAGGTGGAATCTCATGGTTGTCTTTATTTACATTTCCTTTACAACCAGGGATGGTGAACACTTCCTAATGTGTTTCTTAACACCTTGTCGGATATATTGCTGGTAAGTATTTTTTCGCAATTAATTGGTTGTCTTTCTAGCTTGGTTGCGATCGCTATAGCTTTACAGCTATAGCTTTGCTATAGCTTTTTATTGTAAGGTAGTCCCATTTGTCATGTCTCACTCCATTTTGTTGTGACCCTGAGACTCTGTTCAGGAAATACTTTCCTGTGCCTATAAGTGCCTATAAGTTCAAGTGTCTCTCCTACTCTGCCGGAAGTGGTTTCAAAGATTCAGGTTTAATGCTAAGGTCTTTAATCCATTTTGAGTTGATATTGGTGTATGGTGATATGCTGGGGTCCACTTTTATTCTTCATGTGGCCACCCAGTTTTCCTAGCACCAGTGGTTGAAGAGGCTGCGTTTCTTCCATTTTCTGTCTTTGGTTCCTTTGTCAAATATCAGCTGACTGTAGGCATGTGGATTTATTTCTGGATCTTCTATTCTATTCTATTGGTCTTTGGGTCTGTTTTTGTGCCAGTACCATGCTGTCTTTGTTATTATGGCTCTATAGTAGAGTTTGAAGTGCTGCATGGATATCCTTCCCATGTTGTCTTTATTCTCTAGAATTGTTTTGGCTATTCTAGGTCTTTTGTGGTTCCATACGAATTTTTGGACTGTTTTCTGTATTTCAGAGATGTACATCATTGGGATTTTAATAGGAATTGCATTGAATTTGTATATTAATTGAGGCAGTATTGCCATTTTCACTATACTGTCTGCCTATCCAACAGCATTTGAGGTCTTTCCATTTCCTAGTGTCTTCTGTAATTTTTTTCTTTAACTTTTTATAGTTTTCATTAAATAGTTCTTTTACAGCTTTGGTTAGGTTAATTCCTAAATATTTTATTTTAGGGGAGATTATTGTGAATGGGGTTTCTTCCTTTATTTTCCTTTCTGCTTGTACATTGTCAGTGTACAGGAAGGCAACTGATTTTATTGGATTGATTTTTGTATCCTGCTACATTGCCGAAGTGATTTTTGATTTCTAAGAGTTTGGGGATGGATTTTTTGGGATTGTGAAGGTATAGTATCATGTCATATGCAAAAAGCTATAGTTTAATTTCTTCTTTCCCTATGCGGATCCTTTTAATGTTTTTTCTTGCCTTATTGACCTGGCTAAGGTTTCCAGGGCTATATTGAACAGGAGTAGACACAGTGGGCATCCTTGCCTTGTTCCTGATTTTAAGAGAATTGGTTGTAGCTTTTCCCAATTAAGTATAGTATTAGCTATTGGTCTGTCATAAACGGCTTTTAATGTTTTAAGAAATGTTCCTTCTATTCCTATTGTCTCCAGAACTTTTAGCATGAATGAATGTTGAATTTTATCAAAACCGTTTTCTGCATCTGTGGAGATAATCATATGATTCTTGACCTTGGCTCTGTTGATGTGTTTGGATTATATTTATTGACTTACGTATGATAAACCATCCCTGTATCACTGTGATGAAGCCTACTTGGTTTTAGTGTATTTTTTTATGTTTCTTGATTCTGTTAGCTAGAATTATGTTAAGGAACTTTGCATCTGTGTTCATCAAGGAAATTGACCTGTAGTTCTTTTTTTGTTGGGTCTTTGCCTGTTTTGGGGATGAGTGTGTTATTGGCATCATGGAATGAGTTTGGGATAGCTCCCTCCTTCTCTGTTTCTCTGAAAACTTGAAGAGTATAGGTATTATTTCTTCTTTAAAGGTCTTGTACAATTCTGTTGTGAATCCATTTGGTCCTAGGCTTTTTTTTCTTTCTTTTTAATTTTTTTATTATTTTTTACGGTTAAAATGCTGTACAGAGGGGTTGCAATTATATGGGCAAGATAATGAGTATATTTCTTATTAAGCATTGTAGCCTCCTCCTTTGTTTCCCCTTCCCATCTCTTCCCATCCTCCCACCGCCCACCCACCCAATCCTTCCCCCACCACCAAAGTTGTAAAGTTCGTTTTCGGCATGACAACTTGTACTTATTGTTGCAATGGGTCGACCTGTATCCTTATTTAAATGACTTGTTTTTCCCCTTCCCCTCCACAAATTATAACGACATGAAAACAGTGAAAGCATGGGTTATACTGTGGGGGAGAGACATACAAAGTAACAAAGAAATGATCTTACTAATGCGTTAGAAACAATCACGTGAAAGAAATAAACATTTGAATACATATCTTAGGGTTCATTTTCCTAACATCACCTTATCTGGCATTTTTAACTTGACTCATACATATACTAGATATTGCAAATAAGGGAAACCGTGGGACCTATGATTCCTTGGGCTTGGCTTACTTCACTTAATATATTTTTTCCAAATCTTTCCATTTCCTAACAAATGGGGCAACTTCATTCTTTCTGATGGAGGCATAGAATTCCATTGTGTATATATACCACATTTTCTTGTTCCATTCATCTACTGAGGGACATCAGGATGGGTTCCATATCTCAGCTACAGTAAGTAATACTGCAATAAACATGGTTGTGCTGGTGGCTTTAGTGTGGTCTTGTTTGTAAACATTTGGGTAAATGCCCAAAAGTGGGATTGCTGGGTCATAGGGGAGCTCTATATGGAGTCTTTTGAGGAACCTCCATAATACTTTCCAAACTGGTTGAACAAGTTTACACTCCCACCAACAATGAAGTAAGGTTCCCTTCTGTCCACATCCCCTCCAGCATTTGTTGTTATTAGAGTTCTTGATTTTTGCCATTCTAACTGGGGTGAGGTGGTATCTTAATGTTGTTTTGATTTGCATTTCCTTTATGGCTAGGGAGGTTGATAATTTCTTCTTGTGTCTATTGGCCATCCTTCTTTCTTCTTCAGAGAAGTTTCTCTTTAAGGCTGTAGCCCACATATTTATTGGGCAGTTGTTTCTTTGAGGATTTGTTGTTGGGAGTTTTAATTTTTTGAATTCCAAGTATATTTTAGATATGAAACCCTTGTCCGTTGTATGGCTAGTGAAGATCTTCTCTCAATCCGTAGGCTTTCTATTGATCTTGCTAGCTATGTCCTTTGCCATGCAGAAGCTCTGCAACTTCATGTAATCCCATTTGTCCAACCTTTCTTTGATTTGTTGTGTTTCCGGGTCTCTATTAGGAAAATTTCGGCCTGTGCCAAGGAGACCTAGGGTTTCTCCTGTTCCATCCTGTAATTTTTTCAGAGTGTCTGCTTTGACTCCGTGGTCTTTGATCCATTTGGAGTTGATTGTGGTACAGGGTGATATATAAGGATCTAGGTTTAGTTTTCTACATGTAGTTAACCAATTTTGCCACCACCATTTACTGAAGATGCTGTCTTTCTTTCATTCTGTTTTTTTTAGCTCCCTTATCGAAGATTAGATGGCTCTAGGTCTGTAGGTTCATTTCTGGGTTTTCAATTCTATTCTATTGGTCCTGAGATCTGTTCTTGTGCCAGTACCAAGCTGTTTTGATTACTATGGCTTTATAGTAGAGTTTGAAATTTGGTTTTGATATTCTTCCAGCAGTGTTCTTTCCACTGAGGACCGTTTGTGCTATTCGTGGTCTTTTATTGTCCCATATGTATTTTTGGATTGCCTCTTCTATTTCCTTGAAGAATGAGGTTGGAATTTTTATAGGTATCACATTGAATTTGTAGATAGCCTTGGGAAGTATTGCCATTTTCACGATGTTGATCTTTCCAAATCCAGGAGCATGGGTGTTTTTCCCATTACTAAGTTCTGTTTTGGTTTGCTTTTTCAAGTTTTTAAAGTTTTCATCATAGAGTTCCTTCACTTCTTTGGTTAAGTTAATTCCTACGTATTTTATTTTTTGTGGGTGGGCTTTTTTTTTGTTGGAAGACTTCTGATTGCTTTCTGTATCTCCTTGTAGGATATTGGCTTATTTAATTGATTTACTTCTTCTTTGCTCAATTTGTGCAACATGTATTTCTCTAAAAATGCATTCATTTCTGCCAGGTTTTCTTTCTTTAGCGAGTATAACTTTTGAAAGTAGTCCGTTAAAATTGTTTGGAAATCTTGGGTACATGTTGTGATTTTTCCCGTGGCATCCCTCATCTTGTTAATATGGGTTTCTTCTCTTCTTTTCAAATCAGTCTTGCGAAATGTCTATCAATTTTATTTATTTTTTCAACAAGCTTTTTGTTTGGTTAATATTGGTTATGATTCTCCAAATCTCTATTTCAATATTCTCCGCTCATAGTTTAGTTATCTGGCTCTGTCTAGTAAATTTAGGTTCCATTTTTTCATGTTTTTCTAGCTGTTTTAATTGCAACATGAGATTATTTTGTTGGTCTGTCTCTATTTTCTTGATGTGGGCATTGAGGGCAGTAAATTTGCCCCTCAGGACTGCTTTTGCTGTGTCCCACAAGTTTCTTTGCGAAGTATTTTCATTTTCATTGAGTTTTAGGAATTTTTTAATTTCTTCTTTAATCTCTTCCATTACCCAGGCATTGCTTAGAAGTGTGCTGTTCAATTTCCATGTATTTTAGTAATTTCTGCGGTATGCTTTGTTATTGAGAACTGGCTGGATTCCACTGCGGTCAGATAGGATACAGTGGATTATGTCAATCCCCTTTAATTTGCTTAAGTTCTTTGCATGAATTATGATATGGTCTATTTTGGAGGAAGTACCATGAGCTGCTGAAAAGAATGTGTACTGTGTTGTTTTTAGGGTGAAATACTTGGTAAATGTCAGTTCCGCTTGAAGTATGGCTTCACTTATTTCAGTAGCTTCTTTGCCAATCCTCTGGTTAGTAGACCTGTCCTTGGATAAGACTGGGGTGTTAAAGTCTCCTAGTATTATCATATTGGATCTATTTTATTCCATAAGTTTGAGAGTATTTGCTTAACATATTTGGGTGCACCAATGTTTGGGGAATGTGAGTAGACGATGGTAATATCCTCCTCTTGTATTGTTCCCTGCATTAATATGTAGTGTTCATCCTTGTCTTTTTGCATTGATTTTAATGACAAGTTCAATTTTTCCTATATCAGGATTGCTAAACCTGCCTTTTTACTAGGGACATTTGATTGGTAAAGCCTTTTCCAAACCTTCACTCTGTGTTTGTTTGAATGTTTGGCTTAGAGGTGAATCTCCTGAAGGCAAACAGATGGATGGCTCATGTTTTAGGATCCAATTTGAAGTTCTTTTTCTTTTGATTAGTGAATTAAGCCCACAAATCTTAAGAGATAGTATAGAGCGATATATTATGGCCACTGTTTTTCTTCTTTCCTTTCCTCCTGTGCTTGCTCAGATAGACTTTTATTAATGCCTGTCTGGGTGCAGGTCCCTGTTCGTGGTTGCTTTTCTCAGGTTGTGTTCCACCTCTTGTAGTGTTTGTAATGCTAGCTTAATGTTTATGTATCAATTTAATTTTTCTTTGGTATTAAAAATTTTCAGTTCTCCATCGAATGTGAATGCTGGCTTTGCCGAGTATATCAGTCTGCATTGGCTCATATGGTACTTTCCCAGGCCTTTCTTGCATTCAGTGTCTGTGTGGAGACATCTGTAGTGATTCTAATATTTTTCCTGTTGTAGTATAGCTCCTTCTTCATTTTTGCTGCATGCAAGATTGTTTCCTTATCATTCAGATCTATCATTTATACTATAATGTGTCTAGAAATGTTTCTCCTGGGATCCTTCTTGTTAGGTGTTCCATATTCTTCTGTTATGTAGGTAAGATGTTCTTTTTTGAGATGGGGAAAATTTTTCACTGATTATTTGTGGAATAGGTGTTGCAATCCCTTGCTTTGATATTCCTCACCTTCGTATATGAAGGTTAAATTTCTTGGCACTATCTGCTTGCTCTTGAATTTCCCTTTGGCATCATTTAAGTGATTTTTCCATACCTGTCATTTTTTGGTCCAGTTGATGTATTCTGTCTTCTGTATTTGACACTCTACATTCCATTTTGTTCACTCTATTAACTGTGGCTTCCATTGTTGTTTGCATGGAGGAAATGGACTCATTTATAGATTCGATGTTGGTTTTCAAAATACTATCTCACCTCTGAATGAGGTGTGTACTGCCTCTATTTTGTCACTTATGTAATGGCTTTGTGATGTGTGTGCTGCCTCTATTTTTGCATGCATCTCCTGTTTGATGTCCTGCATCTCTTTCGATATTTCGACCCTGTGTTCTTTCAATTTCTGGTGTGTTTCTCGTTTTATATCTTGAGTCATTGCCTCCAGCATCTCTTGGATGTAGTGTTTGTCTTCCATTCCTGCTTTGCTCCCACTGGGTCTATCCCCTGGGTGGCTGCTGGCTTTTAGAGATAGCTTGTTATCCTAGGTGTTGATAAACCTTGTAATTTTTCTCTGTGATTTTTCATGGGGATTCAGGGATTATTGCAGACTAATCTGAAATTTTGTTTTGGTCAATAGCGTCTGTCTTTGCCTGATTTCTGTTTCTGTGCTGGTAGAATCTGTACCTGTTCTATTGGGGGCCGACCTCTATCTGCTGGTCTGACCCACACAGGGTTCTCGGCGCTCTGCTGTAGATCACTGGCAGTTCCTGACTTTAGAAGGGTTGAGCAGCCTAAACTGCTCCTGTTTGTTCCTACAGGTGCTCTTGGCGAGTCCAGATGTGCTGGATGTACTCTCCCAGATGCTGGAGTCTGCTATGGGCTCCTGATGTTTTGTTTTGTTTTACTTTTTGGCTAGTTGTGGGCTTGAACTCTGGGCTTGGATTCTGTGCTTCAGCTCTTCAACTCAAGGCTGGCACCCTACCATTTGATCCATAGCACCTCATCTGGCCCTTTCTGCTTATGTGCTGCTGAGGAATCAGATCCAGGGCCTCCTGCACCTAAGACAAGCACTGTACTGCTGAGCCGTCTTACCAGCCTGAGCTCCTGACTATTTTCAGGTGCTGGCAGCCTGTGTTGTCCAATTCTCAGCCTAGAATATATGGGTCGGGTTCTTGTGGGCTTTGGACTTCTCTTGTCCTGAACCCCTAGGTCTTTTGCTGTCACAGGCATGATTCCCAGAGGGTGCAGTTCCCTGTTTTTCTCCTCTCTGCTGAGGCATATGCTCAGCTTCTTATTTCAGTTGGGAGGTGTTGGTTATGTTGCTCAGGCACCGGATCCCCAGGTCTGGTCCCGGCCCCCACCCTAGGGCACACTGGTTGGACCTGTGCTGCTGTGTATCCCACCTAGATTGTGCAGCCTGGAGTACACAGTTCAAATTTCTTCCACCATTGGGTGTCTTGACCCAGGGGCGCTGTTCCTGGCTTGGGCATTTAAGCTCCCTTCCAGGCTGTCTCTTGTTCTAGCCTGGCCAGCTGAGTGTGCTCCATTGGCTGGTGGAGCTTGTGAACAATTTATAGTTTTAGTGGGTCCTGTGATGCAGGTTTGGGGTAGGGGGTCTGGGGATTCCCAACAGCTCTGGTCTCCCTTGAGGAATACACTGTCCCCTGCAGGGTACTCAACCTGGAGCTTGTTGTTGTTTCTGTGTGATATAGGTTGCTGGTTGCAGTTGCAGTCAGAGTTCAATTGATGTGATTGTGGGCTGGGCTGAGAGGTGGTGGCTCTGTGTGTTTCTCTTCTGTCACTGCCTCCATTGACACTGTTTTGGGTAAGCTCCATGGGATGGGCCTCCAGCCTCCACCCAAGGGGTGGGGGAGGAGCCTCTGTGCAGGTTCTGAGCGCTGGCATTTGTCTCTGTTTGCACTCTCCGGATCAGCACCTGTTCCTTTCAGTTCTTCTGTTCTGGTGTTCTGTGGGCATCTGGTGTATCTCTGGGGTTCCTGCCATGAGGCCGAGTGGCTTTGGTGGGATGGAGCCTCTCTGCTCAAATAGAGAGTGAGGGGTAGGGGTGGGATTTTTGTGTAAGCTCCCTGCTCAGCAGATTCTTCATTCCTTACCATCAGCGGGTCTGACACTGGTACCTGAGGGGGCTTTGGTGCAGGTGATCTGCAGACAGCCCCCTGTTTCTCTGGGACACCGGCAGCTCCTACCGGGCTGGGCTGGCCCTGGCTTGGCTCGCTGCTGTGTGGCCAATAGATGTTGGGGGAGGGGTCTTCACCCTTCTCTGTTGTGAAATTCTTCTTTTTAACTCTTTATTTTTTGTTTTTTTCTACCTCCTGCTTTTCTCTGGATGTTGGTCTTTTTGTTTTTGTCGGTCTCTTGGGGAGTTTAAACGTTGGAACTCAAACTCTCTTTTTGGTTGGGGAGAGCTGTGGTGTTCCCCTACTTCCCCGTAACCATCTTGGTCCCCCCTCGTGTTTTTGCTTTTTTTAATCAGAAATAATTTTAATTTATATGTTGAAATGAGTACTAAAGAAACTAAAGATATTTCTGGTGCTTATCTGAAAAATTATACTTTAAAATATTTTGTATTGTTTGTATAATGCCCATAATCTATTTTATTCTTTCCTAGATATAAGACTTTGAATACTACATTGTTTTATAATATACAGGTTCATTAATAAATGTGTCAGATTGCATTCCATAAAGAAACAGTTTAAGATTCCTTTTTTACTAGGTCCTTATAGTATATTTTTTTGGAATAAAATGACAGTGTTGTCTAATTTTAAAAGTTTTATAAAGATTATGCTATGTAAAGGCCTTTCTAAGGTGAAGATTTAATACACTGATGTCAAACTACCTTTCATTTATATGAATTACATGTATTGTTACACTTGTAATTTTGTAATCAACTTTTTAATAATTGTTTTCATTTCTTGCATCTGAAGAATGAAAAATATGGAATAATTCACAGATTTTCATATCATCCTGCGCAATTGCCATGTTAACCTCTGTATTGTAATTTGGGTATATGTGCTGCTGAAGCATGTAATGTCCTCGAAATTTTGGTAGTTAATGATGCAATCTTTATACAGGATTATATACTTGGGTGCCTATTTGTAACAAAGAAACCTTAATATTCCTAACAATGCTACTGATCTTATTTCCCTAAAATTCTGTGTATAATGGGAAATAATTATATTGTTCAGTCTATTGCTCACGTTTGCAATTTTTTTGTCAATAACTATTTTAAGCCTTTTTCATTTTAGATTTGATCATATTTGAAGCATTTTTAGCTAGGTCTAAAAGGGATGGCTTTTTCAAATATTTATTTATCCAACTGAGTTAGCTCTGTGGAGCTAATGGATTCAAAATAAGCCTTGCTTAAGAGTTCCTTGTAAATTTCTGCAGCTGAAATTTTCACAAATGAGGTCACATTGGCACAAATGTTTACCTGACACTTTACCCTTCTTCCATGTAGGATCAGACCAACCAGAATATCTTACCCTCAGAGTGTAAATTGTCTTACTTGAACAAAACAAATGTTAGTTACAAGGGATCATAGAAAGATGAACATTTCAGACAGAACTGTTCAGACTAGAAGGGTTTTTTTTATCAAAACATAATTGTTTATTATACCTACCATTTCAAAAGTAGCTAAAGCCAAGAAGGTGAAAAAATTGTTCATATGAATGATTACCTAATGTCCTGGCCTGTCTGCCTTCAAACCAGGCAGGAACGTACACTACTGCCTTTCTATCACCAAATATTTCATAGCTCCAGGAGAAGTCCATATGTTTCTCCTTGTTATTAGACCTTAAATGGGTAATGTTTCCTCTTGCCTCCAGTCTGTAAATCTACAAAATGTAAAGGTTTAACTCTAACTCTACCAAACACTGAGGTAGAGATAGTGGAATAATACTTTAAAACAGAGTTGCTTTTGATTCCCTAACCACAACAGAAGAATGCAAAACATGTGCCCTTTTTTATTATATTATATATAGTTATTTATTTTGTAGTTATATGTGCCCATTTTATATTTCACACAGTGAAACTTACTAAAATCAATTGATAATTTGACAAATAAATTGATATTTATATATTCCAATAAATAGAATTGGAATATAAATAATTAGGTTCAGAATATATATTAGAATATAAAAAGTGTTAAAGCAATGTCTTCAGTATAAACTTGTGATACATTCTAAGTGTTCATGGTCTTCGGAATTCACAATTTAAAAAATCAACGTTGTTTTCCTCTAATCTATAAGAGATTTTACTCTGATGCTCTGTTTATTGTTTTAACTCACTGGCCCCAAACTGTTTTTCTCCATATTTCAGGAGCATTCCTACAAATTATGCTCCAGTTGTGCTAATTTGATATCTAAAAGACATTATTCTTCAATAGACACATGGGTCCTAATATGTTTTGGCCGAGTTACCTGCATCATCAGATAACATGGGCAAGACTTATCACCTAGGCCTATGCAACATGCAAGCAGAAAGTAACAAAATCCATCTCAATTTCTCATTTCTTTTTTTTCTTTTTTTTCTTGTGAAAATACTGTACAGAGGGGTTACAATTAGATGGTCAAGATAGTGAGCACATTTCTTATCAAGCATTGTAGCCTCCTCTATTGTTTACCCTTCCCATCCCTTCCCAACCTCGCTCCCCCCATCCAACCCTCTCCCCCAGTTGTAAAGTTCGTTTTTGACATGACAATTTGTACTTCTAATTGTTGCAAAAGGTCCACATGTATCCTTATTTAAATGACTTGTTTTTCCCCTTCTCTTCCACAAATTATACCGACATCAAATACAATGAAAGCAGGGATTATACTGTGGGGGAGGGACATACAAAGCAACAAAAAATAACTTTATAATTGTGTTTCAAACAAATGCATGAAAGAAAAAAACATTTAAAATACATGTCTAAGGGTTCATTTTCCTAACAACACCTTATCTAACCTTTTCTACTTGACTCATACATATATTAGATACTGCAAATAAGGGAAATCAGAGGACCTATGTTTCTTTGGGCTTGGCTTACTTCACCTAATATAAATTTGTCCAAGACTTTCCATTTCATAACAAATGGGGCAATGCCATTCTTTCTGATGGAGGCATAGAATTCCATTGTGTATATATACCACATTTTCTTGATCCATTCATCTACTGAGGGGCATCAGGGTGGGTTCCATATCTTAGCTATAGTAAATAATGCTGCAATAAACATAGATGTGCTGGTAGCTTTAGTGTGGTCATGTTTGTAAACATTTGGGTACATGTCCAAAAGTGGGATTGCTGGGTCATAGGGGAGCTCTATGTGGAGTCTTTTGAGGAACCTCCATACTACTTTCCAAAGTGGTTGAATAAGTTGACTCTCCCACCAAAAATGAAGTAAGATTCCCTTCTGTCCAAATCCCCTCCAGCATCTGTTTTTGTTAGAGTTCTTGATTTGTGCCATATTAACGGAGGTGAGATGGTACCTCAATGTTGTTTTGATTTGCATTTCTTATATGGCTAGGGAGGTTGAGCATTTCTTCATGTGTCTATTGGCCATCCTTCTTTCTTCTTCAGAGAACTTTCTCTTTAAGTCTTTAGCCCACTTATTCATTGGGCAGTTGTTTCTTGGAAGATTCGTTGTTGGGGGATTTAATATTTTGAGTTCTAAGTATATTTTGATACGTGACCATTGTCCATTGTATAGCTAGTGAAGATCTTCTCCCAATCCATGGACTTTCTATTGATCTTGCTAGGTATGTCTTTTGCCATGCAGAAGCTCTGCAAATTCATGCAATCCCATTTGTCCAACATTTCTTTGATTTGTTGTGTTTCCGGGTCTCTATTAAGAAAATTTCGGCCTGTGCCAAGGAGACCTAGGGTTTCTCCTATTCCATCCTGTTATATTTTCAGAGTGTCTGCTTTGACTCCGAGGTCTTTGATCCATTTGGAGTTGATTGTGTTACAGGGTGATATATAAGGATCTAGCTTTAGCTTTCTACAAGTCCTTAACCAATTTTGCCAGCACCACTTACTGAAGAGGCTCTCTTTCTTCCATTCTATATTTTTTATCTCCCTTTTCAAAGATTAGATGGCTCTAGGTCTGTAGGTTCATTTCTGGGTCTTCAATTCTATTCCATTGGTCCTGAGGACTGTTCTTGTGCCAGTACCAAGCTGTTTTGATTACTATGGCTTTATAGTAGAGTTTGAAATTTGGTTTTGATATTCTTCCAGCCTTGGTCTTTCCTTTGAGGACTGTGTTTTGCTATTCGGGTCTTTTATTGTACCATATGAATTTTTGGATTGTCTCTTCTATTTCCTTGAAGAATGAGGTTGGAATTTTGAAAGGTATTGCATTAAATTTGTAGATAGCTTGGGAAATATTGCCATTTTCACAACGTTAATCTTTCCAGTCCAGGAGCATGGGAGTTTTTCCCATTTTCTAAGTTCTGTTTTGATTTCCTTTTCAAGTTTTTAAAGTTCATCATAGAGGCTTTTCACTTCTTTGGTTAAGTTAATTCATAGGTATTTTATTTTCTGTTGGGCTATTACAAATGGAGTTGCTTTCTTAATTTCAGCCACACTTTTTTCATTGTTGGCATATAAAAAAGCCATTGATTTTTGAGGGTTAATTTTATACCCTGCTACTTTGCCAAAGTTTTGAATCAGCTTGAGTAATTTGGGAGTGGAGTCTATGGGATTCTTTAAGTACAAGATCATATCATCTGCAAAGAGGGAGAGTTTAATTTCTTCTTTCCCTATTGGGATCCCCTTTATGTCTGCATCTTGTCTTATTGCTGTAGCTAGGCATTCTAATACTAGGTTGAAGAGAAGTGGAGAGACTGGACATCCTTATCTTGTTCCTGAGTTAAGAGGAAATGGCTTTAGTTTTTCAACATTAAGTATAATGCTGGCTGTAGGTTTGTCATATACAGCCTTTATTGTATTGAGGAATGTTCCATGGATTCCTAATTTTTCCAAAACCTTCATCATAAAGGGCTGGTTTGGTGGACATGTATTGTTTCAATTTTTCTTTGCTATGGAAGGGTTTTTTTTGGCCTTCAGTTATGAAGGAGAGTTTAACTGGGTACAGTATTCTTGGTTGATAGTTGTTTGTTTTTAGGGCATGGCATACATCATTCCAGGCTCTTCTTGCTTTGATTGTCTCTGCTGAGAAATCTGAGGTGATTCTAATTGGTTTCCCTTTATAGGTGATTAATCTTTTCTCCTTGACAGCTTTAAGGATATTTTCCTTGGTCTGAATTGATCCTGTGCAGATTATAATGTGATGGTGGGATGTCCTATTCTGGTCTGGTTGATTTGGAGTTCTAAAAGCTTCTTGTATTTGAATAGGCCTATCTTTTTCCATGTTAGGGAAGTTCTCTTCTAGTATCCTGTTAAAGAAATTTCCTAGACCTTTAACTTCTGTTTGTAGGTGCTCCTCTACAACCATTATCCTTAGATTAGGCCTTGTGATGGTGTCTTCCAAGTGTTGGATAGATCTTTCATATTTCTTGGATTTGTCTTGGATGGTTGTATGTTCTTTCTCTATAATGTCTAGGCTGTCTTCAATCTCCGAGATTCGCTCTTCTGCATGGTCTATCCTGCTGTTGAGACTTTCTACTTTGTTTTTTATTTTTTTTCCTTCTAGTTGGTCAGCTCTGATGGCTTCAAATTCTTTGTTGAAGCTTTGTTTTAGATCTTGTATGAACTTCTTTACTTCCTTAATTTGGTGTTCTGTGTTTATTCTCAAATCACTTAGTTGATAATTTGTGATTTCCTTGGACTCCCATTCCTTCTGTTGGTTTCCATTCAGCATTCCCTTTGTGGTCTCCTTGACTTCCTTCAGATCTTTGTTAATGGATTCTTAAATGCTTTTAGTGATCTTTGTGTATTCTCATCCTGCTCTCTCAATTCCTGTATTACTCTTTGATTAGCTTCCTCCCATTCGTGAGATTCCTGTAGTTCTCTTTGAGTGTTCTCAGCCTGCTCACAACATTCCTACCTTTCTCTTTGAGTATTCTCAAGCTACTCACGCAAATCCTGTATCAGTTTTTGAGTAGCTTCCTCACGCTTATGGTATTCTTGTATAAAGTTTTAGATTGCCTCCTCTCTCCCCCTATCATGCTC
Source organism: Dipodomys merriami (assembly GCF_024711535.1). Classification (NCBI taxonomy): domain Eukaryota; kingdom Metazoa; phylum Chordata; class Mammalia; order Rodentia; family Heteromyidae; genus Dipodomys; species Dipodomys merriami. The sequence continues at coordinate 248,293 of NW_027206166.1, forward strand.
ATACAGAGTCCTTTCTATGTTTTCAATATTTTCATTTATCATGTTTGCCAGCCGTGTTTGTAGAGCTATTTGGGAACTCTCCTCTGGATTATTCATTATCTGTTCTGTCCCCTGGTTATCATGAGTGGGAGTTGAGATACCTGGACTTGCCATTTTTCTTGTGTTTTTCCGCCTTACTGAGCTCATTTAAGATGAAATTAACACCAGTTTTGTGCTAGAACACTATGTTAAGGCAAGCATCAACCAAATTCTGTATTTGTACAGTTAATAATCTGCAGATACAATGTAGTTCAACAGACACATCTATTCAACATCAAACAACTATATATTTATGGGCTATGAACCAAAAACAAGAATTTGGTAAAAGAGAAATTATTAGGTTTAGGAAGAGATGTGGGTAAAAAATAGGAATAGAGTGATGTGGGAAGGTACAGGGAGTGTTAGCTAAGTCCTAACCTTAAAGCAGGCAATACGTTGGATAGGATGAAAGAAGACAGAGAGCAAAAAAAAGAAGAAAGTTTAATGGAAGAAAAAGAGACCAGAAAAAATAGAAAGGTAAAAATTAAAAATATTATACAGAAAGAAAAATACTATTCAGAGAAGAACATGAATATAATGAAAGAAGGGGAGGGATATAAAGGAGATGTGAAAAACTTAAAAATAAAAATGCTTATAATATTATATAGGTATAAAGATGTAGTACTGCTATTAAGGAATTTACTTGTAAGAGGTTTTGAATTGAGTAATAAATTTGTGGATTAAGTGTGTACACAATGGGGGATAAGGTCTAATAATCGACTACGGGTTTATCTGAGGATGTGCAGAACAGCAATTAAGTCACATAAAGAATGAAAGAGAAGAACAAGTGAAAAGGATAAGTAAGAAAGAAAAAAAGATCCGAAGTTCAGTAGAGCTAAACAAAAAGCAAAACAAAACAAAACAAAAAAACAAAAACAGAAACAGATAAGGGAAGAAAAACGCACACACACTTATACCCCTAAAATAAAATTCTAAGAGAAAAAAAATTTACTAGAAAACAATTTTTTTCAAAAAAAGTTAAAATTAAAGATAACAAAAATTTTTTAAGAAAAAAAAATTTTTATAAAGGTACAACAAAAAAAAAAGTTCTTTGATTTTTTTGGGAGCGGTGGGAAAAATCCTGTGTCTCCCTTGTGTCCATAACCAGCCTCTTGTTGGAGTCTCTGGTCTTGTGTCCCTGTGGCTTGGTTGGTTACTCAAGTCAGTTTCTTTGAACAGGCAGAAAAATGCTCTACGATCCTCCTCCCAGGTTCATTCAATGGGAGGAGATGGCTTTTTCTTCGAGTTTGGAGATGCTGTGATGAGGCTAGGTTCTGGGTAGAGTTGAGGCCTTTCAGCAAACAGTAGCTTTTCCCAGGAGCTGGTTTGTGAGAAACTCACAGAGTCCAGCCTGGAGCCACTCTCAGGGTTTCTGTTTACTGAATTTCAGTTGATTGTTGAGGCTGCTAAAGGGAGGGGCAGCCTCTGGGTCTGATTACCCGGTGAAGAAAGCCACTCCTGGGGCTGGCAACCAAGCTGGGTGACTTTTCCCTGGGTGGAGCTGAGTCTGGCATGTCAGGTTAGGCTCTTGTGATCTGCTAGATGACTCTAGATTTATTCCAGGGCCTGTGTTGGAGCTAGCAGCTCCGCCGGGCTTTGTCAGTATCCAAGATGGAGATCTCCGGTACTGGGTGGGGGAGGGGTGGCCTTCCCTCCTCTGCTCCCTGAGAAGGAGTGAGAACATCAGGCTTCAACTCACGCTGAGTCTTGCTTCCTGGGTCATCTCTGGTCTGTGAACTGCAAGATGATGATGTCTGCTCCTTGTCGGTTCTTGCTGGTGTTGAGTGGAATCCGCTCTCAGGCTGTGTCTGGCTCCTTCGTCCTGGACTCTCTGTGATTCAGGTATGGCGGTGGCAGTTGCCGCTGCCACCACGGCCGCTGCTGTGGCGGCTGCTGGAAAGTGCTCAGGGCTTTCTCCCTGCCTGTATTTTCTCTCTCTGTCCTAACTCTCTGTCCTGTGAAGGCACACTTGGTGTGGTTCTCTGGCTTAGGACTGTTCACTGGAACTCCACCATCTTCCTGGAACCTCCCTCAATTTCTCATTTCTTATAATATTTCAGGGCCCCAAATCCTTGAGATACAAGAATTAGCAGCAAGCAATTGTGTAATGCAAGGCAACTTAAAATGAAAGATGAGGTCACAAAATCGAAAAAAGTACTGTATTTCAAACTCAATTTACAGATGAGCAGCCCATATGAATGAACAAGATCAGAAAGTGTCACAAGATTATTTTTAATACCCCTTCCCTAATGATTAATGTAATATTTCAGTCTAGCATAAGTGGTCCCAAAAATAGTTCCTGGAAGTATAGATCCGTCATTGATCTATCAAGCCCAGGAAAACTTGACTTAGAGGTCAAATGTAATTCAGCAAAACATTAATTGAGAAGATCGTTTGTGCTTCAAAACACTGGTCCTTTAGTACAACTTGGTTCTGTGTTATAAAAATGTCATTCTCAAACCAATGATAACCTACATTTAATCTCCTCAAAGTGTATTCCTTTTCAAATAAAGTTTTTGAAATTACACTTGCCAAAATAACATTTGCTAAGTAGATGACACTTAGTGACATTACGAGTTTTTCAAGTGTAGGGAGCAAGTTACAATAGAGTTGATTTCTTTACCCAGCACTAATGCGAAACAGGTTCAACCATTCATTAAAGTGCAGAAATGGTACAATGCACCATTTGTGTTGTTCAGTAGGTGTCTTCCAGAAATTTGTTAAATAGATCAGACTCCCATATTTCAAACCCAAACCTTAGCTAATAAAGTAAATTTCATCACTTAATAAGGGACATTTTAAAAAGTCACAAATACTTGCCTGATCATATGTTGTTTTGTTTTCCCTCTCTCTAACATAGTTAGAAATATGTCTTTAAGTCTTGAATATGGATACTCATCTGAGATGTGACAAAATCTATCTTCTATTTCTATCATATTCCTTTATAGTAGGAAATGTTAGTTTTCTTTTTTCTCCAAAACTTATAGGTAGCATAAATTCTAATCCCATGTAAAATATAATAATCACACACCATTGTACAAAGCCATTTATAAAAATTGGTAGTTAAGAATACATTCAAAGCCATTTTTAAACTTTCTTGTTGACTAAAGATTAATCTGCAAATGGATGAGAATATAATCATGTCGAGGTGTTCCAATTCTCCAGTCTTGCAAATTGTTATTGCAGATGAATGAATTATGGAAATATAACCTGACATCAGTTCAAGTATATGCAGGACAGAAACTCCATGGAATGTATATAAACCTTTCAAAGTACTAACAGACAGTTTAGCAGAATGACTATTAGGAAGTTGAAACCAAAGAGGAATAATAGTAAATACAGAGAAGGAATGAACAATGGAACAAGGGGCAAATACAGCTAGAATACTCAATGTACACATTTGAGAAAGGAAGTGGTAAACCAGAAATAAATCTTGTAGAAGGGGTGGTTGAGAATGATAGAAGGAGTCACTGTGATCCAGGAGCAATGGATAATTAGGTGGACATATTTAGTTGTAAGACACTTGCACAACCATTGGAAATTCAGTTAAAAAACACAAAACAAACAAAAACACACAAAAATCACCAAACAGCAATCTCTAGAGAGTACGAATATGACCTCTCAAAAATTTTAAGCAGTTAATGAAGGGAAGTCTTGGTAAAAGCAAACAAAACTGTTCAAAGCGGGCAGTTTAGTGTAGGGGAGGATTCTGAACAGATTTAAATAGATTATCTAAGGTTATAAATCACCTATATCTGCTGCAAATATTAACTTTCTCCTATGAGTTCTCTTTGTCTGAACTGGATACTCCAGTCCTGAGCCACAATTGATAGCTTGTGAAGATGGAATGTAAGAAACAAGATGAATAACCCATTACTCCACTGTAGAGAAAACAATCCTCTATTTTTTCTCTCATCTCTCTTCACTACTTTTTATTCATACTTTTAGGTCAATTCATTTTGAATTACATTTTCCTTCTTTATTCTGGAAAAGTAATTGGTCAAACAATTCACTAAATATTATTTGCCATTTTTTTGATTATGCTGTTTAATTGACTAAGCGAGTCCATTAAACTCTCCTCTTGCATTTGGTTGCCATGAAACAACATCTATGTTAATGTGGACAAATCTAATGTAAAATTTGTCTCCAGAAAACCAGTCCAAGAAGCTGTGATCACAAATACTTGGCTATATTTTTTTTCTTTTTTCTTTTAACTTGAAAGTCTGCTTGTGTCTAAATTGCCCAGACAAATAAGTACTCCATCACTTTTTGTTTCAATCAATTCTAACCTCAAGGATATATTTTGCTAACGAGATGCTTAGAAGAAACCAAAAAAATACTCCATTTTTGTCTTCTCTCTTAAGACTCTCCTTAGATACCATATCAGGAGCAGTGAAGTTATTCTTTACAAAATTATTTCAATAGATTATTTTTCTCATGGTCTTGCATTTGATCACCAAGATGTATGGAGAAGAATAGAGTTAAATCACCCATACCTTTGAAGACAGGTCTGTTACAAAAGGACAACGCTTCTGTGTCCTACTTCTATGTCCTCCTCTTAGCTCTTCCCTGATTTTCTTTGCTTCAAGTCTAGTGAAGCCTCAGCCACTGCTACATCTTCATGTTTTCTCTTTTAACACTCTTTTATGTTGCCTCATTTGGATGTGGAATTTATTTTCATGTCTTCATTCAATCAGTTCTGCATTGTAGTGAGCCAAATAGGCTCTGTAAAATCACTTTAGGTAGCAAAAATATTAAGACAATCTATATCAAAAAGTTTTGGCTTCCCTCTACTGCTGAATCCAATACACTTAGCTAGGGCTTCTAAGAACACTATTTTCTAAACTTTCCCATTTGCTAAATTCTTTTCTGAACCCAAAAGTTTTTTGGGGGGTGGGTCCGGTGATGGGGCCTGAAACTCTGGGCCTGGGCACTGATGAATAGAACCCAGGGCCTCATGCATGCAAGGCAAGCGTTCTATCACTGAGCCACCTTCCCAGTCCCTGAACCCAAAATTTTTTGGCTTATGGAATTAGAGAATTCTTCACTATCTCTTGTTAATAAGGATATTATATTTTGTGAGCCACGTAGATGTATGAAATCATTGGTTTGAATTACCCACTCAGATTTTTTTCTGTATTTCACTGCTTCATGTGCAAAGACATTGAGGAAAGTATTACAAACAGAAAAGTGTAAACCCAATAATCTCTTTCATTGTAGAGGGCATTTTCTCCCTAAATATTTTGACCCAAATTATTTTTGTTTTTTTTTTTGTTTTTTTTTTTGTTTTTTTGGGGGTGAGGGGTCCAGCAATGGGACCTGAACTCTAGGCCTGGGCGCTGTCCCACAGCTCTTCAGCTCAAGGCTAACACTCTACCACTTAAGTCACAGCAACACTTCTGGCTTTTTTCTTTTTGCTTATGTGGTGCTGATGAATCAAACCCAGGGCCTCAGGCATGCAAGGCAAGAGGTCTACCACTGAGTCACCTTCCCAGACTGACCCAAATTATCTGTTTGATAATTAAAGTTTAATTCACAATTTTTTTAAATTGTATTTTATTTTATTTGAGAACATACTGTACAGAGGGGCTACAATTACATGGGCAGGATAATGCATACATTTCTTACCAAGCATTGCAGCCTCCTCCTTTGTTTACCCTTCACTTCCTTTCCCCGCCTCCCCCCTCTCCCCACCCAATTTTACCCCCCTCCCCCCACCCAATTATACCCCCCCCACACCGACATTGTAAAGTTGGTTTTGACATGACATTTTGTACTTCTCATTGTTGCAACAGGTCCACCTGAATCCTTAAACGACTTGTTTGTCCCCATCTCCTCCACATGTTATACTGACATCAAATATAGTGAAAGCGGGGGTTACACTGTGGGGGAGGGACATACAAAGCAACAAAGAAATAATCTTATAAATGCGTTAGAAACACATGCATGAAAGAAACGAAAACATTAAAATACATATTTAAGGGTTCATTTTCCTAACATCACATTATCTGACCTTTTCCGCTTGACTCATACCTATACTAGATATTGCAAATAAGGGAAACCATGGGACCTATGCTTCTTTGGGCCTGGCTTACTTCACTTAATATAATTTTTTCCAAAGCTTTCCATTTCCTAACAAATGGGGAAATGTCATTCTTTCTGATGGAGGCATAGAATTCCATTGTGTATATATACCACATTTTCTTGATCCATTCATCTACTGAGGGGCATCTGGGTTGGTTCCATGTCTTAGCTATGGTAAATAATGCTGCAATAAACATAGTTGTGCTGGTAGCTTTAGTGTGGTCTTGTTTGTAAACATTTGGGTAAATGCCCAAAAGTGGGATTGCTGGATCATAGGGGGATCTATGTGAAGTCTTTTGAGGAACCTCCATACTGCTTTCCAAAGTGGTTGAACAAGTTTACATTCCCACCAACAATGAAGTAAGGTTCCTTTCTGTCCACATCCCATCCAGCATCTGTTGTTGTTAGAGTTCTTGATTTTTGCTGTTCTAACTGGAGTGAGGTGATATCTCAATGTTGTTTTGATTTGCATTTCTTTTATGGCTAGGGATGTTGAACATTTCTTCATTTGTCTATTGGCCATCCTTCTTTCTTCTTCAGAGAAGCTTCTCTTTAAGTCTTTCGCTCACTTATTTATTGGGCAGTTGTTTCTTTGAGGATTTGTTGTTGGGTGGTTTAATTTTTTGAGTTCCAAGTATATTTTAGATATGAGACCCTTGTCCGTTGTATGGCTAGTAAAGATCTTCTCCCAATCGGTGGGCTTTCTATTGATCTTGCCAGCTATGTCATTTGCCTTGCAGAAGCTCTGCAATCTTATGCAATCCCATTTGTCCAACCTTTCTTTGATTTGTTGTGCTTCCGGGTCTCTATTCAGAAAATTTCGACCTGAGCCAAGGAGACCTAGGGTTTCTCCTATTCCATCCTGTAATGTTTTCAGAGTGTCTGCTTTGAGTTCAAGGTCTTTGATCCATTTGGAGTTGATTCTGGTGCAGGGTGATATATAAGGATCTAGCTTTAGTTTTCTACATGTAGTTAACCAATTTTGCCAGCACCATTTACTGAAAAGGCTGTCTTTCTTCCATTCTATTGTTTGAGCTTCCTTATCGAAGATTAGATGGCTATAGGTCTGTAGGTTCATTTCTGGGTTTTCAATTCTATTCCATTGGTCCTGAGGTCTGTTCTTATGCCAATACCAAGCTGTTTTGATTACTATGGCTTTATAGTAGAGTTTGAAATTTGGTATTGATATTCCTCCAGCAGTGTTCTTTCCGTTGAGGAGCGTTTTTGCTATTTGGGGTCTTTTATTGTTCCATATGAATTTTTGGATTGCCTCCTCTATTTCCTTGAAGAATGAGAGTGGAATTTTGATAGGTATCTTGTTGAATTTGTAGATAGCCTTGGGAAGTATTGCCATTTTCACGATGTTAATCTTGCCAATCCAGGAGCATGGGAGGTTTTGCCATTTTTTAAGTTCTGTGTTGATTTCCTTTTTCAAGATTTTAAAGTTTTCATCATAGAGGTCCTTCACTTCTTTGGTTAAGTTAATTCCTAGGTATTTTATTTTTTGTGGGGCTATTACAAATGGAGTTGCTTTCCTAATTTCAGCCACACTTTTCTCATTGTTGGCATATAGAAAAGCCATTGATTTTTGGGGGTTAATTTTATAACCTGATACTTTGCCAAAGTTTTGAATCAGCTTGAGTAATTTGGGAGTGGAGTCTATGGGATTCTCTAAATACAAGATCATTTCATCTGCAAAGAGGGAGAGTTTTATTTCTTCTTTCCCTATTTGGATCCCCTTTATGTCTGCATCTTGTCTTATTGCTATAGCTAGGCATTCTAATACTAGATTGAAGAGAAGTGGAGAGAGTGGGCATCCTTGTCTTGTTCCTGAGTTAAGAGGAAATGGCTTTAGTTTTTCACCATTGAGTATAATGCTGGCTGTAGGTTTGTCATATACAGCCTTTATTGTATTGAGGAATGTTCCATGGATTCCTAATTTTTCCAGAACCTTCATCATAAAGGGGTGTTGGATCTTGTCAAATGCTTTTTCTGTATCTATTGAGATAACCATGTGGTTCTTATTCTTGCTCCTGTTGATGTGATGAATAATATTAATAGATTTGCGTATATTGAACCAGCTTTGCATCCCTGAAATGAATCCTGTTTGATCATGGTGTATGATTTTTTGGATGAATTGTTGAAGTCGATTGGCCAAAATTTTGTTGAGAAGTTTTGCATCAATGTTCATCAAAGAAATGGGTCTATAGTTCTCTTTCTTTGATGAGTCCCTGCCTGGTTTTGGGATGAGGGTTATGATGGCTTCATAGAATGTGTTCGCTAGTGAGCTTTCTCTTTCAATTTCATTGAAGAGTTGGAGGAGTATTGGTGTGAGCTCTGCTTTGAAGGCCTTGTAAAATCCCGCTGTAAAACCATCTGGTCCTGGACTTTTCTTAGCTGGGAGGTCTCTTATTGCTGTTTCTATTTCAATGCTTGATATGGGCCTCTTAAGCTGGTTTAACTCATCTTGGTTTAGTTTTGGCATGTCAATATTTGCTAGGAAAAGGTCCATTTCTGCCAAGTTCTCAAACTTATTAGCATAAAGTTTTGAGAAGTATTCCCTTATAATGTTCTGAATCTTGGTTGTTTCCGTGGTGATGTTTCCATTCTCATCTCTGAGTTTATTAATTTGGGTGTGTTCTCTTCTTTTTCTGATAAGGTTTGTTAAGGGTCTGTCAATTTTGTTAAGTTTTTGAAGAACCAACTCTTTGTTTTGTTGATTCTTTCTATAGTTTTTTTGGATTCTAATTCATTTAATTCTGATTTAATTTTGATTATTTCTTTCCGTCTACTGGATTGGGGTTTATCTTGCTGCTCTTTTGCAAGGAGGTTTAGATGTGTCATTAAATTGTTAGTTTCCGATCTCTCCAATTTGTTGATGTAGGAGCTCAGAGCTATAAACTTGCCTCTGAGTACTGCCTTTGCTGTGTCCCAGAGGAGCTGGTAATTTGTGTGTTCATTTTTGTTGAATAGCATGAATATTTGAATTTCCTTTCAAATGTCTTCCATGACCCACTCATGATTCAGCAGTGTGTTATTCAGCCTCCATGTGATACCGGACTTTCTTTGGTGGCTTTTGGTGTTGAGTTCTAATTTTATTCCCTTGTGGTCAGAGAGAATGCAAGGTATAACTTCAATGTTTCTGAATTTAGACAAGTTTGCTTTGTGGCCTAAAATGTGATCTATTTTAGAAAACGTTCCATGTGCTGCTGAGAAGAACGTGTATTCTGATGCTGCTGGGTGAAATGTTCGGTAAATGTCTGTTAAGTCTAGTTGATTTATGCAGCTGTTTAGATCTGCGTTTTCTCTGTTAAGTTTTTGCCGAGTTGATCTATCTAGTGGGGAGAGTGGTGTGTTAAAATCCCCAACAATTAATGTCTTTGGATCTATATGGGATTTGAGGGAAAGTAGTGTTTCTTTGATAAATTTGGGTGCTCCATTGTTTGGCGAATAGATATTTAGAATTGTAATATCCTCCTGAAGGAGAGATCCTTTAATTAGTATGTAGCGACCTTCTTTATCTCTTCTCACGAATTTTAATTTGAAGTCTATTTTATCTGATATTAGGATTGCAACTCCCGCCTGTTTATGAGGGCCGTTTGCTTGGTAGATTTTGTTCCAGCCTTTAACCTTGAAAATATGTTTGTTTTTATGGCAAGATGTGACTCCTGCAGGCAGCAGATAGAAGGGTCTTGTTTTTTAATCCAATTAGACAGTCTATGTCGCTTAATTGGAGAGTTCAGTCCGTTAACGTTAAGAGATAGGACTGAGAGGTATTTGGGAGTTCCTGCCATGTTATCCACCTTCTTGGGGGCTGTGAAAGCTGGGTTCTTCCTAAGGTTCTTGGATTCTCAGTTTGGGTGCAGTTTCTTGGCCTTTGTTGCGTTCTTGTTGGTTTTCTATGTGTAGGACATCTTTAAGAATCTTTTGCAGGGCTGGTTTGGTGGAGATGTATTGTTTCAATTTTTCTTTGCTATGGAAGGTTTTTATTTGGCCTTCAGTTATGAAGGAGAGTTTAGCTGGGTACAGTATTCTTGGTTGATAGTTGTTTGTTTTTAGGGCATGGGTAGAGTTGAGGCCTTTCAACAAACAGTAGCTTTTCCCTGGGGCTATTTTGTGATAAAGCTCACAGCGCCCAGCCTGGAGCCATTCTCAGGGTTTCTGTTTTTCAATTGATTGTGGTGGCTGCTAGAGGGAGGGGCAGCCTCTGGCTCTGGTTACCCAGTGAGGCAAGGCACTCCGATGGCTGGCGCCTGAGCTGGGTGACTTTTCCCTGGATGGAGCTGAGTCTGACAGGTCACTTCGCCGTTAAGTTCTTGTGACCTGCTAAATGACTCATTTTATTCCAAGGCCTGAGCTGGAGCTAGCAGCTCCTCCGAGCTTTGTCGGTATCCAAGATGGATATCACCAGTGCTGGGGGGGAGGGGTGGCCTTCCCTCCTCTGCTCCCTGAGGAGTGAGGATGTCGGGCTTGTGCTCACGCCGAGTCTTGGATCCTGGGTCGTCTCTGGTCTGCAAACAGCAGGATGAAGATGTTCGCTACTTGTCGGTTCTTGTTGGTGTTGAGTAGAATCCGCTCGTCCGCTGCGTCTGGCTCCTTCGTCCCCGACTCTCTGTTAATTCACAAATTTTGATGTCTTATTTTTTAAGAATTTGAATTTAAATTCCACTCCAACCTTGTTTCACACAGTGAATAGATTTCCTGGATAATGACAATTCTCAAGGGATCCTACTGGATTTATAGCAAGTTTTCTGAGGTTTGTTTGTTTAGTGTGAAAAAGAGCCATCTTTACCCACATTGTTTCCTCTCTACAGAGTCTCCATGGATTACTTTGCATGAAAGCCTATTTTCCCAGGCAATTTTAAATTTTCTTAATAGGCTAAGGTGTTAAAAATTTTGAACAATTAAAATTTACCTGTCATAACTTTAAAACTCTTTTGAAATTCCTTTATCAGAATCGCGAATTCACCAAACCTAATACCACCTTTACCATCAAAAAGATAACATGTTGTTTTCATGATTTAGTGTTCATGCAACTATTATTTTCCACTGTCATTATTATGTGTTTATATGACCATATAAGCTGATGCTGAGAAAAATGAACTCCAAGATATGGAAACAGATTTTTATTTGTGGTTTTTGTTTTTGATGTACTATGTAATAGCTATTTTCTTTAGGATTTTCCCTATGGTTTCTCCCTCCTGTATTTGATTTTGGTACCCTGTGTATTGTGTACACATTTACCTTAACTAGAAAAGGGAAGAGGAACAACAAAATGGTTAGAGAAAGCAGAAAGGCAAACCAATGCAATAGCAATATTCACAAGACAATATTTTGGAAATGGACATTACAACTTGTGAGGGGTGAAGGGGGAAAGGAAAACTGTGAGAAAAAATGAGGGAGAGGTAACAAGTTTGGAAAGTTATGCCTTCACTACCTTACAATTACTGTAACCACACTGTACACCACTTTGATAATAAAATTTTAAACATAAGCTGCATAAAATATAATTTCACTGTATTGGTATAGTAAATATTATTCTTTATGTAGTAACTTTTTAAAAATCAAAACTATTTGGCTTCTAATTTGAATTAATTACCCTTTCTTTATCAGGGGGTCATCAAATTGAATGTTATCCATCTAGACAATATTTTCACAATAAACTTGCCAATATTTTGAAAAAAAAATAAATTTAGTACTTTCTCATACTAAAACTGAAAAGAGATTAATTACATGGAAACCCATAACATTTAAAAGTAAATAAGTTGTTAAAAGGACAGAATATATGTGTTATTAAAAATTCCTATGACTAATTATTCATTTTTAAATTATCAACATTCCATACCTGAGAGATTCAAAACAGTACCTGTTTGCATGTTATGAAATTCTGAAGTAAATACAGCTTCCAATGGGCTGTTACAACTTGAGAAGTCAACAGAAAAATAGCCACATTATTATAGAGGATAAGACTATGAAGCATCTGTAATAATTAATTCTTCAAGAGTAAGCAATTGTTTATCAGAGTAAGCTTTATTTGTATGAACATCAATCCTAAGATTTATGCCATAAATTCATCCTAGACCAACAGTTTCCATCTTGTAAAAAGTGCACCTTAAAATTCCTTAATTCACATCATGAATAGCTTAACTCTATTGTGAAAAAATACTACACCTCTGCTAATGTGATGCCCTCCTTGTACAGGAAAGAATGCCACAATAAACTGAGCTGCATCATTTTTCCCCCAGTGGCATTCTTGAGATCAGAAAACTTGCAAATATTATTTATATTTTACTTTTTAGCTATCATAGATATTCAGGATGCTAAGATCTGAAAATTATGGTTCAAAGCCAACTCAGGCAGGAAGGTTTCTTAGATTCTTATCTCCAATAAACTTCTCAGAAAAAGCCAGACACAAGTGGCACTGAGGTTGAAGTGTTAGGGCACGAGCATTGAGAATAAACAGGCTTAGTGACAGTGTCCAGGCCCAGAGTTCAAGCTTTAGGACAAGCCAATAAAATAAAAACAAAAATGAAAACAAACCCCATACCTAGAATTTTTCTCAATGTATAAAGAGGCACGTAATTAAGGAAATGGCTTCCTGAGTTACATATAAGAAGAAGAAAGAAGATGTCACACAATTACTCTCTTCACACCATATTAAACCACACCCTCAAAAAATTGCTCTTTTCCCAAATTTATAAATTACTGTCATCCATTTGTTGGCAACTCTGTCTAGATTACTCACATTATCATGTTATACATGAACTGTAGGTATTATTTATTAACTAAGTTCTAATTATAACTCTCTTGAAAGTATATTCTAGGAAAATAGAATGCTAGTATACTTTGTGAATTTGTCAATTAAACCTTCTACTTAAAAAGACTTTTGTTGTATCCTATAAAATATGAAATTACGAGAAAACCAAAATATTCATTTTAAATCTGAATTCTAGTTTAGCAAGGTCTAAAAAGTTCTACGTTAGACATACTTTGCTATTTCTCCAGGCTTAAGCTTTTGTAATCCTTCATCAGTTCTTTGGAATCTAACAGAATGATACTTACTTTCGCAATTTTGGGGGAGAGAATCATGAGCCATTTTGCATCTAGGTATGTTCTGTAACGAAGAGAGCATTTAAAACAAGTGAGGATTTTATATGTATTGCATTTCAATAGGAAACTTGACTTCTCAAAACATGGTAATGAAATTAGCCCGAACTTCCAACTGTGTATTCCTTTATTGTTGTTTGGTTTGTTTTTTTGAGACAAAAGTATACTACCTGGTCCAGGGAAGGTATCACTATGTAATTCCACTCCTTAATCTCCTGTCTTAGTCTCCAGGATTGTACCACATTACCCTGCCATAGGTTGTTGGATTATTTAATCTAGATAAAGACTAGCAATTCTGAACTTCCCCTATGATCTTATCCACTAGACTGACTGCTCAGACTGTTTATGTACTATTTTCAAAGATGTTCTAACATTTGACACAGGATATGAACATTTTCAGATGTACTTGCAGGGGTCTCTGATTCATTCCTCCATGGATCTGATCCCATTAACAATGATTACTTGAATCTCTTACTGTCTCTGGTCCCTAGCTATGTAATATTCTCAACTTTTTTAAAGAAAGTTCACTTGAGGGCTTTCTAACACTAAAAATTATCACTTGATTGTAGTCTTATTCTGAGAATTGTTTCATTGTGTATTTGTGTGTGCACATATAAGTGCTTCTCTGTGTATGTGTATGTTTGTATGTATTTATGCAAAAGTCTCAAGCTCTTATTCAGCAATCTTGCTCATGTCTGGGATTCCAGGTTTGCCTGATTAATTATAAGTAGTGTCTCAAAGCCTGTTCTGCAAAGGCTGGATACAAACTGAACTTCCCAGAATCCTTTACATCCTTAGGTTTTATTTTTCTAGGAGTATCAACTTTTAAGCTACAAACATTTTTGTGAGTGTAAAGTGTAAGCTGTAGCCCAGATTTTTAACTCAAGAATTCATATAAAGATAGATTAACATACACATTACATATCCTGACTGTACACTGTTAGAAAGGTGATCGCAAGCCTAGTGGTGGTTGGTTCTGAGGATTGGGGTTCAAAGCCAGCCCGGGTAGAAAGTCCTGGAGAATCTTTTCTCCAACAACTACCAGAAAACTGGAAGTGGCACTGTGGCTCAAGTGGTAGAGCAGTAGCCTTGAGCTGAATAGCAGAGGGACAGCTCACAGTCCCAGAGGTGAATTGCCATGACCAACAACAGCAAAAACGAATATAAGAAAATGAAAGAAATTTAATGTGATCTTAGCCACCAGTTTCATTGCTAGTATAATCCCTGTTCTCTCAATATGGACTCTTTTTTTCCAGTTAAGTCCATGATCATACATCTGACTTGCATTGGAAACAGGATTATTCTTGCATTTTACTTTTTACAAATTTACGTGATTAGCAAGCATGATTTAGAAAGGGAGTGGCCTCATGCTTCATGTTCCACTTAGGAGTAATGCTTTCTTTATATCACTCCCATAACTCTACATGCTGGACTTGACTTTATTGTTTCAATGCTGTCTTATTTGTAGAGTCTTCTCGATTGTATTGAACCCTTATACATAAACACAGAACTTCTCTTTCTCCTATTATTGCTATTATGTCTCCTACTGTTAAATCATGTATACTTGGGAAATTAATGCAGAGCACAGACACTCAAAAAAAATGATCTGAAACCCTTCTTCCCATTTAAAATTTGCCTTAATTTACAGAGCAATTAAGTTTGAACTCAATATACTCATGGATAATGTATTTATAAGCAATTTAAATTTCACATTTTCTCTTTACTAAGTCTCTGAAACACATGTTACCACATGCCCAAAGGTGTCCTTGTAGTATTTCAATGAAGCCAGAAAACTTTCAATTTATCTGGAGCAGCACCACAGATTGTTACTGGAAGTGAGTGGAAGTAACTGTTACTGAAAGTGTAAACTGATCCCAGGAGAGGAATTGAACATAGAGGAATGACAAAATTCAAGTTAAGTTTTGTTTTCCTTTTTACAATACAAGAAAAGAATCCAAGGCTTGAAAGGAACTCTGTTCCTGACTTTTTGTAGTGTGTCCTTTACTCATATAAAATTTGTCTATACACTTCTAGTCTAGTTGAGAGTATTACAAAAGGAAACAATATGCCATTTGAAGGCCAACATAGGACAAAGGAAATAGCTTCATTTTAAAAGTGGTCTCCTGCAAAGGAGCAAAGGCATGGAGGTTTCAAAGTGTCTTATGGATGGATGTTTCACTCCTGAGATGATTCTCTTGTTGCAGGAGTTATCAATTCCTTTAGTGTGGACCTGAGTTTTCCATAGCAATAAGGATTTCAAAAGAGCAGGATCCAGTGAGTATGATCAGTAAAAGGAGCCTCTTCTCAGACCAGTACTCCTGTAAGAGGGTCCCAAAGAAATACCTGAGGTTTCTTTTGTTTGCTTGTTTTTTTTTAGTTTGTGCTGGTTCTGGGGCTTGAACTCAGAGGTTGGACCCTGTCCCTGTACAGTTGTCTTTCCTGCCTACATGCCTCCTACTGACTGACTGACTCTACTGACTGAGCCAATACTCCACTTTTGCATTTTATGGTGTTTAATTACAGATAAGAGTTTGACCAACTCTGCTGCCTGGGTTGGCTTTGAACTGAGATAGTAATAAATCCAAGTGACATCAACTTATGGACTTCTCTTTTGAACCGAGAAATATTAGATTAATTTTATACTAAAGCTAATATTTGACAATTTTTAAAATAAGAGAATATGTTCAGCAAAGAATCCATAACTTAAGTAACTCAGCAAAAGTAGGTGCCCTGAATCATTTTGGAATTATTTTCTCTGCTTGGGAAGATTACTATTGACTTTGTTGTTCCTTTTGGGGAAAGTTAAAGTCATTTTTGCACTTTTTCTGTTGGTCATGGGGCTTGAACTCTGATCCTGGGCAATGTCCCTCAGCTCTTCACCAGACGTCCAGTGCTCTACCACTTTAGCTACAGCACCACTTCCGGATTTCTGATGGTTAATTGAAGATAAGTGTTTCATGGACTTCCCTGACCAGGCTGGCTTTGAACCACAATCCTGAGGTCTCAAACTCTTGACTAACTAGGATTACAGGCATGAGCCACCAGTACCCGGCTCTTATTTGTATTTAGTGCAGTTAATGACACTAAGTAGATAAGAATGGAAATCTTAATCAAGTGATTTGACATTGCAGTTTTTAGAATAATTGAGGTAGCAATAAATATGTCTTCCTTTGCCATTTTGTTACATTAATGACTCAGGAGCTATGGGACCCTTACATTAGTAGCCTCTTCCATCTGTGTAGGTATATTTATTATCAGGAAATATTCATAGAGAAATTGAGAAAGACATATTTTTAGAAAGCACTGTATTTTTACAATAAAAATCATAAAAAAGAAAGCAAAGGAGACCAAGTATGCAAGAACAGCATAGAAAGGGATATATTTATCACACAGAGATTAAGAACTAGCCTAAGAGATTTAGAATGCTAAAGGCAATGAGGAATATGCCTAGTTGACAACTATTTCTTCAATAACCAAAAATGGTTCCCTAGAATGGTTTCTGCTATACCTTAGTTACTATCATTTATTCCTTCCATCTGGAGTCATTTCTTCTCTACTGTCACAACTGTTAATTAGCCTCTGCCATTTTGGTGACATGACTGGCCAAAAAGGTTTCCAAATCTCACTTAAACTACCCTTCTTATTGAGATTAGCAGTGAATACTCAAAAGCCTGGAATCTTTGAATTTCCTGAATTAATCTTCACCTGACATCTAAGCACATTCCTGGCATTAATTGCCGTGAACTTATGAACAAAACTTTTTTTCAACAAAGTATCCTAATATAGCTAAAGTGCATGAATTAGAACTATTGTCAGGTATCAGTATGGAACCAGCAATTATATATTCCTAGTATGGGTTCTTTATTTTCATTTACTAAATGTTTGTTTTTTTTTGTTGTTGTTGTTTTGCCAGTCCTGGGACATAAACTCAGGGAAAGAGAATAATTCCTCAGCTTTTTTTCCTTTCAAGGGCAGCCCTCTACCACTTGAGGCACAGCACCATTTCCAGTGTTTCTTTTTCTGTTTATGTGGTTCTGAGATATTGAACCCAGAGTTTCATGCATGCTAGGCAATCACCATACCATGAAGCCACTTTCCCATAGCCCTAAATGACTTTCTTAAGATGGCATTACATTTTTATTCTTTAACTATGTATCAATTTTGGCCAGAATTTTTTTTGCTAGAAAAGGACATTGAACACAATACTGAGTACAGTAAGGCTAGATGGACAATGAATAACCGTCTTGGACTAGCCAGGCACAGCAGGGCTTACCTCATGGAGCTGGTACAACAGACTGAGCAAGATATCTCCTGACCCACCGCAAATCTACAGGATGAGAGGGCCACCTTGGTTCCAGACATATGGGGTCGCTGGGCCACCTCCTCCACCATCCATTCAACAAGATCCTGTGACAGAGAGAGAGAGAGAGATAGATTGAAAGAATGTCAGAATTACACTTAATCCTGATGCAGGTGCCTCATACCTATAATCTTAAGTACACAGAAGGATGAAATATGAGATCATGGTTCATAGCAAACCCGGGCAGGAATGACTGTGAGACTGTTATTTCCAAAGAACCACTACAAAAGCGGAAGTGGTGCTGTGACTCACGTGGTAGAGCTTTAGCCTTGAGCTGAGGAGCTCTGGGACAGGGTTCATGCCGAGTTCAAGCCCCACGACTGACAAGAAGTGGACTTCCCACCACAAGAAGTGGACTGAATAGCACCCATTGTCCTAGGGAGTATGGCTGAGAAGTCAGGCCGTGCTTCCTCTCAGCTGGGAGTCATAAATAGGTCACTCGGCTACTCTGTGCCTCAGTTCCCCCAGCTGCAAAAGTGAACAAAGTGAAGCATCCCCTTCCTCATGGGCATAGGGTAATAATGAAAGAAAGCCATGTTTTGTTTCATAATCCCATGTCTGTCACACCATTAATAACAGATACCATCTTATCTCTTTCTGGGTATCTTACTGCCATATGCTCACAGGATTGCTGAGAACTGTATCTGAAGGCCCCTCCCTTTGCCTTGCCCTGCTCCAGAGATCCCTCTGTATTAATCCCTTGTTTCCTAACAACTGTCACATGAGGAGATTGAAGTCCAATGGTCGAGGCGCAACCCAGAGCTTCACCTGTGGTCAAGAATTGGCTGCTATGGACTGAGTTTGGGACAATCCATCTAAACCAATGACAGAGCATGGCACCACATGTCTACAATTCCAATTACAGAGGACAAGGCCTGGTGGCGCATGCCTATCACAGATAGGAAGACCATGATCCAGCCCAGCCTGAGCATATATTAAGTCACCATCTCAGAAATCCCCAAGACATAAAAGCTTGGCTTGAATGTTAGAATACCTGACTGGCAAGCCTAAGGCCTTGGGGTCAAACCCTAATATACAAAAAATAACCAGAGGCCCAGTGCCGGAGGCTCTTGCCTATAATTCTAGCTACTCAGGAGGCTGAGATCTGAAGATCACAGCTCAAGATTTAAAGTAGGGTTTGCTTCACCCTTCAGACATCATGATGAGAACACCTGGAGTCTGAGCTATACTGTTGTACTCCATACTAGCAGGGCTCATATCCTTACTAAGTGTTGGCCATGCTCTCTTTCCCCCTGGGAAACCACCCACTTCAGGCCACACTCCCAGGTCCTCCCAAGCTCCCACTGCCACCAACCAGGCCCAAGAGAGTACACAGCTCCAGGGAACAGAGATCCCTTGTTCTTGTAATTTAACAATGCTGAGTCCCCTTCAAGCCTCTCACGCTTCCAGGCACCCAGACCTCAGCTGTGAAGCCCATGCACCCCCCAAAGATAGCAGGTAGAAGTTACCAAAAGCAACCAGCCTCCTTGTTACAACCCAATTCTACACACACACACACACACACACACACACACACACACACACACACACACACACACACACACACACACACACATTCAGACCGGTGACAGAACAGAACACTCTTCCTTGCAGCACCTGCAATTTGCCAACAGATCACTCACCTTAGTACAGTCAGGCTGTACAAAGAGAAACATGACTTCTCTTTCTCTGTCTCTCTATCTATGTCTCTCTGTCTCTCTGATCTCTCTGTCTCTCTTTGTCTCTCCCTGCCTCTGTCTCTGTTTCTGTCTCTGACTCTGTCTCTGACTCTCTGTCTCTGTCTGTCTGTCTCTCTTTCTTTCATACACACACACAGAGAGAGAGAGAGAGAGAGAGAGAGAGAGAGAGAGAGAGAGAGAGAGAGAGAGAGAGAGAGAGAGAGAGAGAGCTGTGCATCTCCTGAGTTTGTTGGAGACCAGATGGACCGGGAGCACCAGCAGAAGCTGGTAGACATGGGAAATGTGATCAACTTGTGAGAACTTTAGACAGTTGGGGGCGGGGGATAGGCCGATTGTATGTGTGTGGGGGGGAAAGGGGGTCTTCCCAGATATTCACCTTCTGTTCTGACCCCAGCATCCTTACCTCCCTGGTGGGTTTTCTGGGACCCTCTTCAGTTGAAAAAGTTTACCAAGCACAGAAGACAAGGTCTCACACAGAAAGGGGGGTCTATCTTCTGCATCCAACACCCTCATCCCCAGGAAAAAGGAAAAGACCCCAGAAGGCAGGTGTGGGCATGCAGCTCCCCACATCTGACTAAAGCCTCAGGTTCTCACCAGGGAGAAGGGTGCAGATGTGCCGCTGTGTGGCTCCCACTGCTCCAGGCCAGGGGCTCTTTGGTGCCCACTCCTCATCCAAGCCTGCATCTTCCCGTTTCCTGGGACACTGGCCAGTAGGGATGGGGGTGCGATCCTCAGGTCAACACCCACTCCCACCCCTGGAGCACATTTGCAGCAGGGCCTGGCCCAGAGTGTGGGGCACAGTAGAGGTGCGGGTCCAGGCCAGGAGGGGGGAAGGGGGAATATGGGGTGTGGCTTCCATTCTTGTGTCCCATTGATCAGAAAGAACCATGAAAGAATGGGGGTTTGGCTGGAATCCTGTGATGCAGAATGAATGGGCAGAGTCAAATAATAGCAGAACCTTTCCCAGGAAACTCTGTCCAATCCGGTTGGGAACAAGAGGGTGACCTGCTTTAGCCGGATGGTTGCACAGATTGTTGTGTATGGCTGTTTATTGCCAGTCCTGGACCTAGAACTCAGGATCTAGGCACAGTCTGTGAACTGCTTTTGCTCAAGGCTGCTCCACTACCAGTGGAGCCACACGCCTCTACTTCTGGATTTGTTGGCACAAGTTGGACAGGAGTTTCAAGGACTTTCCTGCCAAGGGTGACTGACCATGATCCTCCTATCACAGCCTGGTAAGTATCAAGGAGGACTGGTGAGAGCCACTGGTGCCTGGCTAATCATGGGTCTTGCTGATGTTCTTGGACAGACCAATGAGTTCCCTATCCTCAGGTTAAAGTACTAGGAGCTGGAGCCCACAATTCAAATCCTGGTCCTGCCACCTCCAAATGGCAGGAGATCCTAAGAATCTCATTTTTATCCATATAATGGAATGTGATGTGTGTCATGATTGAATAGTTCTGGAATGATTCTAGGACAAAATTATATGCAATTATATTATGCTACACTGATCAATTTTAATTAATACTTTATGAAGCATTTAAACAATCACATTCATTTAAATGGGGGCATAATGAAATACCTAAGAATTGGGCATCACATAGTGTAAAGGTGCCAGGACTAGGATTTGAACTGATGGTCTGGGTAACGTTGTTTCACTGTGTGGGAAGGTGAAGCTTGCCTCCTTGATGTCAAGAAATTCAAGTCTGTTCCTTAGTCCTGAAATCAATGCCCACCACTAGAAAACATCCTCTTCGTATAAATTTTAAATATATGATTTATATTTCTATACATATTTTGACTCCATATTACATTCAGTGCAGTTATTCACTTTATTTTTTTGTTTTATTCATGTATTGACTGTTCATTTTATTGACTATTATGACAAATAGAATAGTGATTACATTGATTACATAGGACATAGGTCTGCATATGTATTCCACCTCATACCGGACACACAGGACTTTCACAGAAAAGGAAAACATGTGTCACCATCAGCTTCTTACTCCACGATTAATTTTTTGGGAGTGCTGGCATCTGAACTCATGGCCTACAAGGCCCAATTCATGAATGGGTTAGTGTCAGCACGCCATCCTTGGGAAAACTGAGCTGACAGGCAGTTCCCAGGACCTGAGATTGAGCCCCATCAGTTGACAAAATAACAGATTGACAACCAGATAGTAGTATGCTCATAAATATATATCTTTATAGAGTGCCAGAGATGTCTATACATTATTCAGTTATATGGACTATATTCCTACCAATTCTTGGGTATTTATTATGCCTCCATGTAATTAATGTTATTGTTTTCATCATTAACAAACTATTAAGTAAATTAATCAGTGTCCTGAAATTATTGCATTCCTGTAATATTATTCTTTTAATGATTCATAAATATTAAATGAAATCAGTCTCCTGAAATGATGCTGTCTAATTTTATACGAGCATCATTCATAATCAACTCATTCAACCATGACATTGATAACATTCCATTGTTATTCCTATAGATGGGAACTAGTCTCTTAGTATCTCCTGCCTTTGGTTGGTGCCAGGACGGGGATTCGAAATCAGGACCTACCTTGCCATGTGGGCCTATGGCTTCCCCAATAGTCTGCCAACCTTCAGAATTGCAAGGTGAAGTACTCTTTGCAACAGTGTCATTCAGACCCAAGATGGTCACCGGGCTATGAAAGAAAACGTAAAAAGGCCATCGTGCCATATTTTTTCGGTGCATTTTTTTCCACACAAGGCCTGGGGGTCTAGGATCCCGGGATCAGCTGTGGGTCCAGTGGCTGCACCCCAGCATAGGGTGATTGAAGCTGTTGCCACGACCTGAGTTCAAGCCCCCTGCTGAGGAAAAAAATTAAAGGAAATTAGCTCCCTGGGTTGCAATTCACCCTATTTATTCTGCCAGGCTTTGGATTTGAACTCAGGGTCTGGGTAAATCTGCAGCATTTTGGAAGAAGGGGAAGCTCATCATATTTAAAGATAAGGAAGTCAGCCCTGTACTGTAGGCCTGAATTCAAGCCGCAGCCCTGGAAAACATACTATTTGTATACATTGCAAAGATAGGATTTGTATTTACCTATGGATGTTCAGTCCATACACATTTGGTGTGGTTGTTCCTTGTATTTTTGTTTTATTCATTTATTTACCGTTGATTTTACTATGATGGCACCCATTCCGTTTATTACATTGATGACATCCTATTACATGGCATCTAGATTTGTAGACGTGTACTCCAGCATGCCTGACAACCTGGACTCTCAGAAAAAAATAAAAAAAGTTGCAGACTTGGCTTCGTACTCCATGATCTAATTGTTCGTAGTGTTGGGATCTGAACTCAGGGCTTAGCAGGACCAATTGGTGAATAGATTACGGTGAACACACCAGCCTGTGAGCAACTAAGGAGTTCGGCCATTCCCAGGATCTGACATTGATCCCCAGGATGGGCCACAGTAGTCATAAATTCATTATTTAAACATAGGATCTATATTTACATGTGTGGACAGCATCTTGTATTTGGTGTACTTCTCCTTATTTTCTGTCTTATCCATGGAAGTACTGTGTATTTTCCTGAGCATGGTTACAGATATAATAGTGTTTACATGGATGACAATCTATTGCTATAGGATTATAGGACTTCCTATGCATTCTCCATCCTAGCTGAAACCCAGGACTTTCACAGGACAGGAAAACGTGAATTGATGGGCTTCTCACACAGGATTCATCTTTTGACAGTGTTGGGATTTGAACTCAGAGGCTACCAGGACCAATTGGCAAAAGGGTCAAGGTGAGGACACCACCCTGTGAGCAAAGGAGATTGGCCATTCCCAGAACTGACATCGAGTCCCAGGATCGGCATAAATTCATAATTTAAACATAGGATCTATATTTACATACCTGTGAGGACAGCATCTTGCATTTGGTGCACTTCTCCTTATGTTGTGTCTAATTCATGAAGGTATTGTGCATTTTATTGAGTATAGTGACAGGTATAACTGTGCTGACATGGATGACAACCTGTTCCCCTGGTTATAGGGTTGCCTATGTAATTCTCTATCCTAGTTGAGATCCGGGACTTGCACAAGAGAGGAAAACATGTGCAAAGACTGGCTTCTGACAACAGAATGAATTTTTTGTCAGTACTGGGATGTGAACTGAGGAATGGGTAGCTCTGTTGCACTTTGGGGTAAGGAGAATCTCACAATCCTTGAAGACTAGAATGTCAGGCCTGACGCAGAGCCTGATTTGAAGCCCCAACACTGGAAAAAATAACAGCTCACCTTTTTTAAACATAGGGTTTCTCTTTACCTGCAGGTGTGGTATGCTTCTTGCATTCAGTGTAGTTATTCTTTTAATTGTGTCTTATTCATGGATGTATTGTGTATTTTATTGAGTATGGTGATAGATATAACTGTGCTGACATGGATGACAACCTATTCCCATGGCTATAGAGTTGCCTATATATCATTTCCCATCCTTGCTGAGACCCAGGACTTTCACAGGACAGGAAAACAAGTGGATCTATTGGCTTCTCACATCTAGATGAATCTTTTGGCAGTGCTGGGATTTGAACTCAAGGCCTAGCAGGCCCAATTGGTGAATGGGTCATAATGAATACAACAGCCTGTGAGGCACTAAGGAGCTAGGCCATTCCCAGGACCTGAGTTGGAGCCCAGGTGGGGCCAATACAGTCATAAATTCATCATTTAAACAGAGGATCTATATTTCCATAGCTGGATGGGCAGCATCTTGCATTCAGTGTAGTTATTGTCTTGGTTTTGTGTCTTATTCATTGATGTATTGTGTATTTCCTTGAGTATAGGATGACAGATATAACTGTGGTGACCTGGATGACAAACTATTCCCATGAGTATAGAGTTGCCTATGCATTCTCCATCCTAGCTGAGTACTTGCACAGCACAGGAAACCTTGTGCAATGGCTGGCTTCTCACATCAGGGGAATTTTTGGCAGTGCTAGGATTTGAACTTTGGACCTAGGAAGCCCAACTGCCCAATAGGTCCATGTGATCACACTAGACTGTGAGCCACTAAGTTGCTGAGCTGTTCCCAGAAACAGAGATCGAGCACTAGGGAGGCCACTATTGTCCTGAATGCATCATTTAAGCATGGGATGCATACTCAAATCCGTGTGGACTGCATTGTGCATTTAGTGTAGTTATTCTATTTTGTATGCTATTCATGGATGTATTGTGTATTTTCTTCAGTAAATGATGACAGGTATAATTGGGCTCATATGATAACAACCTATTCCCATGGCCCCAGGGTGGCCCATGCATTTTCCATCCTAGCTGAGACCCAGGACTTGCACAGGAAAGGAACACAGGTGCAACAATTGTCTTTTGACATCAGGATGAATCTTTTGGCACTGCTGGGATCTGAATTCGGGGACCAGCAGACCCAATTGACGAATGGGTCCATGTGAGCACACCAGTCTGTGAGACACTAAGGAGTAAGGCCGTTCCCAGAACCTGAGATGGGCCCCCAGGTGGAGGTATGGGGGAGGGCACACAGCAGTCATCCATTCATAAGTTGAAGGTAGTATGCAAATAAGTACACATTGGTATAGAGTAGGAGAGATGATAACCTTGATGGAATCCAATCTACCATGTGTCTACTGATTCTTGGATCTTTCCAGATGCCTTCATTTCATGACTGTGATGATTATTGTCATGCTTCATCTACACTGCTTTACAAATAAGCGATATCCTATGAGTCTTGCCCATCATTTCCTAGTCACATCATGCATGAAGTACTCATTCAAGGATAAGATCGATCGCATTCCATGACTTTTCTGGTTCAGAAACCAGTATCTCAGGATTTCCCGTTATTCAGACCCAGGATGGTTACCATGCAAAGAAAAAGTTATAAAACACTGAGCCCTCTACAGCTCCCTACTTTTTGTGCTGTTCTGTTTTATTTTTTCGTCCTGCAAGCCATCTGGGTGTAGGGTCTCTGGATAGGTTGTGGGTCCCGAGGCTGCCCCCCATCCTAGGGAGAGTGAAGCTGAGTCAGAGTTGCCATGACCTGAGTTCAAGACCCGGTTGGCAAAAATTAATGAACTAACTAACTAACTAACTATCTACCTAACTAACTTGAAATAATAAAGCTCCCTGGTTTGGAATTTCTACCAGTTTTCTTTCCTAGCCTGGGATTTGAACTCAGAGACTTGAGGAATGTGTAGCAATGTGACAGAAGGCGCAGAGTTGCCACTACTTGAGTTCAAACCCCATGCCAAGCCAAAATAAATAATTAAGTCACTGACCTCGACAGGGAAAGTTAGTTGTGAAGAGTGGTAGGAAGGGAAGGTAGGGTGAAAACAAACGACGAGGCAACAATGCTCAATAGGAAATGTACTCATTACTTTGCTCATGTAACTGTGACCCCTCTGTACAATATTTTTACAGTAAAAAACGTACAAAAATATGTAGTGCTCAAGAAGCACTTTGGGGGTAAGTGAAGGATGTCTGAGTAGCTGTATAAAATTCTACACTGATATTCTTAAATGTTCATTATGGAACTGAATAAACATAACTGCTTCTGTTACAAATATTAAGTCACTGTCTTGGAACTGGGGCCAGTATTTCTGCCATTGCTGGGATTTGAGCTCACTGTCCAAGTAACTCTTTTGCACCATGGGTGAAGGCTAAGCGCACTGCTCTTGAGGAAAAGATTTTCAAGCTAGAGTTCATAGGGCCTGAATTAAGACCCTGCAATAGAAAAAATATTTGTATACATGTGTAATATATGATATATAGGTACATATGTATGTTTATTTCATATTATGATTATTATTATTGATTTTGTATTTAATTTTAATTTATTCATTATATTGTTTATTGTATTTAGTATTATTATACACATAATATAAAATGTGTTTTGTATATCTATTATAAAATTATACACAATAATTTAGTACATTGAGTCATGCTCATTTTTCATTAATACTTTATTAAGTGTTGAAACATGATACATAATTAAATGGAGGCATTTGTCAAGTCATCACATGGTTAGAGTCTGTCCCCAGTATGAGCTTTGTCTTATTTATCTTTGGACAACTTCCTATAGGGATTTGTTTAGATGATTTATACTCAGAAGCCTTTTCTTGTGGATAGGCAAGTGGAGGGATGAAATCATAAGGTTGAGGCTGGGAATGTGGCTTAGTGGTTTAGAGCTTTTTCAGCATGCATGATAGCCAGGGTTTGAATCCTCACTGCCACATACTCAGAAAAAGCCAGAAGCTGTGGTATGGCTCAAGTGGTAGAGGGCTAGCCTTGAGAAAAAGAAGCTCAGAAACAGTACCCAAGCCCTAATTTCAAGCCCCAGGTCTGGCAAAAACAATACTCCAGATTCCAGTGACTCTGGAAACCTACTTTCTCAGAAGGCTAAGATCTGAAGATCACAGTTTGAAGACAGCCTAGAGAAGGAAAGCCTGTTAGACTCTTGCCTCCAATGAACCATCAAAAAACCCCATGTGGCACTGTGGGTCAATTGGTACAGTATTTGCCTTGAGCTGAATGGCTCAGGGACAGCGCCCAGACTTCAGTTTGAGACACACAACTGGAAAAAGAGTGAGGGACAATCAAAGTACTTTTCCTATTTGCTAATTATGAGAATATTTTTTGGAAAATCAATGCTGTTGTACACCAGATTTGGAGTCAGACCTCAAGGTTCAAGTGTAGCACATACATAAGCCCAGCCTCTCAGACTCTAGCATTATAAACTTGTGTCCTGCAGGGTTCTGAAAGGCCCATTGTTGAAAGGCTTAATATGCTCCCCAAGTCCTTTGTGATAAGCAGTTAACTTTTATTGTCAATGTCATTATAGTTCTGAACCTAGCAGAGAACCAATAGCTCACGCCCATCACACTATCTCAGGAGGCCTAGGTCTCAGTATCACAGGGTGAAAACGGCCAGGGCAGGGAAGTCTAGGACACTCTGACTTCCAGTTCTGAAAGGTCAGTTGCTCAAGAGATTCCTGTGTTTCCCTTGGTGATGAGAAGTCACTTACACTCTAAATGTTCTTGAGCTATAGAAGGAAAGAAATATTATTGACCCATCCTGGGTTCAAATGCAGTTCTCAGGATCCAAGCCCTAGCCCTGTTAGCAGGAAGAACTACAGTGTAACATTATTTGAAGGACAGAAAACAGTTTCAAAAGCCAGGCTAGTTGGAGAGACCTAGACCTGCAGGATTAAGAGGCAGAATGTACACACTCAACAGGGACGTGAGCTGCAAAACCACTTCATTCATTCCAGGCACAACCAGTAATGAGGGAAACCTGAAACATTTGTTAGAGTTACAGCAGGTCAGGCTTTTCTCAGCCTCTTCAAATGATAACTAATTAACCTTCCTCCCTCAGGTGAAAGGAGCCTCAGGCTATCTTTAGGTTACCAATAGAGAGCCAGTTTAGAGGGGAAGAGGGGCAGAACAGAGTAGAAAAATCCTGCTTCCTGGTCTTAGGGAGTGGGTTTTTGACTCTCCATCTGTCCAGTTTGAAGACCCTTCTATCTCTGCCAATCCATTCTCCTTACTTCATGCTCCAAATCATTAATGGAAATCCCAAGTCCAAGGAGGGGCAGGGCCATTTCTCTTCTGTTTCCAAGCAGCTGAGTTAGAACCTGGCTCTGCCCTCTTGACTCTGGGGCGCTTGCTGCCTGAGAAGTGGGACAGAGACAGTCATGCTGCTCTGCGGTTGTGTGAAAGTGATGCTGGTGTCCTGGCACACTGCAGAAAGCCTCATGACTAGAAAATGTTCCCTTCTTTCCTTCTGATGTGAAAAACAGCTTCATCTATCTACTTTCTTTCTTTCTGTTCTCTTTCTTTCTTTCTTTCTTTCTTTCTTTCTTTCTTTCTTTCTTTCTTTCTTTCTTTCTTTCTTTCTTTCTTTCCTTCTTTCCTTCTTTCCTTCTTTCCTTCTTTCCTTCTTTCTTTCTTTCCTTCTTTCCTTCTTTCCTTCTTTCTTTCTTTCTTTCTTTCTTTCTTTCTTTCTTTCTTTCTTTCTTTCTTTCTTTCTTTCTTTCTGTCTTTCTGTCTTTCTGTCTTTCTGTCTTTCTCTCTCGCTCTCTTTGTTTCTTTCTTTATACCTACTTACCTACCTAGGTAGCTATCTCTTTGCCACTTGTTGGGTTGAACTCAAGGAATCGAACCCAGGGCTTCTTGCATGTTAGGCAAGCACTCTCTCATTAATCCATATTTTCAGCGCCTTCATTTTTTCTTAATGGTAGTTTTTACATAAGTATGCTACCATTTTATGTTCTCAAGTTTAATTTTCTGAATACCGGTTACTTCTAAAAAACCTGATCTTCTTTGCCCCTGCCTGATTTGTGACTGTTCCTGCATTGGCCTCATAATAAAATGTAAATAAAGTCTGCTGAGAGCTTCAGTGTGCATCATATAAAGACACAGGCCTAGAACCCTGGAAGAGAAAAGCAATGGGCCTGAAATAAAGAGAATGATGCAGTATGCGCAACTAGCATATCTGAAAAATACACCAGTAAATAAAAGCAGAAGCATTGCATAGGTCTGTTTGCACTATGGGAGGTAATATTCATACACACATAAGTAGGTAGGACACTGATACATAAACTTGGCTTTCTCTTTTTGAATTTTTTGTGGCCATCCCAGGATTTAAACTCAGGGCCCGATGTGTTCCTGAGATGCTTTGCTCAAGGCTGAGGCACTACCACCACCACTTACCACCATCTCGTAGTTAACTGGACATAAGCAATTCCCAGGCTTTCCTGCCTGGTCAGGATTGTATCTCCAGCTCAGTTTTCTCTCTCAAAGTAGGAGCTCTACCCTCTGGGCCACTGTTCCCCTTCTGGTTCTCTGGTGGTTTATTGGATAAAATAGTCTCAGAGACTCTCCTGCTTGGCTGGCTTGAATGGCAATCTCCTGAGGAGGTTTCAAGTGGTTTCCTCAAGAATTCACCGAGGATCTGCTCCACACAAGCCCTTAGTATAAATCTCGAGGGGTACTAGAGAAAAATGGAAACATTGTTATACCCAAGTCGCAGGACCCCCACCAAAAAGACCACCGAGAGTCAGACTTTACAGCTGTTTTAAGGTTTTACTTAAATGAGCTGCAGCTCGGGCCTCGTCCCACACTCTGACACAGAGGAGCCAAGGCGGAAAGCATCAAGCTGAAGATTTGCAGGGTTTATAAAGGCACACAACCAACCAGGTGTTTGGATTACCACCATGTGTTGCTCTTCTAGAAACAAGCAACAAGTGGTCACTGCCTCAAAACTTTAACCCTGCATTTCCCCCCTTTGACTTATAGTCCTGAGACACCATCTTATGTCTCTGGCCCAAAACTAAACTCCAACAGCTCTTGATTTTGAATGGATTATGGTCCCTCTCTGACCTTAGCCATTCTATTAAACAACAATACCAATAACAAGCAGTTCATTTTTCTTTACTTGAGGCATATGCGGAGTGGTTGGTTAGGATGGTTGGAGACTTCCCCATGTTTCCCCACAATCGTCCAGGGCAAAGTGGTCAGCCGGTCTGGAGTGAGAGCAGTGGATCCAAGCAGCAATGCCATCCACCATAAGGGCAGTAGGTGTAGCCAGTAGCACCATGTAAGGTCCCTTCTACCAAGGTTCCAGAGATCTCAAGTTGTCCCTTCAAACAAACACCTAGTCCCCTGGTTTAAACAAATTGGGGGCAGGAATAGAAGCAGAATCATATAATGCTCTAAGCTGGGGCCACATCCTCTTATGCACCAGCTCTAAATAGTCAAGCTTACACCGAAATTCAGTATCATCCAAATCAGCAAGCAATTCAGTCTGGAGGCTAGGTTGGGAGTTGTCCATACATTATTTCAAAAGGAGTAAAGCCAAGCTGATAGGGTGAATTTCTCACTCTAAACAGGTCAAAAGTAAGCAGTGATACCCAGTCTGCACCAGTCTCCAAGGCCAATTTAGTTAAGGTCTCTTTTAGAGTCCGTTTCATTCTTTCAACCTGCCCTGAACTCTAGGGTCTATAAGCACAGTGCAATTTCCAATCTGTCCCCAGTGCTGCGGCTATTCCCTGACTTACTTTTGAGACGAAGGCCCAATGGTGGATGGAAAGCCATTCCTGGGTAGGATTTTTTCCAGGATCTTCTTAGCCACGACGTTCCTGGTCTCATGCTTCGTTGGGTAGGCTTCAACCCATCCTGAAAAAAGTGGCTACAAGAACTAGCAAATATTTATATCCAAATTTTCCAGTTTTAATTTCTCTGAAGTCTACTTCCTGATACACACCTGGTCTATCTCCACAGAGGTGAGCTCCTTTTGTAACCGGCTGATTGGTGGCATTGGTGAGCTGACAGGCTTTAAAATTTTTAACAATGTCCTAAATGAGTTGATTTCCTTGCCTGATTTTTACTTCTGAGTGTGAGCAAGTGCTGCATTCTTCGGGTTCCAATGTGTGAGACACAATGGATTCTCATAAGAATTCCCTTGCCCAATAAAAGACCCCGAATAGCAAAAGCGCTCCTCAACGGAAAGAACACTGCTGGAGGAATATCAACACCAAATTTCAAACTCTACCATAAAGCCATAGTAATCAAAACAGCTTGGTATGGGCATAAGAACAGACCTCAGGACCAATGGAATAGAATTGAAAACCCAGAAATGAACCTACAGACCTATAGCCATCTAATCTTCGATAAGGAAGCTAAAACAATGGAATGGAAGAAAGACAGACTCTTCAGTAAATGGTGCTGGCAAAATTGGTTAACTACATGTAGAAAACAAAAGCTAGATCCTTATATATCACCCTGCACCAGAATCAACTCCAAATGGATCAAAGACCTTGAACTCAAAGCAGACACTCTGAAAACATTACAGGATGGAATAGGAGAAACCCTAGGTCTCCTTGGCTCAGGCCGAAATTTTCTGAATAGAGACCCGGAAGCACAACAAATCAAAGAAAGGTTGGACAAATGGGATTGCATACGGTTGCAGAGCTTCTGCAGGGCAAATGACATAGCTGGCAAGATCAATAGAAAGCCCACGGATTGGTAGAAGATCTTTACCAGCCATAAAACGGACAAGGGTCTCATACCTAAAATATACTTGGAACTCAAAAAATTAAACCACCCAACAACAAATCCTCAAAGAAACAACTGCCCAATAAATAAGTGGGCGAAAGACTTGAAGAGAAGCTTCTCTGAAGAAGAAAGAAGGATGGCCAATAGACACATGAAGAAATGTTCAACATCCCTAGCCATAAAAGAAATGAAAATCAAAACAACATTGAGATATCACCTCACTCCAGTTAGAACAGCAAAAATCAAGAACTCTAACAACAACAGATGCTGGAGGGGATGTGGACAGAAAGGAACCTTACTTCATTGTTGGTGGGAATGTAAACTTGTTCAACCACTTTGGAAAGCAGTATGGAGGTTCCTCAAAAGACTTCACATAGATCTCCCCTATGATCCAGCAATCCCACTTTTGGGCATTTACCCAAATGTTTACAAACAAGACCACACTAAAGCTACCAGCACAACTATGTTTATTGCAGCATTATTTACCATAGCTAAGATATGGAACCAACCCAGATGCCCCTCAGTAGATGAATGGATCAAGAAAATGTGGTATATACACACAATGGAATTCTATGCCTCCATCAGAAAGAATGACATTTCCCCATTTGTTAGGAAATGGAAAGGTTTGGAAAAAATTATATTAAGTGAAGTAAGCCAGGCCCAAAGAAGCATAGGTCCCATGGTTTCCCTTATTTGCAATATCTAGTATAGGTATGAGTCAAGCGGAAAAGGTCAGATAATGTGATGTTAGGAAAATGAACCCTTAAATATGTATTTTAATGTTTTCGTTTCTTTCATGCATGTGTTTCTAACGCATTTATAAGATTATTTCTTTGTTGCTTTGTATGTCCCTCCCCCACAGTGTAACCCCTGCTTTCACTATATTTGATGTCAGTATAACATGTGGAGGAGATGGGGACAAACAAGTCGTTTAAGGATTCAGGTGGACCTGTTGCAACAATGAGAAGTACAAAATGTCATGTCAAAACCAACTTTACAATGTCGGTGTGGGGTGGGGAGGGGGGTATAATTGGGTGGGGGGAGGGGGTAGGCTGGGAAGGGAGGTGAAGGGTAAACAAAGGAGGAGGCTGCAATGCTTGGTAAGAAATGTATGCATTATCCTGCCCATGTAATTGTAGCCCCTCTGTACAGTATGTTCTCAAATAAAATAAAATAAAATTAAAAAAAAAAGTAATGAAGGAGTGGAACCCGGCTGGAGAGAGAACTAGAGAACATGAAGAAGTGATATAATTAGGATTGCAGAAAGACAACATTGCAGAGGACTTGAAGGTGGAGATGTCTAAGTGGAATGTCAAGGTTAACCAGCTCTTGGAGCAGATGAGTCAAATGAGAGAGGAAAAAGAACAAGGGGTGAGGCAGATGTTTGAACTAGAAACCAATGTGAGTACTGAGAAAGCAGTTGCTGCCACCACATGCAACCATCTGCAGGGCCATCTCAGCTGAAGGCCAAGGCCTGTCACTTGTAGAATGATCTATGGAAAACCAGGAGAACCAGAGCCTCAGTCTCCAGAATCTAGATCAGCAGGAGCAGCTGTGGTTCCTGGAGCAGCAGATGGAAGTATGGAATCAGTATGCCTTGAGACAATGGAAAGAGAACATGAGGCCATGGGATGTACAACTGTGCATAGCAGAGATCTCAAAGATGCAGCATGCCTTCCACAGGGTGATCAATGGGAAGGAGGAGCTTGTCAGCATCTTCACTCAGAGCAGCAGGTGAAGAACAATCTGCAGTTGAAGCTGGACCAGCTAAAGGAGAAGTTAGGAGAATTGGAAGAGACAACCGAGTTAAAGAGGCAAGTGGCTCAGAATCTGCGGGAACTGCATGACCAGTGTCTGGCCCAGCTGCAGGAGCGCAGTCACCTGTGAACAGCACATGGCCTTCAATCAGCAGCTGACCTCAGAGAAGAAGGCCCAGCACAAGCACCTGCTGAGGCAGACTCACTCAGCTGCTGGGACAGATGAAGCAGGAGCAGGTGCAGAGAAAACTGGAGGTCCAGATGGTCAGTCAAAAGTTTCAAGGGTCCCTGAAGTGCCTGAAAAACAACCAGAATGTGAAGCTGTGGGACCCATCTAAGCTTCCTGGCTTTCCCATAGGAAAGGTGAAGGAATGAGCAACGAAGAAAAGGGTGAGGAAATGATACCACCTGATATGACTGTCCCAGAAGTCATAGACAACCCACAAACCATGTGGGATTTTTACTTTTAAGTGCTTTCTGTTGCTGAATCAAAGAAGGTGACGCTCAGCCAGCAGCTGCAGGAGCAGCAGACCCACTGTGGGTACCTAGCTAACCTGGCAGCCCACTGCCAGATAAAGATGAAATGGCAGACGCTCTTCTCCAAGAGCTGGAAACACAGGTTTGGGGAGAGGGAGCAGACAGACAAGCACCCAAGAAAAAGCTGAAAATCTACGTCACCCACGACCTGCATGACAAGGTGGACTGCCAGCATCAAGTGGATGGCCTCCAACATTGATGCAGCCAGCTGTCAGTCAGAACACACCACAACCACTGAAGACAGCATTGCATTCTATAAGGAGCAGATGGCAGACCTGGACGAACTGTTTCAGGAGAAAGAGGAGTGTGTCAGCTGGCTGGCCAGGAGAAGAGGAGGAAGAAGAAGGAGCCACAGGAGCTGCTGTTGCACCTTACAGATGAGGGCACAGAGTGCCAGAACCAGATCCGTCCAGACTTCTCCTACTGAGGCACCTGAGACTTCCCAGGCCCCACAAACATGGAAGTTTTGAAGGCATGGAAGTTTTGAAGTTTTAACGAGGTGAAGCCTGCACAAAGAGAGGCTTGGGGGGGCCTTGGCTCCTCAAGAACACCACTTCAGAGCAGATTGTGTCACTGTAGCATGATATCCAGCACCTACAAAAGCTTTCAGGCTTGAGCAACAACCTCTGCTTCCCATTGTTCTGCAGGACTGATGCAAATGATGAGTTGGAGATAATTATTGCCTGAAGACCTGGCAGCTTCCACCTGGAGAAGTGGACTCCTGCAGTCTAAAATGTATTGGGGCCTGACAGCCTAGTGGCATTCTCCTAAGCCTAATTGTAGTGGGATGGGGATAGGCAGGTATAACTGTAGGCCAGACAGAGCAGAGGCTGCTGGGAGGTGGCCAGGACCCTAGGGACATCTAACAGTCCATTAGTTGCCACAAAAGTGGCCTAGGTGAGGGTTACTACTAAGAATACATTCTTTAGAAAGGAAGTGGGGAGTGGTGGCATAATTTTATATTACTATTTTGTATTGGTGATATTAATTATCTTAGTTTAATAATGCTACATCATTTCAGTTTCATGGTATGGTTTAATAATACTGTATTATTTTAATTTCATAACACATTATCTTTATTATTATATAATACCTTTATGTCACTTACATTATATAAGTTATATTAATCATTTTATGTTTTGTGTTGGTAGTCATAGTACAATCATTTGCATTTAAATTTTTTTTTGTCGGTCGTGGGGCCTGGGCGCTGTCCCTCAGCTCTTCAGCACAAGGCTAGGGCTCTACCACTTGAGCCACAGCGCCACTTCTGGCTTCTTCTGCTTATGTGGTTTCGAGAAGTTGAACCCAGGGCCTCATGCATGTGAGGCAAGCACTCTACCACTGAACCAACTTCCCAGCCCAATCATTTGCATTGTTGAAAATGTATTGAACCCTGTACCAGCAATAGGGAATTTTCTTGTTTGTATGTTAAAATGCTACAATGGGGATACTGATGAGAAAATAATAGAAACAAGAAAACATTAATACTGAAAGTTTGGGAAAAAGAAAGTTTTTCTACTCATGTAGAGGGTGTTGCAATTGAAAAACATACACCAAAGTATGGAAATGTAATACAAAAAATATAGAATAATCAAATATTTATAAAATATTACATATCTCAAAAAAAAAAAAAAGAATTCCCTTGCCCAATCTTTGTGGCAAGATAAATTTTCCCTCACCAGTTTTCCATCAGTCTTCATTTCTTTCTCTGTTCAGGGGTTAGGACATGGAAATTTTCTTTATTCACTGCAAATCTTCTTGGGAGTACTGAGGCTCAAGAGGCATAACTTGTGGCCCTGGGTCTACTTCCACTCTGGGCTGGAGGCCCACCTCCTTAGCTGCCTGATCAACCAAGTTATTTCCTTTGGTTATTGAATCAGTTACCGTTTGTTGGCCAGGACAGTGCATAATGGCAATATTTGCTGGTTCCCATAAGGTCTGGATGAGGCTTAAAATTTCTTGTTTGTTTTCAACAGCCTTTCTCTCAGCTGTCAACAGCCACTCTCTTGGTAAATGGTTCCATGAACATGCACAGTGGCAAAAGCATACTGACTATCCGTGTAAATATTTAGTCTCTTCCCTTCTGGAGGGCTTTTGTTAGTGCCACTAGTTCTGCTCTTTGTGTAGATGTTCCCTGGGGGAGTGCTTCTGCCCACACTATCTCAATGTCCGTGGTGACTGCTGCACCTGCGTACCTTTTTCCATCTCAAATGAAACAGCTGCCTTCTGTGAACCAGGTATGCTCGGCATGCGATAGTGTCCTGTCCAACAAGTCTGGATTCTTTTCCTTGGCCTGGTTGCTCTTTTTACACTCATTTTCACATTCTCTGTCCTTCCTTTCCTGTTTTTGCTCCTCTGTCTCTGTCTTATTGTAAACCTTTTCCACCACAGCTAATAGATCCCTAATAGACTTTTCACCAAGTCTGTCTAGAGCCTGCAACTTTTGCTTTATGTCTGGTTCAGCTTGACTTATATAGGCAAACATAATCATCTGAGCCGACTCCTGGGTCTCAAGATATTATGGGGTATATTGACTAAAAGCTTCTATGAGCCACTAAAGATATGTTGATGGACTTTCACTTCCTCCCTGTCTAACATCAAAAACTTTGGCCATATTAGTAGGTTGGCAAGCTGCCGCCTTGAGACCTGCCAACAGAGCCTGGTGATAGATGAGGAGTGGCTCCCTACCTTCAACCATATTGTAGTCCCATGTTGGTCGGATCTCAGGAAAATAGGCAGTGATCAGGGCAGGATCCATGATAGGTGCTCCTGTGGGGCCAGGGATGTTTCCGTGCCACCTCTTGGATACAGTCTCTTTCTTTGGTGGTAAAAAAGACCTGTAAAAGTTGACTAAAATCATCCCAATGGGCTGATGAGTAAAGTGAATAGTTTAAGCAAACTAATTAAATCCTGGTGTTTCTCAGAAAAGGGGGCATTTTGGTTGTATAGGCATTTTTGTATAGGTCACTGCTAGAAAATGACCAATATTGGAGTTGCTGTTGACCATCAACATACACAGGACGTATGGTGCGTAAGAGAAAAACAGCTGTATTAGAAGAGGGGTTGATCCCATGGCATCCTTGAGTGACTGGCCCCTCAGAAACTTTAAGGGCAGGTGCCGAGGATTCTATAGGTCCCTCCTCCTCTTGGTCATTCTCAGATTCTGCAAAAAGAACCTGGAAAGGATAGTATGGGGGAGGAAACATTTCTTCTTCCAAGTTATCTCCCTGAAAAACCAGGGGGTACCTCTTCTTTACCTCTTCCTCAGTTTCTTTTTGTAAGTATGGGGGGCTAGACAGAGTGGTGCCCATGGTTTCAA
The DNA here is from genome assembly GCF_024711535.1 of Dipodomys merriami. Classification (NCBI taxonomy): domain Eukaryota; kingdom Metazoa; phylum Chordata; class Mammalia; order Rodentia; family Heteromyidae; genus Dipodomys; species Dipodomys merriami. The sequence continues at coordinate 285,299 of NW_027206166.1, forward strand.
ATCCTTTCAGTTGTACAGTCCAAAAACCAATAAACAGTACAAACAAAACACATGCAGGCCTGACAGTTACAAAAAAAAAATGCTTACAAAGAGGAGATTTCCCAGATTGGTCCACTGACTCCTGTCATAGCGAGGTTCCCCACCCATGCCCCACAGCAGAAGGAACAGAGCCACAGTGGGCAAGTTAGGCCTCGGTTAAGAGGCCCTCTTGGTCAGTTCCGGGACAACACTGAAACGACCCCCGTCCCAAAATTCACAAGGCAGTGTTCCAAGAACCCCCCCTAGCCCAACCCACACAGTGGGGTTCCAACTCCCTCCCCACACGGCAGGTTTCCAAAGAACCACTCCCCACAAGAGGATGTGGGACATCTCCCAGTTCCTCCAGGGTTGTTGTGCAAATGCTTCAGCTTGGACAACCCTTTGTACATGGTAGCAGCCATCCTCACAAAGGAAAATGAAAGTAAAACAGACAACGACAGGACATGACAAATTAACAAAGACAGCCCTGTTTTACCTTTGGAGTCTGAGATCTCAGATGTCTTTGGGGGGAATCCCTGAAGGCCTCCACTAATGTTATACCCAGGTTGCAGGATCCCCACCAAGAAGACGATCGAGAGTCAGACTATACAGTTGTTTTAAAGTTTTATTTAAATGGACTGCAGCTGGAGTCTCATCCTACACTCCAGCACAGCATAGCCAAGGAAGAGAACCCCGAGCTAAAGATTTGCATGATTTATAAAGGCACACAACCGTTGAAGAGCCTTTTTGCTATAATGTGAATTTTATTGTTCAACATGAATTTTTGGATTGCCTCTTCTATTTCCTTGAAGAATGTGGTTGGAATTTTGATAGGTATCGCATTAAATATGTAGATAGCCTCGAGAAGTATTGTCATTTTCACGATGTTAATCTTTCCAATCCAGGAGCATGGGAGGTCTTCCCATTTTCTAAGTTCTGTTTTGGTTTCCTTTTTCAAGTTATTAATGTTTTCATCATTGAGGTCCTTCACTTCTTTGGTTAAGTTAATTCATAGATATTTTATTTTTTGTGGGACTATTACAAATGGAGTTGCTTTCCTAATTTCAGACCCTCTTTTCTCATTGTTGGCATACAGAATATCAATACCAAATTTCAAACTCTACTATAAAGCCATAGTAATCAAAACAGCTTGGTACTGGGACAAAAACAGACCTCAGGACCAATGGAATAGAATTGAAAACCCAGAAATGAACCTACAGACCTAGAGCCATCTAATCATTGATAAGGGAACTAAAAAATAGAATGGAAGAAAGACAGCCTCTTCAGTAAGTGGTGCTGGAAAAATTGGTTAACTACTTGTAGAAAACTAAAGCTAGATCCTCATATATATCACCCTGCACCAGAATCAACTCCAAATGGATCAAAGACCTCGGAGTCAAAGTAGACACTCTGAAAACATTACAGGATGGAATAGGAGAAACCCTAGGTCTCCTTGGTGCAGGCCAAAATTTTCTTAATAGAGACCTGGAAAAACAACAAATCAAAGAAAGGTTGGACAAATGGGATTGCATGAAGTTGCAGAGCTTCTGCATGGCAAAGGACATAGCTACCAAGATCAATAGAAAGCCCACGGATTGGGAGAAGATCTTCACTAGCCATACAATGGACAAGGGTCTCATATCTAAAATATACTTGGAATTCAAAATATTAAATCCCCCAACAACAAATCCTCAAAGAAACAACTGCCCAATAAATAAGTGGACTATTGACTTAAAGAGAAACTTCTCTGAAAAAGAAAGAAGAATGGCCAATAGACACATGAAGAAATGCTCAACCTCCCTAGCCATAAAAGAAATGCAAATCAAAACAACATTGAGATACCACCTCACCCCAGTTAGAATGGCAAAAATCAAGAACTCTAATAACAACAAATGCTGGAGGGGATGTGGACAGAAGGGAACCTTACTTCATTGTTGGTGGGAGTGTAAACTTGTTCAACCAGTTTGAAAAGTAGTATTGAGGTTCCTCAAAAGACTCCACATAGAGCTCCCTTATGACCCAGCAGTCCCACTTTTGGACATGTACCCAAATGTTTACAAACAAGACCACACTAAAGCTACCAGCACACCTATGTTTATTGCAGCATTATTTACCATAGCTAAGATATGGAACCAACCCAGCTGCTCCTCAGTAGATGAATGGATCAAGAAAATGTGTTATATATACACAATGGAATTCTATGCCTCCATCAGAAAGAATGGCATTGCCCCATTTGTCAGAAAATGGAAAGACTTGGAAAAATTTATATTAAGTGAAGTAAGCCAAGCCCAAAGAAACATAGGTCCCATGATTTCCCTTATTTGCAATATCTAGTATGTGTGTGTGTGTGTGAGCACATGACGGTGTGTGTGTGCGCGGGTGTGTGTGTGCATGCACACACATACATGAGTCCTGAAGCTTGACCTCAGGACCTGAGCACCGTACTTAGTTTCTCTTGTATAATGATATCCCTCTCTCACTTGAGCCACAGAACCTCTTCAGGCTTTGTCCTAGTGATTTGCTCCTGAGAAATGAAGCCAGGATTTCATATATGGAAAGCACTCTACCACTAAAGCACATTCCCAGCCCTCTACTTCAGCTTTGTTAATTTAGTTCTGTCTTTTTTTATTGTTGTTGTTGTCGGTTGAATGAGATGAAGTCTTGGCCTGGGCGCAGTCCCTGACCTCTTCAGTTCAAATCTTGTGCTCTACAAGTTGGGCCACAGAGCTTCTTCCGGTTTTCTGGTGGTTCATTGGAGCTATGTTTCTCAAGGACTTTCCTGCCTAGGCTAGCTTTGAACCATAATCCTCAGATCTCATCCTCCTGAGTAGGTAAGATGAGAGACATGAGCCAAAAGCACCCAGCTTCCCTTCAGGTTCTTAGTAGTGAATTGGAGATAATAGTCTCATGGTACCTTTTGTGTCTGAGATAGTTTGGAACCCAGATCTTCAGAACTCAGCTTCCTGAGAAGGCAGGATGAGAGACTTCAGCTACTTACCCCTTGGCTGTGGCCTCTGCTGCAAGGGAGTCCATGGCTCCAAGTGGTAGAGTGCTAGCCATGAGCCCAAGACGTAAGGGTCAGCGCTTAAGCCCTGAGTTCAAGGTTCATGACCGAGAAAAACCAAAACAAATCCATTGTCTGCTGTAGACAACTCACTAATCTTCGGTAACACATAACTTTATCCCTGACATGGGGACCTATCTGAGCCTCAATATTCTTGTCTGTATAATCATCTAAGTTGTGGAGCTCTTACATAGACAAGATGTAAGAATGCACCCGGTTAAGGACACAGCACATGGCACTCATTGCACCACTCAGCACACAACATCCTGTTAAAGACTCAGCACCCAGCACTCAATGCAGGACTCAGCACACTGCATCCTATGAACGACTCAGCACATAGCACCCTGTGCGGGACTCAGAATAGAGCACCCTATGGAGGACTCAGCACATAGCTCCATTCCACAAGCTGTCATTAGAATTAGGGTGCTTTCATCAGTATCACCATTATTTGAGGAAAATTTTACAAACCATACAAGTTCAAATCCAATGGTTTAATGGGGTGTTTCTGGGGGGAGGGGTTGTTAGCCATGGGGCTTGAACTCAAAGCATGGGGTACTGTTCCAATAACATTTACTCAAGGCTAGAGCTCTACCTCTTGGAGCCACATTTTGAGGTGTCTCAGACTTCCTGCAAAGACTGGGTTTTAAAGCTCCTGAGCAGCCAGGATGATGGGCATAAGCCAGGATGATATAAGTAACCCGTGGAGCTGGGTTGCAGCGGTTTACATGAGGTTAAGTCAGGTTAGGTGGCTGCTGTCAGCACCAGTCTCTTAGCTTGATCTGTAATGAGGTATCTGAAGTTCTGTCCTTCTATAATTGCAGTTAGACCATTCTACCTTTTTTTGTTATCAGACCTGGGGCATGAGTAAGAGCTTAGACACTGTCCCTAAACGTTTGTGCTCAAGGCTAGCACTCAATTGATTGAAAGACAGCAGAACTTCTGGGTTTTCTGTTTTGTGGCACTGAGGAATCGAACCTAGAGCTTAGTGTTTATTAGGGGAACACTCAACCACTGAGCCCCAGGAGTGAATGAGGTACACATAGATAGAGATTGCTGTATATAAATATTATATATACAAAATGAGATTTGTGCATATTATTAAATTATAGATAATATTACTACCAATTATTAGGTATTATATTATGTCTCCATTTAATGATGTGTCCCAGTTAACAATTAATAAAGCATTAATGAATAATTACTCAATATCCCATTATTGTTTATCATATATGTACATATATCCATATATATAATTAGATATTTCATAGAATGAGACCAATGTCTATATATTATTAAATTATGCATCATGTGTTACTACCAATTATTAGTTATTTAATAATGTCTCCATGTAATTTTTATTCTGTTAATGCTTAATAAAATATCAATTAAACTTAGTGCACATCCTACACTTATTGCATCTAATTTTATCCTAGAATGATTCACTACTAATTCAATCTGTTTATTATTTATTGTAGTGGCAATTCTTTAACCTATGATGTTTTTTACCTTTATTACATCCTATTACATAGAATATAGATTTGCATCCAAATTATACATCCTACCTGACACAGAGCACATTCACAGAAAAGGAAAACATGTGTCATGATCAGCTTCTCACTCCAAAATTACATTTGGCAGTGCTGGGATCTAAACTCAGGCAAACAAGGCTCAGTTCGTGAATGGGTTAATGCCAGCACAGCAGCCCCTAGTCAATTCAGCTGCCAGGCAGTTCCCAGGCCCTGAGATAGAGCCCTGTATGTTGACTCCAAATTGTGCTTAATGAAGTTATTCATTTTTTATTCATTTACCATTTATTTTATTGACTGCTACAGCACATGGAATATTTACTACATTTATTAAATAAGATATAGAATTGCCTATGCATGAAACTTCACACCTGACACCCAGGACTTTCACAGAAAAGGAAAACATGTGTCACCCTGTGTCTTACTGCACGATTCAATTTTTGTGAGTACTGGCATCTGAACTCACAGCCTACAAGGCCCAATTCATGAATGGGTGAGTGTCAGCATGCTAGCCTGGGGCATGTTGAACCGACAAGCAGTTCCCAGCATCTGAGATTGAGCCCCAGGTGTTGACAAAACAAGAACAGATTGACATGCAGATGGTAGTACTCAAATAAATACAGATCTTTATAGAGTGCCAGAGATGTCTATACATTCATTATTCAGTTATATAGGCTACATTCCTATTAATTCTTGGGTATTTATTATGCCTCCATGTAATTAATATTACTGTTTTCATCCTTAATGAATTATTAATTAAATCTACCACTCTCCCGAAACTATTGTGTCCACATAATTAATAGTATTCTTTTAATGTGCCAAAAAATATTCATTAAAATCCTTCTGACTCCTAAAATCACTCTCTAATTTTATACTAGTATCATTCAGGAACAACCAATTAAACCTTGACATTCATAATCTTCCATCGGTATTCCTATGAATAGGAACGAGACTCTTAGGATCTCCCTCCATTCGTAGGGGTCAGGACCCAGCTTCGAACACAGGGCCTATGTTGTGGTGTTGGCCCATGGCTTCCCTGAAAGCCCGACAGCCTTCAGCAATGGCAGGTTACCAACACATTTCAGCCCTGTCTTTTAGACCCAGGATGGTCACCTTGAAAAGAGAACAAATGTAAAACCGGCAGACATCTGAAAGGTACTGGGTTTTTTTCTGTGTCGCTTTATTTATTCATTTTTCCTGTCAGCCTTTGAGGCCCAGGAACCTAGGTTCGGCTGCGGGTCCAGTGGCTACAACCCAGCCTAGAGTGATCAAAGCTGAGGCAGAGCTGCCATTGAGCTTGACAAAATAAAAATACATAATACATACATGCATACATACATATATACATAAATACATTACAAATATTTAAATAATTATTAGGCTACTTGGCGTATTCCCGCCATTTTTTCTGCCAGGCCTGGGATTTGAACTCAGGGTCTGGGTAAATCTGCAGTACTGTGGGGGAAGGGAAAGCTCACAATGCTGGAAGACAAGAAAGACAGGCCTGTTCCCAGGGTCTGAATTCAAGACCTAGCACTGGCAAAAATAATATTTGTATACATTTTAAAAACATGATTTAGGGGCTGGGAAGGTGGCTCGGTGGTAGAGTGCTTGCCTTGCATGCCTGAGGCCCTGGGTTCAATTCCTCAGCACAACATAAGCAAAAAGAAAAATGCCAGAAGTGGCGCTGTGGCTCTAGTGGTAGAGTGCTAGCCTTGAGCTGAAGAGCTGAGGGACAGTGCCCAGGCCCAGAGTTCAGGCCCCATGACCGGACCCCCCCAAAAAATAAATAAATAAAAATAAAAACATGATTTATATTTACATATGCATGTTTATGACATATTGCATTTAGTGTAGGTATTCATTTTATTTTGTTTTTTGTTTATTTATTATATATTTTAGAGAGTGTGATTACATGTATAACATTATTTACATCCCATTAAATAGAACACAGATTTGCCTATGTATTATACATCATTCCTGAGACCCAGGACTTTTACTGATAAGGAAAACAAGTGGGACAATTGGCTTCTTCTACCACGATTAAGTTCTTGGCAGTTCTGTGATTTGAACTCTGGTCCTAGAAGGCCCACTTCATGAATGTGTCAATGTTAGCACACCAGTCTGATGCAAGTGAAGTTGTCAGGCAAATTTGAGTACCTGACATAAAGCTCTAGGAGTGGCCAATATATAAACAGATAGATATGTATATTGCAGGGTGTGTATTTACATATGTATATGTATCTATAAATAAAGGTATAGAGAGAGACAGATAGACATTTAAATAGATTCTACTGTATACTGATGTCTATATCTTCTTTTTATATACTCTATTATGATGAATTATTTGGTCTAAAATTATGCCTCCATTAATTAATCACAGTGGGAGACAATAAAATATTAAATTAATCAATGACCTATATTTATTGCGTACAATCTTATACTACAATGACTAGCTAATTAGTAGTTCAATTGCTACATTACAAAGATTCTATTATTGTTCCTATAGATAGGAACGAGTACGTGGAAGTCCCAGGATCAAACTCAGGGCCTTGGTTTCTGGGTTGGGCTGAGGCTTCACTGACAGCCCGCCAACCTTCAGCCATGCAAGGTCATGTACAATTTTCAAGCTGAGTCATTGAGATCCAAGATGATCACAGTGCAAAAGAAACAAAGTTAAAACTGTTGTCTAAAACTTCCTGGTTTTTCCTCCTCCATCTTGGTTGGTTTATTTTTTTTTTGTCAGAGCTGGGAGTTGAACACGGGTCCTAGGATCCCTGGATCATCTGTGGGTGTAAAAGCTACACCCCAGCATAGGATAATCAAGGCTGAGGAAGAGTTGTGGCGACCAAAGTTCAAGCTCCGTGCCTGCCACTCCAAAAAAGTTAAGGTCCTGGATAGGAGTTTGGGCCATTTTATCTGCCATACTTGTAATTTGAACTCAGGGACTGGGTAACTCTATTGTGCTCTGGGTGATGTGAAAGCTAACCTCCTAGAAGAAAAAAAAAATCCAGAGCATTACCCAGTGTGTGAATTCCAGCCCTAGAACTTGCAAAAATATTATTTATATACATGTATAATATATATCAAATATATGTAGTTGCATAGATATTACATATTGTACCTAGGACACAATATTACCACAGAAAGGAAATCAGGTCAACATTGGCTTCTTACTCCACCTATTGACTTTGGCACTGCTGGGATTTGAACTCAGGGCCTGAAATGCCTAATTCATCAAGGGGTCAGTTTAAGCACAGCAGCCTCAAACAAATTCAATGCCAGGAAGTTCCCAAGACCTGAGTTCTAGCCCCAGGAGTGGTCAATACATAAATAGATAGATGTGTAAGTTGCTGCAAATACATGTATATATATATATATATATATATATATATATAGAGAGAGAGAGAGAGAGAGAGAGAGAGAGAGAGAGAGAGAGAGAGAGAGAGAGAGAGAGAGAGATGTATATGGATATTCCACTGTACATTTAAATATAAATATATTAGAGAATGTGAGATGTCTGTATATTATTAAATGACATTTAACATATTACTAATAATTATTAGGTATTAAATTATTCCTCCATTTAATGAAGTATCATGGATTAAGGCACAATAAAGTATTGCCTTGTGTAAATGGAGCTCAGAGACAATTTCTAGGCTCATAGTTCAAACCTCACGATCTGCACTAAAAAGAAAGAGCCAGTAATTCCATGTGTCTGTGTATATATGCATGTATTTCTATCAGTGAACATCCATAGTCATTAGGAAAATAGCACCCAGCTAAGAAATTTGCTTTGAATAGAATGATATCATAGCACAGAGAGTGCTTTCAAGATAGTGCATGTCCCTGGTCAAAAAATTAAGACACTGGCTTGGCATTTGCACCATTTTTCTGGCAGGCCTGGGATTTCAACTCAGGGTCTGATTAACTCTTTGGCACTGTAGGGGAGGGGAAACTCACCATCGTTGAAGACAAGAATTTCAGACCAGTTTCCAGGGCCTGAATTCAAGCCCCAGCCCTGGAAAAAATAATATTCATACATGAGATCTATTTACATACATGTGTTTACTCTCTATGACATTTATTACCCTTATTTATTTTTTATTTATTTTATTTAGTATTATTACATATATCACATTTATTTCATTTATTACATCTTATCACATGGATTTATTTGCATATGGATTATACATCATCCTGAGACCCACAACTTTCACAGAGAAAGACAAAAATGGGTCAAAATTGGCTTCTGACTCCACATATAAACTTTTGGCCATGCTGGGATTTGAACTCACAGCCCACAATGCACAAATCATGAATGGGTCAGTTGTAAAACAAAAGCCTTTGGCAAACTGAACTGCCAGCCAGTTCTGAAGACCTGTGATCAAGCAATAGTAGTGGCGGATAGATAGATAGATAGATAGATAGATAGATAGATAGATAGATAGATAGATAGATAGATAGATAGATAGATAGATAGATAGATAGATAGATAGATAGATAGATAGATAGATAGATGTGTAGTTTGCTATGTTTATGAGAGAGAATGCGAGAATATTGGATTATATATATTATGAATTATTAGTTATTAAATTATGCCTCCTTTTAATGAAGTATCATGGTTGAATACTTATTAAAACATTAATGTAAAAGTAGTCAGTATTCCATAATTGGGAGTATCATACCATGTTGCTAGAATGGAAGACATTATCCAATACTTTTTGTGTGGCATTCTATAAGAGAATTATTAACTAATTGCAAATTTAATTGTTACTTTCATAACATTTCATTTGGTATTTTCATGGATAGGAATGATTTTCTCAAGATCTCCCTCCATTTGTAGGGGGCAGTACTGTCACTTTAACTCCAGGCCTGGGTATTTTACTTTGAAATGCAAACGATTGGAATTACACTGTGAAGACTTCAGATTGTCAGGATGAAAGAAAAGAATGAGAAGGAAAGAAAGCCAAGTGTCAGTGGATCCTACCTGTAATCCTAGCTCTTCAGGAGGCTGAGAGGTAGAGAATGCCAGTTTAAATTCAGCCAGGACAGGAAAATCCACCACACTTTTATTTCTGAGGGATTACAGGAATAAAAAATCCCCAGGAATGGGGCTATGGCTCAAGGGCAAAGCGATAACCTTAAGCACAAGAACTCAGGGACAGTGCCTAGGCTCATAGTAAAACTCCCGAACCTGGCAATTAAAAGAAAAGCCAGTAACAACATGTCTCCCCATGTATGTATGCATGTATTTCTATTGGTGAAGGTCCAGAATCCCTATAATGAAAGGCATCCAGCTAGGAAATTTGCTTTGAATAGAATGATTTCATAGAACAGCGCATCTTCTGGGGCTCCTCTCACTGTTCCCATTGTAGCCTGAGGTTTTCTCCACATCAGGGACTGCTGGACGAAGACTTCCTCATTGTTGGAACAGGCAGACAAAAGGCCTCTCTCCTGTACAGCTGAGTGACCAAAAAACTCTTTCTAGGCCAATTAGTGAGGAGTGTGGGTGGGCTCTAAAAAGGCCTCTTTGTACCTCAAGCTATCTCTCTGCCGAGAGCTCTGTTGTGACAGGAAGACTTCATTTGTGCCACCTCCCCTGGCAGGCCAAGTTCCCTGCACTTATCCTGTCTTGGTTAGACTATGTTCCAGTGTTGAAATAACCTGCTACAATTAATTCAAGGGTCCTTTTGGCAGACAAGTATGGAGCTGAACCTAATAAAATGATTCATTATTAGCAATGATGCTTCCCTGGGTTTCCAGAAGCTTGCTAAATCAAAGTACATGTGTAATATTACTATGCTTCATGTCATCTAGGGCTGGTGAAACTCATCAGGTTTTGAAATTTTGACCTATCTTAGTTGGGCCCTGGGTGGCTGTGTTTCAGGGTTGAACACAGGACCTGGATACTGACCATGAGCTCAGAGCAGAAGCTCAGTGCTTTATCATTTCTTGTCACAGCTTCACTTCTGTTAACTCTGTGTGTGTGTGTGTGTGTGTGTGTGTGTGTGTGTGTGTGTGTGTGTGTGTGTGTGTGTGTGTGTGCATGTATGTGTGTTCATACACTTGTCCTGGAGCTTCAACTCAGGACCTGAACACTATACCTGAGTTTCTCCTGTACAAGGATAGCACTCTACCACTTGAGGCATCCAGCCACTTCAGGCTTTTTTCTAGTGTAGTACTAAGGAATCAAACCCAGGGATTCATACATGCAAAGCACTCTACTGCTAAGACACATTCCCAGCACTCTACTTCAGGTTTCTTCCTTTCTTTTGTTGGAAGTTGGAAGAATTTAAGGTTAGGCCTGGGTGCTGCCTTGAGCTCTTTAGCTAAAGCCAATCACTCTACCACTTGAGCAACAGCACCCCTTGAGGTTTTTGGTGGGTCACTGGAGAGAAGCGTCTCAAGGAATTTCCTGCCCAGGCTGGCTTTGGACCCTGATCCTCAGCTCTCAGCATCCGGAGTACTTAGGATGACAGGCACAAGTCAGCAGCAACTAGCTTCCACTTCAAGTTCCTAAGTAGTGAATAGGAGATAAAAGTCTCATGGGACCTTTTGTGTCTGGGATAGTTTTGAACCCAGAACATCATATCTCAGCTTCCTGAGTAGACAGGATGACAGACCTCAGCTACTGCACTCCTAGACTGTAACACTCTGTTGCAAGGGGGTCCTTGCCTCCTTGTGGTAGGGTGCTACCCATGATCCCCACAGGTAAACGTCAGTGGCTAGGCCCTGAGTCCAAGGTTCAAGATCAAGAAATATAATACAAAACAATTGTCTGCAGGAGACAACTCACTAGAGTTAGGTACATACATAATTTTGGCCATGAAATGGTGCCACAAGTTTCTCATCTGCACAATCATCTTACTTGTGGAGCTCTTACAAGAACCAGATAAAAAAATGCACTCCAAGAAGTACTCAGCACACAACAACTCATGAAATACTCATCACATAGCTGTAGCCCACATAATATCATTAGAATTAGGGTGCTTTCATCAGTGTCATCATTCTTTCAGAAACACACCACAAATAATCCAAATTTAGATTTTGGAGGGGTGAGTTTTTGGGGGGAGGAGTCAGCCACGGGGATTGCACTGAAATGTTGGGGGTATTGTCCTAAGGCCTTTAAATCAGGCTAGAACTCTGCGACTTTAAGCCACAGCTCAGAGTTTCACAGACTTCCTGCCAAGCCTAGGTTTTAAACCCACCAGTGTAGGATCTCAGCCCCCTAGTATCTTGGATGACAGGGTGAGCAAGCCAGCAGCATCTAGTCCATGGAACTGGGTTCCAGCGGTTTACCTCTGTCTAATTCAGGTTAGATGGCAAATGTCAGCACTAGATTCCCATCTTGCTCTGTGATGAGGTATTTGCAGCCCTATCCATATATAGTTGCAGTCAGAACATTCTATCTTTTCCTTTTTTATTTTTTGTTTTGGTGGCAGTCCTGGCTCTTGAGTAAGGGTCTAGCTCAAAGCTAGTGCTCGAGTGTTTGAGCTACAACAAAACTTCTGGATTTTTCTATGCAAATGGTAGTGAGGAATTGAACCCACGGCTTCATACTTACTAGGCGACACTCTACCACGGTGCCCCAGTAGTCACAAGTTTATAAACAGATAAATGTGTAGATTGGTAGACAGATAGATAGATAGATAGATAGATAGATAGATAGATAGATAGATAGATAGATAGATAGATAGATAGATAGATGTAGATATATTTAATGAGAGATGTCTGTAAATTATGAAATTGCATATATGATATTTCTATCAAATATTGCCAATTAAATTAAATATTGCCAATTAAATTATTCCTTCCTTTTTTAGGTATCATGATTGACTACATAATAAAGTATTAATTGAAAATTAGTCAATGTAGTATACCTGTTGTGTATAATTTTCTAATATAATTGTACACTAACTACTAATGTAATTGTTACTTTTACAACATTCCATTTGTACAGATGTCTATTGGAAAGCATTTCTTAGAATCTCCTGACAGCCATTCATTAGTGGGAGTCCCGGGATTCAAGCTCCAGTCCTAAGTTGCCGATTTCGGCTTGGTTTCGATAATAGCCTGCCAAACATCAGCAATGTAAGGTCATGTACATTGTCTGGGCATTGTTATTTAGACCCAGGATGGTACAATACAAAGGAAAAAAAAAGTGTGATCCCCTCATTGAACTTCTCAGTTTTAATTTTTTCCTTTTTATTTTTTTTTTGCCAGCCCTGAGATTTGAACTCGGGACCTAGGATCCCAGGATTGGCTTTGGCAGAGATGCCAAGACCTGAGTTCAAGCTCGGTACTTGGCTTAAAACCAAACAATAATAATAATAATGATAACAACAACAATAACAATAATAACATGGCCCTGGCTTGGTATTTGCACCATTATACTGGCAGGCCTGGCATTTAAACTCAGAGTCTGGGTAACTCTGTGGCACTGTGGGTGAAGGAAAGATCGCCTTCCTTGAAGACTAGTTCAAAAAAGTTCCAAGCGCCTGAATTGAAGCCCCAGTACTGGAAAAAATGATACTTACATATGAGATCTATTTACATACATGGGTTTACTCCATATGACATTTATAACCATTATTTATTTAGTATTATTGCACATAAATCATTTATTTTATTACATCATATCACATATACTGAGACCCAGAACTTTCACACAGAAGGAAAAATATGTGTCAAAATTGGCTTCTTACTCCATGAATACATTATTGGCCATGCTGGGATTTCAACGCATGGCCTAAAATGCCCAATCCATAAATGGGGTCACAGATTTAGCACACCATCCTCCAGAAAACTGAGCTACCAGGAAGTTCTGAGGACCTATGATCAAGCCACAGTAACGCCAAATATATATACATATATACATACATATATATATATATATATATATATATATAGACAGAGGGAATGTGAGGATACTATTAAATTATATGTTATTACAAATTATTAGTTATTAAATTATGCTTCCATTTAATGAAGTATTGAAGAGTTGAAGTAACTCCATTTTGAGGCAGCAGCCATTCTGTCCTTTATGTTAAATTATGAGTGACCCAGAGCAAACATAAATTCCAGGAACTGACTTGTCCATGTTGAAGTTAACCAGAGCTCGCATAAATCCCAAGGACAGAGTTATCTGTGGCCACAAACTTCCCTTGCTTCACAGATAACCCCCTGCCCTTTATTGCCCTAGCCCAAATGGTCTGATAACACCCTGCCCTTTAATGCCCTAGCCCAAATGATCTGATCACCCCCTATCACCCCTTATCACCCTAGGATGTCCTGTTAACACATCTGGTTACTGTAACTTTGTAGTTTTTGCCTTTATAAGCCCTATGAAATTTCAGCTCGGGGCTTCCTCCTAAGCTCCACTGTGTCGGTGTGTAGGACGAGGCCTGAGCTGCAGCCTCACTGAATAAAGCCTTGCTTTTGTATTTCGGAATGTCCAACTCTCAGTGGTCTTCTTGGTGGGGGTCCTGCGACGGGGGCACTTCAGTATCATCATCTAATACTCATAAAATCATTAATAAAAATCAGTCAATATCCTTAATCATACCATGGTGCTAGAATGGAAGATATAAATTCAATAATTTTTCTGTAGAATCATGAATTAACTGCAAATTTAATTATTACTTTCATAACATTCCATTAGCATTCACATGAATAGGAATGAGTTTGTTAGGATCTCCCTCCATTTGTGGGTGGTAGTCCTAGCATTCAAATTCCAGGCCTCGGAAGTTTACTTCTAATACAAACCATTGGAATGACACCTTGAAGATTTCAGATTGTCACGATAAAAAAGAACAACAAGAAGAAAAGGAAGCCAAGTGTCAGTGGCTCTTGCCTGTAATCCTAGCTCCTCAGGAGGCTGAGATGCCAAATTGAATTCAGCCTGGGTAGGAAAGACCTCGACACTCATATTTCTTAAGAGATCACAGGAAATCAAAATAAAATAACAACAAAAAAACCTTGAGTGGCCCTGTGGCTCAAGTTGCAGAGCACTACCCTTGAGCAAAAGTCTCAGGGACAGGGCCAGGATGATGGGCATTCAGCAGGTTGGCCATTCCCAGCCCCTCAAACTGGGCAAGCTGGAACAAGCCCTCACAGAGTACTAAGTCTGAGCAGGCAGCTTGAAAAATCATTCTTCACTGCAATTTAAGAACTGAAGCCACGAAGGCTTTGCCTGGGCTGGTGTGTGCAACTGGTATGTACAACGGGTGCATTATGTCCTGGCACTTCTCAAGGGAAACCACAATTCTTAGGCTGTAGGTATTGTTGAAGGTTGTGGCTCTATATCCTCTATCCCTCATTAAGATGTGAGCCTAGGTCTCTGGGGCCTGGTGGCCATCACTCATTCATCATTCTTTATTGCTGAATCTCAGGCTGGTCCCAAATCCTGGGAAAGATAGGAAATAGCCAGCAATTTCTGTGCCAAAAGGGGTAATCCAATAAATCCCACCATCATAACTCCCATTAGAAGTAAGCCTTGGGCTTCGAATGTGGCTTACTGGTAGAGTGCTTACTTAGCACACATGAAGCCCTGAGTTCGATTCCTCCCTACCACAGAAACAGAAAAAGCCAAAAGTGAAACTGTGGCTTAAGCAATGAAAGTGCTAACCATGAGCAAAAAAAGGTCAGCAACATGCCCAGACCCTGAGTTCAAGCCCTAAGATTGGCAAAAACAACAACAACAACAACAGCAGCAGCAACAAAAACACGTGAGCATAGTGAGACATATTCTTCTGGGACTTAGAGGAGGGCCGAGGTTATGGGTAATAGGTAGAGGGCAGGTGCTGTTTGCTCACTCCTGTAACCTTAGCTACTCAGGAGGCTGAGATCTGAGGATCCCAAATGCAAGCAGGAAAGTCTATATGAGATTCTTTTCTCCAATTAAACACCCACAAAGCCAGAAGTAGAGCTGTGGTTGAAGTAGTAGAGTGCTAGTCTTGAGAACAAAAGATCAGGGATAGCATCCAGGCCCTGAATTCAAACCCTACGAGTGGCACAGGCACACGCACACACACACACACACACACACACACACACACACACACACACACACACACACACACACACACACACTCACACCAAGATAGAGAATTTGACAGTCAACCTGCACAAATTCCACCTCTAGAAACTCAGTATTTTTTTTAAAAAAGATGGAGAAGGAAAGGAAAGACTTGCTCCAGGAAGTGATATAACCAGTGCCAAAATTCCACAGGAGTTCTAAGTTGTGGAACAGGACAGAGAGCCTCAGGCACAAGGTACAGCCTGAGCAAAGGTCCTGAGGTGTGGTGTAGAGCAGGTTGTGTGGATGGAATGATGATTTTGTGGCTTCAGACAAGTCTGACAGAACACTGAAGGCTGGGTCAAGATTTGTACTTGAGTCACAAGTAGGGCAGAGGGTGGGGTCCCAGAATGAGGCCCAGGGAAATATTAGCTTGACATTTCACCAAAGACCCCAGCCAATTTCTGTGGCTGGAAGCCTATTTTTCACAGCTCCTGACCCTCAGGCCCTCTTTGCATGGAGGAGTCAGGGCAAATGCAGGGAAGAACTCTTCTTAGGAAAAGCTAATGCCACCAGTTGCTCAACCCCCGTAAATCCTAGCTACTCAGGAGATTGAGATCAGAGATTGTGGGTCAAAGCCATCTCAAGGGAGGAAAGTTAGTGAGACTTTCTTGCCCATGAACTAACAAAAGCCAGAAATGGAGCTTTGGCTCAAGTGGTAGAATGTCCTCATTGAGAGAAAACGTTAAGAGACTACAGGCCAGACAGTGAGTTCAGGCCCCAGTACTGGCACCTAAAAAATAAAGAAAAGCTTTCAGGAGCTCCTAGTCCACTGTGGTGAATGGACAGATAGGCCAGGCATGGGTGGCTTATGCTGGTCCTCCTAGCACATCAGGAGGCTGAGATGTGAGGATTGCCATTTAAAGCCAGCCTGAGAAGGAATGTCCGGCAGACTCTGATCTCCAAGGATCCACCAGAAAACCAGAAGCGGCTGAAGAGCTGAGAGATGGTGCCCAGGCCCAGACTTAGAGCCCCATGACCAATACCTGGCCTGCTTTGACCTCATGTTGTGGCTCTAGCAAGTACTTTCCAATGGGCTCCTGATGGTCTTCCAATGTCTATGTGTCCTACAAGTCTTGAGAGCAGCCTCCTTGAAGGCCTGTGCCTACAGAGCAGGACACAGTACCAGAAAAGGTCATGCCTTGTGGCATGCAGGTCATCTGCCGTTCATCAGAAGGGCATCTGTCATGAGTGCGGTGTGGATCTAAGCACTAAATCGACATCTCAGACCACGATTCTGGGCCAGAAGGGGTAGACCAGTTAAGGCCAGCTCACAAGGGAATCACAAGAATGTGAATTTGTCAGGCACACCTTGGGCAGGTTTTGAGTTGGGCTCATGAAAGACTTGTAGGCTGAGGAACAAAAGCAGGTTGGCTTCTGCTTATAGCAGTCGCTATATTCCAGGAGTCCCAGGACTCGGAGCCCTGCTTAACTCACCAGTGTTCAGGGCAGATGAAGGTCTGCAATCATGGGACAACTACAAAGGAGCATCCATAGTGTCCTTCCCTTGGTTCTATGTTCCCATGCTGGGATGGAGGGGCAGGTTCCATGCAATTTACTGCCATAGACCAGACCCCTCAGCCCAAGAAGGAGAAACAACTGATGTGGCTTGAGAGTTTATTATGATTATGCCTCAGGA
Source organism: Dipodomys merriami (assembly GCF_024711535.1). Lineage (NCBI taxonomy): Eukaryota > Metazoa > Chordata > Mammalia > Rodentia > Heteromyidae > Dipodomys > Dipodomys merriami. The sequence goes on from NW_027206166.1 coordinate 302,626, forward strand.
CTGCCCCCAGTTCTAGCTCAGCTTATCATTACTACCTTCCTCTGTGTGTGTGTGTGTGTGTGTGTGTGTGTGTGTGTGTGTGTGTGTGTGTGTGTGTGTGCGTGCGTGCACATGAGTGCATCTTAGTAGTAGGGCTTGAATCCAGGGCCCCTGCTCTGTCCCTCAGTTTTTTCATTCAAGGATACCACTCTACCACTTAAGCCAGAGCTTTTCTTCCAGCTTTCAGGTGGTTCTTGGGAGAGGAGAGTCTCACAGACAATTCTTGCTGGGCTGCATCTGAATGTTATTCCTCCAATCTCAGCCTGCTGAACGAGCTAGGGTTATGAGAGCATGAGCCATTAGCATCTGGGCACGCATTCCTTTTTGGATAAAACAGAGTACCTATTTCCTAGCCGAGCACCCATCTACAGCTATCCCTCGTACCCCTTCCCCTACCCCTCCGGTCTTCAGAGGAGACATACCCTCCCCTGAGGACAAAGAAATAGGATGCACTGACAATTTTTGAGCATTATGGTCTCCACAGTCAGGTGCTGCTGGGAGCTGATGTAGAGGTCAGCGATCTAGGCCAAGGCAAGTAGACAGCTCTTAGAACAGAAAGTAAGAAAAGACATCCATGCAGCTGGATGTCAGTGGCACATGCCTATAATCCTAGCTACTCAAGGCTGACACTGGAGGATCAATCAAGATTCAAAACTAGCCTGGGCATACTCTTATCTCCAAAGAATCACCAAAAAGCTGGGAAGAAGTAATTCTATAGTTCAAGTGTTAGAGCACCAAACTTGTGCAAACAAGCTAAAGGTTACCACCTAGGCTCTTCAACCCTTGGTAAACACATACAAACACACACACACACACACACAAACACATACACACACACGCACAAACACCCCCCCCCACACACACACAAATATGCATGCAAAATCAGAGATTTCTACACTGTAACCTTTGGGTATTCTATACCTTTTTCCCACTAAGTCTGGTGGTTGTTGGCCTAGGAGTTCGATGCATCCAACACCACCAGACATCTATAATTTTGGGGAACAGAATGGCTAGAATGTCAGCCTTCCCCAGTCCCAGCTCCTTGATTCGGTCTTGTTCTATCCAGGCCCTGGTCTATCCAGGGCCTTTGGGGTTCCATTTACAGACTTGCCAAGATCCTTTAAAAAGACATCATATGCTGGGCAGTTGTGGCTCACGCCTGACATCCTTGCTACTCAGGAAGGTGAGATCTGGCTTACAAGCCAGCTTGGGCAGGAAAGTGTGTGAGATTCTTATCCTCTATGAACCATCAGAAAACAAGAAGTGTCCCTTGGCTAAAGTGGTAGAGTGCAAGCCTTGAGAAAAAGAGCTCAGGGACAACACTCATGGACAATAACAAGGAGAGGCATTGCATGTTGGCTTTGGGATTGGCTTGGGCCAAATATTGGAAATTTCAAGTGCACCAAGATAAAGCAGTACCTCCTCTAGTCCCATGTTCCTCTATCTTCTCCACCCCCTGCCCTTGGCCGGGCTTTGGGTCAGGATGGCTCTGGCTTGACAGGAGGACTCCAAGGAGGAAGATCCCAGACCAATTGCCCCGGGTCCTTCCTCCTTGCTTACCCTGCTGCTTCTGCTCTTTGCCATAGACGTTCTTCCTGAAATCCATCCATGAGATCATTGAAACCAACACAGTGGTGAGTGGTGGGTCCAGCCTAACTCTGGGAAGTCAGAGATGGAAGTCAGTTTGGGACTAGGAGCTTCTACCCTCGGTGTGGGCTGAGGCCAGGGCTGACATTTATTTCATTCTGAGACTTGCAGGAGTAGGGAGACAGTGTAGACACAACATTGAGTCAGATAAGATGGGAATCTGTAGGACGACTTGTGTGGGGGAAGCTGTGGGGCTCAGGGGGCCACTGTTCTTGGTACTCCTCTCTCAGATGTCCCTCTCCCTCTCTCATCCCTCAATTGTAAAAGAGAAACTTTAAATAAGGGTGTTGAAGAGGGTGCAGGGGATTATTTCTGTGTGAACCAGACTTGTGCTTCATATTCATCCTAGCCCCTACTTCCTATTTATCTGAGGAATGGCCATATGGGTTTGGGGGCAGGAGATCATCCTAGTTGAGAATGTGGCTCAGTGATAGAGTGGTTGCCTAGCAAGCCTGAAACCCTGGGTTCGATTCCGCAAAGAAAAAGCTGAAAGGGGAGATGGGGCTCAACTTGTAGACCACCAGTCTTGATCAAATAGAGCTCAAGGACAGTGGACAGGCCCTGAGTTCAAGCCCCATAACTGGAAGAACAAATCTTTGTGGAGGCGTTTTTTTCCCTTTGGAAACGATTTATTCTTTTTGATAAGCATAACATGGGCCTCTTCCCTGGCTACCAATGAGCCATTAGATGTTGCTGGAATTTGGGCCTCCTCCCAGCATCATCTGCTCTACCAGGCCCATAGTTTACCCTTCCTATCACCAGGCAGATGGAGGCCTAGAGAAGCCCACCTGGCCACCTAGTTCTGGTGGCTGCTGAGGATTTTGGGACTCAGTAAGTCACATAGGGAGTCACCATCCCCATCTGTCTACAGAAAACAGGTACAGAGCACTGCAAGCCTGAGCACACCAGCTGTGGGCAGTTCTGCATGTGGGGATCTGCAGTAGGACATGCTTTGTGGCGGAGTCCTGTACGGGGCAGGGAAACTTGACCTCTCCTCTTGCAGTTTCCACACTATCCTGAAATTGCAATTATTCAAAACCTTTCTGCTTCTCCATGATTTTGACCATCCAGGAGCCTGAGGCCTCTGAAGCAGCTGCACTGGTGGGGAGCTCAGCCTTTGTCAGCATCTGGAGTCCCGTGTAGGAGCGACAGAAGCTCTGGCAGCTATCTACTCTTCATATTCTCCTGGGATAGCTGGCACATGCACTCAGCTTTCTCCTGACACAGCTGATCCAGAATGAACATCTGTCCTTTACATGTCAGGAGGGACTCCTGGATGGTGCAGATATGTGCTGACAGCTGGTTACATCGATGGTGGAGCTCATCTGCAGGACTCTGGAAGTCCACCTCATCAGGAAGGTTGTGGATGAAGAATATTTTCTTCTTGGACACCCACGTGTCCCACTTCCCATCCTCACACATGCTGTGGTGGCAGCTCATTGGGCGGGGGACCTGTGGCTCCAGCTCTATCTGGCACTGAGCTGTCGGTGGGAGGGGGAATGCCTGCAGCAGTCTCGCCGCTCCTGTGGCAGGAGTATGCCCCTGTGGATCGCAGCCTCCGAGAGTGCTAACAGCTCCACGTCCCTCTGAGTTTGGGGGACATCTCCATACTCTGCCATGGGCACATCGAGGAGAGTCGCTTCCTCAGCTTTTGCTTCTCCAGGGTTCACAGCTTCTCCTTCCCCAGGGAAAGCCAGGAAAATCAGCTGGGCCTGCATGTGCTCCTCCTCTGGACTGGTCACATCCAGGCACTTGAAACTTTCCTGCCACTTTGGGGGCACCATCTCTTCCCCCCAGTTGGTCAGACCCTGCACATGTTTCAGCTGCTCCAACAGCTGGGTCTGCCTCTGCAGGTGCTACTGCAGGACCTACTACTTGGAGCACAGCTGCTCATTGTAGGCTATGTGCTGCTCACAGGTGACTCTGAGCTCCTGCAGCTGGGCCAGAGACTGCTCCTGCTGCTCCTGGAGCTCCTGAGTCACTTGGCTTTCTCTCTTAGCTACCTCTTTCCCTTCCTCTATCTTCTCCTCTCAGCAGTCCAGCTGTTCCTGTAGATGTTTCTTCACCTGCTGCTCTGAGTCCACGATGCTGGTGAGCTCCTCCTTCTCACTGCTCACCCTGTACAGAGCGTCCTGCAGCAAGGCCAGCTGTTCATCCAGCTGTGGGTTTCATACACATGCACATCGTGGGTCTCGGGGATCTCCTGGGGATCCTTGGTTTTCTCCTCCAATCCTCCCACTTGCTCCCGCTGCTCTGCATGGTGGAGACAGAGTTTCTAGTTTTCCTGTACCTGGATGTGAAGTTGTTTCTCCAGGTTTTTCAACCCCATCTGCCTGCGGTAGGTGTGGGCCCGCAGGTGCTGCTCCTCCTGAGATGGACCCTCAGAGGGCCATGGCTTTGCCAGCTTCCTTCTCAGTTCCCCCAGCTCATTCTCTAGGTGCAGCACCTACCTTCATCCTCACTCCTTTTCCTCTGTCAGTTGGTTCACCTGCTCGGTCTGCCACCAGCGCTCCTCCTTCTGAGTGGACCTCTCAATGCTCAGGTTCTGCGAGAAGGTGTCTGTCTCCAGAATCGCTGCAGATACCTTTCAACTCAGGTTGTCCTGAAGTCTCTTTAGTACCTCACACCCCTCCAGCACTTGTTGGAACTTGCAGATTCTGTTCTTCCTGTTGCTCCTCTATATTCAGAATGCTTACACCTTCTCCTAAAATTCTGTGTTCACTTGCTGCAGGTCATAGAAGCTTCTCTTCTTTGTCTTGAGCTGAAGTGTTACATCATTTAGCTGTTTGAACATTTCGGTCACCTTCTGTAAGTAGTAACCACAGAAGCCACTATATCCAGCTCTGTCATGCGCTGCTCTGCGGCCTGTAGGCAGCTGGTGAGAGCTTCATGCTCCATTTCGCTGTCATCAGCCATGAGTTGCATGTGTGCTGGTGTTGATTGTTAATCACTTTCTGCCGAAACCAACCTCTATATGGGTGGCTTGTGGATGTCTAGCTCTGTTTTTGGTGCTTTGTGTACTTTGGCTACCTTCTCCTTCTCTTTCTCTCGTCAATCCTGCAGGTCTGTCTTTTCCTGTTTCAGTGGTTGGATCTTGGCATAGAGCACCTGGTTTCTCCTTTTGCTGTGGTCCAGGGCAGGAACCATATGTCGCTAACACCTCTGCATATTCTTGGTGGTATTGGAACCCTTGACATTCTGGACCCTAGTGGCTGTGACTGTGTACAAAGGCAGGGGAGGCCAGTGGTCAGCATCACCTATGGCCAGACCCTTGGCTGAATCACCCTTCCCAGAGATATTTGTCTTTGGGATCCTTCCCTTTTATGTATTCTTTGTTTTCTTGAATGCTGAAGGTCTGATGGAAGGATTTCTTCTGCTGGTGTTCTGGCAGTAGTTTGTAGCCCACAGCTCTCTCACGGAGTCTTGTTGTTTCAGACATCTGAGCGCTGGGATGGGAATGATGGGCTGGCCACATTCCCAGGCTCTGGGAAATCCTCTATTCTCCCACTCTCTGACTAGGTTGTCAATTTCCTATTGTACTCCAAATTCGCCTCGAGAGTCTTGTTTACCACTCAGTTACCTCTACCTTCCTCAACTGCTGGTAGTGGTGTCAACCAACAGAGGGAATCTTGGTGCTACAGGGCAGCATGGAATGTGGGTGACCACGATTCTTGTATCCCATTGGTCAGAAAGAACCATAAAAGAATGGGGGTATGGCTGGTATCTTGTGATGCAGGCAGAATGGGCGGAATCAAGATGACAGCAGCCCCTTTCCCAGGGAACTCTGTCCAATCCAGTTGGGAAGAAGAGGGAGACCTGCTTTAGCCATATAGCTGCACAGATTTTTGTGTGTATGTCTGTTTGTTGCCAGTCCCGGACATTGAACTCAGGACCCAGGCACAGTTGGTGAGCTGCTTTTGTTCAAGGCTACCCTTCTACCACTGGAGCCACACGGCTCTACTTCTGGTTTTGTTGACACTGAAGTTGGACAGGGGTCTCAAGTACTTTCCAGCCTAGGGTGACTTTGACCATGAATCTCCTTTCACAGCCTTGTAAGTGTCATGGAGGACTGCTGAGAGCCACTGGTGCCTGCTTAATCATTGGTCTTGCTGATGTTCTTGGACAGACCGGTGAGTTCCCTATCTTCGGGTTTAAGTAGTGGGAGCTGGAGCCCACAATTCGAATCCTGGTCCTGCCACCTCCAAAAGGCAGAAGATCCTAAAAACTCATTTCTATCCATATGAATACCAATGGAATGTGATGTATATCATGATTGAATGGACAGTTTTTGAATGATTCTAGGATAAAATTATACACAATTATATTCTAGGACACTGATTGATTTTAATCAATACTTTATGAAGCATTTAAAAAATTACATTCATTAAATGGAGAAGTAATGAAATACCTAAGAATTGGGCATCACATAGCACAGAGATGCCATTTTTTTCTGCCAGGACTGAGATTGGAACTCATGGTCTGGGTAAATCTGTTGCACTGTGTAGCAAGGGGAGGCTTGCTTTTTTGAAGTCAAGAAATTCAATTCTGTTCCTAGGCCTGAAATTGATCCCCACCCCTAGAATACATCCTATTTGTGTACATTTTAAATATATGATTTATATTTACATACATATATTGACTCCATATTGCATTTAATGTAGTTATTCATTTTATTTTTTGTTTTGTTCATGTAGTGACCATTTATTTTATTGACTATTATGGCACATAGAATATTGATTACATAGGATATAGGTCTGCATATGTATTTCACTTCATACCTGACACACAGGACTTTCACAGAAAAGGAAAACATGTGTCACCATCTGCTTCTTACTCCATGATTTCTTGTTTGGGAGTGCTGGCATTTGAACTCATGGCCTACAGGGCCAAATTCATGAATGATTGAGTGTCAGCATGCCATACTGGGGCAAACTGAGCTGACAGGCATTTCCCAGGACCTGAGATTGAGCCCCAGGGGTTGACAAAATAAAAACAGATTGACATGCAGATGGTAGTGTGCTAATAAATATATATCTTTATAGTGAGTGTGCCAGAGATGTCTATCCATTATTCAGTTATATAGACTACATTCTTAACAATTCTTGGGTATTTATTATGTCTCCATATAATTAATGTTATTGTTTTCATCTTAATAAAATATTAAGTAAATCAGTGTTCTGAAATTACTGTGTCCCTGTAAGAAATAGTAGTCTTTTCAAAAACATAAACTCTGGGCTTGGCGCTGTCCCTGCACTATTCAGCTCAAAGCGAGCACTCTATCACTTGAGCCACAGAGCCACTTCCAGAAATAGTAGTCTTTTAATGCTTCATATTAAATAAAATTAGTCAGCCTACTGAAATCATAATGTCTAATTTTATACGAGTATCACTCATGAGCAACTCATTCAACCGTAACACTTACAACATTGAATCATTATTCCTATAAATGGGAATGGGTCTCTTAGGATCTCCCACCATCCGGAAGTGACATGACTTAGATTCGACTCTAGGCTTATATTGCTGTGCAGGACTATGTCTTCCCCAGTACCCTGCCAGCCTTCAGCAATACAAGGTGAAGTACCCTTTGGAGCTGTGTCACTCAGAACCAAATGGTCATGGTGCAAAATGTTAAAACTTCATCCCACCACTTCTTATTTGTGCATTTTTCCCCTCCATAAGGCCTGGAGGTCTAGGATCCCAGGATTGCCTGTGGTTCCAGTGGCTGCACCCCAGACTAGAGTGATGGAAGATGAGGCAGAGTTGCCATGACCTGAGTTCAAGACCTTGCTTCGCACAAAATAAATAAATAGATAGATAGATAGATAGATAAATAAATAATCTCCCTGGCTTGCAATTGGTGCTGTATTTTCTGCCAGGCTTTGGATTTGAACTCAGGGTCTGGGTAACTTTGCAGCACTGTGGACAAAGGAGAAGCTCACCGTGCTTGAAGTCAAGAAAGTCAGGCTTGCTCCCTAGGCTTGAATTCAAGCCCCAGCTCTGGGAAACATACTATTTATATATATTGTAATTATAAGATTTATACTTACTTATAGATGTTCAGTACATATCCTGTTTGTTGTGGTTATTTATTGTATTTCTGTTTTATTTATTAACCATTTATTTTATTGACTGTGATAACACGCATTCCATTTATTATTTTGATGACATCCTATCACATAGTATCTAGATTTGTAGAAGTGTTCTCAATCATGTCTGACATCCAGATCGCTCAGAGCAAAGGAAAACAGGTGTCACGCTTGGCTTCTTACTCCACGATCCAATTGTTGGCAGTGCTGGAATCTGAACTCAGGGCCTAGCAGAACCAATTCATGAATGGGTGTGTCAAAATGAGAACCTCTAACCCAGGAAACTGCCAGGCAGTTCCCAGACTCTGACATCAAGCCACAGGGGTGGACAAAATAGCCATACATGGATAGGCAGGTGGTAGTATACCAATAAATATATATTTGTATAGAGTGCCAGAGACAGCTACCTAGGATTCGATGACATCAACTACGTTCCTACCAACTATTAGGTAGTTATTATGTGCCATTGAAGGAATAGGATTCTTTTCATGCTTAATAAACTATTCAATAAGATCAATGTGTCTAATTTTAGACTAGACCTATGCATGCAGAAACTTCTCAATCATAGTTTGTTAACATTCCATCGGTATTCTGATGCATAGGAATAAGTCTCTTGGGAAATCCCCCCATTGGTAGGTGTCAGGACCAACAGTTAAACTCAGGGCCTACATTGCTGCATGAGACTATGGCTTCCCCGATAGCCCACTAGCCTTCGCCAATGCACGGTGAAGTACCCTTTGTAGACATGTCATTCAGACCCAGGATGGTCACCATAGAAAGGGAAAAAAATGTAAAAAATCCATCCCGTGGCTTTTCTCTCTCTCTCTGTCTCTCTCTGTCTCTCTGTCTCTCTGTCTCTCTGTCTCTCTGTCTCTCTGTCTCTCTCTCTCTCTCTCTCTCTCTCTCTCTCTCTCTCTCTCTCTCTCTCTCTCTCTTTCTGTGTGTGTGTGTGTGTGTGTGTGTGTGTGTGTGTTTTCCTGCAAGACTTCAAAGCCTAGCATCCCAGGATTGGCTATGGTTCCATGGCAGCCTGTCACCCTGAGGTGATTGAAGCTGAGGCAGAGTTACCACGAACTGTGTTCAAATCCCTTCCTTGGCAAATAATAATAGTAATATTAATAATATTAATATTACTATTATTAATAATAATAATAATAATAATAATAATAATAATAATAATAATAATAATAATAATAAACACCATGGCTCAGAACTCGCACCATTTTTCTACCACTGCTGGGTTTCCAACTTAGGTCTGGGTAAATCTATAGCACTGTGGAGGAAAGGGAAACTCACCATCCTTGAAGACTACAATATCAGTCACAGGGCCTGAATTGAAGCCCCAGTATTGGCAAAAATAATATACCCACCTATTTTACTTATAGGATCTCTATTTACATACATGTGTGGAATGCCTCATGCATTCAGTATAGTTACTCTTTTTAATGTGTGTCTTAGTCATGTACGCATATTGTGTTTTATTCAGCATGATGACAGACATAACTGTGCCAAAACGGAAGACGACCTATTCCCATGGCTATTGAGTTGCCTATATAGCATTCTCCATCCTCCCTGAGAACCTGGACTTTCATAGGAAAACAGGTGGATCGATGTGTTTCTCACATGAGAGTTCATCTATTGGCAGTATTGGGATTTTAACTCAGAGCCCAGCAGGGCCAATTGGCAAAAAGTTCTAGGTGAGGATACCAGCCTGTGAGCAACTAACGAGCTAGACCTTTCCCAGGACCTGACATCGAACCACAGGGAGGGCCAGGATAGTCCTAAATTCATAATTTAAACACAGGATCTATATTGACATACATGTGCGGCCATCATTTTGCATTGGGTGCACTTCTCCTTAATTTGTGTCTAATTCATGGAGGGAGGTATTGTGTATTTTACTGAGTATGGTGACAGCTATAACTGTGCTGACATGGATGACAAACTTTTCCCATGGTTACAGGGTTGCCTATGCATTCATTCTCCAGCCGAGCTGAGACCCAGGACTTTCACAGGAGAGGAAAACAGGTGCAACGACTGGCTTCTGATATCAGGATGAATCTTTTGTCAGTGCTGGGATTTGAACTCAGGTATGGGTAACTCTGTTGCACTGTGGGGGAAGGGGAGGCTCACCATCCTTGAAGACTAGAATGTCAGGTCTAGTCCGGGGCCTGATCTGAAGTCACAGCACTGGACAAAATAAGAAGCCCAGCTCTTTTAAACATAGGATCTCTATTTAAGTACAGGTGTGGTATGCATCTTGCATTCAGTGTAGTTATTCTTTTTATTTTGTGTCTTTTTCAAGGATGTATTGTGTATTTTATTGAGCATAGAATGACATATAAAACTGTGCTGACATGGATGACAACCTATTCTCATGGGTGTAGAGTTGCCAATGTTTCTTGATTCTTGCTGAGACCCAGCACTTGCACAGTACAGAAAAACAAGTGCAAGAATTGGCTTCTCACATCAAGATAAACCTTTTGGTAGTGCTGGGATTTGAACTTGGGGTCTAGGAAGCCCAACAGCCAAATGGGTCCAGATGAGCCCATCAGCTTGTGAGCCACTAAGGAGCTAAGACACACCCAGACCTGAGATCGATCCCCAGGGTGGGGATGGGGCACAATATTCATCAATTCATAAGCTGAATCTAGTATGCTAATTACCTATTTGGATAGAGTAGGAGATGTAGCGAGCTGTGTTCAAATCCTATCTACCATTTAAGTACCGATTCTTGGATCTTTCCCAATGTCTCCATTTCCTGAATGTGATTCTTATTGTCACACTACATGAACTCTTAATTAAAAGTAATTGTTGTGCCACACATCTTGCCTATCATTTCCTATGAGAATCATGCATGAACTAAACTCTTCCCTAGGCCTGAATTCAAGCATCTCATAACATTTATAGACATGTTAAATATATGATTTCTACTTACATCAATATATTCAGTCTATATCATGTTTTTTGAGTGATACATTATATTTTATCATTTATTTATTTATTTAGCATTTATTTTATGGACCGTGAGTGCACCTATAACATTTATTACATTTATTCCCATCTATTCCATAGCGTGTAGCTTTGCAGACATATTATGAACTTGTATAGAAAAGGAAAACAGGTGTCACCTTGAAATATTACACCAGGAAGAAATTTTTGGCAATGATGGGACCTGATGTGAATGCCTGAGAGGCCGAATTCATGAATGGGTGAGTGTCAGCACCGCAGCCTCTAGCCCATTCACCTGCCAAGTGGATCTCAGGACCTGGGATCAAGCCCCAGGTTTGGACAAAATAGCAGTAATTTTCTATGACGATGGAGATATATAAATAAATAAAATTTATGTATTAATTTTGGTGTCTGGTCGTGGGGCCTGAACTTTGGGCCTGGGTGCTGGACCTCAGCTCAAGGCTAGCACTCTACCACTTGAGCCACAGCACCACTTCCGGCTTTTTTTCTTTTTGCTTATGTGGTGCTGAAGAATCGAACCCAGGACCTCAGGCATGCAAGGTAAGAGCTCTACAACGGAGCCACTTTTCCAGCCCAAATATAAATTTAGATATTTAGGTACTGCCAGAGGTGTTTATCTAGTATTCAATGACATATACTACCTTCCTACTGATTCTCATGTATTTAGTGAGAACTCCATTTAATCAATAGTATTCTTTTAATACAAAATATACTATGAATTAAAGTCCATCCCTGTCCAGTGATTATTGGGTCTAATTTTAAGCAAGACAGATTGATGGACTACTCATCCAACCATGACATTAACCACATTCTTCTGGTGTTCCTATGGACAAGAATATTTTCTTAGGCTCTTCAGCCCCTTGTAAGTGGCATGACCGGGATTTGAACTCAGGGCCTAGTGTCCACGTTGGCCTATGGCTTCGCTGATAGAGCCAGCCTTCAGAAATGCCAGATGATCTACAGGTTGCAGCCATGTCATTCACATCCAGGATGGTCAACGTGCAAGGAAGGAAAACAGAAACTGCTGACCGTCCTTGGTTTGTGGCTTTTTTTCGATGCTGTTTTCATTTTCTTTTCCTGTGAGCCCCTGAGGTCTAGGACCACAGGATGGGCTGTGGGTCCAGAGGCTGCACTAACCCAGCCTAGGGTGATGGAAAATGACGAGGAGTTGCCAAAACCTGAGTGCAAACCCTGTGCTTGGCAAAAATTAATTAATTAATTAACAACACTATTGAAGGTCCCTGTCTTGGATTTCGTGCCATTTTATTGTCTGCCATGCCAGGGATGTCACCTTGGGATCTAGGTAACTCTGATGCACTTGGGGGAGCTGGAGGAAAGGAAGATCTCTTCCCTTGAATGCAAGCAATTCAGGCCTGTTCCCTAGGCCTGAATTCAAGCCCCCCCGGAGAACATAACATTTATAACCATTTTTATTTTATCATTTATACTTACATCCATACATTCAGTCTATATCTTGTTTGTTGGAATGATTAATTATATTTTATTATATATTTATTTGTTTACAATTTATTTTATGGACTGTGAGTACACCTATTACATTTATTACATTCATTCAAATCTATTCCATAGCAGGTAGCTTTGCAGACATATTATAAATATCATACCTGACACCCAGCACTTGCACAGAAAAGGAAAACAGGTATCATATTTGCAATCTGACTCAAGGAAGACATTTTTAGCAATGCTGGGAACTGAACTGAGGGCCTAGAGGCCCCATTCACAAATGGGTGAGTGTCAGCACAGCAGCCTCTAGCACATTCAGGTGCCAGGTGGATCCCAGGACCTAGGATGGAGACACAGGTTTGGCCAAAATAGCAATACCTTTCTATGCAGACAGTGGTATACAAATATATATTTAGATATGTAGATATTGCCAGTGATGTCTATCTGTTATTCAATGACATATACTACCTTCCTAGAGATTCTCAGGTATTTAGTGAGGACTCCATTTAATCAATAGTATTCTTTTAGGGGATGGGAAGGTGGCTCATTGGGAGAGTGTTACCTTGCATACATGAGTCCCGGTTTCGATTCCTCAGCAACACATGATCAGAAAAAGCTGGGAATGGCATTGTGTCTCACATGGTACCGCCCTAACCCTGAGCTGAAAAGCTAAGGGATAACGCCCAGGTCCGAGTTCAGTCCACACTACTGACAAAACACACACACGCACACACACACACACATACACACACACACACACACACACACACACACCCATACACAATGTATTCTTTTAATGCATAATAAACTATAAATTAAAATCAATCCACATCTTGTGAATACTGGATTTAGTTTTTGCTAGACTAATTGACAAACTACTCATCCAACCATAACATTGATCACATTCCTCTGGTGTTCCTATGGACAGGCAATAGTTTCTTACATTCTCCAGCCCTTTGTAAGTGGCAAGACCGGGATTCAAACTCAGGGCCTAGGTGTGCAGATGGGCCTATGGCTTCGCTGACAGCCCACTGACAGCAGTGCCAGGTGACCTACAGGTTGCACTCGTGTCATTTGGACCTGGGATGGTCACCATGCATGGAAGGAAAACTGAGAAACCTCTAACTGTTTGCAATTCGTGGCTATTTTTCCTTGTATTTTCTTTTTTTTTCCTGTCAGCCATGAGGCCTAGGCTCCCAGGATGGGCTGTGGGTCCAAAGGCTGCACAAACCCAGCCTAAGCTGATGGAAGCTAAGGCAGAGTTGCCACGACCTAAGTTCAAATCCCGTGCTTGGCAAAATAAATAAATAAATATATACATACATACATATATACATACATACATATATACATACATACATATATACATACATACATATATACATAGAAAATAAAATAAAATGAATTTAAAAAATTTAAAAATACTAATTGTGCTCTCTGGCTTGGATTTCATGCTCGTTTTTTTCTGCCCGGCCTGGGATTTGCACTTGGATTCTAGGAAAATCTAATGCACTCTGGGGGATGGAGAAACTCACCCTCTTTGAATACAAGCAATTCAGGCCTGTTCCCTAGACCTGAATTCAATCCCAACCCTGTTAATTAATATTCATCCACATTTGAAATGATTAATATCTACATATTTATGTTTACTGCATATTGCTTTGAGTGTGTTTATTTTTTGTATTATTAATTCATTATATTTGTTGACTACTAATACACTTATAACACGTATTAAATTTATTACATCTTATGAAAATTATACAGATTTGCATATGTATTATATATCTTACTTCAGACCCAGGTCATTCACAGAAATTTTATAGTAGATGATCCCATGCCAAGAAAAACACAAAGAATACACTAACCAAAGTCTAAATTATCCCTAGGCACCCCAGTGGCTCACATATTTAATCCTAGCTATTCAGGAGGCTGAGAACTGGAAGATGAAATTTCAAAGCCAATGAAGGCAGAAAAGCCTGAGAGACATCATCTCCAATTAAGTGGCAAAATGCCAGGCTACAGGTATAGCTGAAGTGGAAGAAAATCAGCTATGAACAATGAAGCCAAGGAAGAGCAAGCTGAGTTCAATTGTGAGGAGAGGGGGTTGGGAGAACAGAGAACAAAACAATACACAAATCCCACCTAATTTATGGTACCAACCAAACTGAAAAAAAAATGAAGCTTTTTCATTTGTATAAATTTGCATGAGCATATATGCTCTTAGGTACACTTCAAAGCTATGTTTTTAATAATATATATACATATATAATTTAATAATGCATATATATATTTAAATAAACTAAGAAACCAGCCAATGAATAAATACTTCTGAATTAGTGCCTTAACCATGGCACTGTAAATTATTTATACTAAAAGTGTTTTCCAAGTTTCTTTTCTCAGAATCCATCTTTAAGAAGTTTTTTCATGTGCCTGGCACCAGTGACTCATGCCTATAATCCTAACTACTCAGGAGGCTGTGATCTGAGTTTGGCGGTTCAAAGTCAGCCCAGGCAGAAAAGTCTGTGAGGCTCTTATCTCCAATAAACCACTAGAAAACCGAAGTGGCACTGTGACTCAAGCAGTAGATCGCTTGCCTTGAGCTGAAGAGCACAGGGATAACCCCTGAGTTCAAACCAGAGGACTCCCCAAAAATGTTTGTTCCTGCAGATCATAAAATTCTAACATTCTGAGCTTTAGGAAACTTTTCTGCCAGGGTCTTATGCTCTTTAGGAAAGTACTCCACTACTGAGATACATCACAGTCCCATTGTTTTCGTTTTTCATTTTACAATCCAGTTTATTCCCAAAATGCTTAGAAGTACCTACTGTCCTCACAGAAGTGAGGTTTTATTCAGAAATCCTACCTTTTGCGCTATGAGGACTCCCCTAGTGTATTTCATGGTAGGCACTGAGGAAAACTCATACGACACAAATGCAGAGAGTTTATACTTGTAGAAAAAACTCTAAATAGAAAAAATTCAACTGTCCTGATCTTCTAGGGAGAAATGTCCTTATTTTCATTCTCACTCTTCAGGGCAGATGGTCAAAATAGAAACACCAATGTGCTATGCTGAAATGTAAAAGTTTAGACCCCTTTTTTGAAAAACTCTCATATGATAAAATCAATATGTATCAAATAAAGGTGAAGTGAACTTAAAAATATTAAAAATGCTAATGAAACTCCCTGGCTTGGAATGTGTGCCATATTTTGTCTGCAAGTCCTGGAATTTGAACCCGGGGTCTGGGTAACTCTATTGCACTGTCAGGGAAGGGGAAGCTCGCCCTGCTTGAAGACCAGTAAGTCATGCCTATTCCCTAGGCCTGAATTCAAGCCCCAGACCTGGAAAACATACTCCTTATATACATTTTAAAGATAGGATTGAACTTCCATACAGTTGTTCAGTCTATATTATGTTTGGTGTGGTTATACATTATATTTTTTTATTTTTTTCATTTATTTACCGTTTATTTTACTGACACTTATGCATCCTAACTATGTATTACATTGTTTACATGCTATCATATACCATCTAGATTTGTAGATGTGTTCTCCATCATGCCTGACACGCAGAACTCTTCCAGAAAAGGAAAACAGGTGTCGCATTTGGCTTCTTACACCAAGATTAAATTTTTGGCAGTGCTGGGATATGAACTCAGGGCCTAGCAGGTCCAATTCATGAATGGGTGAGTGTGAGCACAACAGCCTCTAGCCAATGAAGCTGTGAGGTGGTTCCTAGGTGCTGAGATCGTGATCCAGGATTAGCCAAAACAGTGATACAAGGATAGGCAGACAGTAGTATACAAATAAATATATGTTGGTAAAAAGCACCATAGCCTCCTATCTATGATTGAATGACATATACTACATTCTTCCCAACTCTTAGGCATTTATTATAACACAATTAATGGAATGCTATTCTTTTCATGCTTAATAAAGCATGAAATTAAGATCAATCAGTGTCCTAGGATTATCGCATCCAATTTTAGGCTTGACCAATGCACAAACTTCTCTTTCAATTGATATTCTTATGCATAGGAATGAGCGTCTTGTGATCTCCTGCCATTGGTAGTTGTCAGGACCTGGATTTGAACCCAGGGCCTATGTTGACAGGTTGGCCTATGGCTTCCCTGCTAATCCGCCAGCCCTCAGGAATGGCAAGTCAGGTGTACTTTGCACCCATGGCATTCAGACCCAGGATGGTCACCGTGCAAAGATTTAAAAAAAAATTAAACCCCCATCCCTCTGCAGCTTGCCACTTTTTGTGCTATCCTACTTTTTTTTCTTTCCACAAGCCCTCTGGGCCTAGGATTCCAGGATTGGGTATGGGTCCCGAGGCTGCACCTAGCCTAGGGTGATCAAAGCTGAGGCAGAGTTGCCACGACCTGAGTTCAAGCCCTAAAAAAGCCACAAAAAAGAAAAAATTAAAAAAAATGATTATTTAACTAAATTTTAAAAAATAGAGCTCTCGGGTTATGAATTTCTGCCAGTTTTCTTTCCTAGACTGGGATTTGAACTCAGGAACTTGTAGCAATATGAGGGAAAGTGCAGATTTGTTACTATTTGAGTTCAAACACCGTGCCAAGCCAAAACTAAAAAATTAAGTCACTGAGCTTGGTAGGGGGAGTAGTTGTGGAGATGGGAGGTAAAGGATGGTATGGGGAAAACAAAGGAGAAGGTAACAATGCTCAATAGGAAATATACTCATGACCTTGCTCATGTAACTGTGACCATTCTGTACAACATTTTTACAATAAAAAACATACAAAAAAGAAACCATGTAGTATTTCGAGAAGCACTTTGGGGGTAAGGGGAGGATGTCTGAATAGATGTACAAAATTCTACACTGCTTTTCATTTAATGTTCAGTATGGAATTGAATAAACATAACTGCTTCCATTAAAAGATTAAGTCACTGTCTTGGAACTGGTGCCAGTATTTCTACCATTGTTGGGATTTGATCTCACCGTCCAGGTAACTCTTTTGTACCATGAGTAAAGGAAAAATTTACTGTCCTTGAGGAAAAGAAATTCAGGCTAGAGTTCCCATGGCGTGAATGAAGGCCCTGCAATGGAAAAGATATTTCTATACATGTGTAATAGATGATATATACGTACATATGTATGTTTATTACATGTTATGATTTTCATTATTGATTTTGTATTTATTTTATTTTTTATTTGATTCATTTTTATTGTTTATTTTATTTATATTATTCAAATTTACATTTTGCACATCTATTATAAAATTATACACAATAATTTAGGACATTGACTCATTTATCATTAAAACTTTCTGTGTTGAAACATGATAAATAATTAAATGGAGGTATTTGTCACAGTCTTCTCACGTTTAGAGTCTCTCCCAAGAATGAGCTTTGTCTTATTTATCTTTGGACACCTTCCTATGAGGGTGTTTTTAGATGATTTATACTGGGAAGGCTTTCTTCAGGACAGGAAACTTGTGGGATAAAATTGTAAGGGGGAAGCTAGAAATGTGGCTTAGTGCTAAAGAGCTCACTGAACATGCATGAATACCAGGGTTTGAATCTTCAATGCCACATATTCAAAAAATGCCAGACGCAGTGGAGTGGCTCAAGTGGTAGAGTGCTAGCCTTGAGAAAAACAATCCCCAGGACTGTCAAAAACAATAGGCCAGATGCTGGTGGCTCACACCTGGAAAACTACCTTCTCATGAGGCTGAGATTTGAAGACCACAGTTCAAGACAGCCTAGGCAAGAAAAGACTGTTAGACTCTTATCTCCAATGAACCACTAAAAAATCCCATGTAGAGCTGTGGCTCAAGTGGTAGAGAGTTAGACTTGACTGAATTGCTCAGAGACAGTGCCCAGGGTTGATACAAGACACACAACTGGAAAAAATTGAGGGTTAATCAAAGTACTTTTCCTATTTGCTAATTATGAGAATATTCTCTGGAAAATCAACACTAATATACACCAGAATTGGAGTCAGACCTCCAGGCTTAAGTGTAGCAGATCCACATGCCCAGCCTCACTGACTCTAGCATTGTAACCTTGTGTCCACAGGGTTCTGAAAGGTCCAATGTTGAAAGGCTTAATATGCTCCCCAAACCCTTTTGTGATAAGCAGTTGACTTGTATTGTTAATGTCATTACTCATCTGAACCTAGCAGAGTACCAGTAGCTCTTGCCCATCACCCTAGCTCAGGAGGCTGAGGTCTCAGGATCACACTGAAGCCAGCCAGGGCAGAAAATTCTGAAACTCTGACTTCCACATCTGCAAAGTCAGATGTTCAAGAGCTTCTTGTTTTTCCCTTGGTGATGAGAAGTTACTCTAAATGTTCTTAGTGTTCTTGACCCATTGCCCCATCCTGGGTTCAAATGAACTTCTCAGGATCCAAGCCCTGGCACAGTCAGCAGGAAGAACTCCAGTATAACACTGTATTTGAAGGACAGAAAACAATTTCAAAAGCCAGAACAAGGAGGCAGAATATACACACTCAACAGGGAAGTGAGCTGCAACACCACTTCATTCATTCCAGGGACAGCCAGCAATGGGGGAAACCTGAAATGTTTGTTACAGTTACACCAGGATCAGGCTTTTCTCAGCTTCCTCAAAAAATGACTAACCTTCCTCACTCAGGTGAAGAGAGCTTCAGGCTATCTTTAGGTTACCCCAATAGAGAGCCAGTTTAGTGAGGGAGAGGGGAGGAACAGAGTAGAAAAGCCCTGCTCTCTGGTCTTAGGGAGTGGGTGTTTTACTCTCCATCTATCAGATTTGAAGGACCTTCTTCTACCTCTGCCAGTCTTTTCTCCTTCCTTCATTCTCCACATCATTAATGCTAATCCCCAGTCCAAGGTGAGGCAGGGTAATTTCTCTTTTGTCCCCAAGCAGCTGAGTTAGAACCTGGTTCTGCCCTCTTAGCTCTGCGGCATTCGGCTGCCTAAGAAGTGGTAAAGAGACATTTTTTCTGCTTTGTGTTGTGTGAAGGTGATGCTGGTGTCCTGGCACACTGCAGAAACTTCATGACTGGGAATTGTTCCCTTCTTTCCTCCTGAAGTCCAAGACCAGATTCATCTATCATTTTTCTATCTGTCTATCTATCTATCTATCTATCTATCTATCTATCTATCTATCTATCTATCTATCTATCTATCTATCTATCTATCTATCATCTATTGACCTTTCTTTCTCTTTCTTTCTTTCTTTCTTTCTTTCTTTCTTTCTTTCTTTCTTTCTTTCTTTCTTTCTTTCTTTCTTTCTTTCTTTCTATGTACCAACTTCCTACCTTCCTACCTACCTACCTAACTAACTACCTAACTACCTAACTACCTACTTAGTTATCTCTTTGACATTTCTTGGGCTGAACTCAAGGCCTGGGTATTGTCTCTAGCACTCTGCTACTTGAGCCACAGCACCAATTCTGGATTTTTCTGTGTATGTGTTACTGAGGAATCGAACCCAGGGCCTCTTGAATGCTAGGCAAGCACTCTCCCACTAATCCACATTCCCAGCCCCCTCATCTTTTGTCTTAATGGTAGTTTTTACATATATATGCTACCATTTTGTGTCCCCAAGTATAATTTTCTGAATACCGCTTATTTCTATGAACTCTGATCTTCTTTTCCCCTGCCTGATTTGTGACTGTTCCTGCATTGGCCTCATAATAAAATGTAAATAAAGGCTGCTGAGAGCTTCAGTGTGCATCATATAAGGAAATAGGCCTAGAATCCTGGAAGAGAAAATCAATGGGGCTGAAATGAAGAAAACGATGCAGTATGTACAATGAGCATATCTAAAACATAAATCTGTAAATAAAAGCAGAAGTTTTGCATACAGCCCCTTTGCACTTAGGGAAGTAATATACAAACGTAAGTAAGTAGGACACTGATACATAAACTTGGCCTTCTCTTTTTGAATTTTCTTTTGTGGCCATCCTATGGCTTAAACTGAGGAAGTGATGCATTCCTCAGCTGTTTTTCACATGGCAGAGGTTCTACCACTGGCACAGCTCCACTTCCAGCCATCTGGTTCTTCAATGGACATAAGCACCTCTCAGGCTTTCCTGCATGGTCTGGTCTGTATCGCCTGCTTGGCTTTCTCTCTCAAAGCTGGAGCTCTACCCTCTAAGGCCACTGCTCCACTTCTGGTTTTCTGGTGGTTTATTGGAGACAATAAACCTTTCCTGCTAGGGATGGCTTTGAATGGAGATCTTCTGAGGAGGCTTCAAGTGAATTTCCTCAGGGATTCATCTAGGATCTGCTCCACGCAAACCTTTAGTCTAAATCTCAAGAGGTACTAGAGAAAAACGGAAACAGGAACATGCTTCTAGTGTGTCCTAGATACTTAAGGTTGGAGATACAAAACAATCATAATTATTAGATCATTTTATAGGCAAAAGGAGCAATGCAGATAGTATAAGGATCGCTCCAGCTTTCGGTCCTCATATCCTGAGACAGTAAATTCACTGCAGCTCAATGCTAAGTGACAGAACTGGCATGTCCTGTGGATATTTGCTCCTAAATCCTGTTACACTCATTTCTCACTTTTGGCTTCAACACTGTGACCAGAGGGTAAGAAGAATAGAGAAAATACTCTCAGAGAAAGCAGGTATAAAGAATGTTGGGTAGTTTACTTATAAGTTTCAAGCATAGGAATGACCTTATTAAGAAGTAAGTCCAGATTATAAAACAAAGAAGAAAAAAAAAGAAGGTGAAAGTGCCTGCTGACTATAATCCCAGCTCCTCAGGAGGCTGAGATGTAGAGAATTTGAGTTTGAAACCAGCCAGTGTAAGAAAGTCTTTGACAATGTTATTCCTAAGAGATCACAGAAAAACCCAGAAGTGGGGTTGTGACTCAAACTTAATGCAGTACCCTTGAGCAAAAGGAGCTCTTGGACCAGGCCTAGGCTCATAGTTCAAACCCAGGACTGCCCCCTCAAAAAAAACTGTACCTCAATTTCTTTGTGTATGTATGGATGTATTCCTCTAGGTGAAACTCCTGAGTAGGTATGATGAGTGGCACCAAGCAGGGAAAATTGTATTCAATATAATGAGTTCATAACACAGAGACTGCTTTTATGATATTGCATGTTCCAGGGCTCCCCTCACTGCTCCCAATGTAGCCTGAGGGGTTCTCTTCATCCCAGGCCTGCTGGAAGAAGTCTCCCTCATTGTCTGGACAGGAACACAAAAGACCTCACTCCTGTACAGCTGTACCAAATAACTCCATCTGGGCCAATTAGTGAAGCTGTGTGGGCGGGCTCTGAAGGTCAGGAGAAAAAGGCCTGTTTTTACCGTTAGCTATCTCTCTTCCCAGTGCTCTGTTTTAACAGGAGACCTTCATTTTTGCCACCTCCCATTGCAGGCCAAGTTCTGTGCTCTTATCCTGCCTTTATGAGACTATATTGCAGTGTATAAATACAGTGCTCAATATAATTCAGGAATCCTTCAGGCAGACAACTAGGGCATTGAACATAATGAAACGTTTCATCGTCGGCAATGATGGGCCAATAATGCTTCTCCTAGGTTTCCAGAATCTTGGGAAATCCAAGCACATGTTGGATATCACAAAGCTTCCTGTCATCTAGGACTGATGAAGCTTATCAGGTTTTCAAACCTTTGCCCTCTCCTAGTTGGGCCTTGGGTGGCTAGGTTTTGAGGTTAAACATAGGGCCTGGGTGCTGACCATGAGATCAGAGCTGAAGTCTAGTGCTTTACCACTTTGTCACAGCTTCACTTCTGCTTTCTCTCTGTGTGTGAGTGTGTGTATGTGCATGTGTGTGTGCATACACTAGTCCTGGATCTTGAACTCAAGACATGAGCACTGTACCTAGTTTCTCTTGTACAATGATTGCTCTCTCCCACTTGAACCACAGAGCCCCTTCAAGCTTTTTCCTAGTGATATGGTTCTGAGAAATCAAGCCCAGGGTTTCATATATGCAAAGCACTCTACCCCTAAGGCACATTCCCAGCCCTCTACTTCAAGTGTGTTAGTTTGTTTCTGTCTTTTTTTGTTGTTGTTGTCATTGTAGGAGTTGAAATCTGAGCCTGGAAGCTGTCCCTGAGCTCTTCAGCTAAAATCTTGTGCTCTACCACTTGAGCCACAGAGCCACTTCCGGTTTTCTGGTGGTTCATTGGAGCTAAGTGTCTCAAGGACGTTCCTTCCCAAGCGAACTTTGAACCATGATCCTCAGATCTCATCCTCCTGAGTAGCCAAGATGATCGGCATGAGCCACAAGCACCTAGCTTCCACTTCAGGTTTCTTAGTGGTGAATAAGATATAATAGTCTCATGGTACCTTTTGTGTCAGGGATAGTTTGGAACCCAGGCCTCAGCTTCTTGAGAAGGCAGGTGACAGACCTCGGTTATAGAACCCTAAGCTGTGACACTCTGCTGCAAGGGGGTCCTTGGCTCTGTGTGGTGAGTGCTAAGCATGAGCCCAAGAGGTATGGGTCAGTGCCTAAGCCCTGAGTTCAAGGTTCATGACTTAGAAAAAACAAGACAAAACAATTGTCTCCTGTAGACAACTCACTAGTCTTCAGTAATACATAATTTTGTCCCTGCCCTGGGGACAGATCTGAGTCTCAATATTCTTTTCTGCATAGTCATGTCAGTTGGAGTTCTTACAAGGACTAGATGAAAGTATGCACCCTTTGAAGAACAAAATACGTAACACTTTTTTTTGTCGGTCATGGGCCTTGAAATCTGGGACTGAACACACTCCTTCAGCTCTTCAGCAAAAGGCTAGTGCTCTACCACTTGAGCTACAGCGACACTTCCAGTTGTCTGGTGGTTTATTGGAGATCAGAGTTTCAGCGACTTTCCTGCCAGGGCTGGCTTTGAACCACTATCCTCACATCTCAGCCTCCAGAGTAGTTAGGAGTAGAGGCGTGAGCCACTGGTGCCCGGCTCCAAATAACCCTCTTTACAGGACTCAGCGCACAGCATCCTGTGAAAGACTCATCACCCAGCACCCAATGCAAGACTCAGCACACTGCACCCTGTGAAGGACTCAGCACATAGCATCCTGTGCAGGACTCAGCACACAGCACCCCGTGAGGGCCCCAGCATTCCAGGAAGGACTCATCCCATAGATGCATGCCACAAGCTGTCATTCGTATTAGGGTGCTTTCATCAGTATCACCATTCTTTCAGAAACACATCACAAACTGCACAAAGTTCACATCTAATGATTCAGAGGAGCATTTTTGGGGGGAAGTCAGCTACAGGGATTGCACTGAAATGTTGGGGGTACTGTCCTAAGATCTTTTGCTCAAGGCTAGAGATCTATCAATTTGATCCACAGCTCAGAGTTTCACAGACATCCCCCCAGGACTGGGTTTTAAATACACCAGTGTCAGATCTCAGCTCCCGACTAGCTTGGATGACAGGGGTGAGCAAGCCAGCAGCATCTGGTTCTCTGGGTCTGAGTTGCAGTCGTATACCTCTGACTAAGTCAGGTTAGATGGCAGCTGTCAGAACCAGACTCCCGGCTTGCTCTGTGATGAGGTATTTGAAGTCCTATCCTTATAGAGTTGCAGTCACTACATTCAATATTTTTTCATGCCCATCCTGGACCTTGAGTAAGAGTCTAGACACAGTCCCTAGGCCTTATGCTCAAAGCTAATGCTCGACTGCTTGAGCGAGAGCACAACTTCTGGATTTTTATGTGCTTGTGGTAGTGAGGAATGGAATCCAGGGCTTTGTATGTACTAGCTATCATTATACCACTGAGCCCCAGGAGTGACAAGTGTATGAACAGATAAACGTGTAGATTGGCATATATGTATATGTATATACATATATATATATACACATATATGTATGTATAAGACAAGAGAAATGTGTCCATATATTATGAAATTACATATATTATATTACTATCCATTATTGACATTCAAATTATTCTTTCCACTTTTAAGTATTATGGTTGAAAACATAGTAAAGTATTAATTGAAAATTAATCAATGTAATAAAATTGTTGTGTATAATTTTATAGTATACTCATACACTAACTACTAATTTGTTACTTTTATAAAATTCCATTCGAATGGATGTACATGGAAATGGGTTTCTTGGAATCTCCTGCCAATATTTAGTGGCAGCCCTGGGATTCAACCTCCAGGCCTAAGTTATGCTTTTGGTTTTGGCGTCCCTAATAGCCAGCAAAACATCAGCATGCAATGTCATGTACACTTTCAGGGCTTTGTCATTTACACGCAAGATGGTCACAATGCAAAGGGAAGAAAAGTAAAACCACTTTCTTGAATTTCTCCATTTGATCTTTTTCCTATTTATTTTATTTCTTGCCAACCCCAATATTTGAACTTGGGTCCTAGAATCCCAGGGCCAGCTGTGGCAGAGAAGCCAAGACCTGAGTTCAAGCCCCGTGCTTGGCAAAAAATATAATAAAATAAAATAAGGCCATGACTTGGAATTTGCACCATTTTTCTGGCAGGCCTGGGATTTGAACTCAGCATCTGGGTATCTCTGTGTCACTGTGGGTGAAGGGGAAGCTCACCCTCCTTGAAGACAAGAAATTCAAACCAGTTTCCAGGGCCTGAATTAAAGCTCCAGCACTGGAAAAAATACACACATGAGTTTAGTGAATATGATGTTTATTACCCTTATTCATTTATTATTATTACACATATAACATTTCATTTATTACATCTTATCATACATGATACATTTGCATATGAATTATACATCATACGGAGACCCAGGACTTTTTTTAGGAAAAAAATGTGTCAAAAGTATCTTCTTACTACATGAATAAATTTTTGGCAATGCTGGGATTTCAACTCACGACCTACAATGTCCAATACATAAATGGGGTCAAAGTCTTAGCACACCAACCTCTGGAAAATTGAGATGCCAGGAAGTTCTAAGGACCTGTTACCTGTTATCAAGCCACAGTAGTTCCCAATATATATATAAATATACATATATATATATATATACATATATATGTGTGTGTGTGTAGATTGCTGTATATATATATATATATATATATATATATGTAGAGAGAGAGAATGTGAGGATATTATTAAATGTTATATATATAGTTACCAATAATTAGTTATTAAGTTATGTCTCCATTTAATGATATATAGTTACCAATAATTAGTTATTAAATTATGTCTCCGTTTAATGAAGTATCATGGTTGAATACTTATGAAAGCATTAATTAAAAATTAATCAATATCCTTCCATTAGGGAAATCATAACATGGTACTAGAATGGAAGATATAAATCCAATGATTTATGTGTGGCTTTCTAAAATAGAATCATGAATTAACTGCAAATTTAATTACTTTTATAACATTCCATTATCCTTCACATAAATAGGAATGAGTTTGTCAGGATCTCCCTCCATTTCTGTGTGGCAGTCCTGGGGTTCAAACTCCAGGCCTGGGAAGTTTACTTCGAATGCAAACCATTGGAATGACACTGAAGATTTCAGATTGTCATGATTAAAAAAAGAACAAGAAGAAGCAAAGAAAGCCAGGTGTCAGTGGCTCCTGTTTGTATTCCTAGCTCCTCAGGAGCCTGAGATGTAGAGAATGCCAATTTGAATTCAGCCAGGACAGGAAAGTCTGCAAAACTCTTAATTCTAAGAGATCACAGGAAAATATCCCCATATGTTGGGGCTGTGGCTCAAGGGCAGAGTGCTACTCTTGAGAAAGAGGAGATTAAGGATAAGGCCTAGGTTGATATTTCTACCTGAGACCTGCCAAAGAAAAAAAGAAGGTAGTAACTCCATGTCTCTGTGTATGTATGGATGATGTATGGATGATATGCATTCAGCAGGTTGCCCATGACCAGACCCCCAACATGTGAATGCTGGGAGAAGCCCTCAGAGAGTACTAAGCCAGTAGCTTGAACAAAGCATCCTTCTCTGCCATTCAATAACTGAAGCCCAGAAGGCTTGCCTTGGCTGGTGTATTCGACGGGTTCATTATGTTCTGGCTGAGGTGTCCCATTGGGACATCTAGCAGCCAGCCACTGCCTCCAGGGAGACCACTGTTCCTAGGCTGTAGGTATTGTGGAAGTTTCTGGCTCCATATTCCCTATCCCTCTGTAGGACTTGAGCCTAGATCTCTGGGGCCGGTGGCTATCACTCATTCATCATTCCTCATTGCCGAGTCCCACTCTGTAGAGAGCTGCGAGAGGCCGCACCTGGAAGACGGCACCGGCTTCCGCCCTCCGCCTTCCCGATGGCGAATGCTCTCATGGTAAACAACTCCTTATATGGCTAAGGCAAAGAATCTGGCTTGCTTCCACGCACCTGAACCTATTGGTGGTTCCCACGTGGCGTATCAGGGTTGGCTACCCAGCAGGTACTTAAGGCTGTGGGGAATTCTCCCCGGGGTTGGGGTCAGAAGATTACTCAAAGGTCCTGAATAAACTGCAGAGAGAAGAGTCCGGTGTCGTGTCTTCCTTGCTGGTCGAGGCGGTAGCGACACGTGGTGGCCCATACGGGGACTCAGCTATAACCCCAACGAGGACTCAGAACTCTCTGCGGTCAGGGTGGTGCACTGGTAAGTCCCCAGGTAAAAGGGGAATCCGCGACAAGAGCGGGGAGTAAGTTCCCAGGTAAAAGGGGAATCCGCGACAAGAGCGGAGGGATTTTTGCTCTTCTTGGTAGATAGAGAGTGAGAACCCTGGGCTAGTCAATAGAGTAGCCAAAAGTGAAAGTAAAAGTTTGTTTACCAGCTTTAAATGTTTAAAACATGCGCGCTTCTTCGCACCCAATTTTTTTTGGCTCTCAATGAGCTACTGCACTCAAAAAAGTTAAAAATAAAAAAGAGTACTTTAGAGAGATTTTTGAATGAAAGTGACATCGTTGCCCCGTGGTTCGCTGTCTCCGGAAGCCTCACGGTGGCCTCTTGGGAGAAACTAGGGAGGGACCTAGATTTTGCCCCTGAACAAGGAACGCTTAAGAGCGGAGTGAGACCAATATGGAAACTGATAAGAGGCTGTCTCGAGGACCAGCGTTGCAGTGAGGCGGTAGAGAATGGTCAGTCCGCCCTAGAAATGCTGCAGGAAGAAAGATCGGAAAGGGCAGACAGCGAAAAGGAGGAGAGCAGGGGGGGGGGTTATACCCCGATTTTGCCGAACTAGAGACCTCTGAGTCTACAGACTCAGAGGAACTACAATCACTCATAGAACAAATAGAAAAAACAAAGATAAGAAAGAGGAGGAAAGAGAAGGAGAGAGAGGACCCAGATAAAGACGAATGCACGCCCTCCGTGCACCGCCCCACACCTTCGGCCCCTCCGCTCTGTGCGGAGGACCCCAGAATTGGCAGCCCCGGCTGTTCTTTCAGCCCAGGTGTGTGGAAAGCGGTCAGAACCGAGTTACATCTAGCCTGTCCAATATTTCAGGATCCATAGGGACAGCGGTATCATGAACCCTTAGATTTTAAGGTTATAAAATCTTTAGCTGAGTCTGTGCGGACATACGGAATCACAGCCTCCTTTACTGTAGCCCAGGTGGAGGCCCTAAACAGACATTGCATGACACCCGGTGATTGGAGTGGGCTCGCACGAGCTTGTTTGAGCCCAGGTCAGTATTTAGATTGGAAGGCCTTTTTGATTGAATTTGCTAGTGAAGAGGCTGCAGCCAATCAGGCTGCGGGGAACCCAGCTTGGGACAGAGATATGCTGCTTGGGCAGGGGAGATTCGCCAATCAGCAGATAGGCTACCGGGTTCAAGTTTATGAACAAATCAATAAAATTGGCATAAAGGCATGGAAGGCCTTACCAAATAAAGGTGAGGTGAGTGGCAAGCTCACCAAAATCCTGCAGGGCTCTACGGAGCCGTTTTCGGACTTTGTTGCTCATATGGTTGAGGCTGCTGGCAGAATTTTTGGTGACCCAGATGCAGCCATGCCATTAATTAAACAGCTTGTTTACGAGCAGTGCACTAAGGAATGCAGAGCCGCCATAACCCCATATAAGAATAGGGGACTAGAAGCATGGATGAAAGTTTGCAGAGAGCTGGGCAGACCACTAACTAATGCTGGATTAGCTGCTGCTGTGGTGCAATTAACCCAGAAGAAAGGGGCTGGGAAGGTGGCTCAGTGGTAGAGCGTTTGCCTTGCATGCATGAGGCCCTGGGTTCGATTCCTCAGCACCACATAAGCAAAAAGAAATGAAAAAAGCCAGAAGTGACGCTGTGACTCAAGTGGTAGAGTGCTGGCCTTGAGCTGAAGAGCTGAGGGACAGCGCCCAGGCCCAGAGTTCAGGCCTAGGAAAAAACCTATTTAAAAAACGCTACAAATTTGTCTAAACAGTTGTCTAGTTATCTTTTAGGTAATTGAACTGGGGAGTTCGACAGCCTGATGGAACAGCTCAGGGTTGCCATCGTCATGGTGAACTCGACCCGAGTGGATGCCGGATTGGCGGAGGGGTTATCTTCATGGATCTCCGCTGCTATGAATCATCTTCAGGAATGGGCGGGTTTGGGAGCCCTGACAGGCCTCCTGCTGTTAGCCTCCTTGGTATGTCTGTGGTGCATTTGCCAAATTAGAGGTTCTCAGCGTCGCAGTGCAGCCATGATTATCCAAGCCTTTACAGTCATTGGAGCAGGTCAGTCCCCCCAAGCGTGGCTTGCCACCCTAAAACAATGAACAGAGATTGCAAAGCCAAAGTACTGCAGTCGAGAGGCATGAGTTTTGCCCTCAAGGAGAGCATGTTTGATTGCACACGGGTTCGATTCGCCTTTTTCCCGTCCTTGTGAAAAACGAATCAATGGACAGGCTGAGTCATCCCTAGAGAAGGTACCCTCTGGGAGAAGGCTTGTATGCAGTCCTTGCATTGCACAACAGGGATCAGACCTCTGTTCTCATCTGTGTTCTTTAAACAAAAAAGGGGGAACTGTAGAGAGCTGTGAGAGGCCGCACCTGGAAGATGGCGCCGGCTTCCGCCCTCTGCCTTCCCAATGGCGAGTCCTCTCATGGTAAACAACTCCTTATATGGCTAAGGCAAAGAATCTGGCTTGCTTCTGCGCACCTGAACCTATTGGTGGTTCCCACGTGGCATATCAGGGTTGGCTACCCAGCGGGTACTTAAGGCTGTGGGGAATTCTCCCCGGGGTTGGGGTCAGAAGATTACTCAAAGGTCCTGAATAAACTGCAGAGAGAAGAGTCCGGTGTCGCATCTTCCTTGCTGGTCGAGGCGGTAGCAACACCACTCTGGTCCCAAATCCTGGCAAAGATTTGAAATGCCCATCGATTTCTGTGCTGAAAAGAGTATGCCAATAAATCCCAGCCTCATAGTTCCTGTTAGAAATAATCCTTGGGCTGTGAATGTCGCTAAGTGGTAGAGTGCTTACCAAGCAAGCATGAAGCCCTGGGTTGGATTCCTCAGTATCACATAAACAGAAACAGCCAAAAGTGTCACTGTGGCTTCAGTGATAGAATGTAGCCTTGAGCAAAAGCAGCTCAGGAACATGCCTAGACCCTGAGATCAAGCCACAATACTGGCAAAAAAAATGTGAGCTTGGTGAGACATACACTTCTGGAACTCAGAGGAGAGCCGAGGTAGGTAAGAGGTAGAGGGAAGGTGGTGGTGGCTCAGCCCTATAATAATAGCACTAAGGAAGTTGAGATCTGAAGATTATAACTGCAAGCCTGTGCAGGCAGGAAAGTCTATATGAGACTCTTTTCTCCAATTAAGCACCAAAAATACCAGAGCTGTGGTACAAGTAATGGAATGCTATCCTTGAGCATAAAAACACAGGGATAACTTCAAGGCCATGAATTCTAACCCCAGGACTGGCACCGCCCCCCCACACACACACCAAGATAGAGCATTTGACAATCAGCCTGCACAAGTTCGATCTCTAGCAACTCAGTATTTAAAAAAAGTGAGAGAAAAGAAGGAAAGACTTGCTCCAGGAGGTGATATGACCAGTGCCAAAATTCCACAGGAGTTCTAAGATGTGGAACAGGACAGAGGGCCTAGGGAAGAAGGTGCAGAGCATGTGCAAAGGTCCTGAGGGGTGGTGTAGAGCAGGTGGTGTGGGTGGAATGAAGGTTCTATGGCCTCAGACAAGTCTGGCAGAACACTGAAGGCTGGGTCAAGGATTGTACTTGAGTCACAGGTAGGGCAGAGGGTGGCGTCCCAGAATGGGGCTCAGGGGAAGATTAGCTTGACTTTTTCCCAAAGACCCCAGCCAATTTCTGTGGCTGGAAGCCTATTTTACACAGCTCCTGACCTTCAGGCCCACTTTGCATGGAGGAGTCAAGGCAAATGAAGGGAAGAACTCTTGCTCAAGAGAAGCTTCTACCCAATGCCTCCAGTGGCTCAACCCCTGTAAATCCTAGCTATTCAGAAATCTGATATCAGAGATTGTTGGTCAAAGCCAGCTCAGTGGAGGAAAATTAGTGACACTCTTCTATCCAATGAACTACCAAAATCCAGAAATCAAGCTGTGGCTCAAGTGGTAGAGTATCAGCCTTGAGGGAAAAAGTTAAGAGACCAGAGCCCAGACCCTGAGTTCAAGCCCTGGTACTGGCACAGAAAAAATAAAGGAAGTTTTCAGGAGATCCCAGTCCACTGTGGTGAAAGGCCATTATCAGCTTGGCACCTGAGGCTCATGCCTGTCATCCTAGGTATTCAAGCCTGAGACCTGAGGATCAATCAAAATTAAAAGCTAGCTTGGGCACTCTTATGTCCAAGGAATCACCAAAAAGCTGGGAAGCAGAGCTACTGTAGTTCAAGAGGTATAGCACCAACCTTGTGAAAACAAGCTAAAAGATAGCACCTAGGCTCTGAGTTCAAGTCCCGGTAAACACACACACACACACACACACACACACACACACACACACACACACACACACACACATACACACACACATACACACTAATATCCTTAATAGGTGCCAGTGGCTTATCACAGCAATCCTAGCTACTCAATAGGCTGAGATCTTAGGATGGCAGCTTGAAGCCAGAACAGGCAGGAAAGTCCATGAGATTCTTTTTTTTTTTTAATTTAATTTTATTTTATTTGAGAACATACTGTACAGAGGGGCTACAATTACATGGGCAGGATAATGCATATATTTCTTACCAAGCATTGCAGCCTCCTCCTTTGTTTACCCTTCACCTCCCTTCCCAGCCTACCCCCTCCCCCCACACAATTATACCCCCCTCCCCCCCCACACCGACATTGTAAAGCTGGTTTTGACATGACATTTTGTACTTCTCATTGTTGCAACAGGTCCACCTGAATCCTTAAACGACTTGTTTGTCCCCATCTCCTACACATGTTATACTGACATTAAATATAGTGAAAGCGGGGGTTACACTGTGGGGGAGGGACATACAAAGCAACAAAGAAATAATCTTATAAATGCATTAGAAACACATGCATGAAAGAAACGAAAACATTAAAATACATATTTAAGGATTCATTTTCCTAACATCACATTATCTGACCTTTTCCGCTTGACTCATACCTATACTATATATTGCAAATAAGGGAAACCATGGGACCTATGCTTCTTTGCGCCTGGCTTACTTCACTTAATGTAGTTTTTTCCAAACTTTTCCATTTCCTAACAAATGGGGCAATGTCATTCTTTCTGATGGAGGCATAGAATTCCATTGTGTATATATACCACATTTTCTTGATCCATTCATCTACTGAGGGGCAGGTGGGTTGGTTCCATATCTTAGCTATGGTAAATAATGCTGCAATAAACATAGTTGTGCTGGTAGCTTTAGTGTGGTCTTGTTTGTAAACATTTGGGTAAATGCCCAAAAGTGGGATTGCTGGGTCATAGGGGAGATCTATGTGAAGTCTTTTGAGGAACCTCCATACTGCTTTCCAAAGTGGTTGAACAAGTTTATATTCCCACCAACAATGAAGTAAGGTTCCTTTCTGTCCACATCCCCTCCAGCATCTGTTGTTGTTAGAGTTCTTGATTTTTGCTGTTCTAACTGGAGTGAGGTGATATCTCAATGTTGTTTTGATTTGCATTTCTTTTATGGCTAGGGATGTTGAACATTTCTTCAGGTGTCTATTGGCCATCCTTCTTTCTTCTTCAGAGAAGCTTCTCTTTAAGTCTTTCGCCCACTTATTTATTGGGCAGTTGTTTCTTTGAGGATTTGTTGTTGGGTGGTTTAATTTTTTGAGTTCCAAGTATATTTTAGATATGAGACACTTGTCCGTTGTATGGCTAGTAAAGATCTTCTCCCAATCGGTGTGCTTTCTATTGATCTTGCTAGATATGTCATTTGCCCTGCAGAAGCTCTGCAACCGTATGCAATCCCATTTGTCCAACCTTTCTTTGATTTGTTGTGCTTCCTGGTCTCTATTCAGAAAATTTCGACCTGAGCCAAGGAGACCTAGGGTTTCTCCTATTCCATCCTGTAATATTTTCAGAGTGTCTGCTTTGAGTTCAAGGTCTTTGATCCATTTGGAGTTGATTCTGGTGCAGGGTGATATATAAGGATCTAGCTTTAGTTTTCTACATGTAGTTAACCAATTTAGCCAGCACCATTTACTGAAGAGGCTGTCTTTCTTCCATTCTATTGTTTTAGCTTCCTTATCGAAGATTAGATGGCTATAGGTCTGTAGGTTCATTTCTGGGTTTTCAATTTTATTCCATTGGTCCTGAGGTCTGTTCTTATGCCAATACCAAGCTGTTTTGATTACTATGGCTTTATAGTAGAGTTTGAAATTTGGTATTGATATTCCTCCAGCAGTGTTCTTTCCATTGAGGAGCGTTTTTGCTATTCGGGGTCTTTTATTGTTCCATATGAATTTTTGGATTGCCTCTTCTATTTCCTTGAAGAATGAGGGTGGAATTTTGATAGGTATCGCGTTGAATTTGTAGATAGCCTTGGGAAGTATTGCCATTTTCACGATGTTGATCTTGCCAATCCAGGAGCATGGGAGGTTTTGCCATTTTTTAAGTTCTGTGTTGATTTCCTTTTTCAAGATTTTAAAGTTTTCATCATAGAGGTCCTTCACTTCTTTGGTTAAGTTAATTCCTAGGTATTTTATTTTTTGTGGAGCTATTTCAAATGGAGTTGCTTTCCTAATTTCAGAAAAGCCATTGATTTTGGGGGGTTAATATTATAACCTGCTACTTTGCCAAAGTTTTGAATCAGCTTGAGTAATTTGGGAGTGGAGTCTATGGGATTCTTTAAATACAAGATCATGTCATCTACAAGAGGGAGTGTTTTATTTCTTCTTTCCCAATTTGGATCCCCTTTATATCTCCATCTTGTCTTATTGCTGTAGCTAGGCATTCTAATACTAGTTTGAAGAGAATTGGAGAGAGTGGGCATCCTTGTCTTGTTCCTGAGTTAAGAGGAAATGGCTTTAGTTTTTCACCATTGAGTATAATGCTGGCTGTAGGTTTGTCATATACAGGCTTTATTGTATTGAGGAATGTTCCATGGATTCCTAATTTTTCCAGAACCTTCATCATAAAGGGGTGTTGGATCTTGTCAAATGCTTTTTCTGCATCTATTGAGATAACCATGTGGTTCTTATTCTTGCTCCTGTTGATGTGATGAATAATATTAATTGATTTGCGTATATTGAACCAGCTTTGCATCCCTGAAATGAATCTTGTTTGATTATGGTGTATAATTTTTTGGATGAATTGTTGAAGTCGATTGGCCAAAATGTTGTTGAGAAGTTTTGCATCAATGTTCATCAAAGAAATGGGTCTATAGTTCTCTTTCTTTAATGAGTCCCTGCCTGGTTTTGGGATGAGGGTTATGATGGCTTCATAGAATGTGTTCGGTAGTGAGCTTTCTCTTTCAATTTCATTGAAGAGTTGGAGGAGTATTGGTGTGAGCTCTGCTTTGAAGGCCTTATAAAATTCTGCTGTAAAACCATCTGGTCCTGGACTTTTCTTAGCTAGGAGGTCTCTTATTGGTGTTTCTATTTCAATGCTTGATATGGGCCTATTAAGCTGGTTTAACTCTTCTTGGTTTAGTTTTGGCATGTCAATATTTGCTAAGAAAAGGTCCATTTCTGTCAAGTTCTCAAACTTGTTAGCATAAAGTTTTCAGAAGTATTCCCTTATAATGTTCTGAATCTTGGTTGTTTCTGTAGTGATGTTTCCATTCTCATCTCTGAGTTTATTAATTTGGGTGTGTTCTCTCCTTTTTCTGATAAGTTTTGCTAAGGGTCTGTCAATTTTGTTAAGTTTTTCGAAGAACCAACTCTTTGTTTTGTTGATACTTTCTATAGTTTTTTTGGATTCTAATTCATTTAATTCTGATTTAATTTTGATTATTTCCTTCCATCTATGGGATTGGGGTTTATCTTGCTGCTCTTTTTCAAGGAGGTTTAGATGTGTCATTAAATTGTTAGTTTCCGATCTCTCCAATTTGTTGATGCAGGAGCTCAGAGCTATAAACTTGCCTCTGAGTACTGTCTTTGCTGTGTCCCAGAGGAGCTGGTAATTTGTGTGTTCATTTTTGTTGAATAGCATGAACATTTGAACTTCCTTTCTAATCTCTTCCATGACCCACTCATGATTCAGCAGTGTGTTGTTCAGCCTCCATGTGATACCGGACTTTCTTTGGTGGCTTTTGGTGTTGAGTTCTAATTTTATTCCCTTGTGGTCAGAGAGAATGCAAGGTATAACTTCAATGTTTCTAAATTTAGACAAGTTTGCTTTGTGGCCTAAAATGTGGTCTATTTTCCAAAACGTTCCATGTGCTGCTGAGAAGAACGTGTATTCTGATGCTGCTGGGTGAAATGTTCGGGAAATGTCTGTTAAGTCTAGTTGATCTATGCAGCTGTTTAGATCTGCGGTTTCTCTGTTGAGTTTTTGCCGAGTTGATCTATCTAGTGGGGAGAGTGGTGTGTTAAAATCCCCAACAATTAATGTCTTTGGATCTATATGGGATTTGAGGGAAAGTAGTGTTTCTTTGATAAATTTGGGTGCTCCATTGTTTGGCGAATAGATATTTAGAATTGTAATATCCTCCTGAAGGAGAGATCCTTTAATTAGTATGTAGCGACATTCTTTATCTCTTCTCACGATTTTTAATTTGAAGTCTATTTTATCTGATATTAGGATTGCAACTCCCGCCTGTTTATGAGTGCCGTTTGCTTGGTAGATTTTGTTCCAGCCTTTAACCTTGAAAATGTGTTTGTTATTACGGGCAAGATGTGACTCCTGCAGGCAGCAGATAGAAGGGTCTTGTTTTATAATCCAACTAGACAGTCTATGTCGCTTAATTGGAGAGTTCAGTCCGTTAACGTTAAGAGATAGGACTGAGAGGTATTTGGGAGTTCCTGCCATGTTATCCACCTACTTGGGGGCTGTGAAAACTGGGTTCTTCCTAAGGTTCTTGGATTCTCAGTTTGTGTGCAGTTTCTTGGCCTTTATTGCGTTCTTGTTGGTTTTCTATGTGTAGGACATCTTTAAGAATCTTTTGCAGGGCTGGTTTGGTGGAGATGTATTGTTTCAATTTTTCTTTGCTATGGAAGATTTTCATTTGGCCTTCAGTTATGAAGGAGAGTTTAGCTGGGTACAGTATTCTTGGTTGATAGTTGTTTGTTTTTAGGGCATGGCATACGTCATTCCAGGCTCTTCTTGCTTTGATTGTCTCTGCTGAGAAATCTGAGGTATTTCTAATTGGTTTCCCTTTATAGGTGATTAACCTTTTCTCCTTGACAGCTTTAAGGATCTTTTCCTTGATCTGGGTTGATCCTGTGTGGATTATAATGTGACTGCCGGATGTCCTATTCTGGTCGGGTCTATTTGGGGTTCTCAAAGCTTCTTGTATCTGAATAGGCCTATCTTTTTGTATGTTTGGGAAGTTCTCTGCTAGGATCCTGTTAAACAAATTTCCTAGACCATTAACTTCTGTTTCTAAGTGCTCCTCTACACCCATTATCCTTAGATTGGTCCTTCTGATGGTGTCTTCCAGGTGTTGGATAGACCTATCATATTTCTTGGACTTGTCTTGGATGGTTGTATGTTCTTTCTCTATAATATCTAGGCTGTCTTCAATCCCTGAGATTCGATCTTCTGCATGGTCTAACCTGCTGTCAAGACTCTCTACTTTGTTTTTTATCTCTTTTCCTTCTAATTGGTCAGCTTTGATGGCTTCAAGTTCTTTGTTGAAGCTCTGTTTTAGGTCTTGTATGAATTTCTTTACTTCCTTAATTTGGTGTTCAGTGTTTGTTCTCAAATCACTTAGTTGATTGGTTATGGTTTCTTTGGACTCCCATTCCTTCTGTTGGGTTCCATTCAGCATTCCCCTTGTGGTCTCCCTGACTTCCTTCAGCTCTTTGTTAATGTATTCCATGAATGCCTTTAGTGATCTTTGTGTATTCTCTCCTTGGTCTCTCAATTCCTGAATTACTCTTTGATTAGCTTCCTCCCTTTTTTGGTATTCCTGCAGTTCTCTTTCTTCTAGTTCGTGGGATTCCTGCAGTTTCTTTGAGTGTTCTCTGCCTGCTCACGCCATTCCTCCCTTTCTCTTTGAGTATTCTCAAGTTGTTCACACAAATCCTGTATCAGTTTTTGAGTAGCTTCCTCACGCTTATGATATTCCTGTATAAAAATCTGGGATGCCTCCTCTCTCTCCCTATCACGCTCATACAGAGTCATTTGTACATTGTCAAACTTCTCATTTATCATGTTTGCTATTAGTGTTTGTAGAGCTATTTGGGAACTCTCCTCTGGATTATTCTTTATCTGTTCTAATCCCTGATTATCAAGATTGGGAATTGAGATACCCGAATTTGCCCTTTTTCTTGTGTTTTTCCGGCTTACTCGGCCCATTTGAGATGAAGATTGCACCAGTTTTGTGCTAGAACACTATCTTAAGGCAACCATCAACCAAAGTTTGCATTTGTCCAGTCAATAGTCTATAGATACAATCTAGTTCAACAGATACATCTATTCAACATCAAATAACTATATGTTAAAGGACTTCTAACTGCAGAAAAGAATTTGGAAAACCAGAAATTATTAGGATTAGGGAGAGATGTGGGTAAAAAATAGGAATAGATTGGTGTGGGGAGGCACAGGGAGAGTTAACTATGTCCTAATCACAATGCAGGAAATGGGTTGGGTAGGATGCAAGTAGAGAGAGAGAGAAAAAGAAGAGACGGAAAGGGGAATATAGAGATACCAGAAAAAAATAGAAACGTAAAAATTAATGTTATTATAGAGGTTAAAAGACCGTCTATTTAGAGAGGAATGTGATTATGTTCAGAGAAGGGGAGGGACTAGAGGAGATGTGAAAATCTTTAAGGATGGGAAAGGGAGAAGAAAAGATCAGAAGTTCAGTAGAGCTAGATAAAAAACAAAAAGTTAATTAAGAAAGAAAGAAAAAGAGAAAGAAGACAAGAAAAGAAAGGAAAACGCTCATTCACGTATTCCTAAAATAAAAATTATAAGATGAGAAAAAAAAAATTTACTGGAAAACGATTATTTTTTCAGAAGAGGCAAAAATTAAAGATTAATAGAAGTTTTAGAAGGGAAAAAATTTATGTATATATATATATATATATATATATATATATATATATATATATATATATATATATATAAGGTAACAAAAAACAAAAAACAAGCAAAAAAAAGAAAAGAAGAAAAGAAGAAAAAAAAAGAAAAAAATAAGTCTTTTGATTGTTTTTTTTGGGGGGGGGGAGGAGTGGGAAGAATCCTGTATCCCCCTTTTGTCTGTAACCAGTCTCTTGTTGGAGTCTCTGGTCAGCTTGAGGTCCTGTGGCGTGATTGGTTTCTTAAGTCGGTTGATTGGAAGAGGCAGAAAAATGCTCTGTTTTACCCAAGATTTTGAGATCCCCCTCCCAGGTTAGTTTTCTGGGAGGGTGATCTGCTTTGAGAATTACAAAAGAGGGGAATGTGGTGGTGAGGCTAGGTTCTGGGTAGAGTTGAGGCCTTTCAACAAACAGTAGCTTTTCCCTGGGGCTATTTTGTGATAAAGCTCACAGCGCCCAGCCTGGAGCCATTCTCAGGGTTTCTGTTTTTCAATTGATTGTGGTGGCTGCTAGAGGGAGGGGCAGCCTCTGGCTCTGTTTACCCAGTGAGGAAAGTCACTCCAATGGCTGGCGCCTGAGCTGGGTGACTTTTCCCTGGATGGAGCTGAGTCTGGCAGGTCACTTCGCTGTTAAGTTCTGGTCACCTCTTAAATGCCTCGTTTTATTGCAAGGCCTGAGCTGGAGCTAGCAGCTCCTCCGAGCTTTGTCGGTATCCAAGATGGAGATCACCGGTGCTGGGGGGGGAGGGGTGGCCTTCCCTCCTCTGCTCCCTGAGGAGAGAGGACTTTGGCTTCTACTCACGCCGAGTCTTGGATCCTGGGTCGTCTCTGGTCTGCAAACAGCAGGATGAAGATGTTCGCTCCTTGTCGGTTCTTGTTGGTGTTGAGTAGAATCCGCTCGTCCGCTGCGTCTGGCTCCTTTGTCTCCGACTCTCTGTGTCTCAGGTATGACCCCGCGGCGGTGGTCGCCGCCGCGACCCTGCCGCCGCAGTGGCAGCTGATGCGTTTCCTTGGCTTCCCCTCTCTTGTCTAACTCTCTGTCCTGTGATGGCACACTTGGTGTGATTCTCTGGCTTAGGACTGTTCACTGGAACTCTAAAACTGCTTTCTATGCGAGAGCTTGTTCAGATTCCAGCTTCTCCTCCTCCATCTTCCCGGAACTCTCCAGTCCATGAGATTCTTATCTCCACTAAACTACTAAAAAAAGATGAAAGGTGAGCTCTGGTTTAAGTGGTAGAATGTTAGCTTTGAGCAAAAGAAGCTCGGGGACATTGCCTAGGCCCTGAGCCCCAGCTCTAAGATTTTTTTTAAAAGTCATCCTTTGCCACCCCCAAAGGTCATATATCCTGATTTTGGTCATCCTAGACCTCACATCCACTCCTGCCACTTCCACAGTACTGCCACAATTGGCCGGTGTGTGGCCAACACTGGGCTAAGAAGTGAAAGTACATAAGGGGGTGTATAGCCCGGTCAACACTAATACCCTAAAACAATGAGGTATTGGCCATACCAGTCTCTCATCCCCCAGTTCCCTGGTCCTGGAATCTAAAGTTTGTGCCTCTGTATTCTGAGCATCTGCAATTTTTTAGAAGGACCTGAGAGGCCCTGTTGGGACCGGAAGTTAGACTGTCCTGTGATAAAGTACATTTACATTTCCTAGAAACTGACCTATACTTCCAAGCCACCTTGGCCTCACCTCCCATGTAGCCCTAGATCCTCCTTGCTTGGGCAGCCTTCAGTCAGCTGTCAATCTCGAGTTGGCCAGAGCCACCAGCAATCACTGATTCCCCACTCCACTGCCAGCCTGATGAGAGGGATGTGCAGTCAGAGGCCCAGCTGAGGCAAAGGATAGGACATCGCATGACTGAGGCCCTCCCTCTCAGGCAGAGGAGACCCTATGCCAGCTGGCATCACTGACCCAGAAACCCCTGGAGGCGGCCAAATATTGCAACAGTGAGACTTGTGCCCTAGAGAAAAGTTGGAACACAGACATGTGGCAATTTAGGACTCATTGTAGACCCTGATAGGGGGCTAAAAGGAAGGTCGGTGTGAAGGAGGGGCACCATCTGAGGTCAGAAAGAGGCAGACCAGCAACCAGGAAGGGGACAGAAAAAGACGAGGGAAAATTACACACACATACACACACACACACACACACACACACACACACACACACACACACACACACACACACACACACACACACACACACAAACACACACACGGATATTCCAAGCCCTTAGCAGTTCCTGAGAACAATACCATGAACTCCCTCTATTAGGATCACATCCAACCCCTGAGAAGATGGCACTATCATACTCAGACTAACTGTAGACACAGCATTGAGCCTCTCATAGCTGGAATGCACATAACCCAGCATGGAATTTCCTACCGTACACACTGCAATGTGGAAAACATAGCCAACCGCTTTGTTTATTGTTGGTCATGGGGTTTGAACTCTGGGTCAGGGCGCTGTTCTTCTGCTCTTCAGCTGAAGATGAGCACTCTACAATTTGAGCCATAGTGCCGTTTCCTGTTTTCTGGTGGCTCATTGTATATCAAGACCCACAGACTTTCCTGCCCAAGCTGGCTTTGAACCGTGGTCTTTACACCTTAGCTTTATGAGTTGCTAGGATGACAGTTGTGAGCCACAGCAGCCGCCAGATTCATCCATCTTCATATACACAGAGGAAACCAAATTCAACAGGCCACAAACTTCTTGCAACTCTTTACTTCAGGCTTTGACACCCAGCATCCAAATCCATCCTTCATTAGGGAGAATACAGACACAACAATCCCACCCGTGCACCCATTTGCCTACTCCCTGCCTGCCATAGGCTTCGACCACTTGAGTTCTTGGCAAGGCCCCATCCATTCTTCTGTGGC
Source organism: Dipodomys merriami (assembly GCF_024711535.1). Lineage (NCBI taxonomy): Eukaryota > Metazoa > Chordata > Mammalia > Rodentia > Heteromyidae > Dipodomys > Dipodomys merriami. The sequence continues at coordinate 343,204 of NW_027206166.1, forward strand.
TTCAAAGTGATGCAAACATGGGGAGTTCTTAGAAATGTCTGTAAAGTGAGGCCAACACCTGGTCTCTCAATTACAACACCCTCCCACACACACCTCTACATCTTTGCAGCGAAGATGTTTTGCTTTCTTTCTTTTTTTCGATTGTGGGCTTGAACGCTGGGCCTGGGTGCTGCCCCTGAGCTCTTCAGCTCAAGGCAAGCACTCTACTACTTGAGCCACAGCACCCCTTTCAGGTTTCTGGTTGTTTGTTGGAGATAAGAGTCTCAGGGTCCTTCTTGCCCAGTCTGGCTTTGAGCCATGATCCTCAGATCTCAACTCCTGAGTACTTAGGATGACAGCCATGAGCAACTGGCACCCAGCAAAACATATTTTTCAATGCCTGTCTTCCTATCCTTTCAGGAGCCTGAGATCTGAGGACTGCATTTGGATGCCACCCTTGGAAGCATAGTGCATGAGAACTCTTTATCTCCAACTAAACACCCAAAAAACCTGGAAGTGGAGCTGTGGCTCAAGCAGTAGAGGGCTTGCCTTGAGCTGAAGAGCTGAGGGATAGTGCCCAAGCCCAGAGTTCAAGCCCCATGCCTGACCAAAAAAGTATTCAGTTTTCACTAACAAGTAGGAACAAATATGAGAGATTGAATAGTAACTAGAGCATTATCATTATATTTATTTCTCAGTGATCATTCTTGTAATGATTAATGAGAGTTTTCCAGCCAGTTTAAACTTGAGAGTTAGTGAGGTAATGGATTAGATGGTAAGTAAATCTGAAATTGTTTTAGGGTACAGGGGTTCAGAAAAATGTAGGATCATTGGAAACTGCAGTATTTTTCTTGATAAGAGAATTTGAGGACAAATAATATAATACTTCATGTTAGGGAACAAGATAACTTGAGAGGTAGAGTCAGAAAATTTGTGGGAATTAGGGCAAATTGAAACGCATTTCCAGAGTGCAAACTGGAGTATCCATTATAATGATTAAAAACTAGGGTTTTTTTCTTAAACATTAGAATTGGACTATCATTAGAGTGAAAGTTAGGGTTCAGTTCCAGCAGGAGTTAGAGTTAGCCTTAGGGAAATGCAAAGCTTAGGGTCAAACTGAAAGTAAAACTTCGAATAACAAATCTAGATAGAATTAGGATGAATGTGACATAAGAAACTGATAATAATATTAAGATTAGGGTATGATTAATGCGAGGGTTATCCTCAATATTCCAGTTAGTGTTCTGGTTAAAAAAAAGGCAAGAGGAGTTCCGGGAAGATGGCGGAGGAGAAGCTGGAATCTGAACAAGCTCTCGCATAGAAAGCAGTTTTAGAGTTCCAGTGAACAGTACTAAGCCAGAGAATCACACCAAGTGTGCCATGACAGAACAGAGAGTTAGAAAAGAGAGTGGAAGCCAAGGCAAGGAGACACATCTGAGCGCTTGCCAGCAGCTGCCACGGCGGCGGCAGGGTCTCAGCACTGACCGCAGCCATACCTAAGCCAGAGTCCGTGATGAAGGAGCCAGACGCAGCAGGCGAGCGGATTCTACTCAACACCAGCAAGAACCGACAAGGAGCTTACATCTTCATCCTGCAGTTTGCAGACCAGAGACGACCCAGGATCCAAGACTCGGCGTGAGTAGAAGCCTGACGTCCTCACTTCTTCTCAGCAAGCAGAGGAGGGAAGGCCACCCCTCCTCCCCCAGCACCGGTGATCTCCATCTTGGATATCGACAAAGATAGGAGGAGCTGCCAGTTCCAACTCAGGCCTAGGAATAAAACGAGTCATTTAGCAGGTCAAAAGAACTTAACGGTGAAGTGACCTGCCAGACTCAGCTCCATCCAGGGAAAAGTCACCCAGCTCAGGTGCCAGCCATTGGAGTGGCTTTCCTCACTGGGTAACCAGAGCCAGAGGCTGCCCCTCCCTCTAGCAGCCTCCACAATCAATTGAAAAACAGAAACCCTGAGAATGGCTCCAGGCTGGGCTCTGTGAGTTTTTCACAAAATAGCCCCAGGGAAAAGCTACTGTTTGTTGAAAGGACTCAACTCTTCCCAGAACCTATCCTCATCACTGCATCCCCCTCTTTTGTAATTCTCAAAGCAGATCACACTCCCATTAAACTAACCTGGGAGGGGGATCTCAAAATCTTGGGTAAAGCAGAGCATTTTTCTGCCAGTTTGAACAAACCAACTTAAGAAACCAATCAAGCTACAGGACCTCAACCTGACCAGAGACTCCAACAAGAGGCTGATTACAGACAAAAGGGAGATACAGGATTCTTCCCACCCCTCCCAAAAAAATAAAAAAAAAAAAATCAAGGAACTTTTTTTTCTTTTTTCTTCTTCTCCTTTTCTTTTTTCTTTTTTTTTTTTTTTGGTACCTTATATATATATAAAATTTTTTCCTTTTCTAAAACTTTTATTAATCTTTAATTTTTGCCTTTTTTGAAAAAAAATTGTTTTCCAGTAACTTTTTTTTCCTCTTATAATTTTTTTTTTAGGAATATGTGAATGTGCGTTTTCCTTTCTTTTCTTGTCTTCTCTCTCTTTTACTTTCTTTCTTAATTATCTTTTTGTCTTTTGTCTAGCTCTACTGAACTTCTGATCTTTTTTCTCCTTTTCTTATCCTTTTTCACCTTTTCCTCTCTTTTGTTCTTCCTTATGTGACTAAACTCTTGTCCTGCACATCCTCAGATAAACCCGAAGTTAACTAGTAGACCCTATCCCCCATTGTGTACACACTTAATCCACAAATTTATTACTCAATTCAAAACCTCTGAGACTTAAATTCCTTGATAGCAGTACTACCTCTTCATGCCTATATAATATTTTAAGCATTTTTTTAAAGTTTTTCACATCTCCTCTATGTTCATTCCCTTCTCCCAATATATTCACATTCCTCTCTAAATAGATGGTATTTTAATCTCCATAATTATATTAAAATTTACATTTCTATTTTTTTCTGGTCTCTTTTCATTTCCCTTTCCCTTTCTTCTTTTCTCTCTCTCTCTACTTGCATTATACCCAACCTATTTCCTGCATTGAGATTAGGACATAGTTAACTCTCCCTGTGCCACCCCATACCAATCTATTCCTATTTTTTACCCACATCTCTCCCTAACCCTAATAATTTCTGGTTTTCCAAATTCTTCTCTGCCATTCGAAGCCCATTAACATATAGTTGTTTGATGTTGAATAGATGTATCCGATGAACTAGATTGTATCTGTAGATTATTGACTGTACAAATGCAAACTTTGTTTGATGGTTGCCTTAAGATAGTGTTCTAGCACAAAACTGGTGCTATTTTCATCTCAAATGGGCAGAGTAAGCCGGAAAAACACAAAAAAAGGGCAAATCCGGGTATCTCAATTCCGAATCTCGATAATCAGGGGTCAGAACAGATAATGAATAATCCAGAGGAGAGTTCCCAAATAGCTCTACAAACACTGCTGGCAAACATGATAAATGAGAAGTTGACAACTTACAAAGGACTCTGTATGAGCGTGATAGGGAGAGACAGGAGGCATCCCAAAAATTTATTCAGGAATATCATAAGCGTGAGGAAGCTACTCAAAAACTGATACAGGATTTGCGTGAACAACTTCAGAATACTCAAAAAGAAAGGGAGGAATGGCGTGAACAGGCTGAGAACACTCAAAGAGAACTGCAGGAATCCCACGAACGGGAAGAAAGAGAACTGCAGGAATCTCACGAACGGGAGGAAGCTAATCAAAGAGTAATACAGGTATTGAGAGACCAGGGAGAGAATACACAAAGATCACTAAAGGCATTCATGGAATACATTAACAAAGAGCTGAAGGAAGTCAGGGAGACCACAAAGGGAATGCTGAATGGAACCCAACAGAAGGAATGGGAGTCCAAAGAAACCATAACCAATCAACTAAGTGATTTGAGAACAAACACTGAACACCAAATTAAGGAAGTAAAGAAATTCATACAAGACCTAAAACAGAGCTTCAACAAAGAACTTGGAGCCATCAAAGCTGACCAATTAGAAGGAAAAGAGATAAAAAACAAAGTAGAGAGTCTGGACAGCAGGTGAGACCATGCAGAAGATCGAATCTCAGGGATTGAAGACAGCCTAGATATTATAGAGAAAGAACATACAACTATCCAAGACAAGTCCAAGAAATATGATAGATCTATCCAACACCTGGAAGACACCATCAGAAGGCCTAATCTAAGAATAATAGGTGTATAGGAGCACCTAGAAACAGAAGTTAATGGTCTAGGAAATTTGTTTAACAGGATCCTAGCAGAAAACTTCCCAACCATAAAAAAGATAGGACTATTCAGATACAAGAAGCTTTTAGAATCCCAAATAGACCACAACAGAATACTACATCCCACAGTCACATTATAATCCACACAGGATCAACTCAAACCAAGGAAAAGATCCTTAAAGCTGTCAAGGAGAAAAGATTAATCACCTATAAAGGGAAACCAATTAGAATCACCTCAGATTTCTCAGTAGAGACAATCAAAGCAAGAAGAGCCATGAATGATGTATGCCATGCCCTAAAAACAAACAACTATCAACCAAGAATACTGTACCCAGATAAACTCTCCTTCATAACTCAAGGCCAAATGAAAACCTTCCATAGCAAAGAAAAATTGAAACAATACATCTCCACTAAATCAGCCCTACAAAAGATTCTTAAAGATGTCCTACACCTAGAAAACCAACAAGACCGCAATAAAGGCCAAAAAATTGCACCCAAAAGCAGAATCCAAGAACCATAGGAAGAACCCAGGTTTTACAGCCCCCAAGAAGGTGGATAACATGGCAGGAACTCCCAAATACCTCTCAGTCCTATCTCTTAACATTAACGGACTGAACTCTCCAATTAAGCGACATAGACTGTCTGGTTGGATTAAAAAAAAAGACCCTTCTATCTGCTGCCTGCAGGAGTCACATCTTGCCCGAAAAAGAAACACATTTTCAAGGTTAAAGGCTGGAACAAAATCTACCAAGCAAACGGCCCCCATAAACAGGTGGGAGTTGCAATCCTAATATCAGATAAAATAGACTGCAAATTAAAATTTGTGAGAAGAGATAAAGAAGGTTGCTACATGTTAATTAAAGGATCTCTCCTTCAGGAGGATATTACAATTCTAAATATATATTCGCCAAACAATAGAGTCCCCAAATTTATCAAAGAAACACTACTTTCCCTCAAATCCCATATAGATCCAAAGACATTAATTGTTGGGGATTTTAACACACCACTCTCCCCACTAGATAGAACAACTCGGCAAAAACTCAACAGAGAAACCGCAGATCTAAACAGCTGTATAGATCAACTAGACTTAACAGATATCTACCCAACATTTCACCCAGAAGCATCAGAATACACATTTTTCTCAGCAGCACATGGAACATTTTCTAAAATAGACCACAGTTTAGGCCACAAAGCAAACTTGTCTAAATTCAGAGACATTGAAATTATACCTTGCATTCTCTCTGACCACAAGGGAATAAAATTAGAACGCAATACCAAAAGCCACCAAAGAAAGTCCGGTATCACATGGAGGCTGAACAACACAATGCTGAATCATGAGTGGGTCATGGAAGAGATTAGAAAGGAAATTCAAATGTTCGTGGTATTCAACAAAAATGAACACACAAATTACCACCTCCTATGGGACATAGCAAAGGCAGTACACACAGGCAAGTTAATAGCTCTGAGCTCCTACATCAACAAATTGGAGAGTTCTGAAACTAGCAATTTAATGACACATCTAAACCTCCTTGAAAAACAGCAGCAAGATAAACCCCAATCCCATAAATGGAAGGAAATAATCAAAATTAAATCAGAATTAAATGAATTAGAATCGAAAAAAACTATAGAAACAATAAACAAAAGAAAGAGTTGGTTCTTCAAAAAAATTAACAAAATTGACAGACCCTTAGCAACTCTTATCAGAAAAAGAAGAGAACACACCCAAATTAATAAACTCAGAGATGAGAATGGAAACATCACCACGGAAACAACCAAGATTCAGAACATTATAAGGGAATACTTCTCAATACTTTATGCCAATAAGTTTGAGAACTTGACAGAAATGGACCTTTTCCTAGCAAATATTGACATGTCAAAACTAAACCAAGATGAGTTAAACTATTTTAACCGGCCCATAACAAGCATGGAAATAGAAACAGCAATACGAGACCTTCCAGGTAAGAAAAGTCCAGGACCAGATGGTTTTACAGCGGGATTTTACAAGGCCTTCAAAGCAGAGCTCACACCAATACTCCTCCAACTCTTCAATGAAATTGAAAGAGAAAGCTTACTACCGAACACATTGTATGAAGCCATCATAACCCTCATCCCAAAACCAGGCAGGGACTCATCAAAGAAAGAGAACTATAGACCCATTTCATGATGAACATTGATTCAAAACTTCTCAACAAAATTTTGGCCAATCGACTTCAACAATTCATCCAAAAAATCATACACCTCACTCAAACAGGATTCATTTCAGGGATTCATAGCGGTTCAATATACGCAAATCAATTAATATTATTCATCACATCAACAGAAGCAAGAATAAGAACCACATGGTTATCTCAATAGATGCAGAAAAAGCAATCAACAAGATCCAAGACCCCTTTATGCTGAAGGTTTTGGAAAAATTAGGAATCCATGGAACATTCCTCAATACAATAAAGGCTGTATATGACAAACCTACAGCCAGCATTATACTCAATGGTGTAAAACTAAAGCCATTTCCTCTTAACTCAGGAACAAGACAAGGATGCCCACTCTCTCCACTTCTCTTCAATCTAGTATTAGAATGCCTAGCTATAGCAATAAGACAAGATGCACATATAAAGTGGATCCAAATAGGGAAAGAAGAAATAAAACTCTCCCCTTTTGCAGATGACATGATCTTATATTTAAAGAATCCCACAGTCTCCACTCCCAAATTACTCAAGCTGATTCAAAACTTTGGCAAAGTAGTAGGGTATAAAATTAACCCCCAAAAATCAATGGCTTTTCTGTATGCCAACAATGAGAAAAGTGTGGCTGAATTTAGGAAAGCAACTCCATTCGTAATAGCCCAACAAAAACTAAAATACCTAGGAATTAACTTAACTAAAGAAGTGAAAGACCTCTATGATGAAATCTTTAAAATCTTAAAAAAGGATATCGACACCGAACTTAAAAAATGACAAAACCTCCCGTGGTCCTGGCTTGGAAAGATTAACATTGTGAAAATGGCAATACTTCCCAAGCTATCTACAAATATAATGCGATTCCTTTCAAAATTCCAACCTCATTCTTCAAGGAAATAGAGGAGGCAATCCAAAAATTCATACGGAACAACAAAAGACCCCGAATAGCAAAAACACTCCTCAATGGAAAGAACACTGCTGGAGGAATATCAATACCAAATTTCAAACTCTACTATAAAGCCATAGTAATCAAAACAGCTTGGTATTGGCATAAGAACAGACCTCAGGACCAATGTAATAGAATTGAAAACCCAGAAATGAACCTACAGACCTGTAGCCATCTAATCTTTGATAAGGGAACTAAAACAATAGAATGGAAGAAAGACAGCCTCTTCAGTAAATGGTGCTGGCAAAATTGGTTAACTACATGTAGAAAACTAAAGCTAGATCCTTATATATCACCCTGCACCAGAATCAACTCCAAATGGATCAAAGACCTTGAACTCAAAGCAGACATCCTGAAAACATTACAGGATGGAATAGGAGAAACCCTAGGTCTCCTTGGCTCAGGCCGAAACTTTCTGAATAGAGACCATGAAACACAACAAATCAAAGAAAGGTTGGACAAATGGAATTGCATAAAGTTGAAGAGCTTATGCAGGGCAAATAACATAGCTAGCAATATCAATAGAAAGCCCATGGATTGGGAGAAGATCTTTACTAGGAATAAAACGGACAAGAGTCTCATATCTAAAATATACTTGGAACTCAAAAAATTAAACCCCCCAACAACAAATCCTCAAAGAAACAACTGCCCAATAAATAAGTGGGCTAAAGACTTGAAGAGAAGCTTCTCTGAAGAAGAAAGAAGGATGGCCAATAGACACATGAAGAAATGTTCAACATCCCTAGCCATAAAAGAAATGCAAATCAAAACAACATTGAGATATCACCTCACTCCAGTTAGAACGGCAAAAATCAAGAACTCTAACAACAACAGATTCTGGAGGGGATGTGGACAGAAAGGAACCTTACTTCATTGTTGGTGGGAATGTAAACTTGTTCAACCACTTTGGAAAGCAGTATGGAGGTTCCTCAAAAGACTTCACATAGAAGTCCCCTATGACCCAGCAATCCCACTTTTGGGCATTTACCCAAATGTTTACAAACAAGACCACACTAAAGCTACCAGCACAACTATGTTTATTGCAGCATTATTTACCATAGCTAAGATATGGAACCAACCCAGATGCCTTTCAGTAGATGAATGGATCAAGAAAATGTGGTATATATACACAATGGAATTCTATGCCTCCATCAGAAAGAATGACATTGCCCCATTTTTTAGGAAATGGAAAAACTTGGAAAAAATTATATTAAGTGAAATAAGCCAAGCCCAAAGAAACATAGGTCCCATGGTTTCCCTTATTTGTAATACCTAGTAGATGTATGAGTCAAGCGGAAAAGTTCAGATAATGTGATGTCAGGAAAATGAACCTTTAGATATGTATTTTATTGTTTTTTTTCTTTCATGCATGTGTTTCTAATGTATTTATAATATTATCTTTTTGTTGCTTCGTATGTACCTCCCCCACAGTATAACGCCTGCTTTCACTATATTTGATGTCAGTATATCTTGTGGAGGAGATAGGGAAAAACTAGTTGTTTAAGGATACAGGTGGACCTGTTGCAACAATGAGTAGTACAATTTGTCATGTCCAAAACGAGCTTTACAACGTTGGTGCGGAGGGGGGGAGGGAGGGGAAGGAGAAGGGTTGGGATTGGGGGGGAGGGGGGATGCTGGGAAGGGATGTGAAGGGTAAACAAAGGAGGAGGCTGCAATGCTTGGTAAGGAATGTACGTATTATCCTGCCCATGTAATTGTAACTCCTCTGTACAGTATGTTCACAATAAAATAAAATTCAATTTAAAAAATGGCAAGATACTGACTTAAACTACAAACTATTTTTAGAAAGATGAGTTTAATCAAAGTTAAGATGAATAAATACTAATGTATTTGTATGGCTTTTAGAATCCAAAGGCTATTAGTTCTAGAGTTAGGGTTACTGGTCTAGTTCAGGTTAGACTTAGGCTTAAGGAAGGGTAAGCTTTACGATAAAACTGAGTTTTCTGCTAATATTTTCAAGTAAAATAAGTTGAGATTTAACAAAAACTACAGAGTTTTACTTTTTAAGGTTGAATTGGGTTAAATTATAGTTAGGTTTCTAGTAAGATTTATATATAGTTAGTTTTAGGTATTGAAGTATATTTTAAATAAATCTTTAACTCCTTTTTGGAGATATAGGTGTTCAGTAAACGTTAAGATCAGTGGAAACTGTGATAGTTTTCATGATATGAAGATTTGAGGTTAATGATTCATAATAGGGAAAGATTTCAGGGTCCAAGTCAGGGAATTTGTAGGATTTGGAACAAATTGCAAATCATTTCAAAGACAATGATTATCTGTTAGAATGTGTCTAAACTCGATTGTTTTCCATTAATTTTAGGATTGGGTTACTATTATCATCAAGGTTACTCTTAGGGTTCTGTCCAAGATTAGAGTTAGGATTAGGGAAATGGAAGGTTGAGAAATTTAGTGACTTACTTTCTTTGTGTATATATATATGCACTATTCTAAGGCCTGAACTCAAGGCTTGGCTTCTGCCCCTGAGCTTTTTGCTGTAGGCTAGCATTCTACCACTTAACTCATGATTCCACTTCCAGCTTTCTTTGACAGTGAATTGGAGATGAGAGTCTCACAGACGTTCCAATCTAAGCTGACATTGAACTGATCCCAAGATCTCTGCCTTCTGATATAAGGTACTACTAATGCCCAGGAAAGTGCCCAAATTATACTTATTGTTTTTACTTGTGTTCGAGATTGAGACTTGAATTCATTATCTGACAGCTTTGCTCACTAAGTAGCACTCTGCCACTTGAGCCATATCTTCAAAAGTGATTATTTTAAATAGCTGGAAATCATTAAAGTTTTTTCAGATGATAAATATCATTAGTGTTGTTGTAAAACTTATCCTAATCGAAAAGATTTATTAACCTTAGAGATTATCTGAGCAGATTCTCCTTCTTTGCTTCTAATTGCATAACATTGTAGGGACATGATTTTTTAATTATTATTTTAAGTAGCAAAGCAGTTATCATTAAACAAAACAGTTTATGCGTACAATATACCTTGATCAATGTCAACCCTTTCAACATTCTCATCCATCCCTCCCCTATACACCTCTTCCTTCACTCTTCTTAATTTTGTAGGATATTTACTGGATTCCTCTCTGCATTTTACCCCTTTTCTCCTATTCAATCTTCTACCTTTTCCCACTTCACTCCTCTATTGACTACCCACTTCCATATGATCCAGCAATTCTACTCCTGGGCATTTACCCGAAAGATTACAAACCAGGATATAGTAACGTTTTCAACACAACCATGCTTACAGAATCAGCCCAAATACTCCTCAAGAGAGAAATGAACCAAGTAAATGTAATACACCCACCCACACCCACACACACACACACACTCACACACACACACACACACACACACACACACACACACACACACACACACACTCATACACACACTGGAAATTCTAGTTACCCATCAGAAGAATATTGTACCATTTGTATCTCTCATTTCTCATTTCATCTGCCTGGTATCTCATTGCCATCGTATTGTCCCTGTACTGCAGTAAATGACACATGCAAACTGATGTAAAAGATTTTCAGGTTATGGGCTAACCATAGATTCCTGAGTATGAGTTCTCTGCTCATTCTCTTTGTCTATTCATGCCTTTGAGCAGTGATTGTACAGATTCATTTGAACCATTTGCTACACAGAAAAGAGATGAACCATACATATATATGTATGTATGTATGTATGTATGTATATATATATATATAGGAATATATATAAACACACATATATATACATACATGGATATATGCACACATATGGATATATATTAAATACTTGAGTATATTTTATGTTTTCAAGAATTATGGAGCTAACAAACATCACATGCATTTTCCTACCTTTTCAACTTTTTCAAAACCTAAAGAACTTTGTCTCTTTTGAATACCCAATTTTTAAGATAATATCACCATCTCTGATCTGTCAGTGGCCTTGAAATTAGATGTTCAAATAGGACAAAGTTATTTAGGCTTTTTGGTGGAAGACAGGAGTATTACTAGGGTTCTATTCAGGTGTTCTCTGCTTACTAGATAGGACTTTAGTTGTATAGCAACAAGCAGTTCAATTACTTTTGCCATACTTCTGGTCCATTTTATTTACTTGAAGTCTTGAACTTTTTGCCCGGGTTTGATCTCGGATTGACTGAATGATCTTAGATTGCTTCTTATGTCTCCCACACAATTAGCTAGGATTAAAGATGTGAACTACTATGGCCAGCTCATTTGTTGAGATGGCTGTCTTGGCAGTTATTTCTTTGGCCTGGCCTGAGACAAAGATCCTTGTCATTTCTGCTTCCCAATCAGCTGGGATTACAGATGGGGCTACTATACTTGGTGTACATGACACCTTCTGTTTTTTGTGTGTGCGTGTGTGTCGGTCGCAGGGCTTGAACTCTGGGCTCGAGCATTGTCCCTGCACTCTTCAGCTCAAGGAGAGTGCTCTACCGCTTGAGCCACAGCACCAGCATCGGTTTTATAGTGGTTTTATTGGAGATAAGAGTCTCACGGGCTTTTTCTCAATCTGTCTTTGAACCGTGATCCTCAGATATCAGCATCCTGAGTAGCTAGGATTACAGGCATGAGCCAACGATGCCCGGCACACCTTCTATTTTTTAAAAGAGGTTTTCATTGTAAAAATGCTGTGTAGAGAGGTTATAGTTACATGAACAAGTTAATGAGTACATTTTCTATCAAGCATTCTTACCTCCTCCTTTGTTTTTCCCCTCCCCTTCCCTCCCACCTCCACAAATACACTCCCCTCTACTCCCTTCCCCTCTTCCCCACCTATATTGTAAATATACTTTTTAAACGTAGTGTCTTGTGCATCTCATTGTTACAATGCATCAGCCTGTATCACTATTTATCTATTTTGTTTTGTCCCTTCCCCTCCCGAAGCTAGAGAAGGGTGTATACAAGATGCAGGGCACCGACACTAAATACAGTGAAAACAAAGGTTAAACCATGGGGGAGGAACATAAAAAGAAAAAAAAACACATGGTAGATTATAAATCCTATCTTGGGGTTCATTTTGCTTAACAGCATCTTATCTGGTCATATGGACATAGCTTTTGAACTTTTATGCTTGTCCCAGACATATAATAGTTATTGCAAATAAGGGAAACCATAGGACCAATGTTTCTTTGGTTTTGGCTTACTTCACTTGATATAAAGTTTTCTAAGACCTCACTTAGAGCCACCCTATGATCCAGCAGTCCCCATTTTTGGGCATTTACCCAAATGATCACAAAAAAGACCATACTAAGCTACCGGTACAACTATGTTTATTGCAGCATTATTTACCATAGCTAAGATATGGAACCAACCCAGATGCCCCTCAGTAGATGAATGGATCAAGAAAATGTGATACACACACACATACACACACACACACACACACACACACACACACACACACTGGAATTCTATGCCTCTAATCAGAGAAAATGGCATCGCCCCATTTGCTAGGAAATGGAAAGACGCAGAAACAATTATATTAAGTGATTAAGCCAGGCTCAAATAACCACAGGTCCCATGGTTAATCTTACTTGGAGTAACTTGTACATGGTACCGTATAAGAGGATGTTATGTGAAAGGAACCCCAAGATAGGGACACAAAAGTTTTTATTACATGAGATTCTTATCTCTATATAAGCCCCCAAATAAAGTTGGAAGGGGAGCTGTCATTCAAATACAGAGCACCACCTTTGAGGGAAAAAGCCTAAGTGACAAGGTAAGGTCCTAAGTTTAAACCATAATATCAGCCCTCAAAAAAGTTGATTTCTTTTCCTTGAGGTTTTTATTAAATTGCTCCTGAAAATAATTGACGTCGCATTTATGTTTAGCATTACTATTAAAATCATGTTATATTTATGTTATTCTTTATTTTCTTAAATTTTACTTACACTTTAATATCCAGTAATGATAAGAGATGATTACTGTTTCACAAGTTTTTATGTCAGTTGAATATATGGATGAGAGGTGCATACAAGGAGTTTGGACTGAAAATAGATATTTGCAAGGTCTTCACATAAGAATTAATAGTTGAAGGAGCTGTGGGCATGTATGAAATGAACTAAAGAAACCAGCAAGGAAAGATAAGGTATGATTCTGGAAAGCAAACAATTTTGGAAGAAAAACAAAGCAAGGAAAATATGTATCTTTTGGTAAGAACTTTGTAACCCACCTACATATTTAATTCCTTATTTCTAGTGGAAGGCATTTCAGTTAACTTTATTTTACAAAGTTAAACATGAATGACATTTAATACTAACTGGCCTCTGTCCTAGGTAAGCAATTATTTTAGCCAGGTGCAAGGGCTCATGCCTATAATCCTAGTTATGCAGAGAGCTGAAACATCTAGATCATAGTTCAAAGCCAGTATGGAGAGGAAAATTGGTGAGACTTTACTGTGGCACTGTGGCTCAAAGTGGCAGCACTAGTCTTTAGTAATAAATATCAGAGACAGAACCCAGGCCCTGAGTTCAAGCTCTCTGAAATTATTCTTAAAATACATGTTCTCAGTATTTCTTCAATTTGTCTAGAAGAATGTTTTAAACTTAGGGATTTTTTTATTGCATGTTGCCAGAATTGATTTTTAAGATGTTCAGAGAAAAATTATTTATAGTAAGTACTGGTTTGTATTGCTTTGTATTACGTTTTGCTTCTACACCTGTAGATCAGCTGGAAAGTAGATGGCCAAACCCCTCCTCCCTCCACAAAAGTTGTAAAGTTCATTTTTCAACATAATGACTTGTATATCTCATTGTTGCAATGTGTCCACCTGTGCCCGTAGTTAAACGATTTATGCCCTTCCCCTACACAAATTGTACCAACATCAAATACAGTGAAAGCAGGGGGAGAGACATAAAAAGCAATATAGAAATCATCTTAAAAATATGTTAGAAAAAAACTGCATGAAAGAAAAAAATTGAATACTTATCTTGGGGTTCATTTCCCTAGCATCCATTTATCTGAACTATTTTGCTTGCCTCAGACACATACTAGTTATTGCAAATAAGGGAAGCCATGGGACCTATGTTTCTTTGGGTCTGGCTTACTTCACTTAATATAATTTTTCCAAGTCTTTCCATTTCCTAACAAATGGGGCAATGTCATACTTTCTGATGGAGGCATAGAATTCCATTGTGTATATATACCACATTTTCTTGATCCATTCATCTAATGAGGGGCATCTTGGTTGGTTCCATATCATAGCTATTGTAAATAATTCTACAATAAGCATAGGTGTGCTGATAGGTTTACTATGATCTTGTTTGTGATCATGTGGGTAAATGCCCAACAGTGAGATTGCTGGGTCATAGGGGAACTCTATGTGGAGTGTTTTGATGAACCTACATACTGCTTTCCAAAGTGTTTGAACAAGTTTACACTCCCACCAACAATGCAGTAAGGTTTCCTTCTGACTATATACCCTCCAGCATCTGTTGTTATTAGAGTACTTGAGTATAGCCATTCTAATTGGGTGAGGTGGTACCTCAATGTTGTTTTTATTTGTAATTCTTTTATGGCTAGAGAGGTTGAGTATACTTCATGTGTTTATTGGCCATCCTTCTTTCCCCTTCAGAGAAGTTTCTCTTTAAGTCTTTAGCCCACTTATTTAATGGGCAGTTGTTTCTCTGAAGATTTGTTGTTTAGGGATTTAATTTTTTGAGTTCCAGGTATATTTTAGATATGAGACCCTTATCCCTTGTATGACTAGTGCCTATCTTCTCCCAATCCATAGGCTTTCTAGTGATCTTGCTAGCTATGTCCTTTGCCATGCAGAAGCTCTGCAATTTCATGAAATCCAATTTGTCCCATTTGTCTTTGATTTTTTGTATTTCTGGGTCTCTGTTAAGAAAATTTCGCCCTGTGCCAAGGAGACCTAGGGTTTCTCCTATTCCTTCCTGTAATGTTTTCAGAGTAAGACTTCAAAATTTAAAGTTTCAAGTATTACAAGAAGATCTTTGATTCATGTTGAATGGATGTGAGTAGCTTGAGCTGTTGCATAATTCGTGTGTGTGTGTGTGTGTGTGTGTGTGTGTATGTGTGTGTTTGTAAGGGGGGTTATGTGTATCATTGACATCAAGGATAAGGAACTTGATTCCTTTTTCTGAGATATACATTATGATGCTTCTTTGTTGGTGGTAGACTCTGATTGCTTGCCTTTTCATGATGTGAACATTCTAGCTCAATTTTTCAATTATAGTTTTTAAATTATTATTGAACATATAATGCTCTAATATTGCTTTGTCTTTAGTCTGCCATCTAGGATCTTCTTTTCTTCTTAAATATTAACATTCAATATGAATTTTACCTCCTGACTAATTTTCCCCTTTAATTTGCATTTTGAAATAAGAATGATAATATCTTTGATCTCTGTATTCATGAAGAAAAACCATTTTGAATTCTCTATTTAATGTAATAACACCTGGACAGATTTGTTAGCACCAAGAACTTAAATTTTCTTTTGTAGATTTAGTTTAAAATAACCCTCCTCTATGTTTTTAGAATGGGTAGACAAAGATTTCCCCAATGCCTCACAACTTTTATCTTTCATTTTGTCTGTGCTTCCTTGTCTCTGCTAAATTGTTCTGGATACATGTATTAGCTACCCCAACCCCTGCAAAGCTGTTGCTGCTACCCAATTTACTGACAATACAACTCAGCAATTACAGTCATAATTACCCTTTCCCTGGTATCCTATTCTCTGCTACTCATTTTGCTACCCATAATTCTTAACACCATGGTTCCATCCACCTGATCTCTGACACCCCTGTCTCTGCTACCACATTCACAAACAAAGCAAAGCAAGAGTAGGCACAGACAGTCGACTTGGGTACTTCTCTTGCAGGCACAATGGGACGTTATTCCTCAGGTATTTAACATGAGGGACTAACTAGTGGTGGAAAGAAAAGACGCTACTCAGAGGGGACTAAAATCGAAGGATATGAACTTATAACTTGTTGCTAGGAAAAGCAGGTCCTAAGGTGAATGTTAATGAGAAAAGAAAATTTGACAAAATATTGGGGATGATCTAAATAAAAATTTTAGCTTAATCTCTTCTACCAGTGATCTGAATTATTTTATGACATATATATGTAACTACTTTGCATTTTTAAATGTATATGAAGATGCACATTTATGTGGTACTTATATTAATTTATGGAATATTTGCATATGACCATGTTAATGATTCTCAATAGTTTATGAACTGCTCATGAGTGTGCCGTTGGCAATATGAATTGAGCTCTCTAACAATAAATGGGATTTCATTGTCAAATATTACAAGGATATTACTGAAGCAAATACCAAAATGAATGCTGGAACAAGAAAACTGAACAAAGCTACAAGTTTGAAGGGGAGGGATCAGTGGTAAAGGCTATGATAAAAGAGAAATTCTTCACCATGTAATCTTTGTTGAATTACTTGCTTTTTAAACATTCTTAGAAAGCAGAACATGATTTTTGAATCTAAACTTTTGGAACCTCTTTAATGAGTGGTTAAACAAAAAATTATCAAAATGACTGAAAATCCACTATTAGATTAACATTATACTCAAAGTTCCCTTGAGATGCAGGTAAGCTGGATTCCTTTTCTATTAAATTAATGGAATAATCTTCCTTTTGCTTGGTTGGACAGTCCATGACACTTGTTCCAAAACAAGAAAAGATACTGGAGAGAAAAAAAGAGGAAAGAGAGCCAAGGCTGCTGAAATGAGCATATTTCCCATTTGGACTTTAATGGGTTGTGACTACAAAGAATTAGAATTTCATCTTAAGATAATAATTTCAAAATGGATGTGCTAAAGGATAGCTTCGAAATTTAGTATTTAATGCTTTTGGATTACTTGAAGACAAAGGTTTACAGCAAACTTTAAATTCCAAAAAAGCTGTAATGTTCCAATAAACACCTAGGAGAAATATAATTTAAAAATTCATCTGTTCAAAGCAAATCCTGGCATGAAAGTCTGTGAGTCAGTTATCTCCAAACAGGAAGTGGCACTGTAGCTCAATTGGGAGTGGGCTCCCCTTGAGCTAAAGAACTCTGGGATATGTTAATACCCAAGCCCTGAGTTCAAGGCCCATGACTGACAAAAATAAATTTTAAAGAATTAAATCATTAGGGCTGGAAGAAGACTCAGTGGTAGAGTGCTTGTCTTGCATGCATGAGGTCTTAGGTTCAATTCTTCAGCACCACATAAGCAGAAAAAACTAGAAGTGGCACTGTGGCTAAAGTGGTTGTGCGCTAGCCTTGAGCTGAACAGCTCAGGGACAGCACCCAGACCAGGAGTTCAGGCACCCCTACCAACAACATCAACAACAACAACAACAAATTAAGGCATCAAGCAACCTGAAGATGTTGTCCAGAATAATGAATTCAGCATTATCCATTGACATGACTCAGTGACTGGAAACCAAGTTTACCAGAGGAGATGGTGGGCATTTTGTGTGTGTGTCAAAAGCTGCAAAAGTATTTTCTACTTTCCCAGGGAAGGAGAAAGGAGGAAATGGGGGGGGGGAAGGAGTGAGCTGTTTGGTGGACTTGCCTTTTGGTTCACTGATATATTTCTGGAGTCAAATTCAGAGAAATTCTGCTTGCAATCCTAGTTGCCTGGGTAATGATGAAGCCATGTCCTGGAAGTGGTTTTGTCCTGTCCTTGGCCTGGTTCCAACCACCACTGGATAATCCAAGTCCCACTGGAAGACCAAGATGCCTTGAAGAGTACTGATCCATTGTGCAGGTGGACCTAACCACAGCCAGAATAGGCAGAAAATGCAATTCCAATGGCAGCACTGGAAATCTACAGTAGGCAGAGATTTTTTTAGTATGTTTTTATTGTAAAAATACTGTACAGAGGGCTCAGAGTTACAAGACTAGGTAATGAGTACATTTTGTATACAGCATTGTTACCTCCTCCTTTGTTTTTCTCCTACCATCCTTTCCTTCCCCACATCTCCAACTCCTCCCTCCTCGATCCCTGCCTGAGATTGTAAATTCATTTTCTGCACAGTGTCCTGTACATCTCATTGTGACAATGGTCAACCTGAATCCCCATTTAAGCATTCTGCTATATCCCTTCCACTCTCCAAATTACAGATATATATATATATATACTTCTTCAGGTGTCTAATGGACATTTTTTATTTCATCTTCAAAGAAGTCTCCCTTTAAGTCTTCAGCCAATTTAGATATTGGACAGTTGTTCCTTTGAGGATGTGTTGTTGGGGTATTTATGATTTTGAGTCCTAAATATATTTTATATATAAGACTTTGTCTGTTTTATGACTCATGAAGAACTTCTCCCAGTAAGTGGGCTTTTTATTTATCTTGCTGTCTATGAACTTTACGTTGCGGCAGCTCTGCTGTTTCATGCAATCCCATTTGTCCAACTTCTCTTTGATTTGTTTTGTTTCTGGTTCTCTATTAAGATATATATACATATATATATATATGTATATATATCACCCTGCATGATATATATGATATATAAATATGTATATGGATCTAGCTTTATTTTTCTACAGGTGTATAACCAATTTTACCAGCACCATTTACTGAAAAGGCTGTCTTTCTTCCATTCTAATTTTTTAACTCCCTTGTCAAAGATTAGGTGGCAATATGTCAGTGTGTTAATTTTTGAGTCTTCAGTCCTATTCATTGGTCCTCAGAACTGTTCTTGTGCCAGTACCAAGCTCTTCTGATTATTGTGGCTTTTTAGTATAGTTTGAAATTTGGAACTGATAATTGCTCCAGTGCTCTTCTTTCTTCTAAGAATTGATGAACCTACAGCAAGCATTATACTTAATGGTGAAAAGTTAAAGCCATTTCTTATTAATTCAGGAAAGAGATAAGGATGTCTGCTCTCTCCACTCCTCTTCAACTACTTAGTATTAGAATGCTAGCTGGGAAAATAAGACATGATGCAAATTTAAAGGGAATCCAAATTGTGAAAGATGAAGTAAAACATAAAAGATGACCAACGGAATAGAATTGAAAACACAGAAAAGAAACTACAGTCCCATAGCCATCTAATTATCGATAAGGGAGCTAAAAAATAGAATGGAAGAAAGACAGCCTCCTCAGTAAATGGTGCTGGCAAAATTCATCAACTACTTGTAGAAAACTAAAGCTAGATCCTTATTTATCCCCCTGCAACAGAATCAACTCCAAATGGATTAAAGACTTCAGAGTCAAAGTAGACACGCTGAAAATATTACAGGATGGAATAGGAGAAACCCTAGGTGTCCTTGGCACAGGCCGAAATTTTCTTAATAGAGACCCAGAAACACAAAAAAAAAATAAAAAAAAAAGGTTGGACAAATGGGATTGCATGCAATTGCAGAGCTTCTGCCTGGCCAAGGACATAGCTAGCCAGATCATAGAAAGCCCACGGATTATGAGAAGATATTCACTAGCCATACAATTTACAAGGGTCTCATATCTAAAATATACTTGGAACTCAAAATATTAAATCCCCCAACAACAAATCCTCAAGGAAACAACTGCCCAATAAATAAGTGGGCTAAAGGCTTAAAGAGAAACTTCTCTGAAGAAGAAAGAAGGATGGCCAATAGACACATGAAGAAATGTTCAACATCCCTAGCCATAAAAGAAATGCAAATCAAAGCAACATAGAGATACCACCTCACTCCAATTAGAATGGCAAAAATCAAGAACTCTAACAACAACAGATGCTGGAGGGGATGTGGACAGAAGGGAACCTTACTTCACTGTTGGTGGGAATGTAAACTTGTTCAACCACTTTGGAAAGCAGTATGGAAGTTCCTCAAAAAACTTCACATAGAGCTCCCCTCTGACCCAGCAATCCCACTTTTGGGCATTTACCCAAATGTTTACAAACAAGACGACACTAAAGCTACCAGCACAACTATGTATATTGCAGCATTATTTACCATAGCTAAGATATGTAACCAACCCAGATGCCCTTCAGTAGATGAATGGATCAAGAAAATGTGGTATACATACACAATGGAATTCTATGCCTCCATCAGAAAGAATGACATTGCCCCATTTGTTAGGAAATGGAAAAACTTGGAAAAAATTATCGTAAGTGAAGTAAGCCAGGCACAAAGAAACACAGGTCCCATGTTTCCCTTATTTGCAATATCTAGTATATGTATGAGTCAAGCGGAAAAAGTCAGATAATGTGATGTTAGGAAAATGATTCCTTAGATAGGTATTTTAATGTTTTTTTTTGTTTCATGCATGTGTTTCTAACGCATTTATAAGATTATTTCTTTGTTGCTTTGTATGTCCCTCCCCCACAGTATAACCCCCCACTTTCAATATATTTGATGTCAGTATAACTTGTGGAGGAGATGGGGAAAAACAAGTCGTTTAAGGATTCAGGTGGACCTGTTGCAACAATGAGAAGTACAAATTGTCATGTCAAAAATGAGCTTTACAATGTCGTTGGGGGGGTATGGGAGGGATTGGGTGGGGGTTGAGTGGGAGGCTGGGAAGGGAGGTGAAGGGTAAACAAAGGAGGAGGATTCAATGCTTGGTAAGAAATGTATGCATTATCTTGCCCATGTAATAGTAACCCCTCTGTACAGTATGTTCACAAATAAAATAATAATTTAAAAAAAACATGGGTACTCCACCACTTTTTAGTTCAATCACTTCTAACCTCAAAGTTATGCTTTGCTAACAAAATGCTTAGAGGAAACCCAAGAATACTTCACTTTTATCTTCTCTCTTAAGACTCGCTTTAGATACCATATCAGGATCAGTGAAGTTATTCTTTCAAAAATTATTTCAATAGATTATCTTTCTCTTGGTCTTGCATTTGCTCAGAAGGATGTATGGAAAAGAATAGAGTTAAATCATCCATACCTTGGATCACAGTGTCTGTTACAAAAGGACAATGCTCCTATGTCCTATGTCTCTGTCCTTCTCTTAGCTCTTGCGTGATTTCCAACTAATCACCGATTCTTGGCTTCAAGTCTAGTGAAGGTGAAGGACTATAAGTCCTTTCCCACTGCTACATCTTCATGGTTTCTCTTTTAAAACTCTTTTATTTGGATGTGGAATTTATTTTCATGTCTTCATTCAATCCATTCTAAATTGTAGTGAGCTAAATAGGCTCTGTAAAATCACTTTAGGTAGCAAAAATATTAAGACAATATATCAAAAAGTTTGGCCTCCCTCCACTGCTGAAGCCAATATGCTTAGCTAGGGCTTCTAAGAACGCGTTTTCTTGCCATTCCAATTTGCTCAATTCTTTTCTGATCCCAAAACTTTTTGGCTTATGTAATAAGAGAAGTCTTCACTATCTCAAGTTAATAAGGATATTATATTCTTGAGCTACTAAGAAATGTGAAATCATTGGTTTCAAGTATCCAATCAGGTTTTTTTCTGTAGTTCAGTGCTTCACATGCAAAGACATTGTAGAACGTATTACAAACATTTTTGAGTGCACTTTTTCCCTAAATATTTTGACCCAAATTATCTTTTTCAGAGAATTACTGTTTGGTAATTAAAGTCAATACACAAATTTTGATTTTTTTTTAAGAATGTTGAATTTAAATTCCACTACAACCTTGTTTCACACAGTGAGCAGATTTCCTGGGTAAGGACAATTCTTAAGGGAACCTACAGGACTTATAACAAGGGTTATGAGGTTTGTTTGTTTAGTATGAAAATGAGCCATCTTCACCCACTTTGCTCCCTCTCAATTAAGTCTCCATTGATTATTTTGCATGAAAGCCTATTTTCCCAAGAAATTTTAAATTTTCATAATAGGCTAAGTTGTTCAAAAGTTTTACCTGTCATAATTTTTGGGGGGTGTCCAGTCATGGGGCCTGAACTCTGGGCCTGGGCGCTGTCGCTCAGCTCTTCAGCTCAAGGCTAGCGCTCTACCACATGAGCCACAGCACCACTTCCGACTTTTTTTTCTTTTTGCTTATGTGTTGCTGAGGAATCGAACCCAGGGCCTCAGGCATGCAAGGCAAGCCCTCTTACCAGTGAGCCACCTTCCCAGCCAAACCTGTCATAATTTTAAAACTCTTTTGAAATTCCTTTATTAGTACCACAAGTTCATCAATCCTAACTCCACCTTTTATATCAAAAACAGTTAACATGTTTCATGATATAGTGTCCATGAAATTACTATTTTCCAGTGGCTTTGTTATGCATATATATATAACCTTATAATCTGATGCTAAGCAAAATGAACTCCAAGATATGGAAACAGAGAGTATTATTTGTGATTGTTGTTTTTAATGTACTATGTGAT
This sequence comes from Dipodomys merriami, assembly GCF_024711535.1. NCBI lineage: Eukaryota > Metazoa > Chordata > Mammalia > Rodentia > Heteromyidae > Dipodomys > Dipodomys merriami. The sequence goes on from NW_027206166.1 coordinate 365,853, forward strand.
TTCCATTTTCTTTTGGGGTTTTCCCCTATGCTTTTTTCCCTGCTGTATTTGATTTTGGTAGCCTGTGTATTGTGTATATATTTACCTTAATTAGGGAAGGGAAGAGGAACAACAAAATGGTGAGACAAAGGACAAAGGGAAACCAATGCAATAGCAATACTCACATGACAATATGTTGGAAATATACATTACAACTTGTGAGGGGTACTGGGGTGAAGGAAAACTGTGAAGAAAATGAGGGAAGGGGTAACAAGTTTGAAAAGTTATGTATTCACTACCATAAAATTACTGTAACCCCACTGTACATCACTTTGACAATAAAATTATATTTTAAAAAATAAGCTGCATGAAATAAAATTTCACTGTATTGGTAAAGTACATATTACTCTTTATGTCGTAACTTTTTAAAAATCCATACTTTTGGTGTCTAATTTGAATTAATTACTCCTTTTTAATCAGAGGACCATGAACTTGAATGCTATCCGTCTAGACAATATTTTCACAGTATACTTACTAATATTTTGAAAAAAGATTAAATATAGTACTTTCTCATACTAAAAGTGAAAACAGTTTAATTCTATGGAAACAAATAACTTGTAAAAGTAAATAAGTTTTTAAGAAGACAGAATATATGTGTTCATCAACATTCCAATGACTAGTAATTACTCATTTTCAAATTCTGAAGATTCCATACCTGAGAGATTCAAAACAATACCGGCTTGCATGTTATGTAATTCTGCAATAGATGCATTTTCCAATGGGGTGTTACAGATTGAGAGACAACAGAAAAATAACCATTTATTCTTCAAGAATAAGCAATTGTTTATCACAATAAGCTATTATTTTTATGACCACCGATACCAATATTTATGATATAGAGTCATCTTAGCCCAAAATTCTCCAACTTTTAGGGTGCATCTCAAACTTCCCTTAATTCATATGATGAATAGCTTATCTCTATTGTGAAAAAATACAACTCTGCTAATGTGATGCCATTCATGTTCTGGTAAGAACACCACAATAAACTGGGTTGCATCATTTTCCCCCCACTGGTATTTTTGAGATCAGAACATTTGCAAATATTACTTATATTTATAATTTTTAGCTATCATATAAATTCTGGATGCTAAAATTGGAAGATTACAGTTGAAAGCCCACCCAGGCAAGAATATTCCGTAGATTCTTATCTCCAATAAACTTCTCAGCAAAAGCCAGACGCAAGTGGCACTGAGGTTGAAGTGGTAGGGCACGAGCCTTGAGCATAAACAGGCCCAGAGACAGTGTCCAGGCCCAGAGTAAAAGCCCTAGGACAAACCAATAAAACAAAAACAAAAATAAAATCAAACCCCAAATGTAACATTTTTCTCAGTGTATACAGTAGCAAATAATTAAGGAAATTGCTTCCTGTGTTACATACGGGTAGAAGAAAGAAGATGTCACATGATTATTCTTTTCATACCATGTTATACCAAAGACTCCAAAAATTTCTCTTATTCTAAATTTATAAATTAATATCATCAATTTGTTGGCAACTCTGTCTACAACATTCACATTATCATTTCATACATGAACTGTTGGAATTATCTATTAACTAAGTTTTTGAAAGAATATTCTAGGCACATAGAATGCAAAATCATTTGTGAATGTCAATTAAACCCTCTACTTAAAAACAATTTTGTAGAATCCTATAGAATATAAAATTACAAACAAAACCAAAATATTTTAAATCTAAATTATAATTTAGCAAGATCTTCAAAATCCTTCATTAGACGAACTTTGCTATTTTTCCAAGCTTAAGCTTGTGTTATTCTTCATCATTTCTTTGGGTTACAACAGAATGATGATAACTTATTTTTTCAAATTTTGGATGGGAATCATGAGTCATTTTGCATCTAGGAATGTTCTGTAATGAAGAGAGAATTTAAAACACAAGTGAGGATTAAGTATGAGTTGCATTTCAACAGGAAATTTGACTTCTCAAAACATAATGACAAAATTAGCCCAAATGTCCAACTATGTATTCCTTTCTTGTTTGTTTTGTTTTATTAAGACAAAATTATACACCTTGGTCCAGGGAAGGTATCACTATGAAATTCCATTCTCTAATCTCCTGTCTTAATCTCAGTGCTAGAATTCTAAGCTTGTATCACATTGCCCTGCCATAGTTTCTTGGTTTATTTAATCTAGATATAGACTACCAATTCTGAACTTCTCCAGTGATATTATACAACAGAGTGACTGCTTAGACTTTATCTACTATTTTCAAAGATGTTCTAACATTTGATACAGGATATGAACATTTTCAGATGCACCTGCCAGATCTCTGATTCATTCCTCCATGGATCTGATCCCTTTAATAATGATTATTGATTCTTACTATCTCTGATCCCTACCAATGTAATATTCTCAAAATTATTTGAAGGAAGTTCATTTGAGGACTTTCAAATATTAAAAATTATCACTTGATTCTAGTCTTGTTCAGGACATATATTTATTGTTTTCTAACTTTTCTACACATTATGAGAGTTGTTTCATTTGTGTATTTGTGTGTGCATATATAAGTGCCTCTGGGTGTATGTGTATGTTTGTATGTATATATGCAAAAACCTCAAGCTTTCATTCAGCAATCTTGCTCATGACTGATATTCCATCAATTGAGCCATTCTTCCAATCCAGATTTTGACTGCTTAATTTTATATACTGTTGCAAAGAGTGTTCTGCCCAGGCTGGATGCCAATAGAACTTCCCAGACTCCTTTACATTCTTAGGTTTTATTTCTCCAGGAGTATCAACTTTTAAATGACAAACATTTTTGTAAGGGTAATGTCTAAGCTGTAGCCCATATTTTTAACTCAAGAATTCTTTTTTTTTTTGTTTTGGTGGGGTGTCTGGTCATGGTGCCTGAACTCTGGGCCTGGGCTCTGTCCCTCAGCTCTTCAGCTCACGGCTAGCCCTCTACCACTTGAGTCACAGCGCCAATTTTGGCTTTTTTCTTTTTTGCTTAAGTGGTACTGAGGAATCGAACCAAGGGCCTCATGCATGCGAGGCAAGCTCTGTACCTCTGAGACAACTTTCAGCCCTAACTAAAGAATTCTTATAAAGATAGATGAACAGACACATTACACATCTTGAGTGTACACTGTTAGGAATGTGATCGTAAGCTGGGTCATGGTGAGATATGAGGATTGAGGTTCAAAGCCAGCCCCGGTAGGAAAGTCCCAGAGACTCTTTTCTCAAATTAACTAAAAGAAAACTGGAATTGGCACTGTGGATCAAGTGGTAGAGCATTAGCTTGAGCTGAATAGCAGAGAGACAGCTTGCAGGCCCAGAGTTCAAGTCCCAAGATCACCGCCAACAAATATATATATATATATATATATGTATATATATATATATATATATATATATATATATATATATATATATATATAAATGTGTGTGTATGTGTGTGTGTTTGTGTCTGTGTGTCTGTGTGTCTGTGTGTGTGTGAGTAAAGAAAAAAAAAGAAATGAGACCTTAGCCACCAGTTTATTGCTAGCATAATCCCTGCTCTCACAAGATGGACATTTTTCCAGTTAAATCCATGCTTTTATATCTGACTTGCATTGAAAACAGAATTATTCTTCCATTGTACTTTCTACAAAGTTGCATGATTAGCAAGCAAGATTTAGAATGGGAGTGGCCTCATACTTCATGTTCCACATAGGAGTCTTGCTTTCTGTATATCACTCTTATAAATCGACATACTGGACTTGGCTTTATTGTTTCAATGTTGCTTATTTGTAGTCTTCTATACTGTATGGAACCCTTATACTTAAACACAGAACTAATCTTTCTCCTATTATTGCTATTGTTTCCTTACTGTTAGCTCATGCGCACTTGGGAAATAATGAACAGCACGTACACTCACAAAAAGAATGTTCTGAAAACCTTCTTCCCATTTAAAATTCGCCTTAACTTACAAAGAACTTACAAAGTTTGAACTCAATGTACTCATGTATAATATATTTATAAGCAATATAAATTTCATATTTTCTCTTTACTAAATTGTCTCTGAAATACGTTTTACCTCAGGTCCATAGGTGTTCCAGTCTTATTGCAGTGAAGCCAGAAAACATTCACTATACCTCAAGCAGCACCATCGATTGTTACTGGAAGTAACTGTTACTGGATGTGGAAACTGACCCAGGAGAGGAATGGAACATAGAGGAAAAACAAAGTTCAAGTTACCTTGTGCTTTCCTTTTTACTGTACAAGAAAAGTATCCCAAGGCTTGAAGGAAGATCTGTCCCTGGCTTTTTGAGTGTGTTCTTTACTCATATAATTTTTTTCTGTAAACTTCTAGTTCTTAGTGTTACAAAAAGAAATAATGTACCATTTGAAGGCCAGTATAGAACAAAAGGAAATAACATTGTTTTAAAAGTGTTCTCCTGCAAAGGAACAAAAACATAGAGGTTTTAAAGTGTCTTATAGATGGATATTTCACCCCTGAGATGATTCTCGATGCAGGAGTCAGTTATCAATTCCTTTGGTCTGGTTCTGAGTTCTCCAGAGCAACAAGGATTCCAAAAAAGCAGGATCCAGTCAATATGATCAGCAAAAGAAGCCTCTTCTCTGACCAGTTCACCTTTAAGAAGGGCCCCAAAGAAAAATCTGGGATTTTTATTTGCTTGTTTGTTTAGTTTGTGCTAGTCCTGGGGCTTGAACCCAGAGGCTGGATCCTGTCCCTGAACAGTTGTCTTTCCTGACCACCTGCCCCCAAAGCTAGTAATCTACTGTTTGAGCCAAAACTCCACTTCTGGTTTTTTGGTGTTCAATTTGCGATAAAAGTTTGACAGACTCTCCTGCCTGGTTTGGCTTTGAATTAATATAGTAAGAAAGCTATGTGACATCAACTGTATAGACTTCTCTTTTGAAACAAAAAATATTAGATGAAGTTTATTGTAAAGCTAGTATTTGACAATTTATAAAGGAAGAGAATATGTCTAGCAAAGAAGCCATAACTTAAATAACTCAGCAAAAGTAGGTGCACTGAATCATTTTGAAATTATTTTTTCTGCTTGGGAAGATTATTGATCTTGTCCTTCCTTTTGGGTAAACTTAAGGTAATATTTGCACTTTTTGTTGGTTGTCGGGCTTGAACTCTGATCCTGGGCGCACTCCCACAGCTCTTCAGCTCAAATTGAGTGCTCTACCGCTTAAGCTACAGCACCACTTCCGGGTTTCAGGTGGTTAATTGAAGATAAGGGTCTCATGGACATTCCTGACCAGTCTGTCTTTGAACCACAATTCTCTGGTTTCCTGAGGAGGCAACAATGCTTGATAAGAAATGTACTCATTACTTTGCCCATGTAATTATAACCCCTCTGTACGGTATTTTCACAATAAAAAATAAAAATAAATTTAAAAAGCCAGACTTGGCAAGAGTTTGTGAGTCGCATCTCAATTAATCACACACGCATCACAACACACGCACACCCACACAAAGCCAGAAGTGGACTTGTGGCTCAAATGTTAGAGCAATGTCCTTGCTAGGAAAAAAATATCAAGGGATAGGTCTGGAGTTCAAATCACAAGAACAACACACACATAATATGATGTATAAATTCTTATTTTAGTTTGAAGAAATAAACAATATCATGGAAAGTAATATTTGATACTTATGAAATTTTGTGAAGTTGTCTTAAGATATAACATAGGTTATTAAGATTAATATTAATATAGTAAATTTATAATTACTCATAATAACTTGGAGTATAACAGTTGGTATTTTTCTATAACCATAAGAAATAGTCTGCGTAAAAGAAAGAAAGGAAGAAAAACAAGGAACGAAAGAAGGAAAGAAAAGAAAGGAAGAGAGAAAGAGAAAGAGGGGTAGGGATGGAGGGAAGGAGGGAAAAAGGAAAGAAGAAAAGAAAGAAGGAAGGAAATAGGAAGGAATTAAGGAATGAAGGTACGAAGAAAGAAAGAAGGGAAAGAGGAGGGAAGGGACAAAAACAATTTAATTTATAAAATGTGGTATTTAGCCCAACATAAACTTGTAGTTAACCCTTTAGTAAATGTAAGTTTGCAATTTTCATTTCTCTACATGTTCCCCATGCATGAATGAAACCAACAATTGAAGGTTAAGAAATAACCAGGTGAATCTGTTTGCATCTGTAGTAAATATGTATGCAAATCTTTTTCTCATTTTCCATCCATCATAAATAATTATTTGCAAACAATTTACATTTAGTTATAAATATTCTAAAAATTGAGGTAACCAAGGGAACTCAACATATAATATAATGCGAATACTAGTAATTATAATGCTATTAATATTAGTCTTTATGTTGTATTAATTGTAACAATTTTATTATGTATTTTATCAGACAAATTAACATACTCTGATTTTCGTGTTTGTGGGAGTCCTAATAGCGGACAATAATTAAAATGAAAGGAGATCTGTATTTGTTGGCACAAACGAATATTTTTTTTAATATTATTTTATTTTATTTGAGAACATACTGTACAGAGGGGCTACAATTACATGGGCAGGATAATGCATACATTTCTTACCAAGCATAGCAGCCTCCTCCTTTCTTTACCCTTCACCTCCCTTCCCAGCCTCCCCCCTCCCCCCACCCAATTATACCCCCCTCCCCCCCCACCGACATTGTAAAGCTGGTTTTGACATGACATTTTGTACTTCTCATTGTTGCAACAGGTCCACCTGAATCCTTAAACGACTTGTTTGCCCCCATCTCCTCAAACGAATATTTTTGAAAGCAAATAACACATTGGATATTGTTCAAATACATCAGAAGGGCTTTAGAAAGGCTGTACCACGTTAAAATGGTTACCTATGATGTGGTTCAAGAGTCACTAAACAATCATATTTCATTTTGCCATCACTATAATTATTCCCATTGTAAGAAGAATCATTCACATAATTTACATGATATAATCTTGTTCTTAAGTTATTATGTTCTATGAAATAATATCCAAATGTACACCACACTGAGTTAAATCAAAAGTAGCAAAGTGTTTTGGACGATGTAAAACTCCTTCCAGATACACATGTTAAAATTTTATTCTCCTGTCTGGTGACATTAGAATCAATCATTCAGAGATGACACTGAAATAATGATCCTGACGAGAGAAGCCCAATATAATTACTCTGCCATGTGAACGTCCAGCAAATAGAATATAATGAATCAGAAAGTAGACCCCCATATGACAAAGAATTGCTTTGAATAGCAATTTTTAAAATCAATGTTTAAGCTTCTAGAGTATGGATAATATACTCCTGATGTTTTTAAGCCACTTACTTTGAAATATTTTAACAGCCCAATGGCTGACAAAAGTCAAAGTTTTGATTTACATTTCACAAATTCTGATAAAAAAGATTCATAAGGTTTTATTTTATTTGAATTTTATTCTCCAAGTCTCCGGGTTAAAACTATTTTTAAATGGGAATTGAATTGAGGTTCAACTTTCTATTCAACTATCATAATTAATTTTTTGAATATTTTTATTATCTTTAGTGGTACAAAGGAGTTGTCATTCACTGAAACAGTGTATGGATACAGTGCATCTTGATTAATGTCGTCACCCTTTTCAACAATCACATCCACCCCTACCAATCAACCCCAATCTTTATGTATCTCAATATTATGTTATGGAATTTCTTGCCATTTAACAAAGCAGTTTATGTGTACAATGCACCTGGAATTGTGTTACCACTTCAACATCTTCAACCCCAATTTACACTACCCCTTGCTTTGTATATTTCATTTCTGGGAAGTATACAATAGATTCTTGCCTGTATTATATCCTTTTCCCCTTCAATTTCCTACCCCTCTCACATTGCCCCCCACTATCCTCTCTTGCACTTCACATTTACTGGTATTTATTTTGTTGGCCTTTGACTCTGCCTTTTAAGAGAATTATAGTATTTTCACTCTCCATGGACTCTGACACTTCAGATAATTAATTTGTACCTCCTTGCATACCATCCAGTGTGTTTACCTTTACATTTATAGACACTCCTATCTACCACAAGTGAGGAAAGTCATGCAAACTAAGTTTCTCTGGGTCTGTTTTATTTCACTTAATATTATTTCTAACTGTTTCATTTTTCCTTTAGAATGGTGCAATATTATTCTTTCTGATGGATGAACAGAATTCCATTATGTATGTATTTATATGTTTGTATATATATATATATATATATATATATATATATATATATATATATGAATATATGTTTGTATACACACATTTATATACGCACATATATACTTGTAAATTGGGACCAATAAAATTATATATATATATATATATATATAATTTATATAAACTATATAATTCTTGATATCTTTTTACAATGAGAGGCATCTGGGCTGATTCCATATGTTGGCTAGAGAAAATATTGCAATAATGAACATGATTGTTCTGGTAGCTTCAGTGTGGCCTTGTTTCTGCTCTATTGGATAAATGACCATAAGTGTAATTGCTGGATCATAGGTAGACTTACATTGAAATTACTGGCTAAACGTTCTTCTTCAGAAAGGGAAAAGCTCCATTACTTTTATATTAGTATTGTAAAATCATAATAGCTGCATGTTGAATTGTTTTCCCTTTGCAATTTTCAATTCCATTCTTCATCTATTATGTATCTAGGGCTTTGAATGACCAAATTCCTTAAAATACCTATATTGCTTATATTGTGATGTAAATCTCAGTAATATAAATATGAATTCATCTGTGAGTCTCATCTTGAGCTGCATTCATAGGAAATATATGCAGTGTCAATGAAGATGCTTAATATTAATTTACTTCTAGTAAATAGGTTTAAATGTCTTCTCTTTCTCTCAATTGAATAACATACATTTCTGTTCTCTTTCTGTTTCTTACAAGCCTGAACTCACTATTTCAAAGTAGTATAAGCAGGAAAACAAAATAACCTGATCCAACAATCACAAATCCTAAATTATGTGAAAAAATCCACAATATAAAAAATAAATCTGAGGAAGAGGAAAAACAATGACAGAATAACAACAGAAAATTATCCTAGCAATCTCTAATGAAACAGAGATTTAGAGTCCTAGTAGGTACTCCACATCTAGAGGGTCAAATCAAATCTGGTATAATTATAGATATGCAGCTATAAATATAGACATAATTATAGACATACAATTCATAACAATATTTTATACTGTCTTCACAAGAAAACAGAAATCTATGAAAAGGTGCCAGCCAGGAACATATTGGGCCACACATTCAAAACCACATGTGCAGTGTGGAAATAAAAGGGCAACATGGAAAAAAGCAGGAACAGAATTGTACATTAGAGAAAGCCACATCCATACACATAGACAATTCACCATACCACTGGACAGTCCAAATGGTCAGTAGAACCACAAATATTAACATCACAACATCTCACCACAACTGATTCCTATTCCTACACTTAATGGACTCGACAAAAATGCAATTCCAGAAAAACAAATCACAACAGGAAACCAAACCAAGACTCTGGAAATCAACCAAGAACATAGTCACTTATTAATATCATAGATCCCCCAAAAGAAAACCTCCAAATGGACAGAACAAATCAGAAAAATACAAGAAAAGTGATGTCAAAGTAGTATAATTCACACAGTAAATAACCAGGCATTAGAACAGACAATCAAGGATGTAGAAGAGTTATCAAAATGTATTACAGATACTGCTGAAAAATGTAATTAATGGAAAGATAGAAAACCTCTACAAGCAAATTTGTGAACAAGATGAGACCAACTGGTCATTATCAAAATAATTCATGGAGACTTCAAACAGAAAGATAAATTAATTCTGAGAAGGCAAGGGAGTCCAAAAAATAATGGATGCCTAGATAAAGACATGAGAGAAGACACAGCTAGGAAAACAACCCTTAAATCTCCCTCAACCAAAGAAAAAAATGTACAGAAAGTCTATACAAGACTTAAAACAAAGCTTTAATAAAGAGACAGAACCCAAAAACATGACCAATTAGAAGACAGGGAAATGAAAAACAAAGTAGAAAGTCTCCACAGCAAATAGATAACATAGAACATAATCTCAGTGTAAAAGACAGAATAGATCTAACAGGAAAGAGGAAATAATCATTTAGAACAAATCCAAGAAATAAGAAATGATCTTGCCAGAACTTCAAGACTCAGTTAGAAGATCAAATTTCGGGGAGATAGGTATCAAGAAGGAGAAGAGCAAGAAACTAAATGGATGGGAAGCATATTACAGAATTCTAGCAGAGAACAGGCCAAACATCCAAAGAGATAGGCTCATTCAGAGAAGAGAAGCCTTTAGAATCTAATCAGAATTCTAGAACTGAACAATCCACCATGACATCATAATCCATTAGAGGATTATTAAAGATCAAAGAAAGGATTCTTAAAGATGCCATATAGGAAAGATTGATTATTTATAAAGGATATACAGTCAGAATAAATACCTCTTACTTAACTGATATGGTTAAAAAGGAAAGCCTGGCATTATATATGACAAACATTAAAGGTAAACAACTACCAACCATGAATACGATCCCAAGCCAAACTCTCCAAATGGAAATAATAGTCTCAGGGTCTTTTTTCCCAGGCTGGCTTTGAACCGTAGTCCTCAGATCTCAGCTTCCTGAGTAGCTAGGATTACAGGTGTGAGCCACTGGTACCAGGTAAAAATGGGGGCTTTTTGAAAAGAAAATGCACCTCTTCACCTGTGTCTAAACCTCAGATATTACTATTAGAACAATTCACCTTCACCTCATTTCATCAGACATTTGTAATTTTTATCTTTTCCTTCATGTGGGAATACTGCAGTCAATATCAACTCAGCTGGGGGACTGGATCAATTGTATGGTAATTGCTAGCACCTAATTTAAGAACTTTTACATCAAAAGAAATGAAACCATCATTTGGAATAATTGTTTCCTCTTTTTATTACAAATCTGTGCTTGATTACTTCCTAATGTGATATTGGACTTCCTAATATAGTGATGACATTTTTTTGCTTTTCAACCTCCCACATGTGGTCAAATATTTAAGAATTCAAAAATTTGCACTGATAATTGATTAAGCTAACTTTTAAGAAAATGTGCATTTCTGGAATTTGGACTTCTGTCTTGTTCTTACATGCACACACTTTCTATGATTTATTTGTTCTACAAGGAATTCTACTTTCCAATCTTTGTGTAACCAATTTTAGTCTCTCTGATCAGTCTTTCTGATCCTCTCTCTGGACTCTCATTTGAGTCTGCCTCATAAAAAATATATTAGTTATCACCTAAATGACTCTCAGCTTCTGTTTTTTGCCTGACTTCACGTAGGCTGTGAAAGCAACCCTGCCTGGCTGTACTTACTGGAGTGTTTGTGTGTGTGTGTGTGTGTGTGTGTGTGTGTGTGTGTGTGTGTGTGTGTGTGTGTGTGTGTGTGTTTTGTTTCAGATGTCTATGATTACTATTCAAGGTAGTAGTTTTTCTGGGCCTCTGTGATCCCCTGGCCTAGAGTCAATGGGTTTTTCTCCTAAAGATACAAAGAATAATGGACTAAATTCCTGTTAATTGTCTCAAAATGAGGCAATCAGGCATCCTTGCAAAGCCATCAGTATTGCTTTCTAACCACTTACAGAAGTCGTCTTTCAAGATGGCTTCTCAAGGTTGACTGTGAAAAATATTCATTTCCAAGTAGGCACCATAAAGCACATCACATTCCTGGGATCAGACTTTTGGAAGGAAAGTTCCCCTTCATTCCTTCTCTTATGATAAATCAACCATAATATTCTTCAGTTGTGGCCAGCCTGGAGCACATATTCCCAAGAATATTGTGTAATGTAAAAGAGGACCAACTTTCAAAATAACAGTGTAAATACTTGTCTACTACAGACTGATTTATCTTGCTTTTATCTGTTGTTATTTTCATTTCTTCAAACACATGAATAATTTATATTGGTATTAGACAAAGGATTAATGGAATAAACATTCAGTTTACTTTCATATATACAATATAATACACTTAACCCATAATGGACAAATTAATCCAATTCTAGAAACAATGTCAGGAATATAAAATAAGCCTTAATATGTATAAGCTGGCACACATACACCATCATCTACTCAAAAATTCAGTCTCTCTGTAAATATTTATTTGGTATGAAATAATAAAAATTTAATTAATGAATATGACTTTTAAGTATCATCTGAAATAGTCCTCGTGTATATAATTGTAAATAATTTTATAGATGTCACCTAGACAAGAATTTAACATGCATGCAGAAATAAAATTTCCACAATTTAAGCAATATGAGAGGGGTCATACCCTCGTGTACTGTGGTGTGAATTTTACCACAGTGCTGAACCCTTCCAACTAATACCAAGAGTCATGTGCAATAATTAATTATTTGATGTTAAGATGAATGCTAAGTGTAGAATACACTTTGAATTATTACATTAACTCACAGAAATGAACCAATAATGATATGTTACTTGTTTAAATTCTAATGCTTCTCAATTTTACAATTCATTAAATATATTAATAAAAGGAAGTAGCACAGTAGCTCAAGTGGTAGAGCACTAGCCTTGAGCTGAAGACCTGAAGGACAGCGCCCAGGCCTAGAGTTCAAGTCCCACGACTGACAAAAAAAAATCAATATATATATATATATATATATATTATTAAAATTATTTTCAGTTTCTTTTCTATAGCTGCTGAAATTAAAATTATATCTTAAACATTCAATTTTAAGAAATCAATAATAATAAACTATTATTTAAATGATATACTATTAAACTGTGATTTGAATTATACTTCTAACAAATTGTCATGTAAACAAGTCAATAGAATTAAGGGTGATCATTTTTCAACTTAGCAGTTTGTTTTTGTTTTTTTATTTTACTTTTGGGTCTGGTCTTGTGGTCTGAACTCTGGGCCTGGGCGCTGTGCCTCAGCAATTCAGCTCAAGGCTAGCGCTCGACCACTTGAGACACAGCACCACTTCTGGCTTTTTTCTTTTTGCTTATGTGATTCTGAGGAATCGAACCCAGGGCCTCAGTCATGCAAGGCAAGCCACCTTCCCAGCCCAGCAGCTTGTTATTTGTTTCCTAATTGTGTCATTTGTTATTCTTGGTACAAGTCATCTCTTCATTATAATTGTTTAGTTTTCTGTTTTATCTCTACTGGTTTGCTGATTATGCATTTTGTTTTCCCTTTTTAATGACTGACATGAGGCTGAAAATCTGTATGCTAGTTTATTACTTGCTATGTTAATGTAAAATTACTGCTTTCCACAGCTGTTCTACTCTACGATACTACAAAATTTCCCCCACTCCCATCTCCTGTATTGCTGCTCTTATATATTTTATTTTATTTTTTATTTAAATTTTATTGTCAAGGTAATGTACAGATGGGATATAGTTACATAAGTAAGGTAATTAATTTATTTATTTTCTAACTTATTACCTTTCCCCTATTTTTCTCGCTCTTCACTCCCAACTCCCCCCCCAAGATTATTTCCAACATATTTTCTTGTGAGTACTACTGTTGCATAGGTTCCCCCTTTGTCTTTTGTCTCACCATTTTGTTTTTTTCCTTTCCCTTCCCTAGTTCAGATCAACCTATTTAAAACACCCCAGGGTATCAAAATAAAATACAGTGATTACAGGGGATAAACCATAGGTCGGGAAAAAACAAAAGGATAAAAAGAAATCACATAGTACATTAAGAACAACAACAACAAAGAACATGTCTTGGAGTTCATTTCACTTGGAATTACCTTATACGGTCATATGTACATAGCTACTGAGCTATTCTGCTCATCTACTAAGATTATCTTTGATGTACACAATAATGCTCCCTATTACCCAGTAATCCCACTTCTGGGCATATAACCAGGTGATCACAAACAAGGCCACAGTAAAGCTACTACTGTGTATCACAGTAATATTTACCAAATCACTCACTCACACACACACACACACACACACACACACACACACACACACACACACAAACACACACACACACACAAACACAGGTGGAAAACTATTCTTCCATCACAAAGAATGTGACCACCTCATTTGTAAGGAAATGGAAGATCTTGGAAAAAATCATATTAAGTGAAGTAAACCAGACTTAAAGAAACATAGGTCCCATGGTTTCCCTTATTTGAAATAATTAGTTTACATCAAGGATTTTAATTTGACATTTTGTTCTATGTTGAGCGTGCAACATTATTGCTATATTGTTTGCTATTATTTCTGCAAAATAGGCAGGTATACTTAAAGATTTACATTCATCTTATCCATTATTGAAGGAAGAACAACTAAAAGTGTAACCACTACTAGGAAGAACAACTCCTACTTACTTAGCTTCATTCCTATGTAAGGCCAATGTTGTCCCCTGTATTCTCATGTTGTACATTACAACTCAATACCTGGTCATAATGTATACCTAATATCTTATGCATTGTGAACTAACTGCCCCAGAAGTTCCACATTGCTTTACTTTAAAAAAATTCTGTCTTAAAGTTTGAGGATTTGTGTGTGTGTGTGTGTGTGTGTGTGTGTGTGTGTGTGTGTGTGTGTGTGTGTGTGTTTGTGTGTGTATGTGTGTGTGCGTTTACAAAGATCAGAACACAACATTTTTCTTCATTTCAAATACATATTTCAGGTCATTGTAAGTTGTGGCTAATGGGAGCAGTCTCTTGTTATTTTAAGGATGAAACAGAAAAAATATGTGTACATGTACCACAGTTGCTTTATTAGTGTAGTTGAACACTGAACTTCGATTTATATCTTGGCTGTTGTTGTGAATAATGTGAATAACAATGAACTACAGATATATTTACGAGTTACCCAGAGAGAAATAACATGATTGGTGTGTCAGATGATACTTCAACTATGATTTCTTTAGAAAACTGCATACTACTTTCTACAAGGAAAATAATAACCTGTATTTTGACCAAGAGTGTAGAAAATTTCCTTTTCTTTACACTCTCACCAACATTATTACCTTTTATTCAAAAGGGAATATAGGGCAAGTTTTTACTATCTTCAGTATACCAGACAGGCTTAAGACTGAAATCCAACCTCCTAAATGCTTGGAATTACAAAACTTTACCACCACACCTGGTTCCTTTGATTTTTTTTTGATAAGAGTTATAATAGTTATAAAGTAGTATCATAGTAATTTTGAATTACATTTCTCTAATGAATTCTGCTCACAAAGCATTAAGCCAGCACAGAAGTTTTATTAAACACTACTGTGTAAACCCACTGGTGATATAGAGGGGTTTATGGAAAACATGTCTATTCGAACTTTTGTCCATTTTAATCAAGTTTCTTATTAATCTCATCTTTAATCTCTCTATACAAAAATAATTAATTCAAGGTAGTAAAAAGGAAAAAAATTAAGCAACGGTTAACACTTTTCAATTTTCAATAATATGATATTGCTTAAATCATTTTCTGTTAATGCTTGAGACTATATAACAATTTAGTTAGACCTTTTACATAGCCATATGTATTTTATTTATTTTACATTGATTTCTCTTTCCAAAGCCTGCGTGTCTAAGTTTGGTTTCTTTCATTCTTAAGTAGTTCAGATTTCAAACTGAAGAATAAATGGAAGTAAACAAACAAAAACATACAGTTCCTCTCAGCTTATAATGCCTCTACAAGAATGAGAAAAGAGTTCATCATTCTAAGGACTCTTAATACTTAAGATAACATTTGCTATAATGCTAATGTTATTACCATTTTAGTGTTGGGAAAAATTGTAATTAAAGGCACTAAGTGCATGACCCAAGACACACAGTGAGGAAGAAATTGAGTCAAAATTTCCAAAAGTCTTTCAACAATACACAAAAACTAGATAAATTCTCTCTATTCTCTGATACTCTCAATTCAATATTCATATTGTCCAAGAAATAATACCGTAGCAATTATTGCCCATGGTGATTGTTTTCTGTTACATTTTGCCTTCAACACAGACTGCGTTGGTGATACTGGGTTATCATACACAGAGCTGAGCTTATAAATTATGGTCCAAAGAGAGGCAAATTTCTTCTGTCCCATAGTTCCAGTATCGTTTTTAAAAAAGTACTAAATATTTTAAATATCATCACTTATTGTATTTTCAGAATTAAAGAATGAAAAAAATCACATATCACCAATCCAAAACGCTTTAAAACTAGGAGATGATAAAACAGGCCTCTGTGAAGTAAACTTTCTTCTACGTATAAAATTATTCTGACAGCCTTGTGGTTTGTCACACCTGTAATCCTAACTACTCGGGATACCTACTCAGGAGCCTGAGATCTGGGGATAACATTTGGAAGCCAATCAGGGCAAACTAAATTCATGAGATTATTTTTCAGAAATTTTAATGAACTAGCAAAGGGCCAGGAACGGAGATGTAGTTCATATAGTAGCTCACCAATCGAGAGAGAAAGACGTAGCGAGACCTTGAAGCCCTGATTTCAGTCTCTGAGCATGCCAACACGCAGGAATGCACACACACTCACTTTTCCAAAATATCTTCATATCAGTGTTTTGCATTGATTTCTTTGTTAATGATATTATATGGGTAAAAGAGGCAAAATAATCTCTTCCATCTCAAAACGTTTTTATACATTTTTGTTGTAAAAATAATGTACAGAGCGTTTACAGTTACATGAGCAAAGTAATAAGTACATTTCCTATCAAGCATTGCTAAATCCTCCTTTGTTTTTCCTCCACAATTCCTTCCCTTCCACCTCCACAAGTACACTCCTCATGCCCACAAGCTCCACCCAATGTCCCCAGCCTAAATTGTAAAGTTCGTTTTTCAAAATAATATCTTGTGCATCTATTGTTATACAATGGGTCAAACTGTATTCCTATTTAAGCATGCTGTTTTCTCCTTTTCCCTCCCTAAATCAGAGAAGTGTATATAAAAGATGCAAGTGCACCAACGTCAAATAAAGTGAAAACGGGGTTTATACTGTTGGGGAGAAACGTATAAAAACAAAAAAAAATCACGTCATACATTATAAATATGTGAGAAACAACAGCAAGAAAGAAAAAACGTCTTGTGTCCCGATCTTGGGGATCATTTAGCTTAACATCAACTTATCTATTCATATACACATAGCTTTACAACTTTTCTGCTTATCCCAGACATATACTAGTTATTGCAAATAAGGGATACCATGGGACCTATGATTTTTTGGACTTGGCTTGCATCAGTTAATATAATTTTTTCCAAGTCTTTCCATTTCCTAACAAATTGGGCGATGACATTCTTTCTGATGGAGGCATAGAATATATATATATATATATATATATATATATATATATATATATAGTATATGTGTGTGTGTACACACATACACACAGAGCATTTTCCTTTTTTGTTTTTTAGAGCAACTTAGTTTTGCACCTTCATCATTTTTTCAAATATTTTTATTGTGATTAAGTGGTTACATAATTTCCCAAATTTAACAATATTGTGGGATAGTGATGCTTAGTTAAAGTCACAAACATATTCTAACTTTGATGGAGCAAATTGTCTATCATAGTCTACAACATTTATGAGTTCTATGAGCTTTGCAATAGAGTTATTTCTTCCATATGTATACTTTTTTGTCTTGAAATATGTATATTTCTTTTTTTCCCATAGCGTCAGCTATTCCCTCTTTCCCATTTGTTCCCTCCTTCTCTTCAATGACATTGATTTGCTTAGTTCATTTTGGTCAATGTCCAGTGCAGCTGATGGATCCCACTGTTGCATGTTTTTCCCTGATTCCCTCTAGTTCTTTGTCGTCCTCCTGGTTTTCCTTCAGTATACACATATGATCAGCAGAATGGGGTTATTTAGTAGTGATTCAACCAGATGAGTGGAAGTCCTTGGTTTCTTAAGTGTTGTTAATTTTGTCGTATCACCTTACATTTTGCATTTAACATCCATTTATCACCGAGAAAATGTGCTGTTTGTCTCTTTGCTTTTGGCTTACCTTGCTCAACATGATTTCCTGTAGCTTGATTGATTTCCCTGCTAATGCCATTATTTTGTCCTTTCTAATGGCAGGAATATATTCCATTGTGTTCCACAGTTTTTGGATCCATTCATCTCTGGTGGGACATATGAGTTGTTTTCATATCCTGGCTATTGTGAACAGTGCTGCAATAAACATGGAGGTGCATGTTTCTTTGAATATTGCTACCTGTTGTTCAGGATAGATGCCTAGAAGTGGTATGAGTGGGCCATAAGGAAGGTCAATATTTAGCTTTCTGAGGACTCACCAGACTGCTTTCCAAAGTGGTTGTGTAAGTGTACATTCACACACACACACACACACACACACACACACACACACACACACACACACACTCACAACGTTTTCTTGATCCATTCTTCTACTGAGGGGCATCGGGGTTGGTTCCATATCTTACCTATGGCAAATAATGCTACATTAAACATTGTTGTGGTGGTAGTTTTAGTGTGGACTTGTTTATGATCATTTGGGTGAATGCCCAAAAGTGGGATTGCAGTGTAATAGGGGAGCTCTATGTGGAGTCTTTTGAGGAACCTCCAAACTGCTTTCCAAAGTGGATGAACAAGTTTACACTCCCACCAAGAATGCAGTAGGATCCTTTCCAGCATCTGTTGTTGTAAAAATATGGAACGATTCACTAATTTGCGTGTCATCCTTGGGCAGGGACCATGCTGAACTTCTCTGTATGTTCCAATTTTAGTGTATGTGCAGCCAAATTGAGCACAGAACAATTTTTATATATAAAGAGTAATTAATTTTCTTAAACTAGACAATTAAACAAAAAGTAAGTTCAAAAGAATTGTGAAATTTTAGAACCATGTATTTCTTATGTAAGCACACATTTAAGAATAAAGTCAAGGTTGACATGCCAAAAACAAAATAATTCCAGATATTTGTTTTTCATGAGATGTGTAGGAGGAGGAATTCAATTATTCTACACAAGGCACCTGTCATAATGTTCATTGCAGCAAATGTTAAAGTTTGTTAAAAGTTTTAATATTTTAAGTATGTTTAATTTTGGGATTTGCTTATATATGACAAAATTAAGACTGGTGGCAGGTCTTAAAATTTTTCGATAAAGTATATAATATTTCTGGTAGCATGTACTGGTAAGTATGTATATTTCAGAGTTTATAGAAACTTTACTAATGAGAAGGTGCAACGACTGTGTAAAGAAGCAGAGTGAAGAGTTAAGATTTTAAGTACAGAGTTTCTGTTAAATCTTTAGGGCTCCCTTACATTATATGTTAGTGATGAACAAATATTGATATAAGCCACATACAAATGATGAGATGAACTATAAATAGTAATCTTAGTGGGTAAATTTAAAGGCTACTGATATCTTTATCCAATTTTAAATGTACAGGAATATGAGAAAATAGTAAAATCTACTGTGTACACTTCAAATACTGAAAACCCTGGTAATTGTTTTGTTTTTTATTTTAGTCATCATTAATATTTAATTATTGTTTTCTTTATTTATAGAATTTTTCCTTGTTGTAATATAATACAACTTTTTGTGAGTCGTGATTAAGAGGTACTTTGAAAATGTTATTGGGATGGCCACACCATTTTTCATAGGTGCATGTGAATTTACAAAGAGCAAAACTAAAAACAAAATATTGATTACAAATTTTATCAAGTAGAGTCTGAATCAGGAGTGTTGATAAATGTCCACACCTAAAATCTTAACCCTAGGCTGAGGTAGTGGTATTACAGAGTTGAGGACACAAAATTGAGAAACTGTGTTTTGTTTTGTGTTTTTGCTTTGTTTTTGTTGGTTGTGGGGCTTGAACTCTGGGTCTTGGGTACTGTCCCTCAGCTCTTCAGCTCAAGGCTAGCGCTACCACTTGAGCCACAGCACCACTTTCATCTTTTTATGCTTATGTCGTGCTGAGGAATGAAATCCAGGACCACATGCATGCAAGGCAAGCACTCTACCACTGAACCACCTTCCCAGCACCTCAGAAACTGATTTAAAAAATCATCTGAACAATATTTGCTTTCTGCTCTGGGTTATATAACAAAATATGTGAACACATTTTTATATTTTTGTGAATTGTAATACTTCTAAGTTTACACTAACTGCAGCCAATTTATCCTTTTCAAAGTCAAGAAATATTTCTGAGAGTTTGCTTCTGTGAAGACTGTTTTTGCATTTATAATTTCTTCTGAGTCATTTTTATTTTTTATCAAAATAACTTTATATTTTATGTTGATGAGTTATCATACATCAAATACCTTCAAATGTACAGGTAGAGTCTCAATATAGCAGTATGAATATTCTCATACACTTCTCGTTTATTTGTTATGCACTTTAAGTATGATATTTCTCTCTCTTTCACCCTCTCTCCTTTCTACTCTTTCTCTTTCATGCTCCATGTCTGCTATTTAGAATTTCTTCTGGTCTACTATTATCCTTCAGGATCAACTGGTTTTGTGGGAACATGATAGGGATCATCAGTTACCCTTGCATTCTTTAAGAGTTATAACAGTGACGTGAAATTATGCTTTGCCAATGGAAATGGCAAAACAACAGCTCTAGAAATTCCTTTTCACTTTTAGTACTATTATAAATTTTATCTCATACGAATCATTGGGACTGATAAGATACTTTTAGCCTGGCACCTAAAAGTTCTTTTTCTTTTACAAACAACATTTTTCTTATATTATCAGTAAGTAAAAAAAACAAAGCTATCCTATGGAAAGTAGGCTGAAGTTGTTCACATGGATGAAAAACAAGGTAATGGGGGAAGTGAGTACAAAGGATACCCCTCATATAGCACAGATCCTTACAGCAGTTTATCATGTACACTTTGTGATAAGGACAATGTGCTGGGAACTGCAAATTAAATCACTGAACACCTGATATATATATATATATATATATATATATATATGCACATATATTTATATATGTATATTTATTTATATATGCATAAATGTATATATAGGCCCATATATGTACACAAGAATGTTACTATACACACAAATACACACATATGTACACACATGTACACAAGCACAAATGGAGAAAGACACATAGATATAGCCAACACAAGTTTCACTAGTTGTTGAATATGCCTTAGACAGAATGTTTGGAAACAAATGTATTGAAGATGTATTTTTCTCTAAGAGTTCTTTTACCACTCCTCTCATCTCTTCCAACTGGTAGGTTTAGAGAGATTCGACTTGAAAAATGCAGTACAAGTGATAGCAAGTCACTCGGAATTCTCAATAATTATAGGTCGTATGGTGTCTCCCAGCTCCCCATGGAGTGCTTGATCTTGTAGACATTCCCAACAGCCAAAGGAGTAGGACAATATCCTTGTTAAGAATGAAGTTATAAGGCTTTATTTTTTTTTTTAAATTGTATTTTATTTTATTTGAGAACATACTGTACAGAGGGGCTACAATTACATGGGCAGAATAATGCATACATTTCTTACCAAGCATTGCAGCCTCCTCCTTTGTTTACCCTTCACTTCCCTTCCCTGCCTCCCCCCTCCCCCCACCCAATTTTACCCCCCTCCCCCCACCCAATTATACCCCCCTCCCCCCCCCACACCGAAATTGTAAAGCTGGTTTTGACATGACATTTTGTACTTCTCATTGTTGCAACATGTCCACCTGAATCCTTAAACGATTTGTTTGTCTTTAAATGGCATCATTCCTTGGGCTCTTTTCCAACAGCCAGCATCAATTCCTAAGCAGATGAGTGACTCCCCAGAAGACTGGAATGCAGGTCAAAATTTAACCAACCCATATGAAAAGTCTAAAGTGAGAAATGTTGACTGAGGTCATGCTGATGTCCTTGCCACGAAAATGAGAAAAAAAGCAAGTTTTTTATGTATTAAAATTTGAGAATAATTTGTAACCTGTCAATAAATGTGTAGAACACAAGTATAACAACTTACAAAAGATGATGTGCATTTCATTTATATGCTTTTGGACTTGGAAAATGTTTTTAAGTGTGTCTACACAAGTAGATCAGTATGAAACAAGCCAGCATTTTTTCGTTTAAGATACAAGGAAAAGATACAGGTTGACCCATTGTAACAATGAGATTTGCAAGATACTACTAGAGGGGGGTGGACGGAGGTGTTATGGATGTGTGAAGGGAAGGAATAGTAGGGGAAAATCAAAGGAGGTGGTAAAAATGCTCAATCAGAAATGTACTCATTACCTTACTTATGTAACTGTAACCCTTCTGTACAGTATCTTTACAATGAAATATATATTAAAAACATACAAGGAAAACTGTACTTATAGCAAGTGGTATTTGTCACTCAATATAAGTAAGTTATTGGTTTTAGGACCACAAGCATACTAAAATTTTGGATGCTCAAATTCTCTACATAAATACAGTATATTATTTTCATTAGACTCTGCCCACAACCTAGTGCAGTGTAATTTCTGTGAAAATTTTTACTACATTCTATGTTTGTAATGGAAAATAAAATATATGCACTATCAACAGATACAAATTTATTTCAGATAGTTTTTGTCTGCATTTTGTGGATGGAATTGTGAGAGCTAATTTGAAAAGCACAAACTTAATCACCAAGAGCAGTCTTCAAGATGTAACAAAGATCTATAACAGCATCATTGAATGGTATGGGACTCTAAGGAGAAGTACTTGAATTAAAACATTATCAGAAAGTGTAAGCATGCAAAGACTATTTAGAAATGCAGCTGCTAGATTTCTAATGGAGAGCTTTTATAACATTTTGTGAAACAAAAGTCAGGACCTCATGGAAGTGTAGACAATTTTCCTCCACCTTTCTGTCAATCTTGTTCATTATCAATCATAACATAGCTAATCTAGAATAATCTTGTAATAAGAAAATGTTTATGAGAAGTGAGGGAAGATAGTGGAGGAGAAGCTGGAAGCTAAACAATCTCTAGCATAGAAAGCAGTTTTAGTGATCCAGAGAACAGTACTAGGCTAGAGTATCACACCAAGTGTGCCATCACCATACAGAGTTTGGCTAGAGAGGGAAAATCCAGGGAAGGAGACAGATCTGAACAGTTGCTCTAGCCATGGCTGAGGCAGCTTTGGTGGCGGCCATAGCCATCCCGCCATACCTACAACAGAGAGGGTCCAGGAAAAAGGCACCAGACACAGTGGGTGAGCAGATTCAACTCAACACCAGCAACAACTGAAAAGGAGTAAATGAGTTAAACAGGCCCATATCAAACATTGAAAGAGAAAAAGGAGTAAGAGACCTCCTGTCTAAGAAAAGCCCAGGACCACATGGATTTACAGCGAAATTCTACAAGGCTTTCAAAGCAAAGCTCATACCAATACTCTTCCAACTCTTCAATGAAATTGAAAGAGAAAGTTCACAACCAAACTAAGTCTATGAAGCCATAATAAACTTCATCCCAAAACCAGGCAGGAAAATCATCAATGAAAGAGGATTAGACACACATTACATTGATGAACATCGATGCCAAACTTCTCAACAAAATTTTGGCCAAATAATTCAACAATTCATCCAAAAAATTACATACCATGATGAAACAGGATTCAGTTCAGGGATGCAAAGCTGGTTCAATATACACAAATCCATTAATTAACACTACTTTATGATGAAGTTTCTGAATAAACTAGGAATCCAGGGAACATTCCTCAATAAAATAAAGGCTGTATATGACAAACCTGCAGCCAGCATTATACTTAATGGTCAAAAAGTAAAGACATTTCCTCATAACTCAAGGAACGAGACAAGGACGTCCACTCTCTCCACTTCTTTTCAATGTACTATTAGCATGCCTAGCTACAGCAATAAGAAAAGATGAAAACATAAAAGGGATCCAAACAGGGAAAGATGAAGTAAATCTCTCCCTCTTTGCAGATGACATGATCTTGTATTTAAAGAATCCCATGGACTCCACTCCCAAATTACTCATGCTGATTCAAAACAATGGCAATGTATCATGGTATAAAATTAACCCTCAAAAATAGGTTGCTTTTCTGTATGCCAACAATGAGAAAAGCGTGGCTGAAATCAGAAAAGCAACTCCATTCTTAATAACCCCACAAAAAATAGAATACCAATGAATTAACTCAACCAAAGAAATAAAGAATCTCCATGATGAAAACTTTAAAAACCTGAAAAAGGAAATCAAAGACAGAACTTAGAAAGTGAAAAAACTCCCTTGATCCTGGATTGGAAGGATTAACATCGTGAAAATGGCAATAATTCCCAAGGCTATCTACAAATTCAATGCAATACCTATCAATATTTCAATCTCATTTTTCACGGAAATAGAAGAGGCAATCCAAAAAGTCATATGGAATGATAAAAGGCAATGAATAGCATTAACAATCCTTAACAGAAAGAACAGTGCTGGAGTAATATCAATACCAAATTTCAAACTGTACTATAAAGCCTTAGCAAATAAAACAGCTTCGTACTGGCACAAGAACAAACCTCAGAACCAATGGAATAGAATTGAAAACCCAGAAATAAGCCTACAGACCAATAGGCACCTAATCTTTGATAAAGGAGATAAAAAATAGAATGCAACAAAGACAGCCTCTTCAGTAAAAGTGCTGGCAAAATTGGTTAATCACTCATAGAAAACTAAAGCTAGATCCTTATATATCATCCTGTACCAAATCAACTCCAAATGGATTAAAGACCTCAGAGTCAAAGCAGATACTCTGAAAACATTACAGGATAGAGTAGGATATACCCTAGGTATCCTTTGCAGAGGCTGAAATTTTCTTAATAGAGACCCAGAAGCACAAAAAATCAAAGAAAGTTTGGACAAATGAGATTGTATGAAATTGCAGAGCTTCTGCATGGCAAAGGACATGGCTGGCAAGATCAATAGAAAGCACATTGATTGGGAGAAGATCTTCACTAGCCATGCAATAGACAAAGGTCTCATATCTAAAATATATGTGGAACTCAAAACATTAAATCCCCCAACAACAAATCCTCAAAGAAACAACTGCCCAATAAATAAGTGGACTAAAGACTTAAAGAGAAACTTCTCTGAAAAGGAAAGAAGGAAGGTCAATAGATACATGAAGAAATGATCAACCTCCCAAGCCATAAAAGAAAAGCAAATCAAAACAACATTTAGATACTACCTCACCCCATCCTTGAGGGGATGTGGCCAGAAGGGAACCTTACTGCATTGTTGGTGGGAGTGTAACTTGTTCAACCACTTTGGAGTAGTATGAAGGTTCCTCAAAAGATTCCACCTAGGGGCTGGGAAGGTGGCTCAGTGGTAGAGTGCTTGCCTTGCATGCATGAGGCCCTGGGTTCCATTCCTCAGCACCACATAAGCAAAAAGAAAAAAGCCAGAAGTGGCGCTGTGGCTCAAGTGGTAGAGTGCTAGCCTTGAGCTGAAGAGCTGAGGGACAGCGCCCAGGCCCAGAGTTCAGGCCCCACGACTGGACCCAAAAAAAAAAAAAAACAAAAAAAGATTCCACCTAGAACTTACCTATGACCCAACAATTTCCGTTTGGGCATTTATCCAAATGATCACAAACAAGACCATACTTAAGCTACCAGCACAACTATATTTATTGCAGCATTATTTAACATAGCTAAGATATGGAACCAACCCAGATGCCCCTCAGTACATGGATAGATCGAGAAAATGTGGTATATAACCAAGTCCTAATCTTAGAGAGGGAAATAGTTTGCATAGAATAATAGGAGAGAGAATACAAAAAAAAAGAACAAGAAAAAAATTGAAAAACCAAAATTTAAATCTAAGTAGTGAAACACTTAAAAATCATGTAAGTTTAAACAAATGATATTGAGAGAAGAAAAGGATAAGATGAAAAGAAGGGATGGATTGAAAGGAGAAATGAAAACTAAAAAATAAAAATTCTTAAAATTAGTTATTTGAAAATTATATACATATAAAGATATAATACTGCTATTAAAGAATTTAAGCCTAAGAGGTTGTGAATTGAGTAATAAATTTCTGGATTAAGTGTGTACACAATGGGGTATAAGGTATAATAATTGGCAACAGGTATATATCTGGGAATGAACAGAACAGCAATTTAGTCATGCAAAAAAAGAAAGAAACAGAAAAAAATGAAAAGAATACTTAAAAAGGACCAAAAGATAAGAAGAGATTTAAAAAGCACACACACACACATATACACCAAAAATAAAAATTAAGGGAAGAAAATAAGATTAATAGAAAACCATTTTAAAAATTATTTTTTTTTAAAAAAAGTTCAAATAAGAGTTGTTTGATTGCAATAATGAGATGTACAATTCATTATGTCAAAAAACGAACTTAACAACTTTGGTAGGGGGTGGGGGAGGATCGGGTAGGGGGAGGGGAGAAGTATGGGAAGGGATGGGAAGGGGAAACAACAAGGAGGCAACAATGCTTGATAAGAAATATACTTTTTATCTTGCTCATGTAATTGTAACTCCTTTGTACTGTATTCTAACAATAAAAAAATTAAATTAAATTAAAAAAAGAGTTCTTTGATTTTTTTTTGGGGGGGGTGATGGGGGCAATAGGATGATTGTGTATCTTCTGTGTCCATAACCAGTCTCTTGGTGGAGTCTCTGGTCTGCTTGTGGTGTTTGGTTTTCCTGTGGCTTGATTGTTTTCTTAAGTCAGTTTGTTTGAGCAGGCAGAAAAATGCTTTGCCTAACCCATTGTTTTGTGATCCTCCTCCCAGGCTTGTTCAGTGGGAGGTAGATTTGCTTTGAGTATCCCAAAAGAGGGAGATGGGAGTTTCCTCTAGTTTGGAGATGCTGTGATGAGACTAGATTATGGGTAGAGTTGAGACCTTTCAGAAATCAGTAGCTTTGCCTTGCTGGGCTAGCTCCTGAGACTCTCAGAGAGCCCAGCTTGGAGCCATTATCAGGGTTTATGTTTACTGAGTTTCAATTGTTTGTCTAGGCTGTAGGGAGGGGCAGCTCTGTTTACGTAGTGATGAAATCACTCCTCAGGGGGCAGATTTTTCTCTGTCTGGGGTGGTTGATTTTCCCCTGGGTACAGCTGAGCCTGGCGTATCAGGGCAGGTTCCTATGACCTGCTAAATGACTCTTTGGTTTTCTTCCAAGGCCTGAATTGGAGCTAGTTGCTCAGCCTGGCCTTTATTAGTATCAAAGATGGAGATCTCCAGTGGTAGGGGATGTCCAGCCTTCTCTCCTCTGCTCCCTGAGAAGGAATGAGGAGATCAGGATTCTACTCATGCCAGAGTCTTATTCCTGGCAGTTTCTGGTCTGTGATCTGCAGGATGAAGATATCTGTTCCTTGTCAGTTCTTGCTTGTGTTGGGTAGAATCCGCTTGCCAGCCACATCTGACACCTTTGTCCCAGATTCTCTCTGTAGTTATGGCTGCTACAAGTGTCTCTGCTACCAACTCTGCCACTGCAGCCATGGCTAGCTGCATGTGTTCAGATCTGTTTCCTTGCTTGGATTTTCCCTCTCTGTCTAAACTCTCTGTATTGAGATGACACACTTGGTGTGACTCAGTAGCCTAAGACTGTTCACTGGAATACTAAAATGCTTTCTATGGGAAAGCTTGTTTAGCCTTCAGCTTCTCCTCTGCCATCTTCCCCCGAATTTCATGATTTTTTATGAGTATTTTTTTAGGGAAAAATATCATTGGTGTTTATATTTTGTGTTGGCATAAAATGAGCCTACTCTTGTCTTAATTTAAAGACATCTTTGGATATGAGGTAACACGCCTTTCAGAGACAACTTAGTAAATACAAAATATAAAATTTACATGGCTTATAAAAACATTATTCATGTACATATGGCCATATAAGATGTTAAGTAAAATGAATCCCAAGATAGGGACACAAGTTGTTTTTTTTCTTTATTGCAATTGTTTTTGATGTATCTAAAATGTATTATGTGATTTTTTTCTTTTCTCCTCCATGTTCTTCCCCCATGATATAACTCCTGTTTTCACTGGATATGATGTTTGTGCCCTGCATCTTGTATATACATTTTTCTAGTGTGGGGAGGGGAAGGGAAACAACAAAATGCTGAAACAAAGATTCAGGATGACCTATTGTAACAACGATATGAACAAGACACTATGTAGAAAACGAACTTTACAACTTGGGGAAGGGAGGGGGAATTTGGTAGATGGGGACGGAATGGATACCACAGGAAAAACAAAAGAGGATGTAACAATAGGACATGTACTCATTACCTTACTTATGTAACTGTAAGCCCTCTGTACACTATTTTTACTATAATACATAAAAGAAACCATTATCCAGGAGTACATTAAGTTCAAATTTTATAAGTGCTCTTAATTTAAATTTAACTGGGAGAAGATTCTCAGAAAAGTTTATTTGTGTGTGTGTTGTGCATTATTTCCCAAGTGTACACAAGTTAACAGTAGAAGAAACAATAGGAATAATAAGAGAAAGAAAAGTTCTGTGTTTAAGTATAATGGATCAATATACTATAGAAGACTCTGCAAATAAGACAACATTGAACCAAGAAAGCCAAGGCCATTATGTAGATCTATGGGAGTGACATAGAGAAATAATTAATACTAGGAGGGACATGAACAATGAGGCCACTCTCTCATCTATCTCTAAATTATGGTTGCTTATCACACAAATTTGTAAAATGTACAATGGAAGAATAATTCTGGTTCCAAAGCAAGTTACATATAAGAGCATAAACTTAACTGGAAAAAAAGTCCATGGTGAGAAAGCAGGAATTATACTAGCAATGAACTGATGGCCATGATCTTATTTCTTTTCCTTTCTTTTATCTTTTTCTATTTTTTTGATGCTTGTGGCAGGGTTTGAACTCGGCCTGGGCAATATCTCTCCACTCTTAATCTCAAGGCTAGTGCTCTACTTCTTGGGCCACAGCGCCTCTTCCAGTTTTCTGGTGGTTAATTGGAGATAAGTGTCTCAGAACCTTTCTTTCCGACTCATACTGTATTTGAACTGCAATCCTCACATCTCAGCCTCCTGAGTAGCTAGAATACTAGGCATTAGCTCAAGTGATGGAATACTAGTCATGAGCAAGATTGCTGAATAAGGTTGCTGAGGCTTTTGCATACACACATACAAACATACACATACACACAGAGGCACATATATGTACAAACACACCTGCACAAATGAAACAACTCTCAGAATATGGAGAAATGTTAGAAAACAATAGAAAATATATCCTGAGTAAGACTAGATCAAGTGATAATTTTTAATATTAGAAAGTCTTCAAGTGAAATTTCTTCAAAGATGTTTGAGAATATTCCATACCTAGGGACCAGAGATAACAAGAAATTCAAGTAATCATTATTAAAGGGATTGGATCCATGGAAGAATGAATCAGAGACCCCTGAAGGTGCATCTGAAAATGTTCATATCCTGTGTCAAATGACAGTACATCTTTGAAGATTGTACAGAAACAGTTTGAGCAGTCAGTCTAATGTATAAGATCATAGGAGAAGTTCAGAATTGCTAGTTTCTATCTAGATTAAATAAACCATCAAACTATGGCAGGGCAATTTGATAAAATCTTGGAATTCTAGCACTCAGACTAAGACAGGAGATTAGAGAGTGGGATTACATAGTGATACCTTCCCTGGACCAGGTAGTATAATTTTGTCTAATAAAACAAACCAAACAACAAGAAAGGAATACACAGTTGGAAGTTTGGGCTAATTTTGTCATTATATTTTGAGAAGGCAAGTTTCCTATTGAAATGCAACTCATATATAATCCTCAGTTGTGTTTTAAATACTCTCTTCATTAAACAACATTCCTACATGCAAAATGGCTCATGATTCCCAATCAAAAATTTGAAAAAGTAAGCATCATTCTGTTGGATTTCAAAGAAATAATGAAGGATTACAAAAGTTTAAGCCAGGAAAAATACCAAAGTCATCTAATGTAGGACTTTGTAGACCATGCTAAATTAGAATTTAGATTTAAAATAAATATTTTGGTTTTGTTTGTAATGTCATATTCTATAGGATACTACAAAATTCTTTTTAAGTAGAGGTTCTAATTGACAAATTCACAAATGAATCTGGCATTTTATTTGCCTAAAATATTTTCAAGTGAGATATAATTAGAACTTAGTTAATTGATAATTCCAACAGTTCATGTATAAAATGATCGTGTGAATAATCTAGACAGAATTGCCAACAAATAGATATTAATTTATAAATTTAGAACAAGCAAATTTTTGAGGCTTTGGTGTAACATGGTATGAAGAGAGTAATTGTGTGAGGTCTTGGTTCTTCTATCTATTCGTAATACAGGAAGAAATTTCCTTAATTACGTGCCTCTGTATACAATGAGAAAAATGCTAGGGTTGGAGTTGGTTTTTATTTTTTGGTTTGTCCTCAGGTTTGAACTCTGGGCCTGGCCACTCCCTTTGTGCCAGTTTGTGCTCAAGGCTCATGCCCTACAACTTCAACCTCAGTGCCACTTGAGTCTAGCTTTTCCTGAGAAGTTTATGGGAGATAAGAATCTAAAGAATCTTCCTGACTGGGTGGGCTTTGAACAATAATCTTCTGGTCTTAGCCTCCTGAATATCTATGATAGATAAAAAATATAAATAATATTTGCAAGTGTCCTGATTTCTAGAAATCAGAAAAATGTTGCAGCAAAGTTTAGTGTAGTGTACTTTCCACAATAGGAAGGGCATCATATTAACACAAGTGTAGTATTTTTTCACAATAGTGATAAGCTATTCATGATGTGAATTAAGGGAATTTTAAGGTGCACCTTACAAATTGGAAACTGTTGGGCTAGGAAGACTTTATGGCATAAAAGCTTGGGATGGATGGTCACAAAAATAATAGCTTACTCTGATGAAAAAATGTTTATTCTTGAGGAATTAATTATTACACATACTTTGTAGTTATATCCTCCACCAGAATGTGGCTATTTTTTTCTATTGATATCTCAATATGTAACACCCCTTTAGAAACTGCAGCTATTGCAGAATTAAATAACATGCAAACAGGTACTACTTTGAATATCTCTGATATGGAATGTTGAGAATTTGAAAATGACTAGTTAGTATTTGTAAGAACTTTGAAGAACACATATATTCTGTCTTTTTAACAATTATTCAGTTTTAAAAGCTAGGAGTTTCCAGAGAATTAAACTGTTTTCTGTTTTACTATCAGACAATACTAAACTTAACTTTTTTGAAAGTTGTGGCAGGTATATTGTGAAAATATTGTATATTTGGATAACATTCAAGTTTATGAACCTCTGATAAAGAAAGGTGTAATTAACTCAATTTAGATGCCAAATAGTGTTCATTTTTAAAAAGGTAATGCACATAGAATAATATTTACTATAGCAATACAGTGAAATTATACTTTATGTAACTTATTTTTAGTTTAATTTTATTTTTAAGGTGATATGTACAAGGGTTGCATTAATTGTAAGGTAGTGAATACATAACATGTCAAAATTTTACCCACTACCTCATTTTTCTCACACTTTTCCTTTCCCCCCAAACCCCTCACAAGTTGTAATGTAAATTTCCAAAATGTTGTCTTGTGAGTATTGCTATTGCATTGGTTTACCCTTTGTCCTTTGTCTCTCCAATTTGTTGTTCATCTTATTTTGTCAAATTAAGATCAATGCATGTGCAATACACACAGTACTGAAATCAAATACAGCAGTGGATTAACTATAGGGGAAAACACAAAAGAAAAAATAAATCACATAGTACATTAAAAAAAACACAAAGAAAAACCTCTATTTCTATATCTAGGTGTTCATTTTGCTCAAGATGATCTTGTATGGTCCTATATACAAAGCTTTTGAGCCATTCTGCTCATCTGCTAGTGTTAATCTATAAATTTCTTATTATTACAAATGAGGGAAACTATGGAATCTGTTTCTTTGAGTCTTGCTTATTTTATTTAGCACAATTTCTAAAAATGTTTCCATTTCCTTCTGAATTGGAAGCATAGAATTCAACCATATATATATATATATATATATATATATATATATATATATATATATCACATTTTGTTGAGTCATTCATCTACTGAATGGCATATTGTTTTAAAACATGTTTGCATATAAATATCACTTAGGGTCAATCAAAAATGACAGATGACACCTCCCCAGAAATACTAAAATCATGATTTCTACATAAGAAAGGATTTTATGGTGGTACAAGAGTTGAAATATCTGGATGAGTGTAATTTATATCTTGCACTGAATTAGGCAGAACGATATCCAATATCATATAGGATAAAAATGATAGTGACAAAATATTCCCTTGAGAAATATATAGGAGGCTGCCAGAAGAATGATGAAATTCAGATAATTTTGAGGAATTTAGAAATACAAGCTCAAATATGTTTCTTTAAATAAAAATTATGTAAGTGGAAGGGCAAAAGAAGGAGAAAAGAAGAAAATAACTGACAGCAGATCATTGTCCCAAGTTAGAGTATAAAAAGTCATAATCTAAAGTTCGGAGGAAGATGGCAGAAGGTCTAGGCTAAACAAGCTTTCGCGTAGACAACAGTTTTAATGTTCCAGTCAACAGTGCTAGGCTAGAGAATCACACCCAGTGTGCCATCACAGTACAGAGAGTTTGGCTAGAGATGGAATATCCAGGCAAGGAAACAGATCTGAGCATCTGTTTCTGAGCATACACTTTTGGCCAATCGACTTCAACAATTTATCCAAAAAAACATACATCATGATCAAACAGGATTCATTTCAGGTTTCATTTCATGCAAAGTTGGTTCAATATATGCAAATCAATTAATATAATTCATCATATCACCAAGAGCAAAGACAAGAACCACAAAAAGGATTTGACAAGATCCAACACCCCCTTTACGTTTCAGATTCTGCAAAAATTAGGAATCCAGGGAACATTCCTCAGCACAACAAAGGCTCTATATGACAAAACTACAGCCAGCATTATACTTAATGGTGAAAAACTAAAGCCATTTCCTCTTAACTAAGGAACGAGACAAGGATGTCCACTCTCTACACTTCTCTTCAATTTAGAATTAAAATGACTAGTTTAACCATAAAACAAGATGCAAACATTAGAGGGATCCAAAAAGGGAAAGAAGAAGTAAAACTCTCCCTCTTTGCAGATGACATGATCTTGTATTTGAAGAATCCCACAGACTCCACTCTCAAATTACTCAAGGTGACTAAAAATATTGGTAAAGTAGCAGGGTATAAAATTAACCTTCAAAAATCAACGGCTTTTCTGTATGCCAACACTGAGAAAAGCGTGCTGAAATCCGGAAAACAACTTTATTTGTAATAGCCCCACAAAAAAATAAAATACCTAGAAATTAACACACCCAAAGAAATGGAGGATCTCTATGATGAAAACTTTAAAAACTTGAAAAAGGAAATCAAAACAGAACTTAGAAATGGGCAAAAAAACTCCCATGCTCCTTTATTGGAAGAATCAACATCGTGAAAATGGCAACATTTTCCAAGGCTATCTACAAATCCAATGTGATACCTATAAATATTCCAACCTCATTCTTCAAGAAAATAGAGAAGGCAATCCAAAAATTCATATGGAACACTATAAGACCCTAATAGCTAAAACGATCCTTAACATAAAGAACAGTGCTGGAGGAATATCAATACCAAATTTAAAAGAGTACTACAAAACCATTATAATCAAAACAGCTTGGTACTGGCACAAGAACAGACCTCAGGACCAATGGAATAGAATTGAAAACCCAGAAATAAACCCACAGACCTATAGTCAGCTAATATTTGATAAGGGAGCTAAAAAATAGAATGGAAGAAAGACAGCCTCTACAGTAAATGGTGCTGGCAAAATTGGTTAATTACTTGTAGAAAATAAAAAATAGATCCATATATGTCATCCTGTACCAGAATCAAATCCAAATGGATCAAGGACTCGGAGTCAAAGCAGACACTCTGAAATCATTACAGGTCTGAACTCATTATTAGATCTCCTTGGCATAGGCCGAAAGTTTCTTAAAAGAGACGCAGAAACACAATAAATGAAAGAAAATTTTGAAAAATGGGATTGCATGAAATTGCAGAGTTTCTGCATGGCAAAGGATATAGCTTGCAAGATCATATAAAGCCTAATTACTGGGATAAGATATTCACTAGCCATACAATGGACAAGGTTCTCATATATAAACTATACCTGGAACTCAAAACATTGAATCCCCCAACAACAAATCCTCAAAGAAACAACTGCCCAATAAATAAGTGGGCGACATTGCAACAATGAGATATACAAGTCGTTATGTCGAAAACGAACTTTACAACTTTCATGGGGGAGGCAATGAGGATTGGGGGGGTGGGAAGAAAATGGGAAAGGACGGGAAGGGGAAACAAAGGAGGAGGCTAAAATGCTTTATAGGAAATGTACTCATTATCTTGCCCATGTAATTGTAACTCCTCTGTACAGTATTTTCAAAATAAAAAAAAATAAGTGGGCTAAAGACTTACAGAGAAAATTCTGTGAAGAGAAAAGAAGGATTGCCAATAGACACATGAAGAAATGCCGGACCTCCCCAAATGCAAATCAAAACAACATGGAGATACCATGGCCATAGACAAGAACAATAATAACAGATGCTGGAGTGGATGTGGCCAGAAGGGTACCTTACTTCATTGTTATTGGGAGTGTAAACTTGTTCAACCACTTTGGAAAGTTGTATGGAGCATCCTCAAAAAACTCCTAGAGCTCTCCTATGACCCAGCAATCCCACTTTGGGGCATTTACCCAAATGATCACAAACAAGACCATACTAAATCTTCCATCACAACCATGTTTATTGCAGTATTATTTACCATAGCTACGATATGGAACCAACCCAGATGCCCTTGAGTAGATGAATGGATCAAGAAAATGTGGAATATATAAACAAAGGAATTATTTGCCTCCATCAGAAAGAATAACAATGCTCCATTTGTTAGGAAATGGAAAGACTTAGAAAAAATTATATTAAGTGAAGTAATCCAGCCCCAAAGAAACATAGGTCCCATGTTTTCCCTTGTTCAAGTACCACTTCTTGTGAGCACACACCCACTCTATGCGTGAGGGTACTTTCTCCATGTTAAGCCATAGGGTAGTACTCACTATCTGAAGGGGAAAGTTCCACAGTATAACCCTATGCCCACATTAAAGGGTGTATAATTTAAAGTATTTTGAGACAAACAGTGATACGAGAATTGAAATGCTCTTTAGGGACATTTTCTTGGAGCTCATTAGTTTACCCAGGAGAAATATAAATATCCATAAATTTTGGAGCTAATTAGTAAATATACGAATTAACACTAGATCCTAGATGTTGTGTTATTACAAGTCATCATTGTATTATTTTTACATCAGAATCCTTCATTACTTGCCAATGTGTAAGAGAAAATGAAAGAAAGGCATTAAAGCAAAATGCCTTATCTTTTTAGGAATGTAATCCTAGTGGTGAGGGTAATGTCTGAACTCTTCCATTGAATAAAAGCTTGAAGTTTATAAGAGCACTTCCTACACATAAGAATTTGTGGCAGGTTGATTGACAGGGTTATTTCATCATGGAGATATCTCCAAAACACTGTTCTTATTTAAATTGTCTATATCTTTTTAGTTTTCAAATCCAAATAGCATATTTCCTTCAATATCTCTGTAACAGTTTTGACCTATTCTTCCTGCAAATTCTTTCCTTTCTTTACTTCTGTAAATCTGTGTTTATTACTTTCTTGTTTCCTTATTTATCTCATTCTTCCAATCTTGTCCACACTGGTAAACACATTGTTCAAAATTGTGTCAGGACTTTCCTTTTCTCTTCCCTTTAATAATGCCCCCGATTTTATTATTCTTTTTCATATTCATGGTCATGGATATTTTGATAATGTCTAAACAAACCTATCTTTGCATGTGTTTAATATAAACTTAGGAACTATCAGAGTTTTTTTCCCCTAAATCCATCATTTCCACCTGCAATCCCTATCACCAAGAATATCTCTAACACAGTTGCCTGGCCAGAGATGTAGAACCCTTTAGATTTCTTCTTACCATTCTGCTCCCACCCATTAGATAAGATGAATGATCAAGATTTTCTGAGTTTCTGCCACTAATATGATTTCTATGTACTCCTTATTATGCCCCTGACATCAGCCTGATTCATGTAATCATCACTGGTCACCTAGACATAAACAACCTTTTACAAAGTATGTTTTTCCCCATAGACATTTCATATTGGTCCTTTCCATCACCAAATTACTTCTGCTTGTAAGTACACAGAGTGAAGAGCTCAGACATAAATTCTATTATCATTATTTACTCATTACATTGACTACTGGCCTTACATTTCTCATCTGTAAATGGATGTAATCTACCAGAAGTATTCAAAAATATATTTGTTGACTTCTAGAGCAAAAAAATAAGAAAAGTGAAGAGTCCTTACGTTTTCCATCTAGCTTACAAATAAGGAAAGAGTCAAATTCAGTTTATTGGTATAAAGTCACAAATTGTTTCATGCAGAAATAAAAATAAATTTTCCTCCTGGCTCTAAGGACCGTGTCTTTATAAGGTAACTCCAGATATGTAAGTGGCATTATGTAAATTGTGTCATGTGTTCACAGCTATATTAAAGAATATGCAATTGGAAAACATTGGTTAATGAATAATGTCTTTATGTGAATGGTATTTGAACTAATCACACGAAGTTGAAAAGTACATCTTAGTCCATCAAAATTTTTCTTATTGCTTTATTTGTTGGCAAGTGTGCTTAATAAATTTATACATAGATATTCTCCAGTTAACTGGGTGGAAACTAAAACTGATCATGGATTTCTGCCTAATTAGTGAAGCATGCTTCAGGCATGTGTTGTTAACTTCTAGGGATATATAACTAAGCCAATAGCTATGTGGGTAGTGAAAGGCTTTCTCCTAAATTCCCAAGGCTAGAACAAACAAGATCATTTCTAACAGAAAGCATTCAGCTTATTATATTTTATCTATGTGGGATAATCAACATGTGCAAATAAACGATTTTATTTATAAGAAAACAATAATACCAAGAAAAGTGAGTATATTTAGAGAGACTGAAAGAATAACATAAGGGTTTTTAGTCTTTCACCTGTTTATGTGATTGTATTTCTTGATATTGAAACTATCCTCTTGTTATTCTTATTGTATTAATCCATTGCTTTTAGTACTATGTATTCAATGTGGGAAATCTGGCTTAAAAGATGTCTAAAAATTTTTCCTTTTCAATCACAACTTTGTCATTATCAGGCTACACTGTGGTCATCATCATCTTCATCAAAATTATTATTAGAATCATAAGTGCTAACTATTGAACGTATGATACCTGTCTATGATTTTGAATTACTTATATTTTGATTCATAATTTTAATGTTACCACTGTGCATGCATCCATGTTAAAATATTGAATAAATTAAGAAACAAACAAAAAAAACTAAGCCATATCAGGTAGCTTGACTATGTGCTTATAACAAATTATTGAATATATTTTTGAGGCATTGCAAATTCCTAACCAGTATGAATTATCTTCCTCTCTCTCTGTCATTACACACAAATATTTAAGAGTTTGAACAGAATTTTTTCAAGTAATATTCTACAAACGTTACTACAATATCATGTGTATATCTAAAATTCCCTTGAAATTAATAAACTCTACTTTCTATTGAAATATTAGTTATTTTACACTAGGAAACTTTTGGAAAAATAGACTGCCTATCTTTGAAATGAAAAATAGTTGAATAAAAGTTTCAGAGGGAGTTCCAGGATGATGGCGGAGGAGAAGCTGGAGGCTAAACAAGCTCTCACATAGAAAGCAGGTTTTCTGTTCCAGTGAACAGTTCTAAGCCAGAGAATCACACCAAGTGTGCCATCACAGGACAGAGAGTTAGGCCAGAGCGGGAAAATCCAGACAAGGAGACAGATCTGAGCACTTGCCAGCTGCCGCAGCTGCGGTAGAATCTGTGGCGGCAGTGGAGGCAACTGAAGCCGCCATACCTGCAACACAGAAAGTCCGGGACGAAGGCACCAGAGGCAGAGGCAGTAGGTGAGCGGATTTTATTCAACACCAGCAAGAACTGACAAGGAGCAGATATCTTCATCCTGCAGTTGGCAGACCAGAGACGATAAAGGAACCAAGATTCTGGCATGAGTAGAAGTTTAACATCCTCACTACTTCTCAGGGATCAGAGGAGGGAAGGCCACCCCTCCCTTCCCCACTACCAGAGATCTCCATCTTTGATACTGACAAAGGCCTGGCTGAGCAACTAGCTCCAACTCAGGCATTGGAAGAAAACAAGAGTAATTTAGCAGGTCACAGGAACCTAACCTGACCTGTTAGGCTCAGCTCCACCCAGGGAAAAGTCACCCAGCACAGGCCGCAAGCCCCAGGAGTGGATTTCTTCACTGGGTACACAAAGAGAGAGGCTGCTCCTCCCTACAGCAGCCTTGAAAATCAATTGAAATACACTAAATATAAACCCTGAAAAAGGCTCCAGGCTGGGCTCTGTGATGACTCAGAAGCTAGCCCCTCAGGGAAAAGCTACTGTTTGCTGAAAGGCCTCAACTCTACCCAGAACATTGCCTCATCACAGCATCTCTAACCTAGAAGAAACAGCCATCTCCCTCTTTTGTGATACTCAAAGCAGATCTCCCGCCCATTGAACTAGCCTGGGAGGAGGATCAAAAAATCCTGGGTAAGCAGAGCATTTTTTTCCCTGCTCATATTAACCGACTTAGGAAACCAACCAAGCCACAGCAAAATCAAACACCACAAGCAGACCAGAGTCTCCAACTAGAGACAGGTTAAGGACACAAGGGAGATACAGGATCTTCCCATTCCCCAAAAAAAAATTCAAAGGAATTTCTTGTACCTTTTATCAAAAATTTTTTTCTAAAACTTAAAAAAAATTAATATTGAGCTTTTAAAAAGTTGTTTTCTATTAACTTTTTTTCTTCCTCTTATACTTTTTATTTTAAGGGTATAAGTGTGTGCTTTTTTTTTCTCTCTTTTCTTTTTTTTCTTTCGTTTCTTTTTTTTCTTTTTTGTTTAGAGCTACTGACCTTTTGATCCTTTTTTCTTTCCTTTTCATTCTTTTCACCTTTTCTTCTCTTTTGTTCCTCTTTGCATGACTTAATTGTTCTTCTGCTCATCCTCATATATACCCGTAGTCAATTATTAGATCTTATTCTACATTGTGTACACACTTAATCCGGAAAGGTATTACTCAATTCAAAACCATTTAGACTTAAATTCATTAATAGTAGTACTGCCTCTTTATATCTATATAATATTTTAAGCATTTTTTAAGTTTTCCACATCTCCTTTTTATCCGTACCCTTATCTTATCCTATCCACATTCTTCTGTGATTACGTTTTTAATTTTGCATAATTTTTAAGTTTTTTAAGTGTTTCACTTTTTAATTTTAATATTTGTTTTTCT
The DNA here is from genome assembly GCF_024711535.1 of Dipodomys merriami. NCBI lineage: Eukaryota > Metazoa > Chordata > Mammalia > Rodentia > Heteromyidae > Dipodomys > Dipodomys merriami. The sequence continues at coordinate 405,320 of NW_027206166.1, forward strand.
ATTTTTTCTTGTCTCTTTTTATATCGTTCTCTTCTTTTATTTTCTCTCTTTCTACTATCAATCTATCCAGCCTATTTCCCACTTTGAGATTAGGACTTAGTTATCTCACCCACTGCCTTTCCATATCCTTCTGTCCCTATTTTTACCCATATCTCACCCTAAACCTAATAATTTCTGGTTTGCCAAATTCTTCTTTGCGGTTCTTAACCCATCAATACATAGTTTTTGATGTTGAATAGATATATCTGTTGAACTAGAGTGTATCTGCAGACTATCACTTAGCAACTACAGACGTTGGTTGATGATTACCTTAAGATAGTGATCTAGCACAAAAGTGTTACTTTCATCCCAAATGGGCAAGACAAGCAGAAAAACACAAGAAAAATGGCAAATCTGAGTATCTCAACTCCCAATCATGATAACAGTGGACAGAACAGATAATTAATAATCCAGACGAGAGCTCCCTAAAAGCTCTACAAACACTACTGGAAAACATGGTAAATGAAAACATTGAAAACCTGCAAAGGACTCTATGAGCATGATAGGGAGAGAGAGGAGGCAAAAGAAAGGCCAATACAGGAATATTATGAGCATGAGGAAGCTACTCAAAGACTGATACAGGAATTGCATGAGCAGCTTGAGAACACTCAACCAGAAATAAATAAATAACAGGCTGAAATGAGTCAAAGAGAACTACTGGGATCGCATGAACCAGAGGAAGCTAATCAAAGAGTAATACAGGAATTGCAAGAGTAGGATGAGAATACACAAAGATCATTAAAGGCATTCATGGAATCCATAAATGGAGAACTGAAAGAACTCAAGGATTCCACAAAGAGAATGCTGAATGGAACCCAGCAGAAAGAATGGGAGTCCAAGGAAACCATAACCAATCAACTAAGTGATTTGAGAATAAACAGTGAACACCAAATTAAGGGAAGTAAAGAAGTCCATACAAGATCTAAAGCAAAGCTCCAAAAAAGAATTTGAAGCCATCAAAGCCAACCAACTAGAAAGAAACGAGAAAAAAAAAAACAAAGTAGAAAGTCTTGATAGTAGGTTAGAACATTCAGAAGATTGAATCTTGGGGATTGAAGACAGCATGGATATTATAGAGAAAAAACATATAACCATCCAAGACAAATCCAAGAAATATGATAGATCTACTCAACATTTGGAAGACACCATCAGAAGGCCTAATCTGAGGATACTGGGTGTAGAGGAGCACTTAAAAAGAGAAGTTAATGGTCTAGGAAATTTGTTTAACAAGATCCTAGCAGAAAACTTCCCAAACATGAAAAAAGATAGACCTATTCAGATACAATAAGTTTTAGGACTTCAAATAGACCAGACCAGAATAGGACATCCCACTGTCACATTATAATCCACACTGGATCAATTCAGACCAAGGAAAAGATCCTTAAAGCTGTCAAGGAGAAAAGATGAATCACCTATAAAGGGAAACCAATTAGAATCACCTCAGAATTCTCAGCAAAGGCAAACAAAGCAAGAAGAGCCTGGAATGATGTATGCCATGCATTACAGACAAACAACTATCAACCAAGAATACTGTACCCAGCTTACCTCTCCTTCATAACCGAAGGTAAACTAAAAACCTTCCATACAAAAGAACAACTGAAACAATATATCTCCACCACACCAGCCCTACAAAAGATTCTTAATGATTTCCTACACAGAGAAAACCAACAAGACCACAATAAATGCCAAGAAACCACACCCAAACTGAGAATCCAAGAACCATAGGAAGAACCCAGTTGCTGCAGCCCCCAAGAAGCTGCATAAAATGGCAGAAACTCCCAAACACCTCTCAGTCCTATCTGTCGACCTTAACGGACTTAACTCTCCAATTAAGCAACATAGACTGCCAAGTTGGATTAAAAAGCAAGATCTTTCTATCTGTTCCCTTCAGGAGTCACAACTTGCCCATAAAAACAAGCACATTTTCAATATGAAAGACTGGAACCAAATCTACCAAGCAAACGGCCCCCATAAACAGGCAGGAGTTGCAATGCTAATATCAGATAAAATAGACTTCAAATTAAAATTAGTAAGAAGTGATAAAGAAGGTCGCTACATACTAATAATTAAGGATATCTCCTGTATGAGAATATTCCAATTGCAAATACCTATTAAACCATCAACGGAGCACCTAAATTTATCCAAGAAACACTACTTTTCCTCATATCCCACATAGATCCAAAGACATTAATTTATGGGGACTTTAACACACCACTTTCCCCACTCGATAGATCAACTCGAGAAATCGCATATCTAAACAACTGTATAGATCAACTAGATTTAACAGACATCTAGCAAATATTTCACCCAGCAGGATAAGAATACATGTTTTTCTCAGCAACACATGGAACATTTTCCAAAGTAGTCCACATTTTAGGCCACAAAGCAAACTTGTCCAAATTCAAAAACATTGAACTTATACCTTGCATTCTCTCAGACCACAAGGGAATAAAAGTAGAACTCAACACCAAAATCCACCAAAGAAAGTCCTGTAACACATGGAGGCTGAACAATACACTGCTGAATCACGAGTGGGTCATGGAAGAGATTAGAAAGGAAATTCAAATGTTCATGAAATTCAACAAAAATGAACACACAAATTACCAGCTCCTCTGGGACACAGCAAAGGCAGTACTCAGAGGCAAATTTATAGCTCTGAGTTGCTACATCAACAAATTGGAAAGATCTGAAACCAACGGTTTAATAAGGCATCTGAGCCTCCTTAAATAAGAACAGCAATATAAACCCCAATCCAGTAGAAGGAAAGAAATAATTAAAATTAAATCAGAATTAAATGAATTAGAATCCACAAAAAACCATAAAAAGAATCAACAAAACAAACAGTTGGTTCTTCGAAAAAATTAACAAAATTGACAGACCCTTAGCAAACCTTACCAGAAAAAGAAGAGAACAACCCAAATAAATAAACTCAGAGATTAGAATAGAAACATCACCAGAGAAACAACCAAGATTCAGAACATTATAAGGGAATACTTCTGAAAACTTTATACTAATAAATTTGAGAACGTGGCAGAAATGGACCTTTTCCTAGCAAATATTGACATGCCGAAACTAAACCAAGATGAGTTAAATCATTTTAACAGGACCATATCAAGTATTGAAGTAGAAACAGCAATTAGAGTCCTCCCAAGAAAAGCCCAAGACCAGATGGTTTTACAGCAGAATTCTACAAGGCATTCAAAGCAGAGCTCACACAAATGCTCCTCCAACTCTTCAATGAAATTGAAAAAGAAAGTTCACTACCGAACTCATTCTATGAAACCATTATAACCTGTCGGGTCTTCGTTCGTCCGTCCCACGAATGATGGATGGGGGCCAAGGAAAGGTAATGCAGCCTCTCGCCTGTTACCCAGCCTCCCTTAGCGCATGAGATAATGAGACCCAGCGGTTAGTCAAGTCAAGCAGGAAAACTCATTTATTAACACAGAGCAAGCCCTTTTTAAAGCAAAAAAAGAAAAGCAGCATGGCAGTGGAGGAGAAGGAACCAATCACTGTCAAGGTCACACCCTATCATGCACCTAAGTTTCCACGGGCTGGTTACACACTGAACATAAACCAAATTGGGCTCTGCCCACTCAACTCCCTCTCAGAGCCATCTTTGGTGCCCATGTGCTCTACAGATTCCCCCTTTTTTGTTTTAATGGCAGACCCACCTCCCAATTAGTTATCCTTTTCCCTCCACTGTAATGGTTATTTTAACAGGATTACATTGGTAAGAATAGCATTGGCCACCCTGGGGGTTCGAGGAAAGTCTGGGGGGCCTGATTCACCAGACAATGATAGGGAGGGCCCTCGTGCATGATCCAAGAGCCTGTCCCAGTTAGCTCAAATGCCCACCTAGCACAGTAATAAACATCAGTCCCACCACAGTTAGAAATGTCCAAAGCAGTTCAATTAGTTCCTGGGCATATATAAAAAAGTCAGTATCTTGTAAGGTCATTCTCTTCAGAATATGGGAGCACGGTGCATCCTTGTGGGCCCCCACACGTAGGCCATTCTATTATAGTCCAGAAAAATATGAAAATATAAAACAAACTGCTGACGTAGCAAAGTAATCCTTGTCACCTGGTGTCTTTTAAGTAAGCCAGTTCCTTGTACGCGCCTTTAAGCGAGCACAGGGGTCAAGAGGACTTTTGAGCTTTACTCTCAGCTCCCAAAGGCTCCCAACTTCTCCCCCTTCTTTGTTTAAAAAAGCGAATCCACCTGTCTTAGGTTGGGTGGATTGCCTTGTCTGCCTTCTCCGTCATCAGGAACTTCTTCAGAGTGAAGCTGAAGGCCCTGTCTTTGGTTGGTCATACTGACACCTCCTCTTACCGGTCTCTGGTTGCAATTCCACTAGAGGGAAATTCATTTCCTTGGAGCTTGATCTTATGTAACTGGCTGGCTAAGCTCATAAGAGTTTTGTAGTGCACGCAGAATGCAAGGAAAGCATTGCATTATCAGCAAAAGCATTATCAGGCCAAGAAATGTCATTAGCAGTTTTTTAATAGTCAAGAATGGGATAGCAGTCTTTGCCACTTCAGAGTCCAGAGGTGGGGCTTGTTCTAATCCAGCTATTTGCCTGTGGGGTTGAAAAAGTTCTAAACTGGAAGCATAACAAAAGGTGATTGTTTAACAATACCTATGGATTCAATAATGCCATTATACAAGCAATTAGTAAAAGGACAATTAAAGCAGGTAACATTAAAATAATTAGTTCCTACAGAAATATTAATCAGTCTGTACATAATGACATAGGGTGGTGATCAAAATGAAGGTCAGGCCACCAGGTCTAAGGGACAGCTTCTCTTGTGGTGCTACTGATGATTTCTGCATTGCCAGTGCTGATCACTGCCCAGGTCACCCGTTGAGGTTGATGCAGATTCCGTAGGGCCATTGCCAGGACTGGGAGTGACAGGACAGCTAACAGCTACAGTATCGCCATCTGCAATTGTTAGAGAACACAAGGCTTCTCAAGGGCTGGTTGCCCTTGGGAATGGTTAATGGTTGTCTTTCTGGCTTTCCTCTTTTAAACTCAAGCCTAGGCCACCATAGCTGTTTTTCTTTTCTTGTTGGTTAGTTTATCCTTGAGCATCCTCCTGTATAGAGGAAATGGATAAAAACTTAAGGTTCCTCAAAGGTATCCAAATGGGCGTTGTCTCCCATAATGGAAAAAAAAGCATCCAAATCCCCTGCCCATAGTAACTAGGGGGTCAGGTCTTCTCCATTGTTGTGTCAGGGGGTCCTTTAGCTGACTTTTACTTGGGGCTTAGAGTTTAGTTGTCCCCAGTGCTTCTGAAATCTGGATTCAGTTGCCCTTTTTGAAAAATTTAAAATATTAATGGTAAACAAAGCTATGGAACTGTAAAAATATTGCCTGATGGCTTTCTGTAATTGTAAAAAATTCTTGGGGCATCCTGTCTTTTACTTGAACAAATAAGGGCACAAGACTATCTTTAGGGACAGAAACCCATGGCAACATCCAATTGATTTTCCCTAAAAGACTGTGAAGTTGGATTAAGGTTAGAGAGCCTGGAATATCCGGCAAAGGCTTAAGGGGACTGGCCTGAGTCAAGGTAAGGTGGGACCCAAGCATTTTAAAAGGAGGTACATTTTGAATTTTATTGAGTGCTATGGTAAAACCCCCCTTTTTTGATATGGTGAGAACCTGGGCCAGAAGGCCCTCCAGGTGTCCGGGGTCTTGGTGCCCCAGAATTATATCATCCATGTAAGCATAAGCAACGGAGGTATCTAAACCTATCACAGGCCCTAAAAGTGTGGCCAAGTAGTGTTGGCAAAAGGCTGGGCTATTAGCCATTCCCTGTGGCAGCACCATCCGTTCAAACCTCTCATCAGGCTGGGAAAATTAAGAAAAGGGATGGAGAAAGAAAACTTCTCACAGTCATCTGGATGAGGGGGATATAAAAAATCTTTAATATCAATCAAAACCAAGGTATATTCTGAAGGTATAGTGGAAGTCCAGGGCATGCCTCTTAGGGGCGTTCCTACTAACTCCATCCTTTCATTTACCTAACAGATCTTGGAACATATGCCAAGCCTCAGAGGCTTTTTGAATAACAAATACGGGTGTGTTCCAAGGACTCAGAGTAGGGCATATGTGCCCAAGGTTTATCTGTTCCTCCACCATAAGGTATAGGGCTATAAGTTTAGGTTTGGTTAATGGCCATTGCTACACCCAAATAGGGCTTCTCATGTAAATTAAACTTGGATCCACAATCCTTTTTCCAAAAGTATCCCTCCCTGTTCCCGGGACAGGGTGTAGGAGGCAGTGTGCCCCCTCCCTCCCCTGTTGGCAGGGATTGTTGTAAACAGTCCATCTTAAAGTGTCCCTCCTGCCCTCATTTAAAACAAATCCCTCTCCCCGATGGTCTTGGGGTTCCTCAGCCCTGGGCTGCCAGTACCTGGTAATAGCCTCAGTCATTGCAGATGTCTGATCCTGTAAAGCTAAAGCTAATGATTGGGACTGTTGCTGTTGCATTCCCACATCCTGCAAGGCCACCACCCATCTGCTCAAGGAACTCTCTCTCAACCCCGTGCAGGCCATGCGATGGTCTTCATTCATTCCTTCCCAGACAAGTAGCTTTACGAACTGATCTCAGAAGTTACCTGCTGGCAGTTTGTGGTGAATGCTCTGTTGGACCCAGTCTACAAACTCAGCTAGAGGCTCACCAGGTTTTTGTTTTACTCCTGCTATGGGGGACTCAGTAGGCCCATCGTCCAGTTTGTACCACGCGGCAAGTCCTGCCTGCCTCACCTGGTTATGGTAGGGGCCAGGTATTGTGGCCTGTTTGACTCCAGTGGAGTACCCTTCCCCCATCCCTGTTAACATGGCATAAGTAATAGGTATCTTGGATTGAGCCTGCCATATATTCTTTGCTCATACTCTGCATTCCTCCTTAAAGAAAGCACATCATTTAATAAGCAGAACTGTTTAGGACAGCTTTGGTCACATGCAGTCAGTGCTTAAGGACACATGGGTAATAAGTAATATCCTGTAAAAAGTTCTGGGCCCAAGGAGAGTTTGGGCCATACTCCACCACCTCCTTGTAGAGCTCATTAAGATCCTTAGCTTTCCATGGATACCATTCCCAGGGCCTGTTAGATCCTGGTGCCAGATTGACCAGATATGCTTGGGGAAGCGAATCCTGTGGCCTAGGGTCCAGGCTCTCAATTGGCCCTTCCCTTCTAAGGTAGGCCTCTGAGTAGGTTACTTCCCAAGGCCTCGGTCTCTCCACAGAAGGTCAGTAGGGATACGGGTCTTGCAGGTGCCTCTTGAGGGTCGAGTGGGGTGCCGTACCTCCTCCCCAATAGGAGGAATAAGGAGGGTGCTTAGAACCATCAGGAGCACCTGAGTCAGAGGGAGTAACTTTCACCCTCGTTTTGATTTCTACTGTGCTTGTTTCAGTGTGTTCTCCATCAAATTTGACCCATTCTTGTTCCTTCTCAATTCTCAAGTCCTCCTTTACTCCTTCTAGGCTTAATGTTGCCTCTTCCTCCTTTTTCTGTGAGATAGCATTACATATACTAAGGGTTTCACTTACCCTGAGAGCATTTAGCCTCAGCCAGTATCTTTTCCTTTCAAGCCCCAAGTTGGACGCCAGATGTCCGGTCTTTGTCCATCCCACAAAAGATGTATGGGGTCTGAGGAAAGGTAACACGGATGCTATCACGTTGCTCAGCCTCCCTTAGCCTGGAAGACAATCAGACCCAGCGGGGAGTCAAGTCAAGCAGGAAAACTCATTTATTAACACAGAGCAAGCCCTTTTTAAAGCCAAAAAAAAAAAAAAAAGAGCAGCGAGTGGCATGGCAGTGGAGGAGAAGGAACCAATCACTGTCAAGGTCACATCTTATCATGTACTTAAGCTTCCTCGGGCTGGTTACGCACTGAATGTAAAGCAAATTGGACTGTGCCCATTTAACTCACTCTCAGTGCCATCTTAGCTGCCCATGTGTTTTACAATAACCCTCATCACAAAACCAGGCAGGGACTCATCAAAGAAAGAGAACTGTAGATTCATTTCTTTTTTTTTTTTTTGTAGACCCATTTCTTTGGCGAATATTGATGCAAAATTTCTCAACAAAATTTTGACCAATCGACTTCAACAATTCATCCAAAAAACCATCCACCACAATCAAACAGGATTAATTTCAGGTATGCAAAGCTGGTTCAATATACACAAATCAATTAATATAATTCATCACTTCAACAGGAGCAAGGAAAAGAACCACATGGGTATTTCAATAGATGCAGAAAAAGTATTGGACAAGATCAAACACCCCTTTATGATGAAGGTTCTGGAAAAATTAGGAATCCATGGAACATTCTTCAATACAATAAAGGCTGTATAAGACAAACCTGCAGCAAGCATTATATTGAATCGTGAAAAACTAAAGCAATTTCCTCTTAACTCAGGTAGGAGACAAGGTTGTCCATTGGCTCTAGTGCTCTTCAATCTAGTATTGGAATGCCTAGCTACAGCAATAAGACAAGATGCAAACATAAACGGGATCCAGATAGGCAAAGAAGAATTAAAACTGCCTTCTTTGTAAATGACATATCTCGTATTTAAAGTATCCCACAAACTCCACTCCCAAATTACTCAAGCTGATTCAAAATTTTGGCAGAGTAGCAGGGTATAAAAATAACCCTCAAAAACCAATGGCTTTTCTATATGCCAACAATGAGAAAAGTGTGGCTGAATTTAGGAAAGCAACTCCATTTGTAATAGCCCCACAAAAAATAAAATACCTAGTAATTAACTTAACTAAAAACATGAAAAAGAAATGAAAACAGAACTTAGAAAGTGGCAAAAACTCCCATACCCCTGGATTGGAAAGATCAAAATCCTGAAAATGGCAATACTTCACAAGGTTACCTACAAATTCAATGCAATACCTATCAATATTCCATCATCATTCATCAAGTAAATAGAAGAGACAATCCAAAAATTCATATGGAACAATAAAAGACCCGAATAGCTAAAACTATCCTCTACAGAAAGAACAGTGCTGGAGGAACATCAATACCAAATTTCAAACTCTACTATAAAGCCATAGTAATCAAAACAGATTGGTACTGACACAAGAACAGACCTCAGACCAATGGAATAGAATTGAAAACCCAGAAATGAACCTACAGACTTATAGCCATCTAATTTTTGATAAGGGAGCTAAAAAAGTAGAATGGAAGAAATACAGCCTCTTCAGTAAATGGTGCTGGCAAAATTGGTCAACTAATTGCAGAAAATTAAGCTAGATCCTTATGTATCACCCTGCACCAGAATCAACTCCAAATGGATCAAAGACCTCGGAGTCAGATACCCTGAAAACATTACAGGATGGAATAGGAGAAACTTTAGGACTCCTTGGCACAGGCCGAAATTTTCTTAATAGAGACCCAGAAACACAACAAATCAAAGAAAGGTTGGACAAATGGGATTGCATGAAATTGCAGAGCTTCTGAATTGCAAAGGATATAGCTAGCAAGATCAATTGAAAGCCCACAGATTGGGAGAAGATCTTCACTAGTCTTACAACAGACAATGATCTCATATCTAAAATATACCTGGAATTCAATAAATTAAATCCACCAACAACCAATCTTCAAAGAAACAACTGCCCAATAAATAATTGGGCTAAAGACTTAAAGAGAATCTTCTCTGAAGAGGAAAGGAGGATGGCCGATAGACACAAGAAGAAATGCTCAAACTCCCTCGCCATAAAAGTAAAGCAAATCAAAACAACATTGTAATACCACCTCACTCCAGTTAAAATGGCTATAATCAAGAATTCTAATAACCACAGATGCTGGAGGGGATATGGACAGAAGGAAACCTTACTGCATTGTTGGTGGGAGTGTAAATTTGTTCAACCACTTTGGAAAGCAGTATGGAGCTCCCCTATGGCCCAGCATTTACCCACATGATCACAAACAAGGCCACACTAAAGCTCACAGCACGACTATGTTTATTGCAACAGCATTTACCATAGCTAAGATATGGAACCAACCCAGATGCCCCTCAGTCGATGAATGGATCAAGAAAATGTGGTATATATACATAATGGAATTCTATGCCTCCATCAGAAAGAATGACATTGCTCCATTTGTTAGGAAATGAAAAGTATTGGGAAAATTATATTAAGTGAAGTAAGCCAGGCCCAAAGACACTTAGGTCCCATGGATTCCCTTATTTGCAATAATTAGTATATGTCTGAGTCAAGCAGAAAAGGTCAGATAAGTTGATGTTAGAAAAATGAACCCTAAGTTATGTATTCAAATGCTTTTTTTTTTCATGTGGTTGTTTCTAACACATTTATGAGATTATTTTTTTGTTTCTTTGTATGTCCCTCCCCCATGGTATAACCCCTGCTTTCACTGTAGTGTAGGTTGGTATAATTTGTAGAGGAGAAGCGTAAAAACAAATAGTTTAAATAGGGATACAGGTGAATCCGTGGCAATAATGAGATGTACAATACGTTATGTGCAAAAATGAACTTCATGTCTTTGCTTGAGGGGAACAGGATTGAGAAGGGGGTAGGGGGAGGATGGGAAGGGATGGAAAGGGGAAACAAAGAATAGGCAACAGTGCTTGATAAGAAATGTATTCATTATCTTGCCCATGTAATTGTAACTCCTCTGTATGGTATTTTCACAGTAAGAAAAAATCAAAAATAAAATAAGATAAATAAATGCTTGAAGACCTTAAAAAACAGAAATTGTAGCTCCTCTGCAGGTATTTTCACAATAAAAATTTTATTAATAAAATTTTTTTAAAAAGAAGAAGAAAAAGAAAACAATTAAGAAAATTATTCCAGGGCTTGGAAGGTGGCTCAGTGGTAAATTGCTTGCTTTGCATGTATGAGACCCTGGGTTCGATTGCTCAGCACCACATAAGCAAAAATAAAAAAGCCAGAATTGGCACTGGGGCTGAAATTGTAGTGCGCTAGCCTTGAGCTGAAGAGCTGAGGGACCGCACCGAGGCCCAGAGTTCAGGCCCCACCACCTGACCCCCTCAAAAAAATATTCCAAGCCTAGTTTGATCTAAGACTATATTTCTTTTCTTGTTCTAGTTTTCATATGTTCGTAAAAATTAAAATTCCAAAAATTCAATGGATGTTGGCATTCAGGATTATCTTCATAAACACTAATATTGGAGGCCCTTAAGTGGAACTGTTTTATTTCATTTATTATTTTCCCAAATAAATCACCATGATTGTGTATTTTGTTTCTTTTCATTGTTATTGGCTCTTATGTTGAGAATATTTTTTCCTAGCAAAGTAGAGAATAGCAATTTGATTGAGCAAGTAACATATGGCTTTCACAAAATGCAGATGCATATATTTGTGTCTTCTGTCATTTCTAAAATTTCTTCCAGAAAAAGTTATTAATTACTCATAAGAGATACCTAATTTTAATTCCAGTTATCACATACAATTTTTGATTGAGTTATCTCTGCATAAACTCAAAATAAACAGAAATCACATCTTCGTTTTAAAAACTGTAGTTTACAAAGAGTTTTTAGCCAACACCAAAAATATTTCTAGGTATTCTGAATTTTGTGTGAAGTATTTTTAACAATAGTTTTTTGCTAACATGTAATTCACATGCAATATATTATCTCTTTTTATTGTATACATTTTAGTGGTTTGAAAGCGAATTAGACAATCATGGGTTTTTCAAGCCTAATTTTCAGAAACTTTGATGTCTTCAAATAGAAAATGTGTAAACTTTAGAACAGACATTAAAATAGATATAAAATTCACTTACAGGTATTTGTCCAGCATACATCCTCTATTGCGTGTCTTTTCAAAATTTGTTTTTGCGGATTATTTCTAGGGTCTAACATATACCGTTCCAGTGTACTGTCAATGAACTACATTACCTGTGTAAACAAGTTATTTACTTCTCTATACATTCATAGAAGTGTAATGCATGGATCCTATACAATTATCTTTGACCTTTTGAAGACTTGAAAACTTGCTTGCTAAAATGATTGCAGTATTATACAAATTGATCTGCTATTTGGAGTATAGCAATTTCTCCACAAATGCATTAATATATTTTGTGTCATCTTCTTAGATAATGGTCATGCTAGTCACATTTTCTTTTTTCTTAGTTACTAAAGAGGAGCTTATTTCATATGCTTCTCCTATTGACTATTAATTTACATATGTTCTTTAAATAAATATTCTATTCAGATATAATTTATATAGAATTAGATGATATAAAAATACTTAAGCCTCAGGATCATTGTAGATATAACATTGTAGCATTAAAAAATATATGCTCTCTATATGTTGCATATATTTTCACTTCTGTTATACTGTCCTTTTTTGAAATATGAAAGGTTATCAGTTGATGTTATCTAGTTTATTCTTGCTTGTCTTTAGCCATTAATGAGGCTCCTGATCATCTAGGATTATAGGCAAGACCGATTGGTGCATGTTTGTCTTTCAATATTTTAAGTGTTTTCCTCTTTCTTTTGAATTCCAATATTGTCCTTTCAGGAATTCTGCAAATTCTCAGACTGTTATTCTCCAACTGTCAAGATGATAAGCATCTGTTTGATGGGTAACTGTCCTTTTTATTGTGTTTGACATATTTTTCATGATTTCTATTGTTTTATCCTTCCTAATTATTGCATATCATGATTAGAATATTTAATATATAGACTTCAGCTTTGCCTCAAAGGAGATAGTAGAAGTCATATCAAAAGAATGGTTTAAGGAAGTGGCGTTGTAGCTCAAGTGGTAGAGCACTTATCTTGAGCTGAAGAGCTGAGGGACAGCGCTCAAACACAGAGATCAAGCCACATGACTGACAAAAAAAAGAATGTTTGAAAAGATTCTTATAGAGACGGAATTTTGAACTTTATACATAAAAATGGCAAAAAAAAATTTAGTTGGTCTTTGTTCCTATGAAGAAATTTTAAAAATAGGCTTTAAATTATATAGCAATATATTTTAAATGCCAACTAAACAAAAAATTAAAATATTATAATCAGCAAAGTTTTCCCTAGATGATTGTCTCATGTATTCCCCCCCCCCCACATCCTTTTCCCTGTTTTGGAGCCTAGAAAGGAAAAGGAAAATTGATCTTGATTATTAAGCATTGTAAAGTTCTCAAACTAGCTTTTCAGAAGCTCTACAGGCTTGGGATGTAGAACTGTGGTAGAGACCAAGCTTAGCATATGGAAGGCCCTGCATTGGATCTTCAGCATTGAGAAAAGAAGAAGACGACCACGATGACGACGGCGAGGAAGAAGAAGAAGAAGAAGAAGAAGAAGAAGAAGAAGAAGAAGAAGAAGAAGAAGAAGAAGAAGAAGAAGAAGAAGAAGAAGAAGAAGAAGAAGAAGAAGAAGAAGAAGAAGAAGAAGAAGAAGAAGAAGAAGAAGAAGAAGAAGAAGAAGAAGAAGAAGAAGAAGAAAAAGAAGAAGAAGAAGGAGAAGGAGAAGGAGGAGGAGGAGGAGGAGGAGGAGGAGGAGGAGGAGGAGGAGGAGGAGGAGGAGGAGGAGGAGGAGGAGCAGGAGGAGGAGGAGGAGCAGGAGGAGCAGGAGGAGCAGGAGGAGCAGGAGGAGGAGGAGGAGGAGCAGGAGGAGCAGGAGGAGCAGGAGGAGCAGGAGGAGAAGGAGGAGCAAGAGGAGCAAGAGGAGCAGGAGGAGGAAGAAAAAGAAAAAGAAGGGGAAGAAGGAAAAGAAAAAGAGGAGGAGGAAGAAAAAGAAAAAGAGGAGGAGGGGGAAGAGGAGGAAGAGGTACAGAATCACATTTATCCACATTTTATTTAGTGAATAATTATGTCAAAATAAGAGATTCAAGTTTCTTTTTGATCTTTACAGTAGTTCCTGCTTAGCCTCCACATATACATTCCAAGTGGATATCTGAAATCAATGAAGTAACCTCTGTATTCAAAATTTGCACATTAGGTGTTCACCCAACCAGAAATTTAAAATATTCAGGAAAAAAAGTCTTCCCCTCACATTCAATATAGCAACTATTTACATATTGTTACATATATGTTGGTAATAGATATAATCTTGAAGTGATGTAAAGTGTAGCTTACTTTGTATGACATATTATGTTATTTTCTACATGGGCCTGGAGCCTACACTGATTTTAGTACACACAATCAGTTCTGCAAGCCACCCTATAAATACCAAGATGAAAATTTTATGCGTTTACCCAGACAAATATAGCTACCATAAAGCTTAATTTATAAATTAGGTACAGTAAGACAATAATTACAGTAACTAATAAAATAGAAGACTTGAAACAATATACTGTAAAAAAAAGTAATGTGAAATAGGTGTGGAAGTGCACACCTGTAATCCCAGAAAACAAAGTGGAGGCAAGAAAATAATGAGAGAGATTTACAGTGAGACCTTACATCCACAAAAACCAAAAAAGGTATTGTGTGAATGTGATCTCTTTCAAAATATGAGATTTTTTTTCCTTTTAATCTTTTCAGAGCACAGTTGAGCACAGGTAACTAACTACAGAAGGAAATTACAGTGAAGGAGACTACTGTATAATTGTTTTGTGAAGAGAAAAATGTATCCTATTTAAAGGTTCTCTTCTGAGAAAAAAACCCATGCACCATTATTTTGCCTTTTTCTGAAACTAAGACATTTCTCCCCTCCCATCTAACCACCTTACCACCTAGGTTGTGGAAAGGACAAGCCCTTTCAAACTAGCTTAGCTGTGCCATCAAGGCTTTCCATGGACTTACAAACATCTTTATTCTTGAACAATTCAGCTTCCTGTAGCCTGTTTCACTCCTATTTTGCTCCCTGATGCCCAGAAGACCCTCCTTTGAAGACATATTCGGTATTTTCACGTGAGTAAGATAAATGACTCCCTTAGAAGAAAATGTGAATTTGAAGATTGAAATTGAGAAGGGAAATCAAACTCTTCCATCTTTTTCTTTATTAAGGATCAGAAAAAAATGATATGTGCTTACATGCTGAGAGTAAGCAACTTTTTTTTTGGGGGGGGGGGGATCCTGTCGTGGTGCCTGAGCTCTGGGCCTGGGCGCGGTCTCTTAGCTCTTCACCTCAAGGCTAGCGCTCTACCAATTGAGCCACAGTGCCACTTCCGGCTTTTTTCTTTTTTGCTTATGTGGTGCTGAGGAATCGAACCCAGGGCCTCAGGCATGCAAGGCAAGCTCTCTACCACTGAGCCTCCTTCCCAGCCCGAGTAAGCAACTTCTGCAGCCTGTGCTAATGAATTTAATCTTGATGCTGAAATGAAATGTCTGCCATGTGTCCTGAACCCGAATTCCTTATTTTCTGAGAGTACCACTCTTCAGAAATTCAGATTTGTGCTGTGAATATTTACTTCCTGTAAAATGTAGTTGCTTGGATGTTTTGATTTTGTGAAAGCTGGGTGAATTTGATGTTCTTTCAGTTAAAGTAAGCATGTAAAAATGAATTGAACCTGATTAAATGAAGTTCTTTCTGCCCATTTTCTCTGGTACAGATTTTTCTGATTTAGGAAATCTATATTTTAAGTCATTCTGGATGCCTAATTAGGTCTGTGTATGTATATGAATCAATAAGAAATGCAGAATTCGCCACATTGATTTTGGAGCAAAGACTCACAGCTGGTAACTGGGCAATGATTCAGAAGACAGCTGAGGCTGAAGCCATGAGCCTTCCTGCCTGTGTTCAGCTACAATCTCTTCTAAAACGCCCCTCACTTCCCATGGGTTGGTTTCTCTTTCTGTACAGAGGTTTCTAGAGCTTCATCTTATTCTGGCCTCTTAGTATACCAACATGAGGGGAGTCAAAGCAAGCAAGTGAGATGTGTCAGAGGGATTTTTTTCGGAGTCGGTTGTGGGGCCTTACCTCTGAGCATGTCCACTGTCCCTCAGCTCTTCAGCTCAAGGCTAACATTTTCCCACTTGAGCTGCAGCGCCACTTCTGGCTTTTTCTGCTTATGTGGTGCTGAAGAATTGAACCTAGGTCCTCATGCATGCAAAACAATCACTTTACCACTGAGCCACCTTCCCAACCCCAGCAGAACGATTTTATCTCAGGATCTATCACACTTGGGAGCTTCTGGCTGAAAACCCCAGAAAGACAAAAGTGAGGAAACACCTAAAAAATGTAATATAGGAAGTTGAAATGTTTAACCCTAAAAACAGTTTCTTGGATAAGGAGACTCAGGAACTGGTGTCACCTGAGGAGAATCTGGTAGAAGAGAAAATATCCAGAAAATGAGAAGGGGTGTGAGGGAGTGGAGAGAAAGAGGCCTAGATTACCCAGAACTGGACCTGAGTGTGAGCTTAATTTCACCGTGGGAAACCAACCACAATGACACAATAGTTTACAACTTTGATTACTTTCTCTCATGCTACCAAGCCTTTTCCAGGTCCACTGCCACTCAGCACGGTGTCCATTCTGGGATTTACTGACTGCTGGTGGTTCCCAGTGGAAGAAAAAAATGTAAGCCACAGGACTAAAGCTCAGAAAAGACACTTGTCATCATTTCTCACATGTCCTTTGTAAAAGTAAGTTATACAACAAAGCCTGGTATCAATGGGGATGGGAATACATATTGTGAGCAATATAATAATATCTATTATTATTGTCATAATAAGCTAACATCTATTGTTTTCACCAAAGGGAAAGACATGGCATTTCTCCTTTTTCAGGAGTATGGGACAAGTCATTCTGTAGAATGTTCTTCAATTGGGGGCTCTCTGAATCTTTTCTCCTATGATTGTGGCTGTGAGGTTTCAGGAAGGAGAATTACAGTGCAAAAGTATGTTCTCAAGCTGAGCACTGGTGGCTCACACCTATATTCTGAGCCTGAGATCTGAGCATTATGATTCGAAGTCAGCCTGGGCAGGACAACCCATGAGACTCATCTCCAATTAACCAGAAAGAGCCAGAATTGGAGCTGTGGCTCAAATGTTGGAGCACTAGCTTTGAGGGAGTGTGGGTGAGAGGAAGCTCTGGGACAGAATCTTGGCCCTTAGTTCAAACCCAGGATTGAGGGATGGAGGGGAAATATGCTCTAATTGCATGAAATCAAGGGTGTATGTCAGCATCAATATTGATGGTAACTTTGGGGTAGAGTTGACCAGTTTAATTCAGGAAATGATATGTTCCACTCTTCTCTGTTCTGTATTCTTACAAAAAAAACCCAGCTACGTGCAATCTATACCTAAGAGGTGTGGATTGCACTGATGGATTGGTTACACTTTCTTCTACTTAAGAAATTATACATAAGTCGTGTAAAAAGTGTTTTTATTTTGAGGAGTTTTAATTTAATATGTGATTTTGTGAGTACATCTTGATCAATGTCACCAATTTAATCATTCTTCTCTCTCTCTACCAACCCATCCCCTCAATTTACCTGGTTACACTTTCACACACTTACATTATGACTGGATTAGCCTACTGCACCAGTTTTGTAAAGAATTTTCTTCATTGTTCAGGCAAGGAAGATGAAGATGAGGACGACAAGCCCAAGACAGCATAGCTATTAATTGGCATCAAGATTATTTGACTTACAAAATCTTCACCAAAGGAAGCATTATAAAAAAGAACATGGCCAGGAAAAGTAGAAGCATCTGTATTTGTGTGTGGGGGCTAGTTCTGGGGCCTGTGTGCTGTCCCTGAGCTGCTTTGCTACCACTTGAGCCACGGTAACACTTCCAGCTTTTTGGTAGTTAATTGGAGGTAAGAATCTCATGGAATTTCTATCCTGGGCTCACTTTGATCCACAAACTTCAGATCTCAGTCTCCTGAGTAGCTAGGATTGCTGGTGTGAGCCACTGGCAGCTAGCAAAACATATATTAGTTGTCCCACTTAAACAAATGGAGCAGTAGGTCAATTTATACTGGTGAAATGCAGATAATGATTCCTCTACTTGTTCCTCTCTGGTTTTTATGACTAGTGTGATACTGCTCACTCTGGTTTATATGACTGTGCAATCATTGTTCCATTTTGTTCAGTAAACAGGAGAACTGTAAGGGGAGAATATGGGATGAAAATTTTATCTATAGTTTTTGTGGCCTGGCAATATCTTCTCAGAATATTTACAAGGGAAATAAGACTCCATATCGGCTGAATAAAGGAAAAGACACACATGTGGCCCAGAAGCAGTGCCACAGAAGGACAAATGGGAAAACTCATCTAGGCTCAGAGCAAAGCAATAGGATGGGTTGTTCAGGTGCGTGAAAATTTGTGAAGATTGTCTTTCTTACCATGGAGCTATCATTCAATGCTGGCATTTATGATATGTTCCAGGACTTATATCTATTTAGGTCTGTTTCCTCTGAAGCATCTTTGATAATGACAGAAAGGAGAATGTAACAATGGCACCTGGTTATGTTTTCTGAAGGAGATTTCAGCTCTCTCCCAAAACAAATTAGGGTTGTAATGAATGACTTTTATTTCCTTAGAGAATTCATGTTTAATTCTTTGTTTCTATTACGATTATCAAATTAATAACTTTAAATTTGTTAGATATTATTATAACAAATATGGAATTATGATTTTTATGTTACTAAGAGGCACCCAGTTTCCTTTTAGATAGAAAATATTTGGCTGGATTTCAACTAAAGTTTTACATATCAGCCTCCTGAGTACCTAGGATTGTAGGCATCAGTCACCTCTCCTGGCTGAGACAAATATTTTTGATAAGGAAAATCACTATGCTATGGAACATGAGGCATGAAGAATGTAGACTAAAAAGGAATATTTTAACAGCATTAACAAACTGAAGTTTATCACAAACTTGCCAGCTTCAGTGAGGAGAAAAATGAGAAAGAAGTTCCAGAGTCAGAATTGGAGACTAAAGAGAAGTTATTGAATATCTCTTTGTTAGCAGAACTACAAAGATTCCTTTTTAGAAAAATTCATTTTGATGTACCGGTACATGCTTATAATTCTAACTACTCAGGAACTAGACACTGGAAGTTATAGAAGGTTTGCTGTTGGTATGGTAAAATTAGAATACTGGTACCTCAATATCCAAAACAAACTAGTGCCACATGTTGATAAGAGAGGCAGAAGTAGGACGATCACAGTTTGAGGCAGAAGTGGGCCTTTGTTTATATGTGGATGGTAATTAAGTCATAGAGGCAAGCCTTCATGAATGGGATTTAAATAAAACCAAATAGATTTTACTTCTGATAGTTAATACAGTGCATTACACAGAAGAAGAAAAAATCCTGACTATGTTGGCATTGAAATCTTGTATCTCCAGGCTCCAGAATGTAGAAATAAATTTGTTGTTTAAAACCAATTCAGTAATGGGTAATTTGTCATCATAGGTCTAAAGGGCTAACAGTAAGCCATCTGAAATGGACTGTTTGTGTTTTTGTTTTGTTTTGTTTTTGTGTTTTTTTTTTTGTCGGTCGTGAGGCCTGAACTCTGCGTCTGTGCACTGTCCCTCAGCTCTACAACTGTAAACTAATACTCTACCACTTGAACTTCAGCCCCACTTCCGGCTTTTTCTGCTGAGGAATGGAACCAAAGGAATCGAACCAAGGGCCTCAGGCATACAAGGCAAGCACTCTACCACTGAGCTACAATCCAGCCCTGGTTTCTCTATTTTATTTTTCCATCTTTCCAGAGACCTTTTGATACTGAAAAATGCTAAGGCTCCATAGAGAAAAGTTCTAAAACTGCCCATTGTCCAACTCTGACTTCATAAATTTTGGAGTGTAAGGAATGACATCAAGTACCTGAGAGACCTAAGACAGGACACTTCATAGTCTTCGGCCTTGCTTCTCAGCACCTGGTGCACATTCACACTATGTAATCAAGTCAACTAATGGTAGTTATAATAAATTTAAAAATACATACCCAGAAAACATTTTATGAACACTCTTGCACTGTAGTCTCATTGGCTCCCATGTCCAAAATAGGAAACAGAGGCTTCAAAAGAGGTAAGTAATTTACCAAGGTTTGCAAAGCTGGTATATTGGTACATTTAAACTCAGAGTAATCTATATCCATACTTAGGCTAACATACCATGTGCATTTATTTTTTGCAGAAATAAAGGCTCACAGACCTTTATTCAAGTTCTAGACTCATATGTGCTAACATGATATGTCTATCCTGGGTGCTTTACTGGTGCCCCCAAGTCATATCAGCTGTAGTTGATACATCTGTACCCATGCATATAAAAATTGCTGAGACTTGGGCAACTGTACTTTTAAAATCTCCCATGAAGTAATAATGTGTAATTAACAGTATGAAATCCAGGGCTAGAGAATAAAACTTCTATGATGGTGCCAGACCCACCTTGCAATTCTTTCTTGGTCTCTTTCCTTCCTTCCTTTTTAGTGCTGGGGATTGAACCCAGGGCCCTGTGCATATTAAGAAAGTGCCATAATACCAAGGAATATGGTCATTTCAATCTCTCCAACTTCACTCTCCAATTCACTGCTACCTTGTTCCTGATACTTTACATTTCTTGATCCTAATATTTGGAGATTACTGAACTTCATAAGATTTTCTTCATTTTACAGAATATTTGTTTGCTCTCTTCCTATGTATCACGATACTGAGCAATAAGGATTTTCTTGAACTCCCCAGGCAGAGTTCATGGCTCATCATCAGGTTCTATTTTACCATGTATATCATTATATTATTACATTTATAATAACAACTCACTTAAATAATTGTTTCTCTTCCTCAGTCTATTGGTAGACCCATGTCCAATCCTAGTTTTTATATAAACAGGAATAGAATTTTTCTTGTCTTATTTTCCTCTTTTTGACTTGGTGCAAATTTTCCTGATCTTATAGAACTGTTTTTATCCATGAATATTTTTCAGGACATTTCTTCATATTTTGCATAATTCAATTAAGAGATTTCCAGCCAAAGAAAACAACTCAGAATTCTAGAGGTTAATGACTGTACTCTGGGTTCTTGTGTACTTGGCACTGGATTTGGCATCTCTATGTTACAACAATAAAAATATATATATTGAAAGTTGCTTTGTTTTTGGTTTCCCATTTTGAGCCATATGAAGCATTTAAGGTGCATAGCAAGTTAACCGTAGAAGTATGAGCTGGTAATCTTTTAAAAATATTTTTTATTTTAAAGAAATTGTATAGAGGGGTTACAGTGTTACAGTTACAGTACAGTAATGAGTACATTTCCTGTCGAGAATTGTTACCCCCTCCTTTGTTTTCCCCCTATATTCCCTTCCCTCCTTACTTCCCCAACTCCTCCTTCCCCCTACCCTGAAGTTGTGAAGTTCGTTTTCAACATAGTGTATTGTACTTCTCATTGTTACAATTGGTCAACCTGTATCCTTGTTTCAGCATTTTGTTGTTTCCCTTCCCCTCCCAAAATTAGAAAAATGAATATACATGATGTAGAGAACTGGAATCAAATACAGTGACAACAGAGCATATGGGAGCTGGTAATCTTTAACCTTCAAATTCCAAAACAAAAATAAGCAATGAATGATAAAATTTGTTCAAAAGGGAACCCTCAGACTTCTGATTGATACTCTGATTCTTCCATTTAAATAAAATGTTGTTAGAATCAAGTTCTGATCCAGGGTACAATGTTAATACCTGTGGAAATGATGACATTGAGTTGGTATTAGTTAAATATGCCTTCCTATTAATGAAATACCATGGAAAATGTTTTTACAAAAACTGGATGATAGCAAGAGGGATTTTCGACAAAAGCAGTATAGTGGGTAAGGTATGTAAAAGTTACAAAACTGGAACTGCATGCTGAGAAAAGAATAACTTTATGGGGCGGAGTAACGTATTGTTTTAGATGAGCGAAGTTAAGATGGATCATTATGTAACAAGAAATTTCCTATTTGGTTCCTTCTAACAGCTAGCAGATACTTCTCTATTTATAAAAATAAATACTAGAATGAAAAATCCAAAAGAACTTTAATGATGCATTTAATATTTTGGAGACAACAAAGATTTTCAGTGATAGGGACAGTTTAATTAATTCTCGAATTTATAAGCACTGGACTCCCATATAATCATTATAAGTGATGTTCTTAGAATAGTATGAAATTTCTAAGGATATGAAATATATGAAAGATATAATTAGATGAAAAGTCAACTTATAAAGTAGGCTCACACCTGTAATCTTACCTACTCACAAGGATGAGATTGAGTATCATGGTTCAAAACCAGCCCCCAGAGGAAAATCCATTTAACCACCAAAATGACAGAAATGGGCCTGTGGCTAGCGCTGAGGACAAAAAAAAGCAGAGAACAATGTGTAAGCCCTGGATTCAAGCTCCAGTTTGGGCAATAAACAAATGAATAATCAAACAAATATATGACAACAAATTGTAGGAAAATATGCATATGCATATATGCATGGCAGAGTGGTCTAACCGTGGTGTTCCAGTGTTTACATTGTGGAGTTCCAGGATGGGAACATCACAAACATTTAATTAAAGGAAATCAAATGTAACAATACGTTGGAAATGATTTGCTCAACTTGGGAGGGATTGAGAGAGTGAAGGAAAGAGGAAGAAAAATAAAGGATAGGGTAACAAGTTAGATAAGAAATGTTATCACCACCTTACTTATGTAACTGTAATCCCTCTGTACATCACATTGACAATAATATTGAAATAAAAAATAAAAACAAAAGCTTTTATTTATATCATTATATTTAAAAGTATACTTTAAAAGAGTTATAGGCATGTTTTAAATTTCTAATGCATTGCCCCACTCTACTGGAGTATACTGGAATATGGGGAGAATTACTTACACAGGAGTCCATGAGTAAGGACCCTAATAAGAATTCCACAAAGATATGTCAACATGAACCAAAGGGTCCTACCCATAATACCTTCCTTCTAAAGCAAATCACACAACCTCCCAAATCCACATAATTCAATCATTTAAAGACAAATGATGAACCAACGACTCCATGTGTAGAAATACATAGTTGCGACAAGGATGGAAAAGGCACTGAGACAAAGTGAATAATGCACAATTTTAAGGAAGATTCCATAGATAAAGGAATGTGTCCCACACACTTCAAACTGTAAAAATGGGAAAGTCAGTCATCTTTGTCATACTAATAAAAACCACAAAAAAATCTAACTGTGGGATTCAAAAAGATTGTTCACTGTGACAGCACAGTAACATCAGTGCAAATTACTATGTCCCTCTTTCCTTGTCTTATTCCCACCTCATTCTTGAATTCTGAAGGTGAGATTCTGGGGAGCCAGTTCCCTTTGCTCCAATAATTCATGAACGTGAATGGGTGATTGGAGATACAATTTCTTCATATAGTTCTTGGATTCTCATTTTTTATTAAACTTACGGAGAAATAATGGAATTGCATAACACAAGAAAGTCTTAACTTTTCCACTAATTTCTAAAATGCCTGCTGTAAGAACAACAAAATTAATGAAAGAAACAACTCAGAAACCATATAAAGATATTTTTGGTGTATTGATACCAGGAGAAATTGAAAACTCACGTATAAATACCAAATTACATTTACAAAGCACAAAACCTAATTCTTCACTGAGCTAATATGATAATTACACATTTATATTTTCCAACAAAATCACCATTGAGAATACCACAGTCAATTTCAATCACAGAAGCAAAGCTTCAAAGAACTGCTAAAATTTTTACCTATTCTTTCCTGGAGTTGAGAAGGTTGATTCTGCTGACGTTGACTCTTTGATCCTCTTCCTCCTCACATATAAGTGTGCCTATGTAGAACAATATATACCTATACCTTAACTTCATGGGTGTCTAGCCTTTCTGGTTGGATCTTCGGTCTGAGTACCACCTACGGAGCATATATAGTTTATGAACATGGACCATGCCTTAACAAGCTAAAACATGCTCTAAAACAGTTCTAACAGAAACATCTGTGATAATGGAAATATTCTATATATGCATTGTCTAACAGATTAGCCACTGGCTATATGTGCCTAATGAATCTCATATGTAAAGAGTGTCTGAAAAATTAATTCTTCCGATTTCAGTTAAATGAAATTTTAAATAATAAGATTCATCTACTCACTGTTAACTGAACAACTCATTTTCCAAATAAGGAAGCTGAAGTTCTGACAAAGATGATGATAAAATATAATCCAAGTGAAGAAGTTTCCATTAGATACTAACTGAATGCCTGTGAATTATCTGAGCTTTCTTGTCTTATAGAATTCAGCCATCACTCAGCTAGATTGACAGCTGGGAGGAAAGGGGTGGGAGATAAACACAAGCTACTTGGGATACTGAGAATTGCTCCTTGAAGATGAGGGTTATGCATGAATCTTTTCTATATTTAGTAGATAACAAAGTGTGTGGAGTCCTGAAGGTAGAAAAATAATGATTGTATTTCAATCAAACAGGTGCTCTGTTTATCAAAATGGGAGAGAAGACAGACAGGTGAATTCTATAAATATACAAACTATATAGAGAAAATTTGCTATGTTCTATTCCATGATAGGCCCTGGCATAAACGTTGGCACTTTGTACATACTCTGTAAATATTCACACACTAAAAAAAAGAAATGTAATTCTTTATTACTGTTAAAATACATAGAATATCTTCATACTATATATTTGTGGGCCTATTTTTTTTCCTTAATTTTTTCCACCCCTATATTAAGAAATGGCCCTAAGAGAAAAGCTTCTAGATGTGTTAAATTTGAATTTCATCTATTTCTTTTGTTGAATTGTACTCTAGATAGGATTGAGGGATTAGGACAAGAAAATTAATAAGCATTCTCAACAAGTTGTCATGCCTCATTTTTAAGGGGAGGTATGCGTTTATTAGGAGAAATATGTATTGGTCTTTGTAGCTAGGAACATTCAAGAAACAAAAGAAAAAGAAAAATTCCATGGCAGTCTCAAGTGTTTGCATATCTTCAAGTGAATACTAGCTGTTCTATATTCCATAGTATATTTGCAATCTTTTTCTAAGCTATTGTCATCCTCCAGAGTAAAGTTCAGGCATGCCTATTGCTCATTATAAAGATCGCAGTTGCTCAAACTCAGAATACATTGTTTGTATAGGCTTCACATGGCTATCTTTATTTCACTCAGTGGCATTGAGGAATGGGAGATACACTTGAAATACATAAATATACACATACACACATATCTCACTGGCTTTCACTATTACTGTAAAAATTAAGTCCTTTTTGTCTCTGACCCAAGAGCATCCATCATAAATCGTCTAGCATCCATTAATGTGTGACAAGTTCATTATTAACTTGCAAGTAGGTTAAATCTCTAGATTCACACAATTCTAAATACTCATATGCAGAAAAATATATACCTAGAGTTTTGGTGTGCTTCTATATTACGAAGCTCTCAATTTTCATCTTATTTGCACAGAGGCGGCAAAAATGCTTGATAGGAAATGTACTCATTACCTTGTCAGGTAACTGTAACCCCTTTGTACAGTATTCTTACAATCAAAAATGTACAAAAAGGAAAAAAAGAAACTGGAAGTCACGTATTTCCATTAAAACTAACCAAATTTAAGGCCTGTAACTTTCTACAGGTTTTTAAGGACCAAATAAGTTGTAGATATGCCCCAAGGCCTTTACGAAAAGCTTAGGGAGAGAGATCCAAAAGTGGCAGGAGAGCATAATTATATAGCTTTACTTCACTGTTACCATAGCAGGAGTACAAATCAATATGATGGTTCATAGTTACAGGACCAGAAGATATACTAGAAACTGACATCAATGAAGGTCATTCATTGTAGGAAAACATAAATCAGGATGCACCAAAGGTTGCAATCAATAGTGACCAAAAAAGCAACACAGAATGGGATAAAGTTATTTCAAGTATATATTTGATAAGTGGTTCACATCAAGAATATATATAAAAAAACACATCATTGCAACGACACGCAACCTGATTTTACTATGTGCACAGAAATCAGATTTTTGTCCAAAGAAGACAAAGTGTTAACAAGCCCATGAAGAAGGTGTTTAACATTACTAATCACAACGAAAGTGCAAGTCAAAATAATGAAGAAAATTATCACTTCATATGAATTAGGTAGGATAACTACAAAAAAATAAAGTACAATATTGATAAAAGTGTGGTAAAATTGGAACCGTTCTATGGGAAACAGAATGGCATCTTTTCAAACAATTAAAAACAAGATTACTCATACCTATAATCCTAAGCACTCAAGACAGGAGGCTGAAATTCAAGGATCACGGTTCATAGCCAGCCTGGGCAGAAAACTGGAAGTGGATCTGTGGTTTAAAGTGGTAGAACTCTAGCCTTGAGGAAAAGTTCAGGGACAGTGACTTGGCCCTGAGTTCAAGCCCCATGACAAAAAATTAAAAAAAAACAGAAAGTAAAGAGAGTTTTCCTCTGATCCAGTGACTCCATTTCTGGGCCTATACTCTAAACATCTAAAAGCAAGGTCTGGAAAAGGTCTTGTACACTCATATTTATTTTGTACAATATTCAAAACATGGAAGCAATCCAGTGGCCATCAACAAAAGAATAGCTAAAGCAAATGTGGTTTATACATACAGTGGCATATTATTTCAACTTTTAAAAGAATTATGGGGCTGGGAAGGTGGCTCAGGGGTAGAGCACTTGCCTTGCATGCTTGAGGCTCTGGGTTCAATTCCTCAGCACCATATAAGCAAAAAGAAAAAAGCCGGAAGTGGCGCTGTGGCTCAAGTGGTAGAGTGCTAGCCTTGAGCTGAAAAACTGAGGGACAGTGCCCAGGCCCAGAGTTCAGGCCCCACGACCGGACCCCCCTCCCAAAAAAAGAATTATGTTGTGACATATTCTATATTATGATTGAACCTTTGGAATACTGCTAAGTGAAATAAGCCAGTCATAAAAAAGATCAAATATTACATGATTCTACTTATATCAGTAGTTACATAGAACAGTCTAATTGATAGAGACAGGAAGCAAAATCATACTTGATATATACTTTGAAGCAGAGGAGAGTGGAAAATTGTTTTAATGAATAAAGAATTTGAATCTTGGAGTATGTAATGAGTGTGGACATTGAGATTGTACAATATTGTAAATGTACTTATTACTACTATGTTGTATTCTTAAAATGATTAATAAAACCTGGGAGAGAATTATGAAAGGGTTAAACATAATCATGGTACATAGTATGCCTATGTGGATATATCAAAATGAAAGATCCACTTATTTAAGTAGATAATGCTAATAGAGTTGAAAAAAGACAATAAATTTTAAGTTAAGGGTGCAAGTTTAAGTCAGAGGGCTTTGCTTCTTCAAAAAAGCAATTTAGACATCCAATTTCTCTGTCAACATAGTGTTGATGGGACATCACAATGTACAGTGCCCTGTGAGCAACAAGTGCTTATGTGCCACTTAGAGGGAGTTAAACCACTTCATCTGGGTAGTTATGGATAAAAGGTAATGCTTGGACAGTTCCAACATGGTGGGGATGAATGATGCAGCAAAAAATACACACCCTTTTCCCCATGAAGCTTTAGGTGCTAACACATGGATTTTTCTGAGTATGGTCTGGGAGTGTCCTTCTACTTCCCATCCAATCAAAAGTGTTTTCTGTGCTTGTGCTCTGTGAAGGGGCATCCAATAAGGAAAAATTCCATACTCATGCTCTGAGACTAGGAAACCAATTATGAGACACTATGTCCCTCTTTTCGCTGGGGAGTCTGTTTCACTGCTCTGTTTTTGCTTTGAGGAAGAGTCTGTTGCATTGCTCTCTTTTTGCTTTGAAGAACAACTGCTTTAAAAATTGTTCTGCTCTCTAATTCTTTAAAGAAAACAAACCCGAGACATAGACAATATTGCTATTCTGAAGATGTTGCGGGGAGGGAAGCCTTGACCTTCAGCTTTGAGAATAGATTTAGAATTTGATAACTTAGGTGCTGTGGTTTCAGATTAATCTGAACCAGGCTAATGTCTGCATTTTCTCAATTCTTCTAACTAGAATCTCTAAAGTATTAGGAAAAACAAAACAAACAAACAAATAAAAAATAACAAGAATCTGATATTAGGCTAGCAAAGGCTCCAGAAATTCTCAGAGTTCTTTTTTCTTGTATAAATCTAATAAATGAAAAGTTAATGCAGCAAAGTGTTAATTCTGTAGAATGTGGTTTACTTTCTTCATCTTATTCTGAGATAGAAATTGATCTATTCTAAAGCCAGAGGCTATGTTTTCTTTACAAGCTAGATCAGGTTCGCTGAATTTTGCTTTCTTAAAAATTGCTTAACGCCTGTAAGAAGGAATTGAAGACGGCTAGGCAGGAGGGATTGAGTGTGAGATGTGGGAAGTGTTCTCATACACTGCATCTAGAGGGCTAGAAAATACGATGATCTGCTTGCTGCCTCAAGCAATTCAGAAAGTGGCTTGCATTTTCTAAAACCTAAATCCAACCTTTCACCTTCTCTTTCCCACCAAGAATTCCCCCTCAGGCTTCTTCTTACCATAGTGTCTTGGCAGCTTAGAACTGCTTTGCCTCAGAAATGTGGCATCCGAAGTGTGCCCTGTGGTCAGCCCAGCAGCTGGTATCTGACTGATTCATTTATGGCTCTGAAAATGCTGCAGCTCAATCTGTGCTCTGTGCTCAGGGTTCAGTAAGCATGCTTAAGTCCATAGCTATGTGCTTCCAGAAAGCAGACTTTCCTCTTTCTATTAGCAGTAGGAGCACAAGTACAAGACAGGTTCTTTATAATGAAGCAGCCACACATAGTTGTTGGTTTCATAATTACATGCTAAGGCGAGTTTGCCTAAGGGAACCAAGGCAATATGCGAATAAGGTGTTTTCACCTGGAAGCTCATAAGCCTCCATTCCAAAAAGGAAGCTGCTTATAATAAATTCTGTCTGGGAATGGACTTTGTAGGAGTTAGAATAATCTTTTTCTCTGAAAATGATTGATTGAGGGAAAGCATTGACTAAGCCTAATCATCTTCTAAAAAGCTATATAACTAAAGTATATCCTGTTACTAAAATAGTTCTAGGGACTTAAGGAATAGTTTAACTCCTAAAGCACAAGATGAGTAAGAATTTTCTAACAATTCCTGGCCTGGTTGTCCTGGTTTAGTGGATTGCTCTGAAACTGTTAACCCCTTTCAAAATAAACAGCTGAGCTTCAAAAGAGCTAATAGAGCAAGATTGTGAACATAACGTGTGATCAATACCAAAAGTAGTAACTCATTAGGGGTATAACTTGGGCAGACTTCCTACTCAGAGTGGTTGCCTCCTGTCAATAGCATGCTCTTTAACAGAGCTAAACTTTGCCATGCTAAGTTCCGTTCAACTTGGTGATCATTCTTGGGATATTGGGTTACAGTATGGGAGTATTCCCAACAATGTGGGGACTAATCCAGGATCCATGTGTAGGGAGACCCTCAGGAGGAGACACATCCTGACTTGTTGAGATAGCTCAAGGTTTGGTTAAACACCATCTGTTAGGGTAAAGGATGGAAAGTTTATCAGCAATTTCAGGAAAGGGCCCAAGGAAACACCTCAATAAAAGGTAATCTCATGCATAAGCCATGTGAGGAAAAATTGGACTAGAGCATACTACCTGGTTGGTTGGGGATTTTTATGGGATGAGTGTGCCTTAGGCACAAAGAGAACTTGAGTCTCAATGTGTGTTTTCATTCTCTGGCCCAAGAATAAAAATGTGGGAGCTGGAAGAATCCATTGTTGAGAAATCTCCAATAACGGGAGCGTTATAGGGAAGATTAAGTGCACCAAAAACTGAAATCACAAAAGACATGCTAAAATTGGGAATAAGAATTCTAGGCCTAAGGAACCCAAGGAAAGTGATCTAAGTACCTGTTTCTGATAATCCATTAGGGAGAATGTTGACAAAGGTCTGAGAACACTATTAAAGAATGGATGATTTTCATTATGGAGTTCCATAATGTGCACTTGTCCAAACAAAAACTTGTTATGAATATGTGCTTGCATGTGTGTGTTTTAAATACTATATCCTGAAAGGGGAACTCAAAAAAGTCCTACTCACTAAACTCCCTCAGCTGCCCATTTTGACTCTGAAGTCTGGATTGATCATCTAGCTGATCCAAGGATGTATGATATTGAACCTTAGTTTCAGAAGGAGACTCTCTGGGTAGACTTAAAATTCAAGTCAAAAGTCAGATGCCAGTGGCTTGCACCTGCAATCGTAGCTACTCAGGATCTGAGAATTAGAGTTCAAAACCAGCCTGGGCAGGAAAGTCCTTGAGACTCTTATCTCCAATTACCTACCAGCAACTGGAAGTGGTGCTGTGGCTCAAGTAGTAGGGCCTTTGCCTTGACCTCTGGGCCTGGGTGCTGTCCCTGAGCCCTTCAGCTCAAGTCTTATGACCAATAAAATAATGCTTGTGTTAAATGGGTTAAATATTCTGCCCACCATTACTGTTAAGATTCTGTGGCACAGAAACCACAAAAACACGTGGTCCACTTCCTACTATGATGAACCTCAGATCCCCAAGAGCATGGAATGCATGATCTGTCAGTCAAACACAGCGTGGGGAAACTTGTAAGACCCTGCTGTTGCTATTCACAAGAGTATGGATCTAAGACAAAAACCCTCTTTTCCCAAGCCAACTATACCCCTTGCTTCTGTAGGTATGGGGAGGGATAATTGGCATTTCTGGGAAACTTATCAAGATGCAGTTAAATCCAAACCTTGAAGAGATGAGCAGCAATCACTAAATATAGCCAGGGGAGATGTCTAATGGTATTGTGGAGGACCAGTGTTGTAGACCTTCCTGGCCAACTAGAGTAGAACCTGTACTTTGGTTCAATTAGCCATCCCTTTCACCTTAGCATTTCATCCACCTGTCCATTCTCAAACATTTTATACTAGTTAGGAGAGACCCCTTCCCTGGAGGGTCATTTGTATTTCCTAATTACTTAAGTGGTTTTCAGGATACCCCCCTCCAAAGTTTCCAAAACGTTCAAAGCCTGAAACCAGACAGCACCTTATGAATCAATTTTATTTTATGATTAGTATAAATAAAATATTTTGGGGGCTGGGAATATGGCTTTGTTTGTCCAGCATGCATGAAGCCCTGGGTTTTATTCCTCGGAACCACATAAACAGAAAAGGCTGGAAGTGGCAGTGTGGTTCAACTGGTAGAGTGCTAGCCTTGAGCAAAAGAAGCTCAGGGAGCCACAGGATTGGCAAAAATAAAATATAGAGTAGAATAAAATCAAAAGAGGTTTGTTAATTATACTAAATTTTTTTAATCCATAAACTAAATGCTCTAGTAGGGTGGCATGGAAAAATTAGCTATAGAAACATTATCTGACAAGGGAAGAGCTTCTGTAGTGATTGGAGACCAAAGCTGCACAAAGATCTTTTTTTTTTGGGGGGGGGGTCTGGTCCTGGGGCCTAAACTATGGGCCTAGACACTGTCCCTCAGTTCTTCAGCTCAAAGCTAGCGCTCTACCACTTGAGCCACAGTGCCACTTCTGGCTTTTTTTCTTTTTTGCTTATGTGGGGCTGAGGAATCGAACCCAGGGCCTCAGGCATGCAAGGCAAGCACTCTACCACTGAACCATCTTCTCAGCCCCTGCAAAAAGACCTTAGAAGGTTTGAACATTGGCAAGTGAGTTAACTAAGAACTCAGACGAAGAACTGGGAAGGTGGTTTAGCGGTAGAGTGCTTGTCTTACATGCATAGACCCGTGGGTTCGATATCTCAGCACCATGTAAGCAGAGAAAGCACTGTGGCTCAAGTGGTACAGAGCTATCCTCAAGCTGAAGAGCTGAGGGACAGTGTCCCGGCCCAAATTTCATGCCTCACAACCACCAAATCCAAGAACAAAGAAAAGAAAAAAGAAAAAAAATATGGGCACTGGTGGCTCACGCCTGTAATCCCAGCTACTCGGAAGACTAAGATCATAGGATGGTCATTCAAAGCTAGGCAAGGCAGGTAAATTCTGTGATACACTTATCGCCAATAAACCACTTAGGAAACTGGAAGTGGTGTTGTGGCTCAAGTGGTAGAGGACTAGCCTTGAGCTGAAGAGCTGAGTGACAGCACCCAGGCAAAGTGTTCAGTTCCAAGACCAACCCCCCCCAAAAAAGGCAAGCTACACCTAAAGGGTTTCCTACCAAGAGGGAGGAAGGGTTTTGTACCAAGAGGAAAGGAGTTTTGGGGGTTTCTATCTAACAAGAATGCTAGTTTCCCTTCTAGTGGGCAGGGGCATTAGCTTCTAGTAACGAGGGTGTTAATGAAAAAACTGGTCAAAGCATGATTCAGTTTCATAATGTCCAGATAAATGTCTAATATTTGACTTGTGAAAACATCCTACTTGGGGAACTCCAAACACTCTTAATGCCTTTAAAGTGATCATGCTTAGTTCCAGGGCCTCAATGGACCCTCTAGGTAATCTTACGATATGATTGCAAATTCAATCTTGTAGCAGACATTCTGCATATGTCTTCCAATTTTGAGTCTACCCAGATTCAAATTGAGACTGAATAAGTGAGGTAAATACTGTGGTGATTCTGTCCACATATGGAGTACTGCGATGACTGTGTTGCAGAGAGGGCACACAAGAGGTCCTATTTGTGCTGTCATAGAGCTCAGACCCCATGTGCATGAAATTCATGGTAGGTCAGCAAAATGTGATCCAAGACAACTTGGAACAACTTGTTGCTCTTCTCAGAAGCAAGAGTCTGTTTCAAAAACCCCTGAAACTGATCAGCTCCATTCTTTCCAGGTCAACTACCTGGGGAAAATTGGACATTTCCAATTGGACATTTCCAAGAAACTTACCTAGAGGTAGTGAAGGCCAAACTTTGAGGTGAGCAGTAAGTACAAATCATAGCCAGGGGAAATGTCTGGTGGTATTCCAGGAGACCACTATTGGAGATGTTACTGGCCAACTGTAGTGGAATCTGTACTTTGGTTCCTTTGGCCAATCCACACCTGACCATTCTCAAACACCTTAAATTAAGTAAGGAGAGACTTCTTAGCTAGTGGGTCATTCAAACTTCATATTTGCAAATACAAACTACATATTTACAATACAAACTACATATTTCTAGCTTAAAGCTAGAAACCAGAAACAACAGCTTAAATTAGTTTTATTCTGTTGATCTCCACAATCTATGATCTCCATAATAGAATTATTCCAATATGTGCTTTTATTTATCAGCAGGATTTGTTTATTGGAAATGCCACCATGTAAAATAACTAGGACCCACTGGTAGGATTGAATGGGAAAAATTTGGACTAAATATAATACTTGACCAGATAAGATGGTGATAAGTGAAATGAACCCCCACATAGGGACACAAGTGTTTTTTGTCATTTCTTGCTATTGTTTCTAACATATTTATAATGTTCCATGTGATTTTTGTTTCTTTGTATTCTGTCCCCCCAAAAAACAGCATAACCCCTGTTTCCAATGTTTTTGATGTTGGTGCCCTCCATCTTGTATATACACTTCTCTAGTTTGGAGAGGGAAAGTGAAAAATAGAATACTTAAATGGGAATACAGGTTGACCCATTGTAACAATGAGATGCACAAGACACTGTTGAAAACAAACTTTAAAATTTAGGTGGGGTTCGGGGGGAGTGTTTAGGGTAGTTTTGAAGCTAAGAGGTTAGGGATGGTAGGGGACATATAAAGCAGGAGGTAACAATGCTTGATAGAAAATGGATGCTTTACCTTCCTCATGTAACTAACCCCTCTGTACAGTATTTTTACAATAAATATATAAAAATAAAAGAATAAATATACTTCAAAGGTAATCTGTGTGGTGGTTGGAGGCCAATGATACAGAAAGACTTACAAGGATTGAATACTGGAAACAAATTACCTAAAAACTGAGATGATGCTGAGTATAATCCTAAATGCTCAGTTGACTGAATTCTGAGGATTTGTGTTTGAAGCCAACCCAGACAGGAAAGATGAGACTTTTATTTCCAATGAAGGTGCAAAAAAAGATACTACTGGAGTAGTGGCTAAAGTGGTAGCCTTGAGTAAAACTGCTCTGGGACAATGCCCAGAGCATGAGATCAAACCTAAGACCAGCCCCCAGTCACTTATAAAGAAGGTTGTGTGTCTGTGTGTGGTGGCAGATCCCTTTACAAGTTTGATGATAGAACAAGCATTTCAACAATGAGTCATGGTGTCAATATTTACCTCTTTAGTAATTGTTTTCATAGTAATGGGTACATGTGTGCTTTATCTCTTCTATAACAGTTTTTTTCTTTTTCCGTGACTGACTGAAAAACTGCCTTAATCAAACCCTTTTTTAAATCAAAATATCTTATTGGATACTGCTGAATAGGAAAGTCAATGATTATTGTTTGAAAGAAAAAAAAGCAAAATCAGATGGGAGAATTGTAGAAGTTAAATCTTGAAGTGCTTGACTGATATAAGCACTGCCCTTGTAAAGGTAGTCAAAACCTTACCAATTTTAGAGAAGTGCTAAGGGCTAGAGGCATGGCAATAGTAGTAGAACACCAGCTGGGTAAAAGTTGGTTATTTTTCATATGGCCAGGTGTTCGGATTTGGTTGATTGTTAAGGCTTTTGACTAGTTTGAAAGGGGTCAAAAGTTTGAGCCATCATAAAAGATGATCCCAACGCTCAAATTCATTGGAGCTGGGCTGCCTATCCAGTGTGCTTATTCAACTTGGACATGCGACAGCATGCCTTCTGCAGGAGTAAACTTTGCCTTGCTGAGATGGTGTTTGTAGAATACCTTAATTGCCCCGGTATTTCCAACACAGATCTTCTGTGCAATTCATGAGGGATCCTAGGAACCCCTCATAGGAGACACATTCAGCTGCCCTGTTGAGCAAAACTCCTCGATGTTCTAAACATGCCAACCTTGGTATCTGATAGTGGAACTAGGTATAAAGTTAATCAGAAACATCAGTAAGAGGCACAAACAGGCACCCTCAGAAGCAAGCAACCTCATGCATTGGCCTTGGTAGAAAAAAATGAAACTATGTATCCTGTTTTGGTACTTGTGTCTTTGTAGGGATGGTGTATGAGAGAAGTGTCTTAGATTCAGGCTCTTAAATTCTTTCTGTCTAACAGTCTTGATCTGCAAATGCATTTGTCCAGCTAGGAAGAGTGAAAATTTGGAGATGGATTCATCTCTGAGAAAAATCTCTAATAATGGAGTTGAGAAAAGGGAGGAACAAGAAACACAGTCTGAAGGGCAAAGCATACCAAAAAATCTTACTCCCATTACAGCATGTCTCTGTGATTTAAGAATTGTAAATCTAGGAAACCCAAGAAAATTGGAGCTAAAAAGCCTCCCTCATACATTGTAGGGAAAGATATGACAATATGTGTTAAGGCTGATTTTTATTTTTGAGCTCAAATTTTAATGTTCATTTGGTAAACTAAATCCTCTATATCCCTGTCTCTGTGTAAATACCCATCAACATGAAATATAAAGTGATTTTGATAAAAAAATAAAAATTACTCAGAAGAAATTGTAAATGCAAAAACAATCTTCACAGAAGCAAACTCTCAGAGATATTTCATGACTTTGACAAGGATAAAGTGGGTGAAGTTAGTATATAAATTTAGAAGTATGACAATGCACAAAAACTTAAAAAGATACTCATCTATTTCATTATATACCCAAAGCAGAAAGCAAATCTTGGTTAGATGATTTTTTAAAACCCAGTCTCTCAGGTACTGGGAAGGTGGCTCAATGGTAGAGTGCCTGCCTTGCATGTATGAGGCCTTGGGTTTGATTTCTCAGCATCACATAAGCAGAAAAAGATGGAAGTGGTGCTGTGGCTCAAGTGGTATCACTAGCCTTGAGCTGAGGGACAGCACCAAGTCCCAGAGTTCAAACCCCATGACCAACAAAATAAAAATAAAAATAAAAAACAAAACACAGTCTCTCACTTTTGTGTCCTCAACTCTGTAATAACTCTGCTTCAGCCTAGGGCTAATATTTTAGGTGTGGACATATATCAACACTCCTGAATCAGACTCCACTTGATCATTTTTTAAATCCATATTTTGTTCTTAAGTTTCCTCTTTATAAATTCACATACACCTATAAAAAATGGTGTGGCCATCCCAGTAACCTTCTCAAAGTACCTCCTAATGACAACTTACAAAAAGTTGTATTATATTACAACAAGGAAAACAATGCTAAAAATAAAGAAAACAAATTATGAAATATTAATGATTAATAAAATAAAAAACAAAACAATTACCAGTGTTTTCAGTATTTGAAGTGTACTAAAAATTCGATTTTATTATTGCCATATTTCTTTACATTTAACACTGTCTAAGATTATGATGTTCAACAAGAATTTTATAGGCTATGAGTAGTGTTTAAATCACCCACTAAGATTACCATTTATAGTTCATCTCATAATTTGTATATGGCTTATATCATCATTTGTTCCTCACTAACATATGAAGTAAGGAAGGCCTACAGTTTTAACAGAATCTGTGTAGTTTACATAGTCAACTCTTTATTCTGCTCCTTTACACAAAGACTTTGCAACTTCTCATTAGTAAAGTTTCTATAAAATCTGAAATGTACATACTTAATAGTACTTATCTGCTACCATAACTCTTAAATACTTTATAGAAAAGAATTATGACCTGCCAAACAGTCCCAGTTTTGGCATATATAAGCAAATTCCCAAAATTAAATATATTGAAAACATTAAAACTTTTAACAAATATTAACACTTGTTGCAGTGTTCATTACGACAGATCCCTTGTATAGAATAATTGAATTCCTCCTCCAACACATCTCTTGAACAACAAATATCTGGAATTATTTTGTTTTTGACATGTCAATCTTGACTTTATTCTTAAATGTGTACTTATGTAAGAAGTACATGGTTCTAAAATTTGACGACAATTCTTTTAAACTTACATTTTGTTGAATTGTCTAGTTTAAGAAAATCAATTACAATTTATATATAGAAATGTTCTGTGCTCAATTCAGCATCACATACACTAACATTGGAATGATACAGAGAAGATTAGCATGGCCACTGCGCAAGGATGACAGGAAAATTCCTGAAGTATTCCATCACCCAATTTGTTAGGAAATGGAAAGACTTGGAAAAAAAAATTATTAAGTGAATTAAGCCAAGTCCAAAGAAACATAGGTCCCATGGTTTCTCTAATTTTCAATAACTAATGTATGTCTGAGATAAGCAGAAAAGGTCAAAAGTTATGTGTATATGACCAGATAAGATTATGTTAAGGGAAATGAAACCCAAGTTAGGGACACAACTGGTTATTTTTTTCTTGCTATTGTTTCTCACGTACTTATAACGTTCAGTGTGTTTTTTTTTTGTTGTTTCTTTATATGTTCCTCCCCCATGCTATAACACCTGTTTTCACTGTATTTGAAGTTGGTGCGCCTACATCTTGTATATACTCTCCTCTAATTTGCTGAGGGGAAGGAAAAAAAAACAAAATGCTTAAATAGGGATACAGGTAGACCTATTGTAACAATGAGATACACAAGACACTGTGTTGTAAAGTGAACTTTAAAATTGAGGCTGGGAAAGGGAGGAGGTTAATGGACTTGTGGAGGTGGGAGGGAAGGGATGGTAGGGGAACAATAAAGGAGGAGGTAACAATGCTTGTTAGGAAATGTACTCAATACCTTGCTCATGTAAGTGTTACCCCTCTGTACAGTATTTTTACAATAAGAACGTATAAAAATGTTCTGAGATGGAAGAGTTTATTTCTTTTATTTTACACATATAATATTGTTAGCAAAGAAATTCATGCAAAACTCCGATATGAAGGCATTTTGAATAAATATGTGTGTGAATGCACGCATGTGCTCAAGCACTTGAATGTGTGTTGACGTGCTCAGAGTTTGAAATCAGGGCTTCAAGGTCTTGCTAGGCCTTTTCTCTCTAGCTACTAAATGAGCTACATCTCCATTCTTGGCCCTTTGCTAGTTCATTAAAATGTTTTGAAAAATAATCGCATGAATTTATTTGCCCCAATTGGCTTCCAACTGTTATCCACAGATCTCAGGCTCCTGTGTAGATATCCCTAGTAGTTAGGATTACAGGTGTGACAAACTAGCAAAGGCTTTCAGAATAAAGTTAAAAGTAGAAGAAAATTAACTTCAGAGGGCATGTTTTAGCATCTCCAATTTTAAAGCATTTTGGAGTGATTATTTATGATTTTTTTCTACTTTTTGGATACTTATAAGACAGTAGGTGATGATATTTAAAAGTTTTAGTACTTTTTAAAAAGGATACTGGAATTGTGGGACAGAAGAAATTTGGACCTCAATGTATAAGCTCAGTTCTGTGCATGATAACCCAATGTCACCAACACAATCTGTATTGAAGACAAATGTGACAGAAAACAATCACCATGGGCAATATTTAGTATGCTATTATTTCTTGGACAATATGAATATTGAATTGAGAGTGTCATAGAATGGAGAGATTTTATCTACCTTTTGTGTATTGCTGAAAGGCTTTCAGAAACTTTGACTCATTTCTTTCCTCACTGTGTGTGTCTTTAGGCCATGCACTTACGGCCTTTAATTACAATTTTTCCCAACACTAAACATTAGCATTATAATAACATTATAATAACATTAGCATTATAGCAAATGTTATCTTAACAATTAAGGGAATAAAACTTGTGAAATACTTAACATAAACTTTTAGGAATGAGCTTTGAGTTTAGCCAGCAATCTTTTTTAAATACTAAATAGAATGTGAAAAGTAGTACAGAAACCATTACATGTAGTGAGCAACTAGAAGTAATATCTATTGATCATGCTCTGCTTCCAAGGAAGCCAGGTGGATAACTTTTCATGCTGTAAATCAAACTGGTTATGTTATGTCTTCATAGTGTAAAAATATCAGGGACAGAATGATGAAGGAATGTTGTAGACTGAGGTGAAATCCATATGAAAATGTGCAAAACTGATAAAACATAAAAGTATCTGAGCAGTATTTTGTGTTTTACAACATTTAAGTTACATCGCAAAGATAAAGAAGACATAGAAGAATAAATTCTTTTTTTGTTGTCCTATCATAGGTCCTTAGAAGAATGAACTCTTTCCTTATTCTTATACAGGCATCATCGGATGAGAGGAACTGTATTTTTTTTGTTTGCTTCCTTCCATTTGTTCTTCAGTTTGAAATCTGAGCTGCTTGAGACTGAAAGAAACCAAGAGAAATTAGACAAACAGGCTTTGGAAAGAACAATGTAAAATAAATAAACTACAGCCTTGTAACAGGTCTAACTAAATTGGGTTATATATTGCTAATTTTTAACAGAAAATGATATAAGCAATACCATGTTATTGAAAACTGAAAAATGTTAGGAGTTGCTTCATTTTTTTTTCTTTGCTACTACCTGGAATTAATTATTGATCTGGTTTAGCAAAATTAAAGATGAGATTAACCAGACCCTGGATTAAAAATGGACAAAATTTCTGAATAGACATGTTCTGCATAAAGCCCTGAAAATTGCCTGTGGGTTTACAAAGTTGTGTTTAATACAACTTCTATGCTGCCTTAATGCTTTTTGAGCAGAAGTCATTAGAGAAATATAATTCAAAATTACTATGATACATCTTCATAACTATTATAACTCATTAAAAAATCAATGGAACCAGTTATGGTGGTAAAGGCTTGTAATTCCAAGCATTTAGGAGGTTGGATTTAAGTCTAAGGCCAGTCTAGGGTACTGCAGATAGTAAAATCCTGCCCTTTTTACCTTTGAATAAACGGTAATAATGTTGGTGAGAGTGTGGAGAAAAGGAAATTTTCTACACTATTGGTCAAAACACAGGTTAGTATTCTCATTGTAGAAAGTAGTATGCAAGTTTTTAAAGAAATACAAAGTTGAGATATCATCTGACCCACCAATCATGTGATTATTTCTCTCTGGGTACCTCATAAATATATCTGTAGTTCATTGTTATTCACATTATTCACAAGAGCAGCCAAGATATAAGTCAATGTTCAGTGTTCAACTACAGATTAATAAAGCAACTGTGGTACATGCACAAATACCTTTTTCTGTTTCATCCTTAAAAATAACAAGAGACTGCTCCCATTAGCCACAACTTACAATGACCTGAAAGATGTATTCGAAATGAATAAAAATGTTGTGTTCTGATCTTTGTAAACACACACACACATACACACATACAAACACACACACACACAAACACACACACAAACACACACCTCAAATATTAAGACAGATTTTTTTTAAAGTAAAGCAAAGTGGAACTTCTGGGGCATTTAGTTCACAATGTAGAAGATACTATATATACAGTAGGAGGTATAGAGTTGAAATGTACAATATGAGGATACAGGGGACAACACTGGCCTTACATAAGAATGAAGCTAAGTAAGTAGGAGTTGTTCTTCCTAGTAGGGGTTGCTCTTTTAGTTGTTGTTCTTTCTTTCAGTAGTTGATAAGATGAATGTAATTCTTTCAATATACCTGCCTGTTTGCAGAAATGATAACAAACAATATTATCATAATGTTGCATGCTCAAGATAGAACAAACTGTCAAAATAAAATACATGAGATTATCCTTGATGTAAACTAATTATTACAAATAAGGGAAACGTTGGGAACTATGTTTCTTTAAGTCTGGCTTATTTCACTTAATATGATTTTTTCCAAGACCTTCCATTTCCTTACAAATGAGGTGGTATCTTTCTTTCTGATGGAAGCATAGTATGTGTGTATGTGTATATGTGAGTGTGTGTGTGTCATTTTCTTGATCCATTCATCTACTGAGGCGCTTCAGCGTTGATTCCATATCTTAGCTATGATAAATATTACTGTGATAACCATAATTGTGCTGGTAGCTTTAGTGTGGCCTTGTTTGTGATCATCTGGTTAAATGCCCAGAAGTGGGATTACTGGG
Source organism: Dipodomys merriami (assembly GCF_024711535.1). Lineage (NCBI taxonomy): Eukaryota > Metazoa > Chordata > Mammalia > Rodentia > Heteromyidae > Dipodomys > Dipodomys merriami. Next base: position 446,204 of record NW_027206166.1, read on the forward strand.
TCATAGGAGCATTATTGTGTACATCAAGGATAATCTTAGTAGATGAGTAGAATAGCTCAATAGCTATGTACATATGACCCTATAGGATGATTCTAAGTGAAATGAACTCCAAGACATGTTCTTTGTTGTTGTTGTTCTTAATGTACTGCATGATTTATTTTTATCCTTTTCTGTTTTCTCCACCTAAGGTTTATCCCCTGTAGTCACTGTATTTGATTTTGATACCCTGGGTATTGTAAATATGTTGATCTGAACTTGAGAAGGGGAAGGAAAAAAACAATATAGTGAGACAAAGGACAAAGGGGGAACCTATGCAACAGTGATACTCACAAACAATAGGTTGGAAACGATCTTGGGAGGTGCGTTGGGAGGGAAAAGGGAGAAAAATGGGTGAAAGGGTAACAAGTTAGAAAAGAAATTAATCCATTACCTTAATTATGTAACTATAACCCCTCTGTACATTACCTTGACAATAAAATTTAAATAAAAAATAAAATAAAATATATGAGAGCAGCAATACAGTCGGTGGGACTAGGGGAAATTGTGTACTATACAAAGAAAAGTACAACAGCTGTGGAGAGCAACAATTTGACTTTAACGTAAGAAGTAATAAACTAGCATGCAGATTTTCAGCCTCATGTCAGTCACTATAAAGGGAAAACAAAATGCATAATTAGCAAACCAATAGAGATAAAATAGAAAACTAAACAATTGAGGTGAAGAGGTGACTTGGATCAAGAATAACAAATGACACAATTAGAAACAAATAACAAGATGGTAAGTTTAAAAAACATTACCCATAATTCTATTAAATGTTGTTTATATCAGAATTTGTTAGAACTATAATACAAATCACAGTTTAATAGTATATCATTTTAATAATAGTTTACTTATTATTGATTACTTCATATTGAATGTTTAATATATAATTTTACTTTCTGCAGATGTAGAAAAGAAAAAGTGAAACTAATTTTAATAAATTAATGTAATAATTCAAAGTGTATCCTACACTTAGCACTCATCTTAGCATGAAAAAATAAATTATTGTACATGACTCTCGGTATTATGTGGAAGGTTTCAGCATTGTAGTAAAATTCACACCACACAATACAGGAGGGTATTACTCCTCTAATCTAGCTTAAATTGTGGAAATTTGAATTTTACATGCATGTTAAATTCCTGTCTAGGTAACATCTAAAACATATACAATCATATACACGAGGAGTATTTCAGATGATACTTAAAAGTCACATTCATTAATTAAATTTTTATCATTTTGTACCAAATAAATATTTAAAGAGAGACTGGATTTCTGAGTGGATGATGGTGTATATGTGCCAGATTATTCATATTGAGGCTTATTTTATATTTCTGACATTGTTTCTACAGTCAGATTTAATTTTCCATAAAGGGTTAAGAGCATTATATAGGATATATGAAAGTAAACTGAATGTTTATTCCAGTAATCCTTTGTGACTTGTCTAATCCCAATATAATTTATCCATGTGTTTGAAGTAATGAAAATAACAACAGATAAAAGAAAGATAAATCAGTCTGTAGTAGACAAATATTTTCACCTTTATTTTCATAATTGGTCCTCTTTTACACTACAGAATATTCTTGGGGAAATGTGCTCCAGGCTGGCCACAACTGCAGAATATTATGGTTTGATGTATCATAAGAGAAGGAAGGAAGGGGACCTCCCTTCCAAAAGTCTGCTCCATGGGATGTGATCTGCTTCATGGTGCTGAATTGGAAATGAACATTTTTCACACTCAACCTTGAAAAGCCATCTTGATAGGCCATTTCTATAAGTGGTTCCAGAGGATTATTACTGGCTTTGCAAGGATGCCAGATTGCCTCATTTTGAGATAATTAACAGGAATTTAGTCAGCTGTTTCTTTGTATCTTTAGGAGAAAAACCCATTGACTTTAGGTCAGGGGATCACTGGGACCCAGAGAAGCTACTACCTTGAATAGTAATCCTAGACCTCTAAAACAACAAAAAAAAATACCACACAAAACAAACAAACAAAAACTCCAGTAAGCACAGCCAGTCAGGTCTGCTATCACAGCCTACATGAAGTCAGAAAGTCATTTAGCTGATAAATAATATATTTTTTATGAGGCAAACTCAAATGAGACTCCAGAGAGTGTCAGAAAGACTGAACAGAGAGACTGAAATTGATCACACAAAGATTAGAAAGTAGAATTCCTGGTAGAACAAATAAGTCATAGATTAGAAAGTAGAATTCCTTGTAGAACAAATAAATCATAGAAAGCCTATGCATGTAAGAACAAGACAGATCTTAGTCAGATTTAGTAATGGTCTGTCAAGTCTGTTAATTTATTTAAAAAACCAACTCTGATTTGGTGATTCTTTCTATGTTTTATTTTGTCTTTATTTAGTTATTTCTGATTTAATTTTTTATTTGTTTCTGTCTATTGCTTTGGGTTTGGGCTTCTTCCTGTTTTCAAGGAGCTTGAGCTACATAATTAAAATATTCATTTGAGATTTCCCCAATTACTTGCTGTAGGCACACAGAGCTATAAATTTTCGTGTAAGTATTGCAAGTATCAGAGTAGCTGGTATTTTGTGTGTTCATTTTTGTTAAATTCTAGAAACTTTCAGATTTCCATTTGAATCCCTTCAGTGTTGCACTGGTCATTCAGCAACTTTTTGTTGAGTCTTCATTGGTTTGAGAATTTTTTTGCTTTAGCTGTTTAATACTAAGTTTATTCTGTTATGGTCTGAAAAGAAATGGGAATTCAATTAATTTTTCTTTAAATATTGACAGAATTTCTATGTGACATAGGATATGTTCTATTTTGAAGAATCTTCCATGAGCTGCTGCGAAGAATGTATAGTCTGACATTGAATGTATATCCTGTAGATGTCTGTAATCAATGTTCAATGTAGTGATTTAGGTCTGCAGTTTCTTGGTTGAGTTTTTCCTGCATAACCAATCCATGGAAAGGAATGATGTGTTGAGATGTCTTTTTAAGTTAACTAGTATTTGGTTGACGAAGTGGGATGCTGCAGTAATCAGGGCACTGATATTTAGACTAGTCATATCCTCCTAATGGAGAGTTGCTTTTATCAATATATAATGTCTCTTCCAACTAATTTTAATTTGAGTTCTATTTTACCTTATGTTAGTAATTCTGCTGTGGACTGTTTATGGTCTCCATTTGCTTGAAAATTTTCCTTTCAGCCTTTTAGTTTGAGTATGTGTTTGTTTTTGTCAATAAAATGTGTCTTTTTAGATATTATATGGATGCGTCTTGCTTTTTTGATACTACTATCTAATATATGTCTTCTATTTGGAAATTTAAGTCCATTGATATTGAGAGTTAAGATTGAGAAATATCTGATAAATCCTGCTATGTTATAGACCTGCTGTTAGGAGCTGTGCCTCATCTACACTTAATATATTTACCTTGTTCTGCAGTAGGGAGCATTTTATATATCCAGTTCCTCTTCCTCTTCTCCTTGATCTTCTCTATGTAGGGTATATTTGATTAAATTCAATCCTGCTGAGTTGGTGGAGATACATTGTTTCAAATTTTCTTTGTCATGAAATATGTTATATATCCTTTAAATGTAAAGGAGAGTTTGGCTTGGGACCATATTCACGGTTGGTAGTTGTTTACCTTTAATGTTTGTCATATATAATGCCAGGCTCTCCTTTTTACCATGTCAGCTAAGAAATCTGTATTTATTCTGACTGTATATGACCAATTCCTTAAATATCCTTTATAAATAATCCTTTATAAATAATCCTTCATAAATTTATAAGTCCTTTATAAATAGTCCTTTATAAATAATCCTTTATAAATTTATAAGTCCTTTATAAATAGTCCTTTATAAATAATCCTTTATAAATTTATTAATTTATGAATTTATAAATCTTTTATAAATAATCCTTTATAAATAATCAATCTTTTCTGATGGCAGCTTTAAGAATCCTTTCCTTGATCGCTGATGATCCTTTAATGGATTATGATGTGGTGGTGGATTGTTCAGTTCTAGAATTCTGTTTGGTTTCTAAAGACTTCTCTGCATGAGCCTATCTCGTTGGATGTTTGGCATGTTCTCTGCTAGAATTCTGTAATATGCTTCCCATCCATTTATTTTTTTTGCTTTTCTCCTTCTTGATACCTATTTCCCTGAAATTTGATCTTCTAACTGAGTCTTGAAGTTCTGGCAAGACCATTTGTTATTTCTTGGAGTTTTTCTAAATGATTATTTCCTCTTTCCTATTAGGCCTATTCTGTCTTTGACCCTGAGATTATCTTCTATGTCATCTATTTACTGTGGAGACATTCTACTTTGTTTTTGATTTACCTGTCTTCTAATTAGTCATTTTAGGGGTTCTATCCCTTTATTAATGCTTTGTTTTAGGTCTTGCATGGACTTTCTGTACATTTTTTCTTTGGGTGGGGGAGTTGAAAGGGTTTTTTCTTAGCTGTGTCTTCTCTTATATCTTTTAACTAGGCATCCATTTTATTCTTGGACTTCTTTGTACTCTCAGAATTTATTTAACTTTCTGTTTGTAGTCTCCATGAATTATTTTTCTAATGATTGGTTGGTCTCATCTTGTTCACAAATTTTCTTGTGGAGGTTTTCTATCTTTCCATTAATCACATTTTTCAGCCGTATATGTAATGTATTTTTGTAACTATCTTCTAGATCCTTGATTGTCTGTTCTAATGCCTGGTTATTTACTGTGTGAATTATACTACCTTGACATCACTTTTCTTGTATTTTTCTGATTTGTTCTGTCCATTTGGAGGTTTTCTTTTTGGGGGATCTATGATCTTAATAGGTGAATCTCTATGTTTTTGGTTGATTTTCAAGTGTTGGTTTGGTATTCTGTTGTGATTTGCTTTTCTGGAATTAAGTTTTTGTTTCGACCATTAAGTGTAGGAGTAGAAATCAGTTGTGGTGAGATGTTGTGATTTTCATACTTGTGGTTCCAGTGACAGTTCGGACTGTCCAGTGATATGGTGAATTGTCCCTCTGTATGGATGTGGCTTTCTCTGATGTACATTTCTGTTCCTGCTTTTTTCCATGTTACCCTTTTATTTTCACACTGCAAATGTGCTTTTGAATATGTTGGCCAACACAGACACAGCAGTCACCTGCCTGGCTGGACACTTTTTCATAGATTTCTGTTTTCTTGTGAAGACAGTATAAAATCTTCTTTTGAATTGTATATTATAGCTGACTTGGTGTGACCCTCTAGAAGAGGAGTACCTGCTAGGACTCTAAATCTCTATTTTATCAGAGAACTAGAGTAAACTTCTGTTGATCTTCTGCCAATGTTTTTCCTCTTCCTCAGATTTATTTTTTATATTGTGGACTTTTTCACGTAATTTAGGATTTCTGATTGTTGTATCAGGTTATTTTTGTATTTCTGTTTGTGTTACTTTGAAGTAGTGATTTCAGGCTTGTATTAAGAGACAGTAAAGTATGGAATGTATGTTAATTGAAAGAAAGAGAGTGAATATTTTAACTTATTTGCTACACAAGTAAATTAATATTAACCAAAGTTGATTAAAATAATTACTGATTTACATTTCTGAGGATGAGTATAGTACTCTTCAATATATTGGAGGAAAAGACTTTAGACTCATTACAACTGAAGACTTACATTGAAATTACTGGCTAAACTTTCTTCTTCAGAAAAGCAAAAGCTCCATTTCTTTCATATTTGCATTACAAAATCATAATAGCTGCATGTTGAATGGTTTTCCTCTGCTATTTTCTATTCCATTTTTCATCCATTAGGTATCTAGGACTTTGAATGACCAATTCCTTAAATACCTATATTGCTTATATTGTGATGTAAATCTCAGTAATATAAATATGAATTTATCTTTGAGTCTCATCTAGAGCTACATTCATATGAAATTTATGCAGTCTTAAGCAAGAAACCTGGCTTTTTTACTCTTTTCTATGTTTTAATCAATAAATCCATTCTCCTTAGAAATAAGTTCTCATCTTTTATATTGCTCCAGTAAACATCATGTATTTGTAGTACTTTTACAGAAGTACATATCAAGATTGGAATAGGAAGACACCTTCCCGATGATCACTTTAAACTAAATGCTTGGGGACTATTTTATATGTAAAAATTAAAAAGTGCAATGCACATGTTCATAAATGAATAAGATAATGGTTAACTCAATCAGACACAAGAACCACCACATCAAGACTCAATTTACTTAAAGGCACCAAAATATTGTGTTTATGAATATCACTCATTTAGTCATACAAAGTTTATATTATATTTGATATATACATTGCTCCATTAGTTAGGAAATGGAAAGGCTTGGAAAGATTATATTAAGTGAAGTAAGCCAAGCCCAAAGAAACATAGGGCCCATGGTTTCCCTTATTTGCAATATCTAGTATATGTATGAGTCAAGCAAAAAAGGTGAGATAATGTGATGTTCGGAAAATGAACCCTTAGTATGTATTTAAAGGTATTTTTCTTTCATGCATTTGTTTCTAATGCATTTGTAAGATTATTTCTTTGTTGCTTTGTAGGTCTCTCCCCCACAGTATAATCCTTGCTTTCACTATATTTGATGTCGGTATAATTTGTGTAGGAAATGGGGAAAAATAAGTCATTTAAGGATACAGGTTGACCCGTTGCAACAATGAGAAGTACAAGTTGTCGAAAATGAACTTTACAAATATGGTGCCGGGGGGTGGGGGTGGGGGAAGGGTTGGGCGGCGGGGGGAGGCTGGGAAGGGATATGAAGGGTAAACAAAGGAGTAGGCTGCAATGCTTGATAAGAAATGTACTCATTATCTTGCCCGTGTAATTGTAACCCCTCTGTACAGTATGTTCACAAAAAATAAAATAAATAAATAAATAAATAAAGTTTATATTATATTTGAAATTTACAAAATAAAAATTACACTCAAATTTGCTGTGAATATCCTGTTTTCAGGAATACATTTATTCAGCAAACAGAGAAACAAAACGTAAGGGTTCATCACATAGAAGGAAAGATGTAGTAGCAGACTGTCTCAAGATTATAAGTACATGCAAATCGTGTGAATTATTCAAAGATAGTATAAACATTCATGAAACAATTTGTGATCAGAAATGATAGGTAAGCAAAGTAACTAGAAAACTGTATATATAAATTGACCTTTCAATAAAGGATGAGAAGTATTCAATAAATGGGCCTATAGAAGATGATTCTGTATCTCTAACACACATACAGTATTCTACATTTTCCCACATACTCAAGTTCTCTTACCTCAGTTCCTGATCAATATTCTTCTACTTTCATGATGTCAATTCCTTTGGTTTCTAGATCCAATACATTTTAGTATTTTGGAACAGTAGTATGAATTCATGGAGTTTGACTTGAATGCAAAGTTTGAGGATATTGTATTCAGACTACTGTTAATTGGCCTGAAGCATACAAAGAAACAAAGGATACTAAGAACAAGGGACTTGATCTCAGGGAAACATACAGGTCCAGTCAATCAACTATAATTACAAAGGAAAAGAACTGATCTCTGATGTGTCTGGGTAGCAGCTCTGTGAGAGAGAGACAGAGAGAGAGAGAGAGACAGACAGACAGAGAGAGAGAGAGCGAGAGAGAGAGAGAGAGAGAGAGAGAGCGAGAGCGAGAGAGAGAGAGAGAGAGAGAGGCAGAGAGAGAGAGAGAGGCAGAGAGAGAGAGAGTGGCTTCCATATTTACAGTCCATAGAGCATTACATTTTAGGGAGCAGGTGCTCATATCAGAGCTCTGATACAACTGTCATCACTTTTTACTGTGAAAAACACTTGCTTAATCTCTATTTAAAAAGGGAAAACTGAACTAACATCTTACTTGATTGTTTTGACAATTAATTCGTATACTGAAGGTCAAAGGGAGGAATTGAAGATCAGTATAATTTTTTCCTCTCTTCTGAATATTACACAGCAAAAGCTGTGATTTTCAGGAGTCTCCTGCCATCTACTGACAGCTGAATTACTAATATGCTTAATAATATGAAACATATGAGAGAGAAAGATATCAGCCAGCAAGCACAAAGAACTAGTGATAAGATTGAACTTTAGAGCTGGGTTGTCACATCTTTTAGGAATGTAATTCCTTCATATGAACTTCAAATGTTGTGGCTTTCCTTGTCTGATTAAATGGTAAGAATATACTGTAGAAACAAGAATTCCTGTTCAGCCAAGCAGAAAGTGCTTATGATCCCATCCTCACGTTGCAGATTTCCATTCCATATACTTCAGCAATAGACCCTTCCCTGTGGGAGAGAGGAAAAATAATTTTGATTGAATATTAAATTACACAAATTAGTGTGTACAGGTATGATTTGTATAATTACAGAAGTTTGTAATAAATGTAAGTAGGGACCATGTCACAAATAAAAAATATAATTAAAATCAAATAACAAGACTAGAAGTCACAGCATTTTGTGCAGGAAAACATACTTTAGTTGCAGAATTTCTATTTTGAGATATACTTTATATTAAACTACAATGCACTTTACCTAAGGATTGAGACATTTTATTGAAAAATATATTTCTTAGAGATATTTTTGCTGTATAATGGACCCATTGCAACAATGAGATGTACAAGACGTTATGTCAAAACACGAACTTTCCAACTTTGGCTGGGGAGCGGGTGGAGATGGGAAGGGATGGGAAGGGGAAACAAAAGAGGAGGCAAAAATGCTTGATAAGAAATGAACTCATTAAATTGCCCATGTAATTGTAACCCCTCTGTATGGTATTTTCACAATTAAAATAATTATGATAAAAATATTTAGGTTCAAAATGCAAGTAAAATTTAGACCTTCACTCTGAGCAAGAGATAGGATAAATGTGAAGTAGAGGCTTGCTATTAACATTATAATTCGGTCATATGTAGGTGTAGGATTAGGAAAGGTGTTGCAGTTAGAGTTGGGCTTAGAATGAGAAAAAGATGTAAGATATTGAGTAAAACTGCAACATATTTTAAGAAGAATGAATGACATCAAAGTAAGAATGAATGAAAACCAGTGTCGGTGTTACTTTAAAAATTCAGATATAATTTGGTTTAAAGTGTGAGATACTGTTTTAATTCTTGTTAGGATTAAAGAAGGATAAGCTTTAGGGTAAAATTTAGTCTTCCACTAAGAATTAGAAGCAAAAAAATGTGTGATTGAATAAAATAGAGACAATTTTCCTTGCATTAACCACTTGGTGTTGATTCAGATTGTGATTAGAATTAGGTTTCATGTTAAAGGGGGTTGAGGATAGAGTAAATAAATAGATTAAACTGGTGCCTCACACCTATTATCCTAGCTACTCAGGAAGCTGATTTCTGAGGATGCAATTCAAAGCCAGCCTGGGTAGAAAAGTCTGTGAGAATTTTATCTCCAATTATTCACCAGAAAACCAGAAAGTGGTTATTTGGTTCAAGTGGTTAAGTGCACACCTTGAGCTAAAGAACTCAGGGATCATGCCCATGCCTAGAACTCAGGGATTATGTCCAGGCCCAGAGATCAAGCCCCACGACCAACAAAAATAAAAAAAAAGGAATGGGATAAATGTTAAGTAAATGTGAACTTATTTTAGGTTCTAAGACTTCAAGAAATGCTGGGATAATGGAAGTACAATGTATTTCATTAGATCAGGATTTGAGTCAATGGGTATCATGATTCCTCTTATGGAACAAGATAGATTCAGGATAAGAGTGAGAAAATCTATAGGGTTTTGGAAAACCTGCAATTTATTTCAAGAATTCCAAGTGGAATTTCAGTTAGAATAACACAAAATGAGCATTTTTCATAAAATTTAGAATTGAGATAGCATTAGTGTCAAGGTTATGGTTAGGATTCCAGCCATGGTTAGAGTTAGAGTGAAAGATTAAAAAAAATAAGGCTCAAATTGAAGATAAATTTTAGAATAATCCTTGTAAGAATTAGAATGAATGTTAACTAGAGTATTGCTGTTAATATTAGAATCACCTTGCAATTAGGCTTATGTTTATTCTCAATGTTCCAGTTACCATTAAGTTTAGGGTTAGAAAATGACTAAGATTTTGGAAAAAAAATTGTAACCTATGTTTGGAATCAAGTTAGGATGAGTGAAAACTAGTGTACTTGTGTGAATGTTAGTATTGATATATAATTTGGATTAAGATCAGGGTCAGTATTTTGTTCTAATTATAAATAGTGTTACAAAATACGAAAGTTTTTTGTATAAAATTAAGATTTCACTAACAAATAGAAGCAAAAATGTCAGATTGAATAGTAACTATAGCATTATCATTATATTTATTTCTCAGTGATCATTCTTGTAATGATTAATGAGAGTTTTCCAGCCAGGTTTAGGTTGAGAGTTAGCTTTAAGTAATGGACTAGATGGTAAGTAAATCTGAAACTGTTTTAGGATACAGTGATTTAGGAAACGTTAAGATCAATGGAAACTACAGTGTTTTTCCTGATAAGAGAATTTGAGGACAATTAATATAATGGTTCATATTAGGGAATAAGATCCCTTCAGAGGTAGAGTCAGGAAATTTGTTGGAATTAGGGCAAATTGAACCTCATTTCCAGAATGCAAATTGGAGTATTTATTAGAAAGATAAAAAATTAGAGTATTTTTAACATTAATTTTGGACTCTCATTAGGTGGAAAGTTAGGTTTCAGTTCCGGCTGGGCTTAGTTTTAGCATTAGGCCAATGGAAAATTTAGTGTCAAACTGGAAGTAACTCTTCGAATAACAAGTCAAGTTAGAATTATGATGAATATGAAAGAGGAAACTGCTAATAATATTAAGATTAGGGTATTATTAGTGTGAGAATTAATCTAAAAGTTCCAGTTAGGGTTCAGGTTATGGCACGATATGGAGTAAAATGGCACGATATGGAGTAAAACCACATACTATTTTAAGAAAGATGAGGTGAAACAAAGGATGAAATCTAATGTATTGGTGTGGCCTTTTGAATCCAAAAGCAATTGGTTCTAGGGTTAGGGTTACTTTTCTAATTTATGAACTAATGAATTAAAGGGACAATTATCTCATTCTTACAAACCAAAAGAGTCAGGATTTTGGGAACAAACAGTTTTCTACATGAAAATGGGTCTTGCAACCAGGATTAAATAATAATGAATAGGGTGTCATTTATTAAAATTAGGTAAGTTGATGCTACAGCTTTCAAAAATATCCAAACATACAGGATAGTTACTCAGACATGTTACTGGGAAAACAGATATTCTACTTGCTTTAACTGGGAAATGTGTGTGTGTGTGTGTGTGTGTGTGTGTGTGTGTGTGTGTGTGTGTGTGTGTGTGAGAACTCACCACAGGTCTTCAACTCAGGCCTTGGTTCTGCTGTCAGTTTATTCTGTGCAAGGATGACACTAAACCACTTACCCATAGGTTTTCTTCTGTCTTTTTAGTAGTTAATTTGAGATACAGATCTCATGGATTTTCCTTTCTGGACTTAGTCTTCTGATCCCCAGCAATCCTTGGATTAGTGTTACTGTGGCTGCTACCGAAAGCATAATCAAAATCTATTAGCTACAATGTAGGAAGTAGCACATATTTATTTGTATAGCTATATTTATTTGTATTACTGTGCATGAAGAAATTCTGGAGATTTCTGGTTAATTCATAGGGCTCTATGCAAAAATATAGGACAAGAGGAAAGTAACTCTTTTTAAATTAGAATAGGTTATCATTGATGAAAACTTTTAGTGGATGTCTTTCCTTTTTATTTTTTGCCAGTTATTCAGTGCTGCAGCAAGCCTGTGCCCTGGAGCAATTTTCGAATCACAACATGAACCTCCATTTCTGTAGTCCCTGTGGGTATGGGTGCCTCCTCAGGTCACCGGTTGAGAAGTGGGGCCCCTTCCCTTGGTGGATATGCAGTAAGTGGATATGTTGCATGCTCTCCAGCGTTGCCGGATGAGCCCCGCCCACCCTGCCCACCTAACTTCCTGGTCTCTGTTGCTCAGTTTCACCCAGGAGCTGGCAGGCATAGGGCTGGAGTTGAGATCACTGCTGCCCCATCCTCCTCCAGCTGTGCTGGTACTAGTCTGCAGTGGTCCTGAGTATGTGGGCCATCCCAGGAACACTCTGTTCTGGGGTCACTGCTTGCCCCCATGAGTGGAGGGTGGGGGGACACCATGTTTGTACACTGCACAATCCATGGGAGAAGTAAGGCTGGGCGTGCACTCTGCCCGCTTGGGGCCAGGCAGCCCAGCCTTGGTTCACCTCATCAGTCTGTAAGGCGGTCTGGGAACTGGAGCCATGTGCTGGCGCTCTGCCAGCCAGCTTGAGACAGCTGCAGCAGCTCAGCAACCTGGAGCCCCTTCAGCATCTCTGCAGACCTCCATTTTAGGGTCCCTGTGGACCCTGTGGACTCAGGGTATAAGGCCATCGCTATACCCTCAGTGCCAGAGGAACCTGTACTTTCATTGCACCCGCTGCAGCACATGGGACCAGAAGCCCCTTTTGCTTTGCTGTGTAGCCTCCTCCATTGTCCTTCTGGTCCACATGGGCCCAGCTCTCAGTGCTATTCCGGGGATGATCCGTTTTGATGCAATGAGCTCACCCCCTAACCTCATTGGGCTCCAAAGCAGGGCAATGGGTCTGGCCTTGTCAGTGTAGGCTGCACAGATGGAAGGTAGGAGTTAGGGTTTGCCTTGCCATCCCTCTTGGCTTTGGCACCTGAATCTGGGTTGCTTCATTTGGTCACTCATGGAGCCTTGTTGGCTACAGCCCACCGCAACAAGTGCTGCACACGCGGCATCAGAAAGGCAGTGTCCTGAATCCCCTCAAAGTCACCACACAGACCTCTGATGGGTCTACATGGTCTGTGTGGTTTTCATCCCATTAGTCCCATTAGGAAGTGCCACTCCCCTTCGTGGTACTTCAAGAAAGAGGTGCCACATATAATTTCTACTTTCTAACATTTTCCTTCACTGAGATAAAAAGAAGTGGGAGATATAAATAAGTTTTTAAAAGCATAGAACCCATGGTTTCCCTTGTTTGCATGGACTAGCACATGTCTAGGACAAGCAGAGATGACCAAAGGCTGTTGTAACATGACCATATAAGATAATAAGCGAAATGTACCCCAAGTCAGAGACACAAGGGTTTTCTTTCTTTCTTTCTTGTTTTTGTTTTTAATATACTTATAATGCAATATGATTCTTTTGTAGGTTTATCCCCCCATGGTATAATCCTTGTTTTCACTGTATTTGATTCCAGTGTTCTGCACTTCATATACATATTTTGCAATTTGGGGAGTGGAAGGGATATAGCAGAATGCTTAAATGGAGATGCAGGTTGACTCATTGTGATGATGAAATGTACAAGACACTGAGTCGAAAATGAATTTACAATGTCAGGCAGGGGTCAAGGAGGGAGGAGATGGAGAGTTGGGGAGGGAAAGGGTAGTAGGGGAAAAACAAAGGAGGAGGTAACAATGTTCGATAGGAAATGTACTCCTTACCCTACTCATGTAACTATAAAACAATTGTATAGTATTTTTACAATAAAAATATTTAAAAAAAATCTCTCCCTGGTGTAGATTTCCAGTGTTGCCCTCGGCATTGCATTTTTTGCCTTTTCTGGCCGTGGATAGTTCCACCTGCCCAGTGCATCAGTAGTCTTCAAGGCATCTTGGTCCTGAAGTGGGACATGGATTATCCAATGGTGGTTGGAACCAGGCAAAGGACAGGACAAAACCACTTCCAGGACATGGCTTCCTCATTCCCCATGCAACTAGGATTGCAAGCAGAATTTATCTGAATTTGACTCCAGAAAACAACCACTGAACCAAAAGGCAAGTTCACCAAACAGCATCCCTCCTCCCCCCATTCCCTCCTTTCTTCCTCCTTGGGAAAGTATAAAATAATTTTGCAGGTTTTGGCAAACACATAATTTGCCCACCACCTCCCCTGGAAAACTAGTTTTAAAGTCACTAAGTCATATAAATGGATAATGCCGCACTCATTATTCTGGACAACATCTTCAGGTTGTTTGATGCTTTAATTTGCTGTTGTTGGTGGTGGTAGGAGGGCCTGAACTCTGGGTCTGGGCACTGTCCCTTATGAGCTCTTCAGCTCAAGGCTAGTGCTCTACCACTTGAGCCACAGAGCCATTTGCAGTTTTTTTCTGCTTATGTGGTACCGAGGAATTGCCAGGACCTCATGCATGCAAGAGAAGCACTCTACTACTGAATCTCCTTCCCAGCCCTAATGCTTTAATTTTTAAAATTTATTTTCTTTTTGTCAGTCATGAGGTTTAATCTCAAGACCTGGGTGTAAAAATATCCCTGAGTTCTTCAGCTCAAGAGGAGCCCTCCACCACTTGAGCCACAGTGTCACTTCCTGTTTCTAGATAAGGGTCTTTCAGACTTTCCTGTCAGGGTTTGCCTTGAACTGTGAATTTTTAAATCATATTTCTTTTAAATGTCTATTGGAATATTAAAATTTATCTGAAATTTAAATTTTTCTGTAAACCTTTGTCTTCAAGTAATCCAATAGCATTAAATATTACATTTAGAATCTATTCTGTAGCAATCCATTTATTTATTTTATTGTGAAAATACCATACAGAGAGGTAACAATTACATGGGCAAGATAATGAGTACATTTCTCATCAAGCATTTATGCATCCTCCTTTATTTCCCCTTCCCATCCGTTTTCCTTCACCCCCCCCCAGCTCTCCAGACACCTCCCTGCCCACCTCCCACTATCACTGGCCAAAGTTGAAAGTTCCATTTCTACATAATGACTTGTACATCTCATCGCTGCAATGCGTCCACTAGTATCCCTATTTAAACGATTTGTTTTTTCCCATTCCCATCACAAATTATACCAACATCAAATACAGTGAAAGCAGGGGTTATACTGAGGCGGAATGACATTCAAAGCAACAAGGAAATCATCTTATAAATATGTTAGGAACAATCGCAATAAAGAAAAAAAATCATTTGAATCCTTATCTTGGGGTTAATATCGCCTAACATCAGCTTGTCTGACCTTTTCTGCTTGTCTCAGACACACAGTGGTTATTGAAAATAAAGGAAACCATGGGACCTATGTTTCTTTGGGATTGGCTTACTTCACTTAATATAATGTTTTTTCCACGTCTTTCCATTTCCTAAGAAATGGAGCAATGTCATTTTTTCTGATGGAGGCATAGAATTCTATTGTGTATATACACCACATTTACTTGATCTATTCAACTACTGAGGGGCATCTGGGTTGGTTCCATATCTTAGCTATGGTAAATAATGCTGCAATAAACAGAGTTGTGCTGGTAGCTTTAGTATGATCTTATTTGTGACCATTTGGGTAAATGCCTAAAAGTGGGATTGCTAGGTTATAGGGGAGCTCTATGTGGAGTCTTCTGAGGAACCTCCATACTACTTTCCAAAGTGGTTGAACAACTTTACATGCCCAACAATGCAGTAAAGTTCCCTTCTGCCAACATCCCCTCCATCATCTGTTGTTATTAGAGTTCTTGATTATAGCCATTGTAACTGGGATGAGGTACTATCTCAATGTTGGTATGATTTGCAATACTTTTATGGCTAGAGAGGTTGAAGATTTCTTCATGTGTTTATTTGCCATCTTTCTTTCCTCTTCAGAGAAGTTTCTCTTTAAGTTTTTAGCTCACTTATTTTCGGGTCAGTTGTTTCTTTGAGGATTTGTTGTTGGGGGATTTAATTTTTGAGTTCCAGGTATATTTTAGATATGAGACCCTTGTCTGTTGTATGGCTAGTGAAGATCTTCTCCCAATCTGTGAGCTTTCAATTGATCTTGCTAACTATGTCTTTTGCTCTGCAATTTCATGCAATCCCATTTGTCCAACCTTTCTTTGATTTTTTTGTTTCTGGGTCTCTATTAAGAAAATTTCAGCCTGTGCCATGGAGTCCTAGGGATTCTCCTATTCCATCCTGTAATGTTTTCAGGGTGTCTGTTTGACTCTGAGGTCTTTGATCCATTTGGAGTTGATTCTGGTGCAGGGTGATACTTAAGGATCTAGCTTAATTTTCTGGAAGTAGTTAACCAATTTTGCTAGTACCATTTACTGAAGAGACTGTCTTTCTTCCATTCTAATTTTTTAATTTCCTTATCGAAAATTAGATGGCTATAGGTCTGTAGGTTCATTTCTGGGTTTTCAGTTCTATTCCTTTGGTCCTGAGGTCTATTCTTGTGTCGGTACCAATCTGTTTTGATTACTATGGCTTTGTAGTAGAGTTTGAAATCTGGTATTTATATTCCTCCAGCACTGTTCTTTCTGTTGAGGATTGTTTGTGCTATTTGGGGTCTTTTATTGTTCCATATGAATTTTTGGATTGCCTCTTCTATTTCCTTGAAGAATGAGGATGGAATATTGAAAGGTATTGCATTGAATTTGTAGATAGCCTTGGGAAGTATTGCCATTTTCAGGATTTTGATCTTTCCAATCCAGGTGTATGGGAGTTTTTGCCACTTTCTAAGTCCTGTTTTAATTTCCTTTTTCAGGTTTTAAAATTTTCATCATCGAGGTCCTTCACTTCTCTGGTTAAGTTAATTCCTAGGTATTTTATTTTTTGTGGTGCTATTATGAATGGTGTTGCTTTCCTGATTTCAGCCATGCTTTCCTCATTGGTGGCATACAGAAAAGCCATTGATTTTTGAGGGTTAATTTTATACACTGCTACTTTGCCAAAGTTTTGAATCAGCTTGAGTAATTTGGGAGTAGTCTGTGGGATTCTTTAATTATAAGATCATGTCACCTGCAAAGAGGGAAAGTTTTACTTTTTCTTTCGTATTTGGATCCCTTTTATATTTGCATCTTATCTTATTGCTGTAGCTAGGCATTCTAATACTAGATTCGGTGCTGTCCCTCAGCTCTTCAGCTCAAGGCTATTTCTCTACAACTTGAGCCACAGCGCCACTTCTGGCTTTTTTCTTTTTGCTTATGTGGTGTTGAGGAATCGATCCCAGGGCCTCATGCATGCAAGGTAAGCCCTCTACCACTGAGCCACCTTCCCAGCACCTCTCTTCTCTTTCTAACAGGATTTTCTAAAGATCTGTCGATTTGTTAATTTTTGAGGAACCACTCCTGTTTTGTTGATTCTTTCTATGGTTTTATAGATTCTAATTCATTTAATTTTGATTTAATTTTAATTATTTCTTTCCATCTACTGGATTGGGGTTTATCCTGCTGCTCTTTTTCAAGGAGGCTCAGATGTCTCATTAAATTGTTGGTTTCAGATCTCTCCAATTTGTTGATGTTTGTATTCAGAGCGATAAACTTACCTCTGAGTACTGCCTTTCCTGTGTCCCAGAAGAGCTGGTAATTTGTGTGTTCATTTCTGTTGAATATTATAAACATTTGAATTTTGTTTCTGATCTCTTCCATGACCCACTGGTGATTCAATGGTTCTTCAGCCTCCATGTGTTACAGGACTTTCTTTGGTGGATTTGGTGTTGAGTTCTAATTTTATTCCCTTGTGGTCTGAAAGAATGCAAGGTATAACTTCAATATTTTTGAATTTTGACAAGTGTACTTCTTGACCTAAAAATGTGGTCTATTTTGCAAAAAGTTCCATATGCTGCTGAGAAAAACGTGTATTCTGATACTGCTGGGTGAAATATTAAATCTAGGTGATCTATGCAGTTGTTTATATCTGTAATTTCTTTGTTGAATTTTTGCTGAGTTGATCTATCTAGTGGAGGGAGTGGTGTGTTAATGTCCCCAACAATTAATATATTAGGATGTAAGTGAGATTTGAGAGAAAGTAGTGTTTCGTGAATGAATTTGGATGCTCCATTGTTTTGTGAATAGTGATTTAGAATTTTAATATCCTCCTGAAGGAGAAATCCTTTAATTAGTATGTTGCAACTTTCTTTATCTCTTCTCACCAATTTTAATTAGAAATCTATTTTATCTGATATTAATATTGCAACTCCTGCCTCTTTTGGGGGGCTGTTTGCTTGGTAGATTTTGTTCCAGCCTTTCAATTTCAAAATGTGTTTGTTTTTATGGGCAAGGTGTGAGTCCTGTAGGGAGCAGATGGAAGGATCTTTCTTTTAAATTCAACTAGACAGTCTATGTTGCTTTATTGGAGAGTTAAATCTGTTAATGTTGGGATATTGGAGTGAGAGGTATTTGGGAGTTCTTGCCATTAAATCCACCTTCTTCAGGGCTGCGCCAAATGGGTTTTTCTTATGGTTCATAGACTCTCAATTTGGGTGTGGTTTCTTGGCCTTTATTGTGGTCCTGTTGGTTTTGTCTGTGTAGGACATCTTTAAGTATCTTTGGTAAGGCTGGTTTGGTTGAGATATATTGTTTCAGTTTTTCTTTTGTATGGAAGGTTTTTATTTGACCTTCAGTTATGAAGGAGAGTATAGCTGGGTACAGTATGCTTGGTTGATAGATTTTTGTCTTTAGGGCATGGCCTACATCAATCCAGGCTCTTCTTGCTTTAATTGTCTCTGCTGAGAAATCTGAGGTGATTCTAATTGGTCTCCCTTATAGGTGATTGATCTTTTCTCCTTGACAACTTGAAGATCTTTTCCTTCATCTGAATTGATCTTATGGGGATTATAAGGTGGTGTTATGACGTTCTGTTCTGGTCTGGTCTATTTGGGGTTCTAAATGCTTCTTGTATTTGAATAGACCTATCATTTTGCATGTTTGAGAAGTTTTCTGCTAGGATCCTGTGAAACAAATTTCCTAGACCATTAACTTCTGTTTCTAGGTGCTCCTCTACACCTTTATCATCTGATTAGACATTCTGATGGTGTCTTCCAAATGTTAAATAAGTCTGTCATATTTCTTGGACTTGTCTTGGATAGTTGTATGTTCTTTCTCTATAATATCTAAGCTGTTTCTAATCCCCAAGTTTCCATCTTCTGAATGTTCTAACCTACTGTCAAGAATTTCTTTTTTGTTTTTTTAGTTCTTTTGCTTCTAATTGCTTGGCTTTGATAGCTTCAAATTCTTTGTTGGAGCTTTGTTTTAGATCTTGTATGAATTTCTTTATTTCCTTAATTTGGTGTTCAGTGTTTATGCTCAAATCACTTAGTTGATTGGTTATAGTTTCCATGGATTTCCATTCCTTCTGTTGGCTACATTCAACATTCCCTTTCTGGTCTCCCTGACTTCTTTCAGCTGTCTTTTCATGGATTCCATGAATGCCTTGATTTAGTATGAAAGTAATACCAGCTTTGTGCTAGAACACTATTTTAAGGCAAGCATCAACCAAAGTCTGTAGTTGTAGAGTCAAAAGTTTGCATATACAATGGAGTTCAATGGATACAATCTAGTGAATGTCAAAAAAACTATGTATTAATGGGCTAAGAACAGCAAAGTAGAATTTGGCAAAACAGAAATTATTAAGCTTAGGGAGAAATGTGGGGAAAAATAGGATTAGATAGATGTGGAAATGTAAAAAGAGAGTAAAGTTAACTAAGTCCTAATCTTAAAGAGGGAAATGGATTGGACAGAATGATAGGAGAAAGAGAAGAGTAAAAAAGAGAAGAAAAAATGGAAAAACAAAAATTTAAATTTAAAAAGTGAAACACAAAAATTATGCAAATTTAATGAAGTAATATTGAGATAAATGCAGATAGGATGAGAAGAGGGGAGGAGTAGAAAGCAAATATGAAAAACTAAAAAATAAAATTACTTAAAATATTATATAATAAAGAGATAATACAGTTATTAAGGAATTTAAGCCTAAGAGGTTTTGAATTAAGTAATACATTACTGGTTTATATGTGTACACAAAGTGGGATAGGGTCTAATATTCCATGATAGGTATATCTGAAGATGAGCAGAACAGCAGTTAAGTCACCCCAAAAAAAGAATGAAAGAGAAGAAAAAATGAAAAGAATGAGAAAGAAAGAAAAAGGACCAAAAGTTTAGTAGAAATAATATAAAAATAAAAAAGAACATACACATGCATATTCACCTAAAATAAAAAATTATAAGAGGAAAAAAAGATTAATAGAATACAATTTTTTAAATATTAATAATTAAAAATAGGGTTCTTTGAATTTTTGGGGGGTCGGGGGGGGGAAGGGGAAGAACCTGTACCTCCCTTTTGTCCATAACCAGTCCCTTGGTGGAGTCTCTGGTCTGCTTGTGGTGTTTGGTTTTCCTGTGGATTGATTGGTTTCTTAAATCAGTTTGTTTGGATAGGCAGAAAAATGCTCTGCTTTACCCATAATTTTGTGATCCTCTTCCCAGGCTAGTTCAGTGGGAGGGAGATCTGTTTTGAGTTTCACAAAAGAAGATGGCTGTTTCCTCTAGTTTGGAGGTGCTGTAATGAGGCTAGGTTCTCCTTAGAGTTGAGGCCTTTCAGCAAACAGTAGTTTTTCCCTGAGGGGCTAGCTTCTGAGACATTCAGAGAGCCCAGCCTGGAGCCATTCTCAAGGTTTATGTTTACTGAATTTCAATACATTATCTAGGCTGCTATAGGGAGGGGCAGCCTTTGGCTCTGTTTACCCGGTGAAGAAAGACACTCCTGGGCTGAATGACTTTCTCCTCTGTAGAACAGAGTCTTGGTTCCTTTGTAGTCTCTGGTCTGCGATCTGTAGAAAGAAGATATCTGCTCCTTGTCAGTTCTTGCTGGTGTTGAGTAGAATCTGTTAGCTTGCTGTACCTGGCACCTTTGTCCAGGATTCTCTGTTTTGTAGGTATGGCGGGGGCCGCCAACACCACAGCCACGGCTACCAGCAAGTGCTCAGATCTGTCTCCTTGCCTGGATTTTCCCTCTCTGGTCAAACTCTCTATACTGTGATTGCACACTTGGTGTAATTCTCCAGCATAGGTCTATTCACTGGAACACTAAAACTGCTTTCTATGCGAGAGCTTGTTTAACCTCCAGCTTTTCTCCGCCATTTTCCCAAAACTACTCCTTTTTTTTTCTCTCCTGTATATTTTTTGTTTTGGAACAAGTGTCATGGACTGTCCAATCATTCAAAAGGACACTTATTCCATTAATTTAATAGAACAGGAATACAGCCTTACTGCATCTCAAGGCAACTTTGAGTATAACGTTAATGTGATAATTCACATCATTGAATTTTCAAAGTTGTTTTGATAATTTTTTGTTAAACCATTCATTAAAGAGGTTCCTAATAGCAAAAAAAAAAACAATGTTTTTCTTTCTAAGAATGTTTTAAAAGCTAGTAATTCAAGAAAACAACTTCTATTTTTCCAAGATTCCACGGCGAAGAATTTCTCTTTTATCATAGCCCTTACTACTGACCCCCTCACTTCAAACTTGTAGCTTTATTCAGTTTTATGGTTCCAGCTTTCATTTTGGTACTAGCATCTGTAATCTCCTTGTGGTATTTGACAATGAAATTCCATTTGTTGTTAGAGAGCTCAATTTATATTGCCAAAGGCAGACTCATGAGCATATCACAGAGCATAAACTATTGAATATAATTAACGTGATACTATGCAACTATTCCATCAATTAATATTAGTACTGCATAAATGTGTATCTTCATATAATTTTTAAATACAAAGTAATTACATATCTATGTCATAAAATAATTCAGGCCACTAGTAGAAGAGACTACGCTCAACTTTTGCATCATCCCCAATATTTTTTGTAAAATTTTCTTTTTCATTAACTTTCACTGCAAGGCCTTCTTTTTCTAGCAATATGGTATAAGTCATGTCCTTGGATTTTAGTCACCTTTGAGTAAGCTGTTTTCTTTCCACTACCAGTTAGTCCCTCGTGTTAAATACCTGAGGAATAACTTGTCCCAATGTGCCTGCAAAAGAGTTATCCAACTCGACTATCTGTGCCCACTATTCCGTGGCTTTGTTTGGGATTGGTATATCAGAGACAGGGGTGTCAGGTTTCAGATGGCTGGAACCATGGCGTTATGAATTATGGGTAGCAGAAAAGAGTAGTAGATACTAGGATACCAGGTAAAGGGGAACTGTGACTATAATTGCTGAGTTACAGAGTTAGGAAATTGGTTATAAGCAAGTTTTGCACGGGTTGGGGTAGCTAATACAGGCATCCAGAACTGTTTAGCAGGGAAAAGTAAACATAGACAAAGTGAAAGAGTAAAAGTTGTGAGGGATTGTGGGGCATAATCAGGGTAACAAGGACATGGGTGTGCAAACTGGGTAGCCAGTACTAAGGTAGAAACAATTGGCATGGTGGCCTAATGTGGTGCAGAGCTCTGGGTTTGCCTGTCCAGTTGTGGCTGTTAGATCTTTAGGGAAACTACCTCTAGCAGCTCATTATCAGCTTGTTGTGTTCAGGCACGTGCCATCGATAAATGTGTACTCTAAGTAGATTGCATTCTTTGACACCACTATAGGATCTTTGCCCTAAGCATCCTGAGAGACCACACTCCACAATGCTGCAGAACAGCATCCACATAGTGAGTTGCAATCACTTCATACAACTCTTGCTGCTCCTCTCCAATGTCAATTATCATGGTAGCAAGGGATCTGTGATGTGCTCAGCAGCATTGCTCTGGGAGGCTACCCTGTCATTCTGGAAGCTCCCTAGAAATGGGTATGAGCACTTGCTGATGTTCTTCCAACTTCTCTCTGTGGCTCTGCACAACCATACTGTTGTACCTCAGATGGGTTACCTTGATGTCCAGGTGGCTTCAAACATGCTCTATCTTCTCTCTCTAGGTGCTCTTCTGCTTCAGCTGCCTCGCCTTTTCCTTTCACATAGCTCGATTCATCTCCACATCCTTTGAATTCTGCTTCATATCAACCTGTGGCTTTCACACCAAGCCTTCCAATTTCTCATATACCTCTCTAGCTGTGAATTTGGCACAATAAGTTACATGTATGTTCTATGTCTGTTCATCAAGATTTGAGCTGGAATCTAGGTGGTACTAGCTAACTGAGAACATGGGGAGCTTCTAAAATACTCCCCTACCATTCACTGCTCATTGAGAAAAATGCAAATGTGTTGTGTTCAGTCTCTCCTTCTCCATTTCTGGTGAATAAAGTGAAGTCACAATGGAGCTACCAGACAGCTGCTATGTCAGCAAGTAACCAAACCAAAGATAATATATTGAGGGGATACTTATCAAGTGTAGTAGTATAAATGCACATATTTGTGGATATTACTAAGGGCTTTCATCAAACTAGTTATTTTATGTCCAAAATGGCAGACCAATGTTAGGCTCTCCCTGAGATCTTCCTGTTCTGCAAGTCCTGAGGACTCCTACATACAACTCAGATCTAATGATATGGGTGAATAAGAAAGTAGGTGAATATGGATTTGTATTCTGATAGTGTGCTAAGGTTTTGTCTTGTCATGACTATGATGAAATCAATGTCCTTTCTCTGAACTTCACCATATCTCTTTATTTGGCATAATTGGCAGATTTCCTAGTGTGTCATTTTCTCCTGTTAGTTCAGTGCACAAGTTAAAACATTAAGGATGCCAAACCATGGGTTTCCATTGTCCTAGTAGATGCTTTGCCTTCTAGGATCTTCCTTCCAGGTAACACTCTGTTTAACATATTGCACAATGTCCCAATCAATGAAATAATTTTGAGCCTAGGAGAAAAATCTCCATTTATAAAGCACTACACATAAGAAGCAGAAGATGCCCTACACTCAAACGCTCCTGGAGAACAGAGTGTAAGGGTGTCTACACAGTTGGGAAATAGGATTCTGAGTGGTGGGAAAGGATGAGTTTAGAGAGCAAACCTAGAAGTAATTATAAGTTTCTGAATTCCTAACCTTAATTCCGTCTGCCCCTCAGGTCCAATTCAGGAAGAGGTGGAATGTTCATGATCACAAAAAGGAGTTTTTAATCCCAGGCCCAAAGTCTAGGTGTTCCTGTTACATCTTCCCACCTGCCCCTGTTGTAAGTGGTCAGACGGGCAAAGAGGAAGGGAGCCCCATGCTCAGGAATATAAATGGAGCTTACAAGTAACTTCAGTCTCTGACTTTCTATTTTGAAGGTAAGATAAAATGCAGTTTGGGTTTCTACGAAATCAGTTTTTAGGCTCTATGTTTCCTTCAGAACTTCTTTCCCTCCTTCTATGTTTTGACAGCAACAGTTAGTTCAGCGCCTCTGTCTCTTAGGGACAATCTTTCTCTTCACACATGCTTAAAGTAGACAATAGGTGGGAGCTGCCATTAAATCAAAAAGTATGAAATAGTACACAGTGAGTGCTTTCCCTGAATTCCTGGATCTAACAAGTTCACAATTCTGAAGAGAACGTGATTATGGGTGAGTACTAACAATCTCCACTGAATGCTTAGCTTAGAACACTTTTCCCAAGGCAAGTTCTGTCTAGGTTATTAGGATGACTGAGATCTACTGGATCAATGAACTTATAGAAAATGCAAGACAGAAAAGTCTAAGAGATTGAGTCCCAAAAGAAGAAACTAGACCAAGAAGAGAAAACTTATCATTGCTGGAAAAAGAGGAACACTTAACTAGGAGAATGTTTTTCTTAATACAGAATGTTTTTTTTTAATACAGAATGTTTTTCTTAATACAGGGGTATAATTATAACAAAGTTCTAAGTTGTGGCTCATCAGTAGAAACTATCAGGTCAAACCTCACTAAAGCTAAAAAATAAAACTTATAAAATTTAAATAAAACTATTTGGATTTCAGTACTAACATCTATTTTAAGATGTGTGTGTGTGTGTGTGTGTGTGTGTGTGTGTGTGTGTGTGTGTGTTTGTGTGTGTGTGTGTGTGGTGTCTGAGATTATGTATGGGATAGCATTGGTTCTTAAAAATCATAATATTGGGGCTGGGAAGGTGGCTCAGTGGGAGAGCGCTAGCCTTGCATGCATGAGGCCCTGAGTTTGATTCCTTAGCACCACATAACAAGAAAAAAAGCCAAAAGTGGTGCTATGGGTCAAGTGGTAGAGTGCTAGCCTTGAGCTGAAGAGCTGAGGGACAGCACTCATGCCCAGACCGGACCCCTCCCCCCAAAAATCATAATATTGACACTGTCCTTTAGGTTTCCAATTCAAGTCCGGTGGTGTTCTAACTCTACGAGTTGAAATACACAATTCTCAATTTCTTCTGATTAACTGGAGGTAAACATGTAATGGATATGTCAACCTGGGTTGATTTCAGGTGATGATCTTCAGATCTTACTCTCTGGAGTAGGTAAGGTATAAGAGTGAGCCACTATGCTCAGCCCTGTATTTCCAGTAATTTACTTAATCTTTCTGAATCTTGTCTTCTTCCTGTGTGGAAAGTGAAAAGAATTACTTTGTGGACCTTAGAATCGGGTGGGAATTATGACTTGGTGCAGGAAGTATACATGTTTGGGATGTGTGTACAGAGCCTGACACTCTCATAAAACTACTGATGTATATATTGAAATGTATTCCAGGAAATAGAAACAAGAGGGATTTTTCTGTTCTTGTTTATCAATTTATGGGCATTGAGGGAGTCAGAGATATTCAAGGAGAACAGGGAAACAAAGGCAGCACTTGTACTCTGTAGATACTGTATTCACAATGAACTATACTACTGTGGACAGGGAAAGGATTGTCAAACAAGAAAGGAACTCATTACCTGACTTACAATATGTTTGTATGTACGTTCCCTTAACAATAACAATTTTTAAAATACAGGTTGATGATTTTCTCCTCCAGTTTTTGTATGTTCCCTTAAGACTCAGGCTCACCAATGGAGTTTTTGAAGGTCAATTTATTTGATAATTAACATAAAGCCATAATCTCTTAAGACGTTATAAAAAGTATTTCATTCTTAGTACCGGTTTCTCTTTGAGTGGCAATTCTACATGTTGTTGGCAGAGCTAATGTTTTACTTTCTAATTCTAGTATTTGTCTGGTGCTGTATCTTGGCAACCTGCCCCTACCTACAATGGTAATCAACCTTTGAAATTAATGTACTTGAGTATGAGTTTCATTTATTTATGTAATTTGTTGGTGGTGGTGAACTCTGGGCCAGGTCACTGTCCTTCAGCATTTCAGCTGTAGACTATTGCTTTACCACTTGAGCCACAGTACCACATCTATCTTTTTCTGCTGAGGTGGTGCTGTGGAATCAATCCTATGGTCTCATGCATTCAAGATAAGCTGTCTACCACTGATCCACCTCCTGAGCCCCTAGGACTGGTATTTTTGTGCATGGGTCTATCAAGCAAACTTATTGAGCAAATGCATTTATTTGAAACTAGACATATTAAAAATTATGAATTATCAGATATTTTAATGAATAAAACAGTTATCATTGTTACTAGGAATTGTTTGCCTCCCCACGCTATAAACATGGAGGAGATATTTTAAAATAAAACTACAAAATAAATTTTAAGATCTTGGTGCAAACATATTTGTCCAGGTGTTATTACATTAAACAGAGAATTCAAAATTATTTTTCTTCATGAATACAGATATCAAAGGTCTTATAATACTTATTTCAAATTACAAATTAAAGGGAAAATCAGTTAGGAGGTAAAAATTATATTGAATGTTAATTTTCGAGGAGGAAAAAAGATCCCAGATGGCAGACTAAAGACAAAGCAATATCAGAGTCCTATATGATCAATAATAAATAATAAGAAGTTTTAATTAAAAAATTGAGCTGGAATGTGCACATCAGGCAAAGTCAAGCAATCAGATCATACAACCAACCAAAAAACACCATAATTATATCTCAGAAAAAGGAAACAAGTTCAGACCAGGGCTTAACATCCTTATCTTTGATTTTAATGGTATACATACACATACACCCCTCTACACACACACACACCCACACAACACACACACACACACACACACATACACACACACACACACACACAAGAATGTATGCAACAGCTCAACCTACTCATATCCATTCAACATGAATCAAAAATCTTCCTGTAATATTGGAAACTTTAAAACTTTCAAGTCTTGAAAATAATTGATAACAGATGCATAAGCAATTATTTTCTGAATAGACTCTGCTATGGAAATGAGAGTTCATGATGGTTATAACTACTTAAACATCTCTGAATCTTTAAAGAATTAAACAAGAGACAATTCAAATTTTGGGACTATATTTCTACCAGCTATTCTTCAAAGGCTTAATAAAAAGTTACAAAAATGAAAATTAAATATCAAATCAATACAACTAATACTTGTGTAAGTAAAGTGAAAGACACTGACCAGAGACCTATGCTACCTCCATTTCTAAGCTGGCTGCACATTGTGGAACCTTTGATTCTGTTGGACCAGGATCACAGTTGTCTTCCCCAGAGCAGTGGCCCTGCTGGGGTTGGGCTGTGTGGAGAGAAGGGGAGGCCTTGGGGGAGGCCGAACTGGGGTTGGGGATGGGGTAGTAGGGAGATTACGCGAGGCACTGGCAGAGGCTGGTGAAGGGAGGAAGGAGGCAGTAGGCCAATGGCTAAGGAAGCAGCAGCCCCAAAGGCAGCTGGGTTCTGGGAGTGTCTCTGAGGTTCAGAGTTTGGCCCCTGGGGCCTCGTGGCTGGGTGAGGAGAGGAAGGAGTCTCAAATCCCACCCAAATAGGCAATGAGAAATGAGACAACCAGTGGCTGAAGAATTTCAAGAAAAAAGGCAAGGACTTGCAAGGGGGTTGGTCAGTGGCTATAGGTATGTCCATAAACTAAGGCATCAATCTAGCTTGTGGTTACAACTATTAACATGAGGTATTGTTTGTATACATAATGATAATTGAATCTTTTATTATTAGGGAGCAGAAGGGAGCAATAGTGATTACATGCACAACACAGACATCCATCTTGTCTCCAAATCTTAATCTTTTAGTGTCCATCAGCTCGAACTTAAATACTCTTGAGATAATAACTCATACCCCTGTCTTCCCTTGACTGTTTGACCTTTCCAGAGCACAGCTCTCAGCCTTTTGATTGTTGTTTGCAATGGCTTCCCAATCTATCCTTTTCCAAGTCTAACAGCTTGACTTCAGAATCCTTCACAAGTACTGTGACAGATGTATTATTTAGAAAACTATATTTGTTATAGGATAGGTTCAAATTTTAAATTTTATTTTATTTCAAAAATACTGAACAGAGTGGTTACAGTTACATGAGTAAGATACATTCCTTATTGAATCTTGTTACCCATTCCATTGTTGTTCTCCTCTCCCTTCCCAGCCCCCACACTTCTCCCCCACCCCAAAGTTGTAAAGTTCACTTCCGATATAGTGTCTTTTGAATATCATTGTTGCAATGGGTCACTCTTTGTACTTCTTTCATCACTATAATTTTTCCCTTTCTTTCTCCAAATCAGATAAATGTATATACAAAGTTGAAGATACCACAATCAAGACAGAGATTGCCAGGGATAAACCAATGGCAAAAGACAAATTAAATAAAATAAGATCTAGATGCTGTACTTTACAGACATCAAGGTTGTCATCTGAAAAATAAAAGACTTTTTTCCATGTCTTGGAGTTCATTTCAATTAGCATCATTTTGTAAGGTCAAATGTACATAGCTCTGGAACCAGCAATCTGACTCCTAGGCATTTGTTGAAATGATCTCAAGCTAAAATACACTAAATCTACAACTACGTTTCTGGCAGTATTTTTAGAACCAATCAAAATGCCCCTTCATAGATGAACAGATCAAGTAAATGTGGTGTATATACACAATGGAATTTTTATGCTTCTATCAGAAAGAATGGCAAAGCCCCTTTCATAAAAAAATGGAAAGATTTAGAAAACAATCACATTATGTGAAGGAAGCCAGACTCCAACAAACATAGGTTCCATGATTTCCCTCATTTTATTAATTAATATATGCTTAGGATAGTTTTTAAACTCTTAATATTCCTTTTTTTCTCTCTTCCTCTTCCTCTCTCATTCCATTTGTGTGTGTGTGAGTGTGTGCATGTGTGAGCGTGGATGCACACACACACACAGTAATTAAACTTGACGCGGAGCCTTAAACTCTTGCTTGGTTTATTTACTCATGACTGACTGAGTCTGTTCTATTTGAACCAAGGTTCCACTGTGCTTTGATTGAATAATTGAACATAAATGTCTCATGGATTGGTACTCCAGCCATCTGTGAACCATGATCTTCCAATCTCAGCCTCGTGACTATCTAGGAATAGGGATGAGGCACTGGTATCCTCTATTGTCTGTTGCTTTGTTTTGTTTTTGGTTGATTTTGTACATCCAATATATGCAAGGAAAACAAATCATTTATAATCAGGACTATTCCCATAAAATGAGTGTTGTATAAAGATTACCTTAATAATGTTATGCTTTTGCATCCACATTATGTGATTTGATTTTTTGAACTCTATTTTTGCAAACAGTCAAGTCACTTATATACAATTTGAATCTTCTTGTCTTGGTTTTATAGTTTGTTAGATGTTTCAAAACAGAATTTTTCAAGGTTTAACTCTGCACTACTGAAGCAAGACCTTTATGATCATTTAATGTCTTGTAAATCATAAGTTCTTCACTTCTTGTGGCACCATATGAGTACAGGTAGTTTCCTATAATATCTCCACATAGTTTAGACCTCAATGCCATGCACGCTTCTGCCAAATATGCAAGGGCATCCTTTGTAATTCTCCTTGCATTTTCACTGTCCTTGTCTCTACTCTCCCATGCTAAGTCCTGTGATGATCTTGTTGATTTTCTCCTCAGTTACATTCATCTTTGCATCTTGGGAACTACTGTTATACACTACTGTATTTCTGTCCATTCTCTTTGTGCTTCATCTTGTACCCTTCTCACAGCGGAGGGCAAGAGATTGGGGATATTTTTTTCACTCTTTGCTCAGACATCTATCTTTACTTTCTAGCAATACATTCATTGAATTCTTTCTGTAAAGTTTAATGTCTTGAAAATGATTACTGCATTTTCATGACTTTGTTATTTGGCATTAGAGAAGAACATAGGTCAGTAACTAACTTAGGTAAAAGAAGATTGCAATCAAGCTTCAATAGATGTTGTTCATTGGATAATATTTACTTCATGGTCTGCCTGCCTGCTTCGTTTTCACTCTTTATTTTTCAATGTAGAATTTTCTTCTGGAAAGTATTTATAGACCTACCTAGTGAAGATCAATTCCTACTGTAATTAGTCATTAATTTTATTACACCATCATTTCATAGATCCTTCTGAGTTTTTTCAGGGTCTGTATAATTGTGTTTCACATTCTTAGATATGTTTTAACATGGATGCATCCAGTGATTAAGATACATTTTTAAGTCACCATTTTGATGACAGAAACAAAACCATGCTGCAAACACACAATATGACAATTTTCTGGTTTTAAATTCTTTTAGATTAGAATTGATACTGGAAAACGAACATTCTGTGTACAATTTTAAATTTTCCTAATTATTTTAGTATACTTTCTAATATTGTATAAAGTTAAAACATTACTATTTGCTTAGTTTTAGTATTTCTAAAGTGGTCCAAGTAAAAGTTCTATTCATTCACAATTTAAAGTCAATATTGTCAATTATGACCAAGTGAGACATTTTAAACTTTTATTTGTAGTCTAGTGTTGGTCCTTGGGAATCAGTTCTAGTCCTTCATTTGTCTTAGTCTACTGCGTGCCTCTGAGCCTGATTTGACCTCCGTCTCCTCCTCCTTTTCTACTCTCTTTTCTTTCTCTTTCTTTTTTCCCTTTTTTCTTCTTTTAGGAAGTGAGTATGAATTTAGATATTTTGTTGGCTGAACAAGTATTCTACCATTAGAACAATCTTTTTTCAATTTAGTTATTTGCTCATAGGTTATCAATTTTGCTGAGGCCTGAACAGAGGCTAAGTTCCTCACCTCTGTCTGCCAAGTAACTTGATCACAAATGCATTGCAGCACGCCAGGCTTAGGATGATATGGGAATCTTATTACGTTCCTTGCACACTGGTTCTGAACTGTGATCTTCTCAAATTTAGTTAGTGATATGAGCTCCAATAGCCTGCCCTTAGTATAGATTGTCTAAATGAATGATTGAAGGCAATTTCATTTTAATCTTTTTTTGCCAGTCCAGGGGCTGTTAAAATTTTATTTCTAGACAATTTTTGTACACATTAGCTTTAAAATGTTGCTTTACCGCCTTTTTTTCCCTTTTTACTTTTCTTGGTCATGGGGCTTGAACTCCAGAATCCTTACATTTTCCACCTTACCTTACAAATAAAGAAAGAATAAAATTCAGTTTGTTGGTATAAAGTCACAAATTGTTTCCTGCAGAAATAAAAATAAATTTCACCTCCTAGCTCCAAGGTCTATGTCTTTTTAAGGTAACTACAGATATGTAAGTGGTATTAGGTAAATTGTGTCATGTGTTTACAGCTGTATTGAAGAACATACTCTTAATATATCATTGGAAAACAGGGTTATTGAATAGTATCTATATGAGAATGTTATTTGAACTATTCACGCTAAGATGAAAACTACATCTTAGTCCATCAAAATGTGGAAATTAATGATTTTATTTATAAGAAAATAATACCACCAAGAAAAGTGAATATAGAGAGACTGAAAGAATAGCATTAGGGATTTTACTGTCTCTACCTGTTTAATGTGGTTCTATTTCTTGATATTGAAACTCTCTTCTTGTTATTCTTACTGTGTGTAATCCAACGCTGTTTATTACCATGTATTCAATGTGGGAAATCTAGCTTCAAAAATGTGTAAAGTTTTTTTTTTCCTTTTCAATCACAACATTGTAATTATCAGGGTACAGTGTGGTCATCATCATCTTCACCAAAATTATTACTAAAATCGTAAGTGCTAACTATTGAAAGTCTGATATGTATCTATGATTTTGCAATTATTTGTCTGTTGATTAATAGTTTTAATGTTACCACTGTGCATGCATCCATATTAAAATTTAGAACAAATAAAGAAATAAAAAACTAAACCATAACAGGTAGCTTGACCATATGATTATAACAAATTGTAGAATAGATTTTTGAAGTATTGCAAATTCCTAAACAGTATGAATTAATTTCCTCTCTCCCCACCACTACACCACTACACACAAATATTTAAGAGTTCAAACAGAATTATTTCAAGTAATATACTGTAAATGCTACTACAATATCATAGGTATATCGAAAATCCCCTTGAAAATAATGAACTGTACATTGTATTTAAATATTAGTTATTTTATTCTAGGAAACGTTAGGAAAATAGACTGCATATCTTTGAAATTAAAAAGGTAAAAAATAGTAGCATAAAGTTGTATAGGGAGTCTGTCTTCAGAAATATATATATATATATATATATATATATATATATATATATATATGAAATATATAGAAAGACATAAGTTTTTGGAGATTGTCATCAGAAATATATACATATATCTAAATTTTTGGGTAGAACGATGTACATTATAGTGAAACAAAAATCTTAAGACATAATTAAAATTAAATAAATACATCAAACCAAGTGCCAGTGAATCAAGCTTATAATTCGAGCTATTCTGTGTAATTAGATCTTAGAATTGTGTTCGAAACTAGCCCCGACAGAAAAGTACTTGTTACATTCCTATCTCCAATTAACCACTAAAAACCGGAATTAGCTCTGTGCCTCAAGTTATATAGTGCTGGCTTTGAGCATAAAAAGCTTAGAGAAAATGCTCAGGCCTTGCAAACAACAACAACAAAATATATAACATTAATTTCACAAAAGCATCTTTTAACAGCTGTGAACATTTCTTAGAAATATGAATACATGCCCCTGAAAAATGTTAAGTAAAAATTACAGAATATTTACGTCTATGTTAAAGACATGACTATTTAGATTGAGATATCTAGGTAATGAATAGAAATTAAGAATAATGATAATATATTTGGACTGGTCTTTTATTCTACTTTATAATAGTAATAAAATGATATTTGTAATGATTATATAAAATTACTCTTGTTTGGTATTTGAATTATAATAAATGACAAACATTTTTAAATGATTTCCATAGGAAAGGATCATTTCCTCAATGGTATCAATTCTTTTCTAATTTCAAAACAATTAAGAAAATTATTCCAAGGCTGGTTTGCTCTAAGACTATATTTGTTTTTGTGTTCTAGTTTTCATATGTTCGTAAAAATTAAAACTCCAAAAAAATCAATGGATGTTGGCCTTCAGGAAAATCTTCATAGATACTAACATTGGAGTTGCTTAAGTGGAATTGTTTTATTTCATTAGTTATTTTCACTAATAAATCAGCATGATTGTGTATTTTGTTTCTTTTCACTGCTGTTGGCTCTTACCTTGAGAATACCTATTTCCTAGCAAAGTAGAGAAAAGCTTTTGGATTGAGCAAGTAGCATATAAGTTTCATAAAATCAGATGCATAGATTTGGGTCTTTTGTCATTTGTTATAAGTTTCTTCCAGAAAAGGTTATCAATTACTTATAAGTGATGCACAATTCCTAGATATTCCAGTTATCACATACACTTTTTGATTGAGTTATCGCTGCATAAACTCAAAAAAAGGACCAAAAAAACTCAAAATAAACAGAAATCACATCTTCATTTTAAAATCTGTAGTTCATAAAGAATATTTAGCCAACACATAAACAGGTATTCTGCAATTTGTGTGAAGTGTTTTTAACAATTTTTTTTTGCTGACATGAAATTCACATGCAATATATTATCTACTTTTATTGTATACATTTTAGTGCTTTGGAAGTGAATTGAACAATCATAGGTTTTCCAAGCCTAAGTTTCACAAACTTACATTTCTTAAAATAGAAATGGTGTAAATTTTACAACAGAAATTAAAATAGATATAACATTCAGTTACAGGAGTTTGTCCAGCATATATCCTCTATAGTGTGTCTTTTCAAGTTTGTTTTGGGGGATTATTTCCAGGGTCTCACACATAATATTCAAGTACACTGTCAATGAACTGTGCAAACATTTTTTTTAACTTCTCTTTAATACATACATAGAATTGTAATGGCTGAGTAATATACAATTCTCTTTAACCTTATCAAGATTTGAAAACTTCCTTGCTAAAATGATTGAGTATTATACAGATCATTGTGCTATGTGGAGTATATCAATTTCTCCACAAATACATTACTATATTTTGTGTCATCTTTTTATGTTATGGTCATACTAGTGAGTTTTCTTTTTCTTTTTTCTTAGATACTAAAGAGGGGCTTATTTCATATGCATCTCATATTAACTACTAATTTACATATGTTCTTTAAGAAATATCCTGTTCGGGAAAAATTTTATATAGAATAAGAAGATTTGAATGTACTTAAGACTCAGGATCGTTGTAGCATTAACAAATATGTGTCCTCTATCTGTTGGATATGTTTTCATTAATTTCATGGAATTATGAAAGGTTATCAGTTGATATTAACCAGTTAATTCTTGATTATCTTTAGCCTCTAATGCTTTACATGTCAAATTTTTAGAAACATTTACTGATCCAATGTCATGAATTTGCACATTTATGTTTATAGGTTTTTACATCTCACATTTAGTTTGATAATCAGTTTTTATTTTAAACTTTTGTATAAGTATTGAGATAGTAGTCTAAGATCATTTAAATCTAGAGACACAATAGTGCCAATACACCCATTTAAGATTCTATTTTTATTTCATAACGTCATGGCATCCTCTTCAAAATCTATTGACCATAAAACTAAGAATTTATTTTTGAAAAATCTGTAACATTCTTATTTTTTTAAATTTTATTTTATTTTATTTGTAAACATACTGTACAGAGGAGTTGCAATTACATGGGCAGGATAATGCGTACATTTCTTACCAAGCATTGCAGGCTCCTCCTTTGCTTATCCTTCACATCCCATCCCAGCCTCCCCCCTCCCCCCAATCCCAATCCTTCTCCTTCCCCCCTCTCGCCCCCCCCCCCGCACCGTCGTTGTAAAGCTCGTTTTAGACATGACAATTTGTACTTCTCATTGTTGCAACAGGTCCACGTGTAATCTTAAAAACTGGTTTTTCTCCATCTCCTCCACAAGTTATACTGACATCAAATATAGTGAAAGCAGGGGTTATACTGTGGGGGAGGGACATACAAAGCAACAAAGAGATAATCTTATAAATGCATTAGAAACACATGCATGAAAGAAAAAAAAACAAAAAAATATATATCTAAGGGTTCACTTTCCTGACATCACATTATCTGACCTTTTCCGCTTAACTCATACATCTACTAGGTATTACAAATAAGGGAAACCATGGGACCTATGTTTCTTTGGGCCTGGCTTACT
This sequence comes from Dipodomys merriami, assembly GCF_024711535.1. Taxonomy (NCBI): domain Eukaryota; kingdom Metazoa; phylum Chordata; class Mammalia; order Rodentia; family Heteromyidae; genus Dipodomys; species Dipodomys merriami. The sequence goes on from NW_027206166.1 coordinate 481,376, forward strand.
TCACTTAATGTAATTTTTTCCAAGTTTTTCCATTTCCTAACAAATGGGGCAATGTCATTCTTTCTGATGGAGACATAAAATTCCATTGTGTATATATACCACATTTTCTTGATCCATTGTTATACTGAGGGGCATCTGGGTTGGTTCCAGATCTTACCTATGGTAAATAATGCTGCAATAAACATAGTTGTGCTGGTAGGTTTAGAGTGGTCTTGTTTGTAAACATTTGGGTAAATGCCCAAAAGTGGGATTGCTGGGTCATAGAGGAGTTCTATGTGAAGTCTTTTGAGGAACCTCCATACTGCTTTCCAAAGTGGTTGAACAAGTTTACATTCCCACCAACAATGAAGTAAGGTTCCTTCCTGTCCACATCCCCTCCAGCATCTGTTGTTGCTAGAGTTCTTGATTTTTGCTGTTCTAACTGGAGTGAGGTGATATCTCAATGTTGTTTTGATTTGCATTACTTTTATGGCTAGGGATGTTGAACATTTCTTCATGTGTCTATTGGCCATCCTTCTTTCTTCTTCAGAGAAGTTTCTCTTTAAGTCTTTCGCCCACTTATTTATTGGGCAGTTGTTTCTTTGAGGATTTGTTGTTGTTAATTTTTTGAGTTCCAAGTATATTTTAGATATGAGACCCTTGTCCGTTGTATGGCTAGTAAAGAACTTCTCCCAATCCGTGGGAATTGTATTGATCTTGGTAGCTATGTCATTTGACTTGCAAAAGCTCTGCAACTTTATTTTTTTTTAATTTTTTTAAATTTTATTTTATTTTATTTGAGAAAATACTGTACAGAGGGGCTACAATGAGAAGTACAAAATGTCATGTCAAAACCAACTTTACAATGTAGGTGTGGGGGGGAAAGGGGGTATAATTGAGTGGGGGGAGGGGGAAGGCTGGGAAGGGAGGTGAAGGCTAAACAAAGGAGGAGGCTGCAATGCTTGGTAAGCTCTGCAACTTTATGCAATCCCATTTGTCCAACCTTTCTTTGATTCGTTGTGTTTCCGGGTCACTATTCAGAAAATTTCGGCCTGAGCCAAGGAGACCTAGGGTTTCTCCTATTCCATCCTGTAATGTTTTCAGAGTGTCTGCTTTGAGTTCAAGGTCTTTGATCCATTTGGAGTTGATTCTGGTGCAGGGTGATATATAGGGATCTAGCTTTAGTTATCTACATGTAGTTAACCAATTTTGTCAGCACCATTTACTTAAGAGACTGTCTTTCTTCAATTCTATTTTTTTAACTCCCTTATTGAAGATTAGATGGCTATAGGTCTGTAGGTTCATTTCTGGGTTTTCAATTCTGTTCCATTGGTCCTAAGGTCTGTTCTCATGCCAATACCAAGCTGTTTTGATTACTATGGCTTTATAGTAAAGTTTGAAATTTGGTATTGATATTCCTCCAGCAGTGTTCTTTCCATTGAGGAGTGTTTTTGCTATTCAGGGTCTTTTATTGTTCAGAATGAATTTTTGGATTGCCTCTTCTATTTCCTTGAAGAATGAGGTTGGAATTTTTATAGGTATTGCGTTGAATTTGTAGATAGCCTTGGGAAGTATTGCCATTTTCAGGATGTTAGTCTTTCCAATCCAGGACCATGGAAGGTTTTGCCATTTTCTAAGTTCTGTTTTGTTTTCCTTTTTCAAGATTTTAAAGTTTTCATCATAGAGGTCCTTCACTTCTTTAGTTAAGTTAATTCCTACGTATTTTATTATTTGTGGGGCTATTAAAATGGAGTTGCTTTCCTAATTTCAGCCACACTTTTCTCATTGTTGGCATATAGAAAAGCCATTGATTTTGGAGGGTTAAAAATATACCCTGCTACTTTGCCAAAGTTTTGAATCAGCTTGAGTTATTTGGGAGTGGAGTCTATGGGATTCTTTAAATACAAGATCATGTCATCTGCAAAGAGGGAGAGTTTTATTTCTTCTTTCCCTATTTGGATCACATTCATGTCTGCATCTTGTCTTATTGCTGTAGCTAGGCATTCTAATACTAGATTGAAGTGTAGTGGAGAGAGTGGGCATCCTTGTCTTGTTCCTGAGTTAAGAGGAAATGGCTTTAGTTTTTCACCATTGAGTATAATACTGGCTGTAGGTTTGTCATATACAGCCTTTATTGTATTGAGGAATGTTCCATGGATTCCTAATTTTTCCAAAACCTTCATCATAAAGGGGTGTTGGATCTTGTCGAATGCTTTTTCTGCATCTATTGAGATAACCATGTGGTTCTTATTCTTGCTTCTTTTGATGTGATGAATAATATTAATTGATTTGCGTATATTGAACCAGCTTTGCATCCCTGAAATGAATCCTGTTTGATCGTGGTGTATGATTTTTTGGATGAATTGTTGAAGTCAATTGGCCAAAATTTTGTTGAGAAGTTTTGCATCAATTTTTCATCAAAGAAATGGGTCTATAGATCTCTTTCTTTGTTGAGTCCCTGCCTGGTTTAGGGATGAGTGTTATGATGGCTTCATAGAATGTGTTTGGTAATGAACATTCTCTTTCAATTTCATTGAAGAGTTGGAGGAGTATTGGTGTGAGCTCTGCTTGGCAGGCCTTGTAGAATTCTGCTGTAAAACCATCTGGTCCTGGACTTTTCTTAGCTGGGAAGTCTCTTATTGCTCTTTCTATTTCAGTGCTTGATATGGGCCCGTTAAACTGGTTTAACTCATCTTGGTTTAGATTTGGCATGACAATATTTGCTAGGAAAAGGTCCATTTCTGCCAAGTTCTCAAACTTATTATCATAAAGTTTTGAGAATTATTCCCTTATAATTCTGAATCTTGCTTGTTTCCGTGGTGATGTTTCCATTCTCATCTCTGAGTTTATTTATTTGGGTGTGTTCTCTTCTTTTTCTGATAACATTATCTAAGGGTCTGTCAATTTTGTTAATTTTTTCGAAGAACCAACTCTTTGTTTTGTGAATTCTTTCTACATATTTTTTGGATTCTAATTCATTTAATTCTGATTTAATTTTGATTATTTCTGTCTGTCTACTGGATTGGGGTTTATCTTGCTGCTATTTTTCAAGGAGGTTCAGATGTCTCAATAAATTGTTGGTTTCACATCTCTCCAATTTGTTGATGTAGGAGCTCAGAGCTATAAACTTGCCTCTGAATACTGCCTTTGCTGTGTCCCAGAGGAGCTGCTAATTTGTGTGCTCATTTTTGTTGAATAGCATGAACATTTGAATTTCCTTTCTAATCTCTTCCATGACCCACTCGTGATTCAGCAGTGTGTTGTTCAGCCTCTATGTTTTACCGTACTTTCTTTGGTGGCTTATGGTGTTTAGTTCTAATTTTATTCCCTTGTGGTCAGAGATAATGCAAAGTATAACTTCAATGTTTCTGAATTTGGACAAGTTTGCTTTGTGGCCTAAAATGTGGTCTATTTTAGAAAATATTCCATTTTCTGCTGAGAAAAACGTGCATTCTGATGCTGCTGGGTGAAATGTTCGGTAGATGTCTATTAAGTCTAGTTGATCTATGCAGCTGTTTAGATCTGCGGTTTCTCTGTTGAGTTTTTGCCGAGTTGATCTATCTAGTGGGGAGAGTGGTGTGTTAAAATCCCCAATGTCATTGGATCTATATGGGATTTGAGGGAATGTAGTGTTTCTCGGATATATTTGGGTGCTCCATTGTTTGCGAATAGATATTTAGAATTGTAATATCCTCCTGAAGGAGAGATCCTTTAATTAGTATGTAGCGACCTTCTTTATCTCTTCTCACAAATTTTAATTTGAAGTCTATTTTATCTGATATTAGGATTGCAACTCCTGCCTGTCTATGGGGACGTTTGCTTAGTAGATTTTGTTCCAGCCTTTCACATTTAAAATGAGTTTGTTTTACGGGCAAGATGTGACGCCTTCAGGCAGCAGATAGAAGGGTCTTGTTTTTTAATCCATCTGGACTCTGTATGTAGCTTAATTGGAGAGTTCAGTCCGTTAACGTTAAGAGATAGGACTGAGAGGTATTTGGGAGTTCCTGCCATGATATCCACCTTCTTGAGGGCTGTGAAAACTGGGTTCTTCCTATGGTTCTTGGATTCTCAGATTGGGTGCAGTTTCTTGGCCTTTATTGCGGTCTTGTTGGTTTTCTATGTTTTGGACATCTTTAAGAATCTTTTGTAGGGCTGGTTTGGTGGAGATGTATTGTTTCAATTTTTCTTTGCTATGGAAGGTTTTTATTTGGCCTTCAGTTATGAAGGAGAGTTTAGCTGGGTACAGTATTCTTGGTTGATAGTTGTTTCTTTTTAGGGCATGGCATACATCATTCCAGGCTGTTCTGGCTTTGATTGTCTCTGCTGAGAAATCTGAGGTGATTCTAATTGGTTTCCCTTTATAGGTGATTAACCTTTTCTCCTTGACATTTTTAAGGATATTTTCCTTGGTCTGAGTTGATCCTGTGTGGATTATAATGTGACAGTGGGATGTCTTGTTCTGGTCTGGTCTATTTGGGGTTCTAAAAGTTTCTTGTATCTGAATAGGCGTATCTTTTTGTATGTTTGGGAAGTTCTCCGCTAGGATCCTGTTAAACAAATTTCTTAGACCATTAACTTCTGTTTCTAGGTGCTCCTCTACACCCATTATCCTTAGATTAGGCCTTCTGATTGTGTCTTCCAGGTGTTGGATAGATCTATCATATTTCTTGGACTTGTGTTGGATGGTTGTATTTTCTTTCTCTATAGTATCTAGGCTGTCTTTAATCCCTGAGATTCGATCTTCTGCATGGTCTAACCTCCTGTCCAGACTCTCTACTTTGTTTTTTGTCTCTTTTCCTTCTAATTGGTCAGCTTTGATGGCTTCAAGTTCTTTGTTGAAGCTCTGTTTTAGGTCTTGTATGAATTTCTTTACTTCCTTAATTTGGTGTTCAGTGTTTGTTCTCAAATCACTTAGTTGATTGGTTATGGTTTCTTTGGACTCCCATTCCTTCTGTTGGGTTCCATTCAGCATTCCCTTTGTGGTCTCCCTGACTTCCTTCAGCTCTTTGTTAATGGATTCCATGAATGCCTTTAGTGATCTTTGTGTATTCTCTACCTGGTCTCTCAATTCCTATATTACTCTTTGATTAGCTTCCTCCAGTTTGTGGGATTCCTGCAGTTCTATTTCCTCCCATTCTTGAGATTCCTGCAGTTCTCTTTGAGTGTTCTCAGCCTGCTCACGCCATTACTCCCTTTCTCTTTGAGTATTCTCAAGTTGTTCATGCAAATCCTGTATCAGTTTTTGAGTAGCTTCCTCATGATTATGATATTCTTGTATAAATTTTTGGGATGCCTCCTCTCTCTCCCTATCACGCTCATACAGAGTCCTTTGTAAGTTGTCAGACTTCTCATTTATCATGTTTGCCAGCAGTGTTTGTAGAGCTATTTGGGAACTCTCCTCTGGATTATTCATTATCTGTTCTGACCCCTGATTATCAAGATTGGGAATTGAGATAACCGGATTTGCCATTTTTTTGTGTTTTTCCGGCTTACTCTGCACATTTGAGATGAAAATAGCACAATTTTTGTGCTAGAACACTATCTTAAGGCAACCATCAACCAAAGTTTGCATTTGTACAGTCAGTAGTCTATAGATACAATGTAGTTCAACAGATACATCTATTCAACATCAAACAACTATATGTTAATCGGCTTCGAACCACAGAGAAGAATTTGGAAAACCAGAAATTTTTGGGGTTAGGGAGAGATGTTGGTAAAATACAGGAATAGATTGGTGTGGGGAGGCACAGGGAGAGTTAACTATGTCCTAATCTCAATGCAAGAAATAGGTTGGGTAGGATGCAAGTAGAGAGAGAGAATAAAAGAAGAAAGGGAAATGAAAAGAAACCAGAAAAAAACAGAAACGTAAAAGTTAATATAATTATGGATATTAAAAGACAATCTATTTAGAGAGGAATGTGAAAATATTGAGTGAAGGGGAGGGACATAGAGGAGATGTGAAAAACTTAAAAAAATGCTTAAAATATTATATAGGTATAAAGAGGTAGTACTGCTATTAAGGAATTTAAGTCTCAGAGGTTTTGAATTGAGTAATAAATTTGTTGAATAAGTGTGTACACAATTGGGATAGGGTCTACTAGTTAACTACGGGTTTATCTGAGGCTGTGCAGGAGAAGAGTTAAGTCAAATAAAGAAGAACAAAAGAGAGGAAAAGGTGAAAAGGATAAGAAAGGGAGATAAAAAGATCAGAAGTTCAGTAGAGCTAGACAAAAAACAAAAAGATAATTAAGATAGAAATAAAAAGAGTAAGAAGACAAGAAAAGAAAGGAAAACGCACATTCACATATTCCTAAAATAAAAATTATAAAAGAAAAAAAAAGTTACTGGAAAACAATTATTTTTTCAAAAAAGGCAAAAATTAAACATTAATAAAAGTTTTAGAAAAGGAAAAAAAAATTATATATATATAAGTTACCCCCAAAAAAAAGAAAGAAAAAAGAGAAGAAGAAGAAAAAAGAAAAAAAAAGTTCTTTGATTTTTTTTTTTTGATTTTTTTGGGAGGGGTGGGAAGAATCCTGTATCTCCCTTTTGTCTGTATCCAGACTCTTGTTGGAGTCTCTGGTCAGCTTGAGGTCCTGTGGCTTGATTGGTTTCTTAAGTCAGTTAGTTCCAACAGGCAGAAAAATGCTCTGCTTTACCCAAGATTTTGAGATCCCCCTCCCAGGTTAGTTTAATGGGAAGGTGATCTGCTTTGATAATCACAAAAGAGGGGGATGCAGTGATGAGGCTAGGTTCTGGGTAGAGTTGAGTCCTTTCAACAAACAGTAGCTTTTCCCTGGGGCTATTTTGTGAAAAACTCTCAGAGCCCAGCCTGGAGCTATTCTCAGGGTTTCTGTTTTTCAATTGATTGTGGAGGCTGCTAGAGGGAGGGGCAGCCTCTGGCTCTGGTTACCCAGTGAGGAAAGCCACTCCAATGGCTGGCCTCTGAGCTGGGTGACTTTTCCCTGAATGGAGCTGAGTCTGGCAGGTCACTTCAAAGTTAAGTTCTTGTGACCTGCTAAATGACTCGTTTTATTCCAAGTCCTGAGCTGGAGCTAGCAGCTCCTCCGAGCTTTGTTGGTATCCAAGATGGAGATCAGCGGTGCTGTGGGAGGAGGGGTGGCCTTCCCTCCTTTGCTCCCTGAGAAGTAGTGAGGACGTCGGGCTTCTACTCACACCGAGTCTTGGATCCTGGGTTGTCTCTGTTCTGCAAACTGCAGGATGAAGATGTCTGCTCCTTGTTGGTTCTTGCTGGTGTTGAGTAGAATCCGCTTGCCGGCTGCGTCTGGCTCCTTTGTCCCGGACTCTGTATGGCTCAGGTTGGGTGCCCTGCAGTCACCGCTGCGACCTTGCCACCACCATGGCAGCTGCTGGCAAGCGCTCAGATTTGTCTCCTTGCCTTGGCTTCCCCTCTCTTGTCTAACTCTCTGTCCTGTGATGGCACACTTGGTGTGATTCTCTGGCTTAGGACTGTTCACTGGAACTCTAAAACTGCTTTCTGTGTGAGAGCTTGTTCAGATTCCAGCTTCTCCTCCGTCATCTTCCCGGAACTCTCACTGTTACATTCTTCTATGTGTCTGTTCTTTCACTACTAAACATGGTAATAAGGTTCAAATCTAGTATGAGGGTTCAAGCTACACCATTTTACACAATTGTTCTGACTGACCTGTATTCCTTGAGTTTACATACGAGTTTATTGAACAGGTGGACCAATATTCTACAGAGATATCTAGATGTTTGAAAGTGACTCATATTTTGCACCTTGTGAAAACACAAGACCCCAGATATTGTGGAGCACATGGGCAGCAAAGATGGCGCTGGGAGAGAGTAGAGTGGGCAGACCCCAATTGACCTGCCGATCAGTACCTAACCAGCCCGTGAAGGCTCAGGTGAATGATAGGGTGTGACCTTGACAGTGATTGGTTCCTCTTCCTCCCTTACCATACCACCCACCCTCTTTGTCTTTAAAAAGGGGCTGCTCTCTGTTAATAAACGAGTTTTTCTACCTGCTGGATTTGGCTCCCCGCTGTGTCTGATTGTCTCCTGGGCTGAGGGAGGCTAGGGAACGGGCGAGCGCCTTACTTACCTTTCCTCGGACCCCGTCCGTCTTTTGTGGGATGGACGAAGACCCACCCTCTGGCGCCCCACGTGGGGCACGAAAGGAAAAGATACCGGCCGAGGCTAAGCGGTCTCTCGGGGTAAGTGAAACCCTAAATATGGGTAATGCTATATCACAGAAGGAGGAGGAAGAGGCAACATCAGGCCTAGAAGGGGTACAGGAGGAAGTGGGAAGTGAGAAGGAAAAGGAAAGGGTCAAATCCAGTCGAGAACGCACTGAGACGTGCACAGTAGAAGTCAAAATGAGGGTAAAAATTACCCCCTCTGACCCAGCTGATATTACCCCCTCTGACCCAGCTGATACTGACGGTCCGAGGCCCCCTCCCTATTCTCCTGATTGGAGGGGAGGTACGGCGCCCTACGAGACCTGCGAGAGGGACTTGCAAGACCCAGACCCCTACCAGCCTTCTATGGAGGGGCCGAGGGCCAGGGAAGTAACCTCCTCGGAGACCTCCTCTGGAAAGGAAGGGCCACCAAAGAGCCCTGGAAAGGAAGGGCCACCCAAGAGCCCAGACTCTCGGCCACAGGATTCGCTTCCCCAAGCCTATCCAGTCAATCTGGCACCAGGGGCTAACAGGCCCTTGGAATGGTATCCATGGGAAGCTAAGGATCTTAAAGAGCTCCGCAAGGCGGTGGCGGAGGATGGCCTAAACTCTCCCTGGGCCCAGACCCTATTACAAGACATTGCCTATCACCCTTGTGTCCCTAAGGACTGGATGGATGTGGCCAAAGCTGTTCTTACTAGTTCTCAGTTTATTAAATGGCATGCTTTCTTTAAGGAAGAATGCAGAGTGAGAGCAGAGAGTAACCGGCAGGCTCAACCTGCAATACCCATTACTTATACCATGTTAGCAGGGACGGGGGAAGCCTACTCCACTGGCGTCGAACAGGCCGCAATACCTGGCCCGTACCGTGACCAGGTGAGGCAGGCAGGACTTGCTGCGTGGTACAAACTAGATGATGGGCCTACTGAGTCCCCCATAGCAGGAGTGAGACAAAAACCAGATGAGTCTTTACCTGATTTCATAGACCGAGTCCAACAGAGTGTTCACCGCAAGCTGCCAGCAGGGAACCTCCGAGATCAGTTTGTAAAGCTGCTGGTCTGGGAAGGGATGAATGCAGACCACCGCATGGCCTGCGCAGGATTGAAAGAGAGTTCCCTGAGCAGATGGGTGGTGGCCTCACAGGATGTGGGAACGCAACAGCACCGGTCCCAATCACTAGCTTTAGCTTTACAGGCTCAGACCCCAGCAGCGCGGGGCCAAGGAACCCCAGGGGGGAGAGGGACTTGTTTTAAATGCGGGCAAGAGGGGCACTTTAGGAGGGACTGTACACAGCAATCCTCTGCCAACCGGCCCGGGGGGGCCAAACTGCCACCCACGCCCTGCCCCAGGTGCAGGAAGGGATACCATTGGAAAAAGGATTGTCGATCCAAGTTTGATTTAGATGGGAAGCCTTTAAACTAGGGGAGGGGCATCCTCCAGCCCCGTTAACCCAAGGAGGAACCTCCTCTGCTGTGAGGCCCAGGCAGCCTCATGGCAGGGCAGCCCAGGTCCATTGGACCATCCCCCTGGTGAACGGACTACGCCCTAAAATGAGTATTCTCATAGGCGGAAAGAGGTTTAACTGCTTAATTGACACTGGGGCAGACCGAACCATACTCAGGGAGGAGGAAGTGCCCTTGGACTGGAAGCTTGCCCCTGGGCCCCCGATATTGGGGGTAGGGGGCAACTCCCAGACCAAAGAAACGGTTGCCCTTATGACATGGACTAGCCCAGATGGAGAACAGGGAAAGATACGCCCTTTAGTGGCAAAGAACCTCACTGCCAATTTACTAGGGCAAGATATGCTAAGACAAATGGATGCCGTGGTCACTACAGACCATCGAGCATCCTATGATGATATCCTGGATGGGGAAGAAGCACAAAGGCTTAAACAGGATGGAGAGGGAGTTAAGGAAGGGGATTTTTTTAACTTTCATAATTACAGAGAAGAACATAGGGGGCCCGCTCGGGTGCACCCCCAATCCTAAAGGCCATTGCCCTCCGGGTACCTCCCATTAGGTGGAAGCCGGGAAGCCCAATCTGGGTGGAGCAGTGGCCATTGACTAAACCTAAACTTGAAGCCCTCCACCTTCTGGTGGAGGAGCAGATAAGCCTCGGGCATATCCGCCCTTCTATAAGTCCTTGGAACACACCCGTATTTGTTATTCAAAAAGCCTCCGTGGCTTGGTTGGCGGATGCTCCAAGATCTATGGAAGGTAAATGAAAGGATGGAGCTAGTAGGAACGCCCCTAAGAGGCATGCCCTGGACTCCTGCTATACCTTCAGAATATACCTTGGTTGTGATTGATATTAAAGATTGTTTTTTTTCTATCCCTCTGCATCCAGATGACTGCGAGAAGTTTGCTTTCTCTATACCTTCTCTTAATTTTTCCCAGCCTGATCGGAGGTTTGAATGGACAGTGCTGCCACAGGGTATGGCCAATAGCCCAGCCTTCTGCCAACAATACTTGGCCACACTTTTAGAGCCTGTGCTGGGTTCAGATACCTCCCTTGCCTATGCCTACATGGATGATATAATTCTGGGGCACCGAGACACAAGCTGCCTGGAGGGCCTTCTGGCCCAGGTTCTGGACATATTAAAAAAGGGGGGTTTTACCATAGCCCTTAATAAAATTCAAAAGGTGGCTCCTTTTAAGGTGCTCGGGACCCACCTTACCTTGACTCAGGCCAGCCCCCTTAAGCCTTTGCTGGATATTCCAGCCTCTCTGACCTTAACCCAACTTCAGAGTCTTTTAGGGGAAATCAATTGGCTGTTGCCATGGGTTTCTGTCCCTAAAGATAGTCTTGTGCCCTTATTTGCCCTGCTAAAAGATAGGACGCCACAAGAAGTTATTACAATTACAGACAGCCATAGGGCAATATTTTTGCAGTTCCAAAAAGCCCTGGATAAAGTTTCTCTAAAGAGGTATTCTATCAGTGAGCCCATTTCCCTTTGGTTGTTTGCAGGGGTTACATTAATATCTGCAGTTTTAACTCAAAATGGGGAGCCATTAGAGTGGGTTCACACTCCCCTGGGGGGCACGCCTCGGGTGTACTCTCAAGCAGACCAACTTGCAGATGCTATTGTGAAGGGAAGGACGCAAGCCCAAAGGCATTATGGCCTCGACCCTCACTCCATTGTTTTTCCTTTTCGGATGGCAGACGTTGAGTGGCTCACTCGAGCCAATGCTCGTCTTGCTCTCTCCTTGGAGGGGTTTCTAGGCCAAACTGACTGCCATTATGGGCCGTCCAAATGGACTGTCATGTTATGGCGACTTCCCCTCAAAATACCATCTCTATTTTCTCCTACGCCTATTCCTGGCGCCCTTCATGTTTTTACTGACGGAGGTAAAGCGGGCTCTGCATATGCAGCCTTTGAGGAGCAACAAAAGACCCCGAGCCAACAAAGATTTCAACCTTGTCAAGGGTCAGCACAATATAAGGAAATGCTGGCCGTAATTATGGCTCTTCAGGACATTCAAAAACCCTTCAATTTGTATTCTGATAGCCTGTATATGATTTACTTGCTCCCTCATATTCCCCAGGCACATCTTAAGCTGGATGAAAACCCTATTTCCCCCCTTATGGTTACCCTTAAGGGCCTATTAGAAGGGCGGGGAGCCCCTATTCATATTCAACATTTGAGAGGGCATTCAAAACTTCCTGGGTTTTTTTCCCTAGGCAATAAGTGGGCTGACCAGTTAGCTACTGGCCCACAAGCATTAACATTACAAGAGGCTACCTGTTTGCATGATTTAACCCATATTAATTGGAGAGGTCTTCAGCAGAGATTTCCTCAGATTCCTGTAAAGGACCTTAAAAGAATAGTACATACCTGTAAAACATGCCAGCCTTCCTTAAAAGTACCCCCGTTACAGCCCCCGGGGGTAAATCCCAGAGGCCTTAAACCTAATGTCCTCTGGCAAACGGATGTCACTCATTTCCTGGCCTTTGGTAAGTTTAAATATATCTTTGTCTCTATAGATACCTACTCGGGAGCATGCTGGGCCACAGCACATACAGGAGAAAGAACTAAACATTCACAAGCACATTTTCTTCAATGCTTTGCCACCTTGGGTCTACCAGCACAAGTTAAAACCGATAATGGACCCTGTTTTGTTAGCAAAGCAATGTCAGAGTTTTTTGACAAATGGCATATTAATCATACTACAGGAATTCCCTATAATCCCCAAGGCCAAGCAATTATAGAAAGAAATCATCAATGTCTTAAAGAGCAATTATTAAAACAAAAAATGGGAGTTAGCCCCCATGTACAGTTACAGATAGCTTTGTTTACCATTAACATCTTAAATTTTTCAAAGGGGGCAACTGAATCCAGATTTCAGAAGCACTGGGGACAACTAAACCCTAAGCCCCAAGTGGAAGTCAGATGGAAGGACCCCCTGACACAACAATGGAGAGGACCTGACCCCCTAGTTACTATGGGCAGGGGATTTGGATGCGTTTTCCCCATAGGGGAGTCCGCTCCCATTTGGATCCCTGCCAGGAACCTTAAGTTTTTACCCATTTCCTCTATACAGGAGGATGCCCAAGAATAAGCTAAAGACAAAAGCCAGAAAGACAATTATTAACCATCCCCAAGGGCAACTAGCCCTTGAGAAGCTCTCTTGTGTTCTCTAACAATTGCAGATGCCGATACTCCAGCTGTCCTGACACTCCAGCTGTTGGCTGTCCTGACTCTCCCGATCCTGTGAACGGCCCTATGGAATCTGCATCAACCTCAGCGAGTGACCTGGGCAGTGATCAACACTGGCAATGCAGAAATCGTCAGGAGCACCACAAGAGAAGCTGTCCCTTCGACCTGGTTGCCTGACCTTCATTTTGATCACCACCCTATGGACTATTTAATATTTTTTTAGGAGTTAATTATTTTAATGTTACCTGCTTTAATTGTTCTTTTACTAATTGCTTGTATAGCGGCATTGAATCCATACTTATTGTTAAACAACCACCTTTTGTTATGCTTCCAGCTTAGATTTTGTCCAACCCCACAGGCAAATAGCTGGATTAGAACAATCCCCACCTCTGGACTCTGAAGTGGCAAAGACTGCTATCCCATCCTTCACTAAGGTTAAAGGACTAGTAGTGACATTTCCTGGCCTGGGAATGCTTTTGCTGATGGTTTTTCTATGCCTTCCTTGGGTTATACGTGCACTGCAAAACTCTTATGAGCTTAGCCAGCCAGTTATCAAGCTCCAAATGAATGAATTTCCCCCCCGAGAGGAATCGCAGCCAGAGACGGGTAAGAGGGGGTGTCAGTCTGACCAACCTAAGACAGGGCCTTCAGCTTCGCTCTGAAGAAGTTCCCGATGACGGGTAAAGCAGACAAGGCGATCCACCCAACCTAAGACAGGCGGGTTCGCTTCTTTAAGCAAAGATGGGGGGAGATGATGTTGGGAGCAATTGGGAGCTGACAGTAAAGCTCAAAGGTCATCTTGACTACTGTGCTAGCTTAAAGGCACGTACAAGGAACTGGCTTACTTAAGACACCAGGTGCCCAGGAATTAATTGAACTGCTTCGGACATTTCTAACTGTGGTGGGTCTGATGTTTATTACTGTGCTAGGTGGGTCTGTCATTAAAACAAAAAAAAAGGGGGAATCTGTGGAGCACATGGGCAGCAAAGATGGCGCTGGGAGAGAGTAGAGTGGGCAGACCCCAATTGACCTGCCGATCAGTACCTAACCAGCCCGTGAAGGCTCAGGTGAATGATAGGGTGTGACCTTGACAGTGATTGGTTCCTCTTCCTCCCTTACCATACCACCCACCCTCTTTGTCTTTAAAAAGGGGCTGCTCTCTGTTAATAAACGAGTTTTTCTACCTGCTGGATTTGGCTCCCCGCTGTGTCTGATTGTCTCCTGGGCTGAGGGAGGCTAGGGAGCAGGCGAGCGCCTTACTTACCTTTCCTCGGACCCCATCCGTCTTTTGTGGGACGGACGAAGACCCAACAAGATATTATATATAGAAAAATGTCTTTAGAGAATGCTTGAAGCATTTAAATTAATTTAGGAATCAGTTAAGATTTAGTTAACGCTATAGTATAATAAAGTTGAATGGTAACGAGTTGAACTGTACTACAAAGTAGAGTGAGAGGGGATAAAATAGAATGATGGACCACATAGGAGATATATGTAATTGCTATTGTGTTTCAAAGAACAGAAAGACTTCAGAAACGAGAAGGAGGAAAATAATCAAAGTGTTCTGAATCACGTTTCTTTTTATTCCACCTAATAGTGTGGACTAAGAGTCAGAGAAGATGGGAAAAAATAAAATAGAAAATAAAGCATTGTATAGACCTGTTACAATGTAAAGAAATTGTAATAGTAATATGATTACTAATTTCCAAAGAAATAAAAGAAAGAATAGATGAACCCTAAAGGCAAAAAGAATGAGGAGAGAAAAGAAGCAAAGTAAAACCTTTATCAATAACAAACACAAGAGTTTGGAAGTAGAAAAAGCAGTGGAAATATTCTAAAAAACAATAAAATAACAATAAAAATTGCTATCGTGGATAAAATATGGATCACATTTCATCATATAAAATTTTGAAAAAACATACTAAGAATAAAAATTTAAAAGTCATAATTTAAAACAATATTTACATTATAACTAGACAGTACAGTTCAGTGATAAAAACTTGGCCCAGCATATGTAAAAGAGTAGAGTGATCACCAAGCATTACAAAGTACACACAAAGCACACACACACAGACAAACCACATAAATACATACACACACACACAACACATACACACATTTGGAATATTCATATTATCATATTAACAGAGTAAATTATTACAAATAGTAAAAAGTTAATATATTGAATCATAATATTGCTTGTACTATTTAAAATTTAGTAGAAATAAAATAGTCACGATATACGTGGATTCTTATAGATTAAATAAATTGAAAATTAAGAAATAGAAGGCAGGAGAACCTTTGCAAAGAGTTTTAAAAAAATAAACATTTTGGAACATTTATCCTTTTATTTTTACAAAAGATTGATGTTATTGGAGTTTTAACTCAAGATTTAGAATATGATAACCAGGTGCTCTATATTGCGCTAGGGATGGCTATATCTCTATTCATTTCACTCTGGATATTTTTTTGGGGGGTCCTGTCGTGGGGCCTGAACTCAGGGCTTTTGCGCTGTCCCTCAGATCTTCAGCTCAAAGCTAGTATTCTACCACTTGAGTCACAGCGCCATTTCCAGCTTCTTTCTTTTTGCTTATGTGGTGCTGAGGAATCGATCCCAGGGCTTCATGCATGCAAGGCAAGCACTCTACCACTGAGCCACCTTCCCAGGCCACTCTGGATATTTTTGTACTAAGGTCTCATAGTTTGTCAGGCTCTCCCTATTTACAAACCCTACTTGCAGTTCCTACCATAGCTAGAAAATGGAAGCCACAAATCATCATGCCCAGATTAAACTTTTTTTTTTAAATTCAAGTACAAATATTTACAAAAAAGTGACCAGGTAATGAAGCCTTTCTTGAAAATAGAGTAAGTATTTGTTAACTGGAAAAATATGTTTAGAACCTTAAAAAATAAATTTATTTAAATTCACCAACCATATAAAAATTAAGAAAATAATATTAGAAATTCACATGCTAACTATATTTAAAGCAAAATATATGTATCTGAATAATTTATATGTGTAAAAATCATGCAAAATTAAATTAACTAATCCTACAACTCTGAAAAAAGAATTACCCCCCAAAACAAAGGAAAATAATTCAGTTCAAAAATTGAAATTTAGAAAATAAAATTAAGTGCACTCTTTAGTTGATTTAAGTAATTGTAAATCCACCGTATATCAATTTTATATTAATAAAATGCATGAACAAAGAAAGCAAAAGTACCCATTGATAAATAGCAACAGCAAAAGTCTCAGTAGTTGTTTGAGTGTGCAAAAAACAAAAATTGATGGAGTGGATAACAATGCTCTTTCCATAAATAATGTACTCATTACCTTACTTATGTAACTGTAACCCCTCTGTACATTACCTTTACAATGAAATTAAATTGAAATTAAAAATAAACCAAATAATATACCAATTAAGAATTCTTAGAAGGCATCGGTTAAAAACCTTGTAAAAAACTGTCCCAGGTACCCGAGGAATATACTTTGATGATACTATTAGAATACCTAAACTTCAGCAGAGAAGCCAAAAGTTTAAAAACTGTTACAAAGTAAAGTATTAAATCAGAATATATTAGTATAATAATTAGTTGGATTTTTAGTGGTAGTCAAATATGTAAGGAATGAGGCAATTTGCCATTTGTTTTCACATAATACGTGAGAAAGAATTTTCTAGGTCTTTTAAAATATATCATAAGTTAATGAAGAAACTATTTTTTCACATCATATGATAATCAGATAAAGATTATATTAGAGCAAAGAACATATTGTAATATGTTTTTGGATGTTAATATATATACCTAGTTTGGTTGTGGGCAATTATGGGGATTTCAATCGGAGTATTGTTCTTGATAGGCTGGCATCATATCAGTGGTTAATTTTAGGATAGGGGTTCCCTTTCCACAAGAACATTCACCTGTTCTGTCCTTTTAGCCTTCCCATCATCAATGGCATCAGAGTTGCACACTAACATTCTAGCTTCCTACCTTGGCCGGCCTAGATCCTGCAGTCCTTCCAATCTTAGTCTCTAGATAGTGCAGGATGGTGGAAATGATCCAATGCACCCAGCTATAGACTGAGAAGGAAGTCCACAAAAATTTGTTCTGGTTTCTGTTCTCAAGCCTCCGAAGTAATTAAGAGTACAGATTAGAGACTCTGCTGCCAAGCAGTAATAGTATTTGTAAAGCAATTAGACATATTATGACTTAGGCTTGTGATTACCTCAGGAAAGAATGAAAGAGCAATGAACCATAGAAGACAAGAAGAATTTAACTAGCTACTCAGAGGCTGAATCACCATAGCAAGCTACTCAGGAGGCTGAGATCTGAAGACCACTGTTCAAAGTGGTAGACCACTATCCTTGGGCACAGAAGCTTAGAGATAGTGCCCAAGCACTATCAAGCCTCAGGAATGATGAATGCATGCATGAGCACATGCACATGCAAGTGTGTGTACAGGCACATGTACACACACACACACACACACACACACAAATGTGTATTTTAAGGCAGAGTTCTTTTATTTTTACCTTGCTGTACTTTCCTTGTATTAGTTCACCAATTAACAAAATCAGCTAAGCACCTATTTACATACAACTCATCATGTTTCTCTGAAGTCTACTCTCTTTTTGGAAACCTGATTTTATTTGACCCAAAAGTAAATTATGCAGGAGGTCAGTTCATCTCTCTCAACTCTGTAGTGTTAGTAGATTGTTTAGGTTCTTCCTAGCAATATGATTTTGTGAAATCCTGCATCAAGCAGCATATTTCTTTCACAAGAAGGGAAGCCTCTATCAAACAATTAGTAATAGGTTTTTCTCCTCCTGGCAAGCATCTGTAGTTTTATTATCTTCATATAATCCATGATCTGTCTGTGTATGCCAAAGACAGCTGTGAAAATAAAAAGACCCTTCTCAGCGCTTAGATTTTGTATACCATTCATAGATATGAAGGTGTTTAAATATTACTTAAATTGCTTTGAACTAAATAATGTTCACCTTGACTATCTTGAGAAAGAAGAATAGGTTTTTCAGCATTTTAGGTAAGAACGCGAGTGAAAGAAAAGGAAAAATGAGGAATAAGTCAACACATACATTCAAATGAAACAAAACAACCCAAGAAAACACAAATTAATTCAGTATTCAAGAACCAGCAGGAAATGCAACGATTTTTTAAAAATCAAGTATGATAAGCTTATGAAAATCCTGACTCTATGGGAGTCTACTGTTGTGAGGATAGTGTTTATCCACTGGCCAGACTGGACAGAAAGATCTATACACTATGCCAGGCACTTATTCTAATTTCCAGGAAGAATAACATCAAATGGACATCGCCCATGATCATACACAAGTAGGAAGCCAGATTCTATCTAAAAATTAATCAGGATAATTTAGGGCTGAGGGCATGTGGCACTGTGGCTCAAGTGGTAGATAGCTAGCCTTGAGCTGAAGAGCTGAGGGACAGCGCCCATGCCCAGAGTTCAAGCCCCAAGACCGGACCCCCCTCCCCCAAAAAAGGTGATGGCTTTTCAAGTACTTATATATCAACTGAGTTACCTTTGTGGAGCTAATGGATTCAATATAAGCTTCGCTTAAGAGCTATTTCCAAATTTCTGCAGCTTAAAATTTCCCAAATGAGGTCTTACTGGCACAAATCTCTACCTGACCCTTTACCCTTTTTCCATGTAGGAACAGACCAACCAGAATATCTTAACCTGACAGCATAGATTGTCTTAATGGAAAAAAACTTAAATGTTACAAGGGATCATAGACAGATGAACAGTTCTGAAAGAACTGTTCAGACTAGAAGGTATTTTATCAAAATGTAATTGTTTATTATACCTATCGTTTCAAAAGTAGCTAACGTCAAGAAGATAAAAAAATTGTTTATATGCATGATTCCCTAGTGTCTTCGCCTGTCTACCATCCAACCAGGCAGGAACTCACACTACTGACTTTCTATCACCAAATATTACCGTAGCTCCAGGAGAAGTCCATATGTTTCTCCTCGATATTAGGCCTTAAATTGGTAATGTTTAATCAGTGTTTCCTCTTGCCTCTAGGCTGTACATCTACAAATGGTAAAGCATTAGGACTAACTCTACCAAACACTGAGGTAGAGATAATGAAATAATACTTTAAAACAGAGTTGTTTTTGATACCCTAACTATAACAGAACAATGTAAAATATTTTCTTATATTATATATAGTTATATATTTTATATATATACGTGCTGATTTTATATTTCACACAGTGAATCTTACAAAAATTAATTGATAATTTGACAAATAAATTGATATTTATGCCAATGAATAGATTGGAATATAAATAAATATGTTTAGAATATATATTAGGATATAAAGAGTATCAATGCAATGTCTTCGGTATAAACTTGTGATATGTTCTAAGTGTTCTTGGTCTTTTGAATTCACATGGTAAAAAATTGGTTGTTTTCCTCTAATCTATAAGGGATTTTACTCTGCTTCTCTGTTTATTATTTTAACTCACCGGTTCCAAACTGTTTTTCTCCATATTTCTGAAGCATTCCTACTGATTATACCAAAATTTTTATGATATGATGTTTAAAAGGTATTATTCTTCAGGACCCACAGGTCTTGGATCCCACGTCCCAGTTATCCGCATCATCAGATAACAAGGGCAAGACTTCTCACCTAAGCCCATGCAACATGCCAACAAAAAGAAATTGAAAACCCATCTCAATTTCTCATTTCCTATAATATTTCAGGGCCTCAATTCCTTAAGACACAGAAAGTAATGGTAAGAAATTGTGAAGTGCAAGGCAACTTAAAATGAAAGATGATATCACAAAATCTGAGAAAAAGTACAGTAATTCAAAATTTCAGTTTACAAATGATATGCCCATATGAGTGAACAAGATCACAAATGTCACAAGATTACTTTTAATACCCCTCCCCTAATGATTAATGAAAAATTTCAGTCCAGAGAAAGTAAGCCAAAAAATATTTCCTGGAATGATAAATCCATAATTGGTCTACCAAGGCTAGGTAAACGACTTCGAAGTCATATATAATTCAGTAAAACATTGAGAAGATCATCAGTGCTTCAAAACATTGGTACTTCAGTAAAACTTGGTTCTGTAGTATAAAAATGTTGTCATTCTCAAACCAATGATAACGTACATTTAATCTCCTGAAAGTATAATACTTTTCAAATAAACTTTTAAAAATCATTGCCAAAATAACATTTGACAAGTAGATGATACTTAGTGACATTACAAGTTTTTCATGTGTAGGGAGCAAATTACAATACAGTTGATTTATTTTCCCAGCACTAATGCCAAACAGGTTCACCCATTCATTAAAGTGTAGAAATAGTACCCCCCACCATTTGTGTTGTTCAGCAGGTGCCTTCGACAATTTGTTAAATAGATCAGCCTCCCATATTTCAAACCAAAACATTAGCTAATAAAGTAAATTTCATCACATAATAAGAACATTTTAAAAAGTAACGAATAGTTCCCTTATCATATGTTGTTTTATGTTTTCCTTATCTGTCTAACATAGAAAATATGATTTTAAGTCTTGAATATGGGTATACATCAGAGATGTGATGAACATAAAATCTGTCTTCTATTTCCATCATATTCCTGTATAGTAGTAAATTGCACTTTTCTTCTTTTTGCAAAACTTGTAGGTAGTAGAAAATATTATCCCATGTAAAATAAAATAATCGCAAACCATTGTACAAAGCCATTTATAAAAACTGGTAGTTAGGAATACATTCTAAGCCATTTTTAAGCTTTCTTATTGACTAAAGATTAATCTTCCAAATGGATGAGAATAAAATCATGTCTAGGTGCTTCACATCTCCAGTCTTGCAAACTGTTATTGCAGATGAATGAATTATGGAAATATAAGCTGACATCAGTTCAAGTATATGCAGGATTGAAACTCCATGGAAAGTATATAAACCTTTCAAAGTATTAACAGACAGTTCGATGTCCTCCTCTCAAGTCTTGCCTGATTTCCAATTAATCACAGCTTCTTGACTTCAAGTCTAGTGAAGCTGAAGGACTACAAGGCCTACCCCAATGCTACATCGTCATGGTTTCTCTTTTTAAACTTTTATTTGGATGTGGAATTTATTTTCATGTCTTCATTCAGTCTCTTCTGAATTGTAGTGAGCCAAATAGGCTCTGTAAAATCACTTTAGGTACCAAAAATATTAAAACAATCTATATCAAAAAGTTTTGGCCTCCCTCCACTGCTGAAGCCAAGATGCTTAGCTAGGGCTTCTAAGAACGCCTTTTCTTACCTTTTCAATTTGATCAATTCTTTTCTTTTTTTTTTGAGGGTGGTGGTCTGGTCATGGGGCCTGAACTCTGGGCCTGGGCACTGTCCCTCAGCTCTGCAGCTCAAGGCTAGCATTCTAGCCACAGCACCACTTCTGGCGTTTTTTTTTTTTTTTCTTTTTGCTTATGTGGTGCTGAGGAATCGAACCCAGGGAAAGCACTCTAAAACTGAGCGACCTTCCCAACCCTGCTCAATTCTTTCTGATCCCAAAACTTTTTGGCTTATGTAATAATGGAAGTCTTCACTATCTCATGTTAATAAGGATATTATATTTTGTGAGCTACTTAGAAATGTGAAATCATTGGTTTGAAGAATCCAATCTGATATTTTTCTGTGTTTCACTGCTTTGCGTGCAAATACATTGTGGAAAGTATTGCAAACAGAAAAATGTAACCCCAATACCTTCTTTCATTGTGGAGGCACTTTCTACCTAAATATTTTGACCCAAATTATCTTTTCCAGTGAATTACTGTTTGGTAATCAAAGGTCAATTCACCAATTTTGATGTCTTATTTTTTTAAGAACTTTGAATTTAAATTCCACTAGAACCTTGTTTCACACAATAAGAGTATATTTCCTGGGTAAGGAGAATTCTCAAGGGAACCTACAGTATTTATAGCAAGGTTTTTGAGGTTTGTTTGTTTAGAGTGAAAAGGATCCATCTTCACCCACATTGCACCCTCTCAGCTAAATCTCCATGAATTTCTTTGAATGAAAGCCTATTTTACCAGGCAATCTTAAATTTTCTTAATAGGCTAAGTTATTAAAAAGTTTGAACAATTAAACTTTACCTGTCATAATTTTTTTTCTTTTTTTCTTTTGAAAATACAGTACAGAGGGGTTACAATTACATGGGCAAGATAATGAGTACATTTCTTATCAAGAATTGTAGTCTCCTCCTTTGTTTCCCCTTCCCATCCCTTCCCATTCTCCCCCTGCCCCCCCCCAACAAATCCTCTCCGCTCCCCCTCCCTCCTGCATCAAATTTGTAAATTTCGTTTTTGACATAATGACTTGTAAGTCTCTTTGTTGGAATGGATCCACCTGTATCCCTATTTAAACGATTTGTTTTTCCCCTTCCACTCCACAAATTATACCGACATCAAATACAGTAATAGCAGGTGTTATACTGTGGGGGAGGGACATACAAAGCAACGAAGAAATAATCTTATAAATGTGTTAGAAATAATCACATGAAAGAACAGAAACATTTGAATACTTATCTTAGGGTTCATTTCCCTAACATCACCTTATCTGACCTTTTCTGCTTGACTCAGACATATACTGGATATTGCAAATAAGGGAAACCATGGGACCTATGTTTCTTTGGGCCTGGCTTACTTCACTTAATATAATTTATTCCAAGTCTTTCCATTTCCTAACAAATGGGTCAATGTCATTCTTTCTGATGGAGGCATAGAATTCTATTGTGCATATATACCACATTTTCTTGATCCATTCATCTACTGAGGGGCATCTAGGTTGGTTCCATATCTTAGCTATAGTGCTGCAATAAAGATAGTCGTGTGTGTGTGTGTGTGTGTGTGTGTGTGTGTGTGTGTGTGTGTGTGTTTGTGTGAGTTTTGGGGATACCTACCCCCATCTCTGAAGTGCCTCATCCTCCCAGTGGTGAGTACATCTTGGATCCCCACCCCAAGGAAGGTGGGTAGCAGAGGGTACATAAGGTTACATTGAATGGGATGATCTGAATTCTATCCTGAAACTGAAGCCTGGAGAGCTAATGGAGAGAAGGGGAGGTTTAGAGGAGCATCAAAGGAAGCCCCTTACTTTTGGCTATAAGTACCAGAGAGAAAACTGAATCCATTCTTTTGGTAGTAAGATAGCAGCTGCCCAGTATTCATTTATTTTATTATTTTTTTGTGAGTCCTAGGGCTTGGATTCCGGGCCTCAGTGTCGTCCCTAAGCTTCTTTCATTCAAGGCTGAGGCACTAACACTTGAGCCACAGCAACATATTTGGCTTTTTTCTGGGGTGGGGGGGAAGGTGGTTTTGGGGAGATAAGAATATTACAGACTCTCCTGCCTGTGCTGGCCCTTAGTCATTGCCATCAGACCTCAGCCTCTTGAATAGCCAGGATGATGGGTGGGAGCCACCAGTACCTGAATGCCACCATCCATTTATATTCCCCTAGGGTCAGTGCCGGCCACCTACACTGCACCCCCCTTAATTGTGAGTGGGAAGTGATCATGGGTGGGTTTGATACTTCAACAGCCTGCCTACTTACCTTTGAGCATTGTTCCTGATCAGTTTGATGACGGCTACTTCCTTATCCACAGCAATGACTTGGCTCTGTCACAAAAACAAATGTACCCCAAGAGGTGTCAGTTCTGGAGTCTTTCCTCTGCACACCGCCCCCCTCCCTGAAATAACACACCCCAGCAAAGAACTAGATATAGAGTGAATTCATTCTCTTATAACCGGGGTCTGGCCAGATAGATAGCAGTGAGGATCAGAGGCCCAGGATCATGCTGGGTGGTTGGACAACACAATGCCTCCTCATCCACTTTCCTTTAACTGTCTTAGCAGAGAGTAGTGAGGAAGTACTCAGAGGATGGATGGACAATGAATAACCGTAACGTTCTAGCCCGGGCACAGAGGGGCTTACCTCAGGGAGCTATGTCAACAGGCTGAGCAAGACAGCTCCTGACCCACAACCCACTCCAGAATTAGAGAGTCACCATGGGTCCCAGCCACATGGAGAGGCTGAGCCACCTCCTCCAGGATCCATTCAACCAGTTCTTGAAAGAGAAAGAGAGAGAGAGAGAGAGAGAGAGAGAGAGAGAGAGAGAGAGAGAGAGAGAGAGAGAGAGAGAGAGAGAGAGAGAGAATGAAAGAAAGAAAGAAAGGAAGAAAGAAAGGAAGAAAGAAAGAAAGAAAGAAAGAAAGAAAGAAAGAAAGAAAGAAAGAAAGAAGGAAGGAAGGAAAGAAAAAAAGAAAGAGAGAGAGAAAGAGAGAAAGAAAGTCAGAATTGGACTTATGCCTGATGCCAGTGGCATAGGCATAATGCTATACAGGAAAATGAGGTATGAGGACCATGGTTTAGAGCCAGGACAGGCAGGAACGGCCTCTGAGACTCTTATCTCCAAAGAACCACCAGAAATCCAGAAGTGGTGCTGAGGGCTCAAGTGGTAGAGAGCCTGCCTTGAACTGAGGAGCTAGGGGACAGCGCCGAGGACCAGAGTTCAAGCCCCAGGACTGACAAGAAGTGGACTTTCCACCACAACAAGTGGACTTACTAGCATCCATTGTCATAAGGAGCATGGCAGAGAAGTCAGGCTGAGCTTCCTCTAAACTGGGGGTCATGAATGGTCACCCAGCTTCTTCGTGCCTCATTTTCCCCAGCTGCAAAATTGAACACAGTGAAGGATCCCCTTCCTCATGGGGATAGGGTAAGGATGAAAGAGAGCCATGTTTTGTTTCATAATCCCATACCTGTTGCACGATAAATAACAGGCACCATCTGAGCCCTTGCAGGGTATCTTCCTGTCATATTCTCACAGAATTTCCAAGAACCATCTCTGGCAAGTGTTCCTTCTATGCCTGGCCCTGCCCCAGTGTTCCCCCTATATTGATCCCTTGTTTCCTCACAACTGTGCCAGGAGGATACTGAAGTCCAGTGGTCAAGGCCCAGAGCTTCACCTGTGGTCAATAATCAGCTGCTGTGGACTAAGAGTTTGGGACAATCTATCTAAACCGATGACTAAACGTGGTGCAACCTGTCTAGCATCCTGATACAGAGAAGCAGTCATGGTGGCCAACACTTGTCACAGGAGGATTGTGATCCAGCCCAGCTTGAGCATATATTGAGTCTCTATCTCAGAATTGCCCAAGACAGAAAGGCTTGGCTTTCATGGTAGAATACCTGACTGGCAAGCCTAAGGCCTTGAGTTCAAACCCTAATATAGCAAAAAGAATCAGAGGCCCGGTGGCAGAGGCTCATGCCTATAATCTTAGCTACTCAGGAGGCTGACATCTGAAGATCATAGGTCAAGATTTAAAATAGGGTTGGCCTCACCCATCAGACCTCATGATGAGAAGACTCAGAGTCTGACCCATCCAGTGTGCTCCATAGTAACAGAGCTGGCATACTTACTAAGTGCTGGCCATGCTCTCTGTCCCCCAAACCAAGGCTCACATGTTTTCCCTTCTTCCTTCCTTTCTTCTTTTTCTCCATCTGGCCTTCCCTCTTCTTTCTCTCTTTCCTTCCTTTCTCTCACTCCTGGGCCTTGAACTTGGAGCCTAGGTGCTGTCCCTGAGCATTTTTACTCAAGGCCAACAGACTACGGCTTAAGCCACATATCCACTTCTGGTGTTTTATTTTGGCAGTTAGTTGGAGATAAGAGTCTTACAGGCTTTCCTGCCTGGGCCTCAAGCATTAACCCTCCCATCATAAGCCCCTATGTAGCTAGGATGACAGGCATGAAGCACCGGCATCCAGCTCAAACCATGGTTTCTTCATGTGCTGTGGAACCAGCACTGGAAACTC
This sequence comes from Dipodomys merriami, assembly GCF_024711535.1. NCBI lineage: Eukaryota > Metazoa > Chordata > Mammalia > Rodentia > Heteromyidae > Dipodomys > Dipodomys merriami. The sequence goes on from NW_027206166.1 coordinate 507,016, forward strand.
TCATTGTCTATGACCCCTCCAGAGCCTGGCGCACACTGTAACTCTGTTGGATAAAAAAATGAGCATCTGTCTACAAAAATACTACAGAAAAGTCCCATCCCATTCAGGTAAGCATCCTGGTGGGCGGGGCAAATCCTGATGTAGCTCTCCCACAGTTCTCCCTCCTCCCTCTTCCCACACTCCTGGGGCCAGAGAAGTTAACTCTTTTGGCTCTGACGACAGGATCCATGGTGTGCGTGCTGGATTTTGGGGCCTCTGGGATGCTTATCTTCTCAAGGATCTCTGGTCAGCGGCTGATCAGCTCTGTGGCACTTAAATCCCCACTCAGGAGTGAATGAGGTTGCATTGAGCTGAAGGCCAGGCTCAAGGGACCTATTCTCCTACCCCTGGAGCCAGCCAGGGTGGCCCACCAAATCTGGCACCCAAGTTTCATGTTGCAGAGAAAGGATCTTCGAGGCATCATGGGTTTCTGAATCTCCCAGAGTCTAGTGCAGTTGCTGAGAATCTTCTCTACTCACAGCTGGCCGGCCAGGGATGGTGAGGTCACAATTTCTGCTTCCCATGACATCCTCAATGTTATGTCTAGGTCGCATGACCCCCACCAAAGCGACCACCAAGAATCAGACTCTACAGCTCTTTTATTTAAACGAGCTGCAGTTCGGGCCATGTCCTACACTCTGACACAGCAGAACCCAGGAGGTGAGCCCCGAGCTAAGGATTTACAAGTCTTATTTTTTTTTTAATTTGAATTTAAATTTTTTGTGAACATACTGTACAGAAGGTTTACAATTACATGGTCAAGATAATGAGTACATTTCTTATCAAGCATTGCAGCCTCCTCCTTTGTTTACCCTTCAAATCCCTTTCCATACTCCCCCCGCCCCCCGACCAAATCCCCCCTTCCCAAGCCATCCCCCGCACCAAAGTTGTAAAGTTCGTTTTTGATATGACAACTTGTACTTCTCATAATTGCATCGGGTCCACCTGTATCCTTAAACGACTTGTTTTTCCACACCTCCTTCACAAATTATACCGACATCAATTATAGGGAAAGCAGGGGTTATACTGTGGGAGAGGGACATACAAAGCTACAAAGAAATAATCTTATAAATGAATTTTGAGGAATGTTGCATGGATTCCTAATTTTTCCAAAACCTTCATCATAAAGGGGTGTTGGATCTTGTCGAATGCTTTTTCTGCATCTATTGAGATAACCATGTGGTTCTTATTCTTGCTTCTGTTGATGTGATGAATAATATTAATTGATTTGCATATATTGAACCAGCTTTGCATCCCTGAAATGAATCCTGTTTGATCGTGGTGTATGATTTTTTGGATGAATTGTTGAAGTCAATTGGCCAAAATTTTGTTGAGAAGTTTTGCATCAATTTTTCATCAAAGAAATGGGTCTATAGATCTCTTTCTTTGTTGAGTCCCTGCCTGGTTTAGGGATGAGTGTTATGATGGCTTCATAGAATGTGTTTGGTAATGAACATTCTCTTTCAATTTCATTGAAGAGTTGGAGGAGTATTGGTGTGAGCTCTGCTTGGCAGGCCTTGTAGAATTCTGCTGTAAAACCATCTGGTCCTGGACTTTTCTTAGCTGGGAAGTCTCTTATTGCTCTTTCTATTTCAATGCTTGATATGGGCCCGTTAAACTGGTTTAATTCATCTTGGTTTAGATTTGGCATGACAATATTTGCTAGGAAAAGGTCCATTTCTGCCAAGTTCTCAAACTTATTATCATAAAGTTTTGAGAATTATTCCCTTATAATTCTGAATCTTGCTTGTTTCCGTGGTGATGTTTCCATTCTCATCTCTGAGTTTATTTATTTGGGTGTGTTCTCTTCTTTTTCTGATAACATTATCTAAGGGTCTGTCAATTTTGTTAATTTTTTCGAAGAACCAAGTCTTTGTTTTGTTGATTCTTTCTACATATTTTTTGGATTCTAATTCATTTAATTCTGATTTAATTTTGATTATTTCTGTCTGTCTACTGGATTGGGGTTTATCTTGCTGCTCTTTTTCAAGGAGGTTCAGATGTCTCATTAAATTGTTGGTTTCAGATCTCTCCAATTTGTTGATGTAGGAGCTCAGAGCTATAAACTTGCCTCTGAATACTGCCTTTGCTGTGTCCCAGAGGAGCTGCTAATTTGTGTGTTCATTTTTGTTGAAAAGCATGAACATTTGAATTTCCTTTCTAATCTCTTCCATGACCCACTCGTGATTCAGCAGTGTGTTGTTCAGCCTCTATGTGTTACCGTATTTTCTTTGGTGGCTTATGGTGTTGAGTTCTAATTTTATTCTCTTGTGGTCACAGAGAATGCAAAGTATAACTTCAATGTTTCTGAATTTGGACAAGTTTGCTTTGTGGCCTAAAATGTGGTCTATTTTAGAAAATGTTCCATGTTCTGCTGAGAAAAACGTGCATTCTGATGCTGCTGGGTGAAATGTTCGGTAGATGTCTGTTAAATATAATTGATTTATGCAGCTGTTTAGATCTGCAGTTTCTCTGTTGAGTTTTTGCCGAGTTGATCTATCTAGTGGGGAGAGTGGTGTGTTAAAATCTCCAACAATTAACGTCTTTGGATCTATGTGGGATTTGAGGGAATGTAGTGTTTCTTGGATAAATTTGGGTGCTCCATTGTTTGGCGAATAGATATTTAGAATTGTAATATCCTCCTGACGGAGAGATCCTTTAATTAGTATGTAGCGACCTTCTTTATCTCTTCTCACAAATTTTAATTTGCAATCTATTTTATCTGATATTAGGATTGCAACTCCTGCCTGTCTATGGGGACGTTTGCTTAGTAGATTTTGTTCCAGCCTTTAACACTGAAAATGGGTTTGTTTTTATGGGCAAGATGTGACTCCTGAAGGCAACAGATAGAAGGGACTTGTTTTTTAATCCAACTAGACAGTCTATGTCGCTTAATTGGAGAGTTCAGTCCGTTAACGTTAAGAGATAGGACTGAGAGATATTTGGGAGTTCCTGCCATGTTATCCACCTTCTTGGGGGTTGCAAAAACTGGATTCTTCCTATGGTTTTTTGATTCTCAGTTTGGGTGCAGTTTCTTGGCCTTTATTGTGGTCTTGTTGGTTTTCTATGTGTAGGACATCTTTAAGAAACTTTTGTAGGGCTGGTTTGGTGGAGATGTATTGTTTCAATTTTTCTTTGCTATGGAAGTTTTTTATTTGGCCTTCAGTTATGAAGGAGAGTTTAGCTGGGTACAGTATTCTTGGTTGATAGTTGTTTGTTATTAGGGCTTGGCATACATCATTCCAGGCCCTTCTTGCTTTGATTGTCTCTGCTGAGAAATCTGAGGTGATTCTAATTGGTATCCCTTTATAGGTGATTAATCTTTTCTCCTTCATAACTTTAAGGATCTTTTTCTTGGTCTGTGTTGATCCTGTGTGGATTATAATGTGACGGTGGGATGTCTGGTCTATTTGGAGTTCTAAAACTTCTTGTATAAGAATAGGCCTATCTTTTTGCATGTTTGGGAAGTTCTCTGCTAAGATCCTGTTAAACAAATTTCTTTTCTTTTTTTTAATTTTATTTTATTTGAGAACATACTGTTCAGAGGGGTTACAATTACATTGGCAGGATAATGCATATATTTCTTACCAAGCATTGCAGCCTCCTCCTTTGTTTACCCTTCACCTCCCGTCCCAGCCTCCCCCCTCCCCCCCACCCAATCATACCCCCCTCCACCCCCACTCCGACATTGTGAAGCTTGCTTTGACATGACATGTTGTAATTCTCCTTGTTACAACAGGTCCACCTGAATCCTTAAACGACTTGTTTGTCCCCCTCTCCTCCACATGTTATACTGACATCAAATAAAGTGAAAGCGGGGTTACACTGTGGGGGAGGGACATACAAAGCAACAAAGAAATAATCTTATAAATGCGTTAGAAACACATGCATGAAAGAAACGAAAACATTAAAATACATATTTAAGGGTTCGTTTTCCTAACATCACATTATCTGCTCTTTTCCGCTTGACTCATACCTATACTAGATATTGCAAATAAGGGAAACCATGGGACCTATGTTTCTTTGGGCCTGGCTTACTTCACTTAATATAATTTTTTCCAAGCCTTTCCATTTCCTAACAAATGGGGAGATGTCATTCTTTCTGATGGAGGCATACAATTCCATTGTGTATATATACCACATTTTCTTGATCCATTCATCTACTGAGGGGCTTCTGGGTTGGTTCCATATCTTAGCTATGGTAAATAATGCTGCAATAAACATAGTTGTGCTGGTAGCTTTAGTGTGGTCTTGTTTGTAAACATTTGGGTAAATGCCCAAAAGTGGGATTGCTGGATCATAGGGGAGATCTATGTGAAGTCTTTTGAGGAACCTCCATACTGCTTTCCAAAGTGGTTGAACAAGTTTACATTCCCACCAACAATGAAGTAAGGTTCCTTTCTGTCCACATCCCCTCCAGCATCTGTTCTAGTTAGAGTTCTTGATTTTTGCTGTTCTAACTGGAGTGAGGTGATATCTCAATGTTGTTTAGATTTGCATTACTTTTATGGCTAGGGAGATTGAACATTTCTTCATGTGTCTATTGGCTACCTTTCTTTCTTCTTCAGAGTAGTTTTTCTATAAATCTTTAGCGCAATTATTTATTGGGCAGTTGTTTCTTTAAAAATTTGTTATTGGGGAATTTAATTTTTTGAATTCCAGGTGTATTTTAGATATGAGACTCTTGTCCATTGTATGGCTAGAGAAGATCTTCTTCCAATCCGTGGGTTTTCTATTGATCTTGCTACTTTTGTCCTTTGCCACGCAGAAGCTCTGCAATTTCATGCAATCCCATTTGTCCAACCTTTCTTTGATTTGTTGTGTTTCTGGGTCTATGTTAAGAAAATTTCAGCCTGTGCCAAGGAGACCTAGTGTATCTCCTATATTGTCCAGTAATGTTTTCAGGGTGTCTGTTTTGACTCTGAGGCCTTTGATCAATTTGGAGTTGTTTCTTGTGCAGGGTGATATATAATGATCTAGCTTTAATTTTCTACAAGTGATAAACCAATTTTACCAGCAACATTTACTGAAGAGGCTGTCTTTCTTCCATTCTATTATTTTAGGCCCCTTATTGAAGTTTAGGTGACTATAGCTCCATGGGTACATTTCTGGGTTTTCAATTCTATTCCATTGGTCCTGAGGTCTGTTCTTGTGCCAGTACCAAGCTGTTTTGATTACTATGGATTTGTAGTAGAGTTTAAAATTTGGTATTCATATTCCTCCAGCAGTGTTCTTTCCATTGAGGAGCGTTTTGGCTATTCGGGGTCTTTTATTGTTCCATATGAATTTTTGGATTGCCTCTTCTATTTCCTTGAAGAATGAGGTTGTAATTTTCATAGGTATCGCATTGAATTTGTAGATAGCCTTGGGAAGTATTGCCATTTTCACAATCTTGATCCTTCCAATCCAGGAGAATGGAAGGTTTTTCCACTTTCTATGTTCTGTTTTGAATTCCTTTTTCAGGTTTTTAATTTTTTCATCATTTTTTAAGTCTTTGATTAAGTTAATTCCTAGGTATTTTAGGTTTTTTGGGGGGGGTATTACAAATGGAGTTGATTTTCTGATTTTAGCCACACTTTTCTCATGTTGGAAGACAGAAAAGCTATTGATTTTTAAGATTTAATTTTATACCTTGCTATTCTGCTAAAGTTTTGAATCAGCATGAGTAATTTGGGCGTGGAGTCTGAGGGATTCTTTAAATACAAGATCATGTAATCTGCAAAGAGGAGGATTTTTACTTCTTCTTTCCCCATTTGGATCCCATTTATGTTTGCATCTTTTCTTATTGCTGTAGCTAGGCATTCTAATACTAGGTTGAAGAGAAGTGGAGAGAGTGGGCATCCTTGTCTTTTTCCTGAGTTAAGAGGAAATAGCTTTAGGTTTTCATCATTAAGAATAATGCTGGCTGTAGGTTTGTCATATAGATCCTTTATTGTATCGAGGCATGTTACCTGGATTCATAGTTTTTCCAGAGCCTTCATCATAAAAGGGTGTTGGATCTTGTCAAATGCTTTTTCTACATCCATTGAGATACCCATGACGTTCTTATCCTTGCTCTTGTTGATGTGATGAATTATTTTAATTGATTTGCATATGTTGAACCAGCTTTGCATCCCTGAAATAAATCCTGTTTGATCGTTGTGTATTTTTTTTGGAGGAATTGTTGAATTCGATTGGTCAAAATATTGTTGAGGAATTTTGCATCATTGTTCATCAATGAAATGGGCCTATAGTTCTCTTTCTTTGATGAGTGCCTGCCTGGGTTTGGGAAGAGGGTTGTGATGGCTTCATAGAGTGAGGTCGGTAGTGAACTTTTTCTTTCAATTTCATTGAAGAGTTGCAAGAGTATTGGTCTGAGCTCTGCTTCAAGGCCTTGTAGAATTCTGGTGTATTTCCATCTGGTCCTGGGCTTTTCTTAGATGGGAGGTCTCGTATTGCTGTTTCTATTTCTATGCTTGATATGGGCCTGTTAAGATGGTTTAACTCATCTTGGTTATGTTTTGGCATGTTGATATTTGCTAGGAAAAGGTCCATTTCTGCCAAGTTCTCAAACTTATTAGCATAAAGGTTTGAGAAGTATTCCCTTATAATGTTCTGAATCTTGGTTATTTCTGTGATGATGTTTCCATTCTCATCTCTGAGTTTGTTTATTTGGGTGTGTTCCCTTCTATTTCTGAAAAGATTTGCGAAGGGTCTGTCAATTTTGTTAATTTTTTCGAAGAACCAACTCTTTGTTTTGTGGTTCATTCTATGATTTTATTGGATTCCAATTTGTGTGATTCTGATTTAATTTTAACTATTTCTTTCTATCTACTGGATTGGCGTTTATCTTGCTGCTCTTTTTCAACAGGTTCAGATGTCTTATTAAATTGTTGGTTTCAGATCTCTAATTTGTTGATGTAGGAACTCAGAGCTATAAACTTGCCTCTGAATACTGTTTTGCTGTGTCCCAGAGGAGCTGGTAATTTGTGTATTCATTTTTACTGAATATCATGAACATTTGCATTTCCTTTCTAATCTCTTCCATGACCCACTGTTGATTCAACAGTGTGTTGCTCAACCTGCATGTGTTACAGGACTTTCTTTGGTGGCTTTTGGTGTTGAGTTATAATTTTATTCACTTGGATGACATTTGTTGGCCTTCACTGTGGTCTTGTTGATTTTCTATGTGTAGGACATATTTAAGTAACTTTAGTAAGGCTGGTTTGGTGGAGATATTTTTTTCAATTTTTCTTTGCTATGCAAGTTCTTTATTTGACCTTCGGTTGTGAAGGAGAGTATAGCTGGGTACAGTTTTCTTGGTTGATAGTTGTTTGTCTTTAGGGCATGGCAAACATCATTTCAGGCTATTCTTGCTTTAATTGTCTCTGCTGAGGATTGTGAGGTGATTCTAATTGGTTTTCTTTTATAACTGATTGATCTATTCTCCTTGACATCTTTAAGGATCTTTTCCTTGGTCTGAATTCATCCTGTGCGTATTATAATGTGACGGTGGGAAGTCCTATTCTGGTCTGGTCTATTTGGGGTTCTAAAAGCTTCTTGTATCTGAATAGGCCTATCTTTTTACATGTTTGGGAAGTTCTCTGCTAGGATTCTGTTAAATAAATTTCTTAGGCCATTAACTTCTGTCTCTAGGTGCTCCTCTACACCCATTATCCTCAGATTAGGCCCTCTGATGGTGTCTTCCAAATATATTGAATAGAGCTATCATATTTCATGGATTTGTTTGGGATAGTTGTATGTTCTATTTCAATAATATCTAGGCTGTCTTAAATCCCTGAGATTTGATCTTCTGCATTTTCTAACCTACTCTCAAGATTTCTACTTTGTTTTTTATTTCTTTTTCTTTTAATTGGTAGGCTTTGATGGCTTCAAATTCTTGGTTGGAGCTTTGTTTTAGATCTTGTGTGAACTTTACTTCCTTAATTTGGTGTTTAGTGTTTATTCTCAAATCACTTAGTTGATTGGTTATGGTTTCCTTGGACTCCCATTTCTTCTTTCGTGCTCCATTCAGCATTGCCTTTGTGGTCTCCCTGAAGTGTTGTAGCTGTCTGTTTATGGATTCCCTGAATGCCTGTGTTGATTTTGTCTATTCTCATCTGCACTTGCAATTCCTTTATTACTATTTGATTAGCTTCCTCATGTTAACGCAATTCCTGTAATTCTCTATGACTCTTCTCAGCCTGCTCATGCAATTCCTCTATTTCTCTTTGACTGTTCTCAATCTGCTTACCTAATTCCTGTATTAATCTTTAAGTAGTTTCCTAATGCTCACAGATTCCTGTATTAATCTTTCGTATGCCTCCTCTCCCTTCCTATCACAATCACACTGAGTCCTTTGCAAGTTTTGATTCATTTTATTCATCATGTTTACCAGTAGTGTTTGTAGAGCGTTTTGGGAACTCTCCTCTGGATTATTCATTAACTATTCTGTCACCTGATTATCATGAGTGGGAGTTCAGATACCTGGACTTGCTATTTTTCTTGTGTTTTTCCGGCTTGTTCTGCCCTTTTGGTATGAAAGTAACACCAATTGTGCTAGAATACTATTTTAAGGCAAGTATCAACCATAATCCAGTAGTTGCACAATCAAAATGGATGCAGATACAATCTAGTTCAACAGATACAATCTATTCAACATCAAACAACCATGTGTTAATGAGTTAAGAACAGCAAAGATGGATATGGAAAACCAGAAACTATTGGCTTTAGGGAGAAATGTGGGGAAAAATAGGACTAAAGGGATGTGAAGAGGTAAAAGCAGAGTAAATTTAACCAAGTCCTAATCTCTGAGAGGGAAATGGATTGGACAGAATGATAGTAGAGAGATTTAAAAAAAGAACAAATGGAATACCAAAAATTTAAATTTAAGAAGTGAAACACTTAAAAATATGTAAGTTTAAAGAAATGATATTGAGAGAAGAAAAGGATAGGATGGGAGGAGGGGAGGGATAGAAAGTAAATATGAAAACTAAAAAATAAAAAAAAATTAAAATTAGTTACTTGAAAATTATATAGGTATAAAGAGATAATAGTGCTATTAAAAAGTTAAGCCTAAGAGGTTGTGAATTGAGTGATAAATTTCTGGATTAGGTATGAACACAATGGGGGAAAAGGTCTAATAATTGACAACAGGTATATATCTGGGGATGAGCAGAACAGCATTTAAGTAATGCAAAAATAAGAAAGAGAAAAAAATGAAAACAATAAAAAAGACCAAAAGATCAAAAGAGATTAAACACACATACACACACACACACACACACACACACACACACACACACACACACACACACACACACACACACACAGATATATGTACCAAAAATAAAAGTTATGAGAAAAAGAAGATTTACAGAAGACAATTAAAAAAATTAAAGTTACAAAAAAGTTTCAAAAAAGAGTTCTTTGAATTTTTTGGGTTTTTTTTTGGGGGGGGATGGAAGACCCTGTATCCCCTGTGTCCATAACAGTCTCTTGGTGGAATCTCTGGTCTGCTTGTGGTGTTTGGTTTTCCTATGGCTTGATTGGTTTCTTAAGTCAATTTGTTTGGACAGGTAGAAAATGCTATGTGTTACCCAGGATTTTGTGATTCTCCTCTTAGACTAGTTCAGTGAGAGGGAGAACTGCTTGGAGTATCACAAAAGGGGGAGATAGCTGTTTCCTCTACTTTGGAGATGCTGTGATGAGGCTAGGTTCTGGGTAGTGTAGAGGCCTTTCAGCAAACAGTAGCTTTTCCCTGAGACACTCACAGAGCCCAGCTTAGAGCCATTCTCAGGGTTCATGTTTACTGAATTTCAATTGATTGTCTAGGCTTCTGTAGGGAGGGGCAGACTCTGGCTCTGTTTACGGAGTGAAGAAAGTCACTCTTCTGGGGGCGGATCTTCTCTGCCTGTGCGGGGTGGCGTTCCTCTGGGTGGAACTGAGCCTGGAAGGTCACTTCTATTTCCACTAACCTGCAAAATAACTCAGTCAGTTCTTGCTGGTGTTGAGTAGAATCTGCTCACGGACCACATCTGGGGCCTTTGTCGTAGACTCTCTGTAGGTATGGTGGCTATGGCCACTGGCGCTGTCCCTACTGCTGCTGCAGCTGTAGGTACTGGCAAGTGCTTAGATCTATTATCTTGCCTGGCTTTTCCCTCTCTGGCCAAAATCTCTGTACTGTGATGGCACGCTTGGTGTTATTCTCTAGCCTATGCCTGTTCACTGGAACACTAAAGCTGCTTTCTATGCGAGAGCTTGTTTAGCTTCCAGCTTCTCCTCCACCATCTTTCTCCGAACTCCCTTACACATTATTATGACATGATATTGTGACATCACATTGACAATGTGATATTACTGTGCCATTCTGTTTTCACAAACCTATTATCACATGTTAGAAAATTCATGGGTTTTAGGACTTCTAGCTCCTTCCTTGAAGTCTTATCCTCACTGTAAACTAGTAGCAATTGAAAGCTGACATGCGATTGTAATATTACAAACTCCTGACATGCGATTGTAATATTACAAACTCGTAGTGACATCACTATTCCATGAGTGATGTCATTACCACCGTAACACAAACCTATTGCATCATCACGTTGCCATTGTGACATCACGATCACATTGTGACATTTCAATCCGTTATGACTTCTTAGCACCTTTAAAAAAGCATATGGCCTTTGTGATATCAAAGTTGTTGTTTACCCATATAATCATTGTGGTCTAACAATTGATATCAGTTATAACATTGTAATATTACAAAACCTTCGAGGAAGGATCACCAGCCTGACATCATTGACTGGTTCCCTCCTCATAACTTTGACATGATGTCCTTGTGATACATAGGCCCTTTGTGATCTCATAATGTTTTTGACTTCATATTTCAGGTGTGACATGTGATATTAGAAATGAACTCTGATATGAAAATTGTGTCATCACTCTATCAGATATCATGAGCATTGTGTCACATTTTGACATCACATACCTGGTCGGAGTTCATCACATTTGGGCCAATGCATGACTTTGTATATCTCACATTACCATTCTGAATTCATATTCTAATTGGGAGTTAATGAAAATTGAAGTCCAGCATTCCATTGTGATATTATAAACCTATTGTGACCGTTATGGCATCACCAATTAATTATGACATCAAAATATTATTAGGACTTAATATTGTGAACTCATATTGCCCTTGAGCTTTCACTGTTCCTTGGGTTCTGTAAACCTATTATGACGTAACATTTTACAAAATTTATGGCCTTTGAGATTATTAACTTTTGAACTCGTATACTTATGATGCATAAAGCACAAGAAAATCCAATGAGGCACATTGAAGATAACTTTATTTACACTAGAAATGGGCATGATGTTTACCTTGTTCTGGGCTGTGCACTCAGTGACAAGCCAGCCCTAACCACCAAATCTCAGACCTCCAATGGGCAGCCCCGCACATAGTTAATTGGTCTGCAAACCACCAACCCCCAAAATTATCATCTCCAAAGCTCCAAAATTCAATAGGTAAGGCTTTTTCCTTTTCCCTTACTTCCTCCTCCTATATAGACCTTTCCTTCATTTCTCTTTTTCCCTTTCATCACTTCCTTCTTCTCTTTAAGACTATCCACAGGCTTATACTTCTCTGGCCTGTTGGACAATTGACATCCTTTCTCTCCTGCTCCCCACAAATTCCTCTTCTCCCAGGTCTTTACCTTCCTACTGTCACACAACTTCCTTCCTTCCAGGTCTTGCCATGATTTTCTCTAATTCCATTGCTCTGACTATGCACCTATATATAAGTTGAACCCTTCCATCACTCCAGTGCGTCTCCTGCCTAACAGTTTTCAACCATCACTTCACAAACTGCCCATTACCCAATCACTTCTTCACAGCTTGTCATGTGGGGACAACACACTACCCCCTCCAGCAGCATGCCCTGTCCCCTTTGCTGGCATGCCCCATGCACTCCAGTGGGCCATGACATGTGGCCATATTCATTAGTGGGCCCTGCTGATTATTAGGGCCCCACTGCTTTATACATCCCTCACTGGTTTTCATGTCCATTGAAATCCTGATTCCTTCTTACCAAATCCTAAAAATTCCCTTCTCTCCTCCCAATGAACTGGCTTAAGATGCAAACTTAATAGAAAGCAAGCAAATTATAGAAACACAATAGTTTGCACTAATTAACACTTAGTAAGCCTTATCCTTAAGGGATCCTCTGAGTGTCTCTGAAGAGTCAATCTTGCAGCCTTCTCTGTATATTGTTTCGCTGCCATTTTCACTTGAGACTGATGATCTAATATTGTTTTCCTACTAATGTAATAGCCGACAATGAAATTAGTACCACCAAGTAAGGTCCTTGCCACTTCAGTTCCAATTCAGGAGCATGATACATTTTTACCCACACCAGCTGTCCAGGCAAGAAAGAATGGGTAGAGTTTCTTTTTTTAACTCTATTTCTTAGTTTATTTCACTTACTTGAGGTCTAGCTTTTGAATTTATTTCTGAAGTGAGACTTGCTATAGAATAAACTACATTTCTCTCCCAAAAGAAATTTTCCTTCCAACTGGATTTAATTTCTTATTTTATATTTGAACATTTTTATTGTCATCCTAATGTTTATTTATTTTAAAACAATTTTTATTATTATTATATTTAAGTAGTTGTATAGAGAAGTTCCCATTCTGCATAACACTACATGAATGCAAGGTGTCTAACAACATTGTCACCCATCCCTCGTGACCTATCCCTTCTCACACTTTTTTATAAAATTTGAGATAGGTGATTACGTATATTTCACATATTTCACAGTACTGTGGAATTGTGATGCTTAAAGTCAGAAACACATTTTAACCTTGACAAGGCAAATTATTGTTATTATGGTCTAAAGTTTGTTATTTCTATGAGCTTTTTTTTAATTTTTAAAAATTCTTTATTATTCAACATTTTCCTACAGGACATGTCTTAATGCTCCAAGGGTATAATTTGATTCATAACATTCCAGCCATTGAAAGGTAGGAAAAGGAAACACCTCTCTTTGTCTCCATTCCTCACCCGTTTTCAATTTTTTTTTATTTGTGAACATACTGTACAGAGGGGATACAATTACATGGGCAGGATAATGCGTACATTTCTTACCAAGCATTGCAGCCTCCTCCTTTGTTTACCCTTCACATACCTTCCCAGCCTCCCCCTTCCCCCCCAATCCCAATCCTTCTCCTTCCCACCACTCGCCCCCCCCCGCACCGACGTTGTAAAGCTCGTTTTGGACATGACAACTTGTACTTCTCATTGTTGCAACAGGTCCACCTGTATCCTTAAACAACTGGTTTTCCCCATCTCCTCCACAAGTTATACTGACATCAAATATAGTGAAAGCAGGGGTTATACTGTGGGGGAGGGACATACAAAGCAACAAAGAGATAATCTTATAAATGCGTTAGAAACACATGCATGAAAGACAAAAACATTAAAATACATATCTAAGGGTTCATTTTCCTGACATCACATTACCTGACCTTTTCCACTTGACTCATACATATACTAGATATTGCAAATAAGGGAAACCATGGGACCTATGTTTCTTTGGGCCTGGCTTACTTCACTTAATAAAATTTTTTCCAAATTTTTCCATTTCCTAACAAATGGGGCAATGTCATTCTTTCTGATGGAGGCATAGAATTCCATTGTGTATATATACCACATTTTCTTGATCCATTCATTTACTGAGGGGCATCTGGGTTGGTTCCATATCTTAGCTATGGTAAATAATGCTGCAATAAACATAGTTGTGCTGGTAGCTTTAGTGTGGTCTCCAACAACAAATCCTCAAAGAAACAACTGCCCAATAAATAAGTGGGCGAAAGACTTAAAGAGAAACTTCTCTGAAGAAGAAAGTAGGATGGCCAATAGACACATGAAGAAATGTTCAACATCCCTTGCCATAAAAGAAATGCAAACCAAAACAACATTGAGTTATCACCTCACCCCAGTTAGAATGGCAAAAATCAAGAACTCTAACAACAACAGATGCTGGAGGGGATGCGGACAGCAAGGAACCTTACTTCATTGTTGGTGGGGATGTAAACTTGTTCAACCACTTTGGAAAGCAGTGTGGAGGTTCCTCAAAAGACTTCACATAGAACTCCCCTGTGAACCAGCAATCCCACTTTTGGGCATTTACCCAAATGTTTACAAACAAAATTCTATGAGCTTTGATAATCCAAATTATGTTTCCCACCTCAGGTGATGTTTACATATTTTCCTCTTGCTTAGTGTGGGCTATTCCCTCTTTCCCTCTCATTCCTCCCTTCCCATCCCTGTGTTTGGGTTGCTTAGTTATTTTTCTTCTATGTCCAGTGCAACTGATGGGCCCCTTTGTTGTATGTTGTTCCATTTCCCACTTATTCTGTTCCTCCTCCTGGCTTCTTCCATTGCGTGCATATTTCTATCATCTACGTGGTCAATAACATGGAGTTATTAATGGTGATACAACAAAATGAGTGGCTGTCCTTTGTTTCTCGAGTCCTGTTTAGTCTGTCATACCTTCTTGTATTTTGGCTTTAGCATCCATGTATCAGGTAGACCCCGTGTCGTTTGTCTCTTTGTTCTTTGCTTACCTCACTCAAATAATTTGGTCTAGTTCCATCCATTTCCCTGCAAATGCCATCATTTTGTCCTTTCTAATGGCTGCATAGTATTACATTGTATATAGGTCCTACATTTTTGGGATCCACTTTTCAGTAGTGTCTCATCTGGGTTGTTTCCAAATCTTGGCTATTGTGAACAGTGCTGCAATAATCATAGAGGTGTGTGTGTGTGTGTCTTTGTATAGTGGTTCCTCTTTTTCAGAGTAGATGTCTAGGAGTGGTATGACCAGTTCATAGGAGAGGTCGATATTTAGCTTTCTGAGGTACCTCCAGACTGCTTTCCAAAGTGGTTATATTAGTAAACATTTCCACCAGTACTGCAGTATTGTTTTTCTTTCTTTACATCCCTTCCAACATTTGTCATTGGCTGAATTTAGGATGTGAAATATTCTGACTGGGGTAAGGTGGTATCTCAGAGTTGTTTTTCTTTGCATTTGCTTTACAGTCAGGGATGATGAACATTTCTTCATGTGTTACTTTGCCGTTTTTATCTCTTCTTCTGAGAAGTCTCTCTTTAACTCCCTTTACCATTTCAGGATTGGTTTGTTAGGTTTGTGAAAGGTTAGTTTAATTTGTTCACCATTTATAATTGATATTAGACCCTTGTGTGATATATTGCTGGTAAACATTTTTCCCAATTATTTGGCTTTCTTTATAGTTATTTGCTACATTTTATCTGTGTAGAACCTTTTTATTTTAAGGTAGTCACATTTATCGAGTCATTCTCCAATTTGTTGTGACCCTGGGAATCTGTTCTGGAAGTTCCTGCCTGTGCCTATAAGGTCAAGTGCCTCTCATACTTAGTCCTGCAGTAGTTTCAGAGCTTCAGGCTTTATGTTAAGGTCTTTAATCCATTTTGAGTTAATGTTAGTGCATGATGAAAGACTAGGATCCACTTTTAGGTTTCTGCATGTGACCAGTTTTCCCAACATCAGTAGTTGAAGAGGTTATGCTTCTTCCACTGTATGTCTTTGGTTCCTTTGTCAAATATCTACTGGCTGTACATATGCAGCTATATTTTTGGGTCCTCTAACCTGTCTCATTGATTTTCAGGTCTCTTTTTGTGCCAGTACCAAAGAGTCTTTGTTATTATGGCTCTATAGTAGAGCTTGAAGTCCTATATCATAATCCACCCTGTATTCTTTCTTTTACCTAAAATTGTTTTGGTTATGCTATGTCTTTTGTTGTTCCATATGAACTTTTGGACTATTTTCTCTATTTCAGTAAAGTAGGTCATTGGAATTTTAATGGGAATTGCATTGAATGTGTTTATTAATTTTGGCAGTATAGCTATTTTCATCATATTAATTCTGCCTATCCAGGACCATGGGAAGTCTTTCCATTTCCTGGTATCCTCTAAGATTCCTTTCTTAAGGCTTTTATAGTTTTCATGAAATAGACCCTTTGCATCTTTGGTAAGGTTAATTCCTAGATACTTTTTTTTGAGGTTATTGTGAATGGGGTTGTTTCCTTGATTTCCATTTCTGCTTGGACATTGTTCCTGTTTAGAAAGGCAACTGATTTTTGTGGGTTAATTTTGCATCCTGCAACTTTGCCAAATTGGTTTATAAGTTCTAAGAGTTTGGGGATGGAGCTTTAGGGATCATGAATTTATAAAATAATGCCATCTGCAAAAAGAGGTAGTTGATCTTCTTCCTCTCTTTTGTGGATCGATATTTTTCCAGTCCTATGTGGCTCTTTTTAACATATTTTTCTTGCCTTATTGCTCTGGCTAAGAATTCCAGAACTATATTGAAGAGGAGTGGAGAAAGTGGGCATATTTGCTTTGTTCCTGTTTTTAAGGGAATTGCTTATAGTTTTTCCCCATTAAGTATAATATTGGCCTTTGATTTGCCATGTAAGGCTTTTATTGTCTTATGAAATATTACTTCTATTCCTATTTTTTTCCAGAGCTTTTAACATGAATGAATGGTGAATTTAATCAAAAACCCTTTCCGCATTAATGGGGATATTCATGTGATTCTTGACCTTGGATCCGTTTATGTGATGGATTACATTTATTGACTTACATGTTAAACCATCTCTGCATCTCTGGGATGAAGCCTACTCGGTCATTATGTATAATTTTTTATATGTTTCTGGATTCTGTTGGCTACAATTTTCTCGAGGAGCTTTGCATCTGTCTTAATCAAAGAGGTTGGTGTGTAGTTCTTTTTTGGGTGGTCTTTGCCTTGTTTGGGGATGAATGTGATATTGGCTTCACAGAATGAGTCTAGGATTACTCCCTCTGTTTCTATTTCTCTGTAGACCTTGAGGAGTATGGGTATTAGTTCCTCTTTAAAAGCCATATAGAATTCTGTAGTGAATCAATTATGTCATGGGATTTTCCTGTTGGAAAATTTCTGATTACTTCTATTGATTACTTCTATTGATTTATTTCTTCTTGGTTCTGTTTGGGCAATTTGTATTTCTTTTTTTTTCCAGGCAGGAAATGAAGTTTATTGACCGAATTGCTGCCCCCACCACGCATGGTGGAGAAGCATGGCTGAAAAGGAAGGGGGGCAACCCACCTCTGGGCCAAGACTTATCTAGGCCAGGGAGAGGAAGAGGTGTGGCTAGGTGGGGGAAAGGTGTGGCCACACTGGATGTGACCTCAGGGTCTTGGACCCTCCTAAGGTCCGATGGGAGGCATGTGACCAGAGGTGGCCAAGGATGTGACTTCCAGGTCTGCCAGTTACAGATGTAACAGATGCTGGGCAGAAACTTAGCCAAGAGGGAAGGAGGTGTCCCTGTTCAGACCTGATATTCCAGCCTTTTGATAATTATGAAAAAGGAAGAACATTCTCTCTGGCTACTTCTTGTTTGCAATGGCCATCAACAATAGGTGTAAAAGGCTGAGATGTGGTCCCCTCGGGGAGAAGGAAGCAGGCAACAGCTGTCACTTGGGCATTGAGTCCTTAGATGAAGTCTGGAGTCTTGGATGAAGTCTGGAGAAGTCTCATGAGACATTGAGGGACTGAAAAAAAATACTAGAGAGCAAATAAATGGCAAGAGGAAGGACTTGGGGCTGAAAATGTTGGTAGAAATGTCCCTCGCTAATTCTGACATCTGGTGACTAGGTAGAGAAGACAAGTGACAAAGGCAAGAATATAAATTCCTGTCCAATTGAAAGTTAGACAGGAATGAACATAAAATGGGCAGCCTTCTTACTTCTATTGATCTCCCGGCTCTGGTTTATTTTGAAAGGGCAGGCACAAAGTGGCTGATGTGCTATCATCTCTCTTACTCCTCTCCATGTTCCCTTGTTCCCAAGACCAGCCGAGTCTAGGTCTTCATTGCTGGAATAGTTTGTCCCAGTTGGTATTCAACGAGGTTTGTACTTAAGGCCTGGGCACTGTCCCTGAGCACTTCTGCTCAAGGCTCGCACACTGCCACTTTGAGTTATAGTACCTCTTGCAGTGTTTGCAGGTTAGAGATAAGAGGCTTGAGCCATGCTTCCAGCCTGTCTTTGCAGGTTAGTTGGGTGATGAAGTCTGAGGGATTTTTTGGCCTGGGCTGGCTTTGAACTGCAATCTTTGCCACAGAAGTCCTTTGTTATTTCCAAGTAAAGCAACAAGGAAATCAAATAGAATAAGTAGGGCTTACCTGGTCCTTATCAAGAATTGACCAAATATTCTGCAATGACAAAACTGGTTAGATGTGAGAATCTTAGCAGAGATATACCCAATATTTTAGAATCAGGTAATCAGTACCAAACTACACAACACAAAACAAAAAAGGCAAAATTCAAAACTTAAAATTTTTGACAATATTTAGATATCTCTGCTAACAAATCACATCAGATGGTTGGGCATCAGTTACCAGGGTCTGTGAAAAGAGCAACTTGTTAGCAAGTCACATTAGAAATAGATGAATGGAGGAGGAGTAAGCTTGGTGGAAGGGTACAGGTTGGATGGGGCCAAACCCTTAACCCACAATGTGGCCAAACTCAAGATGGCGAATTTCTGAAAAAATGCAAAGAAAATCTTAACAAAAAATCAAGCCTAGTTTGGCTAGCCTTTGAGAGGGAACTATAGGGGGTCCCCAGGACCCAGCCCATATAGCATTCTTCAGGGCACAATCCAAATAGTTGTAGCAAACAAAGGGAGAGATATAGAAAATTGATATAGCAGAGAGCAAAGGGAGCCTGAAAGTAAACAGACTTTGACCATGTACCATTGCAGAGGCCAAAATTGTCTTAATCTGACAGCAGCATAAAAATATGAGGTGTACCTTCTATCCAGGGAGTGCAGGAAGCATTTCAGAGGGGTTTCACTGCTCAGGCATGGCTCACAGCACCCTAATATATGTGTAGGACAGTCAGTCTGGTGAATGAAGGAGAGCTGACAAGGTAGAAGTGGCGTCCCGACTTCCCCCAGAGCCCTCTAGAGAGAAATGTCCAAGCCCCCAAACCAACCATCCTCGGCTTCAGAGTGACCAGTCTTTCGGCTAAAGGCCAAAGGAGCTCTTTAGCATGGTGCCACATCTGAACAGAGATTGAGAAACAGAGAGCCATAGAGACTAGTTTCACTCACCAGAGTAGAGAAGTGGTGTGGACGTGGATGTCAAGGCCAGCAATAGTATTGGGAAAAAGTCTCATGTGGTGTCTCAAGGCAGTTTGGTTTGCAGAAAAAAGGGCGGTTAGAAAATTCTAACATTTCCAACTCAAAAACCCCATCTGAGACAGAGCACCATATGTACGGTATATTGAATAGGTAGGTTTCATTAGATAGCTGATGAAGAGAATATCACATGCTATTCAGGCAGGAACCATACATGGTGGAGAAGCATGGCTGAAAAGAAAAGGGGGAAATAGCATTTGTATTTTTGTAAAAATTCATCTGTCTCTGCTAGGTTTTCCTTCCTTTGTGAATAAAAGTCTGGAATTATTTCTTTATGATTATTTGGATGTCTTGTATGTTTGTTGTAATTTTCCCTGTGGCATCTCTGATATTATTGATTTGGGTCTCCTATTTTGTTGCTCTTGCCAGTGGTCCATCAGTTTTATTGACTTTTTTTTTAAAAAAAACCAGCTTTTTGTTTTATTAATTTTACTTATAATTTTCTTAGTCTCTCATTAATTTCTGCTCTTATTTCAGTTATCTCTTTCTGTCTAGCAACTTTAGGATCAATTTTTTCTTGTTTCTCTAGCAGTTTTATTTGCATCAAAAGATTGTTTAATTGGTCTATGTTTTCTTGATGTGCACACGGAGAACAATAAATTGCCCCTCAGGACTGCTTTCTCTGTGTCCCATAGTTTTTTTGTGATGTATCTTCATTCTCATTGAATTGTACGAACTATTAAATTTCTTCTTTATTTTCTTCTGTGACCCATGTATTGTTCAACAGAGTGCTGTTTAATGTCCAGGTGTTTAAGTTTTTTCTACTTTATGCCTTGTTACTGAGAACTAGTTTGATTCCACTATGGTCAGATAGAATACAGGATATTATGTCCATCCTCTTGTATTTGCTTAAACTCCTTGTATGAACTAAGAAATTATCTATTTTAGAAAAAGTTAGGGGGTTGGAAAGAATAAAACCCTGCAGGTGTGAATGCCTATAATTATACTACTCAGGAGGCTCAGATATGTGTATTCAGGTTCAAAGCCAGCCCAGGCAGGAAATTTCAAGAGGCTTTTCTGGGGTTGTTCAGCACCACACCCTGACTCAAGTCTGGGGATGTTCACCACCTTTGCTACCATGGGCTGGACTGGACTTCTTATGCAAGCCAGTTTGGAGAGGTGCTGCACCCCACTAAGGGTCCCGAGTCATTCACTGCTGATGTCGATGCCGCTGTTGCTGCCTGTTGCCACTGCCCCAGCTGCTGCCACTGCAGGATCAGCTGGGCCACTTATGCAAGGAAGGCACCACAGCACGAGTCAGGTGTTAACCACTGCTGCTGCCTCGGGTTAGGCTGGGCTGCTGATGCGGGCCAGTATGGAGAGGCACAAACTGCCACAGGTCTGGAGTTGTTCACGGCAGTTGTCCCCGCCCCCACTACCACTGCCTCCTTGGGCTGGTCTGGGATGTTCCTGTGGCTAGTGCCAAGAGGTATTGTGCCCAGAGTCTGGGTGGTTTACCTCCACTGCTAGCTTCCACTGTTGCTCCAGGTTAGGCTAGGATGTTTACACCAGCAGGACAGAGGTGCCATGCTGCGAGTCTAGGGTCGTTCACCACTGCTGACAGCTACTGCTTCTCCTGACTGGGTTGGGCTGATTTCACCAGCCAGGCAGAGGCGCTGTGCCAGGGAGGGTGAGGGGAGTCTTTGTGCTGGCTCTGCCTTCTGAGATTTCTATTTGTATTCTCTTGGTTTGCACTGGCTCTTGGGAGTCTTCTGGGAGCCTTGGGATGCTTGTGAGTGTGTGGTCCTCTGAAGGTCCAGAGCCGGGCCACTTAAGCAGCCTGGTAAGAAGCCCTGCCACTTAAGCTGTTCAGTGTGGAGCCCCTTCAACAACAAGTGGTGTGGGAAGGGTCTTCCCACTTTAATGTCTGTGTAAGTTTTTCCCTTTTCTTTTTTTCACTTCCTGTAGCTCTCTGAGTAATCACCATTTTTCTGGTGGGTCACTTGGAGAAACAGAGCATTGAAATCTGTATTTGGTTGGAGAGAGCTGTGGTGTTTCCCTGCTGTTCCATCGTCATCTTGACCCCTCCCATTCAGGTGGACTTTTTCTTAGGCGGCCTCTGGGCCTTGGTTACCAAAGGATAGGTACATAAAAGAA
This sequence comes from Dipodomys merriami, assembly GCF_024711535.1. Taxonomy (NCBI): domain Eukaryota; kingdom Metazoa; phylum Chordata; class Mammalia; order Rodentia; family Heteromyidae; genus Dipodomys; species Dipodomys merriami. Next base: position 528,404 of record NW_027206166.1, read on the forward strand.
TACGTTGTAAAGCCTGCAGATTGTAGTTAGACATTTCTGTTAATATAGCCTTCTCAAATTTAGCAACCAAAGGGGATGGTCTACCCTAAAGTATTTCAAAGGGATTAAATCCTTTAACATAAAGGCTACATATTGCTCAAAGGAGAGCAAATTTCAGGAGGCTTACCTAGCCATGGCCAATCTCTGTATTTAATTTAGTTAATGTTTCCTTTAAGGTCATATTCATTCTTTCTAGTCCCTTGAACTCTCAGATCTATAAATGGATTGTAACATCCAATTTATTCCTAGTGTGTTAGTTAATAATTGAGAACTTGGGCCCTGAATGAAGGGGCATCTTTGGACCCCATAGCTAAAGGTAAGCCAAATCAAGAAATTATCACATGGCTCAGCTCAGCCTGAAAAAGTGTCCACAATTAGTAACAGATACCATTAACCATACTTTCCAGGCTTTACCTCGGTAAAGCTCACTTTCCCAAATTCACCATCTGAGGTTCCTTACATATGAATTGTTTCCATATGTTCCAGCTTTTCAGCATTTACCTGTTGGAAATCACCTACACACATTAAAAAGGATTGTTAGGCTGAGGCCCCACTGGTTTTCGAACAGTTATAGGCAGTGGCCTGGGGCAACTTACCAGGGTGCAAATATCTACATGTAAAATAGGCTTGAGCCTATATGCATTTTTCACAAGTTCAGTGTCAACATTTGCACACTTATTACCACTGTTTTTGCTTCTTCCTTTAATCGTAACGACTAGTAGGTCTAGAGACCCCACTGGTTTTAGAGTGTTCTCCCAAGCTACCTGATCAGCTCAGATGTTTCCCTGTATCTTAGGGTCTCTAGTTTAACTCCAGTGTAGTACTCTGAACCTTGGAGACTTCTTCCATTTTATTCTCCTCCTTTTCTCTCAAACTTGCTTTCATGATCTTACTCTCCTTCTCAATATGCTCCTTAACCTGCAAGTATTTTGACAGGTTCAGAGGAGAGTTCTTTTGACTGGCCAACTTCTGCTCCTTCTCACATCACCTTTGTTCAAAAAGGTGCTATTGAGAGGTATTTTTTCCCACCTCCATCTGTTCCATTGGGACTCGGTGCTTCTGCATTACATTTATGGTGAATGTCTCAGCAGTCTTTTTGGGCTTTTACTCTAGTATTTTCTCTTTCTGGTTTTCCACTTCAGTATAATTTTGTGACAGATGTTTCAATGGTTTGTTTAGCTTTTCTGTTTTTCTTCCCAATGCTCTTTCTCTTTCCCTGGCATTCTCTATCAGAGCATGTGGTACTTTAAATCTTTCTGAAGAGTAACAATCTCTTTCTTCAGCCTGATATTTTCCTGTTCACTTTTCTTGGCCTGATTTTCTATGACACAGCACTTCTCTGTCTTCTCTGCTAACTACTCTTTCCTTCTTTCTCTGTTGCCTTGAATTTCTGGTGACACTCTTCAAAGCTTATAATGAACATGTACTTCCCCCTAATACATTCTTATATCAGGTCCAGCTCCTTTTACATGGCTTTGATTTCTTAATGCAGCATCCAGATCTTTTCTTGGCCTCACTTGTGGTTAGCAAGGATGGCAGCATTGCTGTCCTGTGCTTCTGTTGGCCTCTGACCTCTAGTCCTCTAATTTGCCTCATGCTCACCCAGGCTAATGTACTTGTATTTCATTTGATTCTGAGTGTTTTCTAGGTTCCTTTTGAGGATTTTCTTCTCATTTTTGACTCGCACAAGTTCCTAATTTATATTTCAAATCTTTTCTTCATGTTAAATAATGCTGTTTTCTCCTGTGTGCTCTATGTGTTTTTTAACCTCTTGGTGTGTTTTGACTGGCACCTATAGGAGATTCAGTCTTTTATAAGCCTGTGTTTTGAGTTAGAAGTGGGTGAAATTTTTCTTTACCACATTTGTTCTTAAGTTCAGAGGACTGCTTTTTAAATTGAACACAGTTGGAATTCGGGGCTCCAAGCTCCTTTGCATGTTTCTCCAGAAATATGAATACATTTTCCAGGTGGTTAATGTGATTACTTACTTGTCATTTTCTGTCTTTCTCGTCCTTGGACATTCCTTTTCCCAATGTCCATTTTGCTTGCAATAACACACTGGTTTAGTCCTAGAGGTTCCCTACTGCCATTTTCAAATGAATTGTACTGTCTTTGCCAAAGGTTTCTTGATCGGTATTCTGGTGCTCCTACCAAAATTCAAACTCCCCTCTTAGACTCTTTTTTTCCAGGGTACCTCTGTTATCAAACACCCACTGGGGAACCACTTCCAACTTAGAATACACCTTTCCCTCAAAACCTTGTAACATTTGAAGCTTTCTTCTAATATCTGTGGCTGACTGGGTAACAAAGGCCATGTGTGGTGATCTTTGATTCTCCAGGGCTTCAAGATCTATAGGCTTATAGGTCCTACAGGCTTCTGGGAGAAGTTCCAGAAAAGCATTAGAGTACGCATTGGGGAACTGTCCCATCTCATTCAACTTAGATTGATGACTTGGCTTTCTAGCCACTGTGGTATCCCTGCTAACCGAACCTGGCAATAATTGGTAAGCACCTCCATACTTCGATCGCTGTTAGTCTCAGCTTGAATACGTCTTGGGAAAGAGTTGTTCCAAATGGTCTGGTTCAATAGTGGGGCTACTGTGTATTCCAAGGACCACCTTTAAGTCACTGAGCAGGATTCACTCCCTTTTCTACCAGGTGAAACACACCTGTAAAATTTGCTGACACTCATCCCAGATGTGCTTGTGTGTGAAAATTACTGCCTCTAATGAGGTAATGAGCCCTGGTTTTATTTTTTCTGAATAGGATGGGTTTGCTGTTTCCAGTTATACAGGTTACTAGTTGTAAAGGGAAAGTATATTAGAAAGGGAGCCTGCCCACCATCCCTTCCATGTTCCTGTCTCAAGGGTAATAAGGGTAACATACCACATTGTAACACCTCAGAATGGTACAAGTAACCGCTTTTGGTATGGGAGGACTTTAGATTAGAGGTGCTGATGGCAAAGAATAGGAGAGAGAGTACATCAGTGCATTTTCCTTTGAAGGATTCTGTAACCCTGAGGGAGAATATTCTTTGGATATGACAACTTTATGCCTGTTATTCCATCCTGAGAAAAGAAGTAAACAGAGGTGAATACAAGAAACAGATAGAACTATCAGCATACACACACAGACCAAGAGCCACAGAGAGTTAACCCATATGTTCCACACCACTCAATTTTGACCTCTACAGAGATCCCAGATGACAGAGAGCACATCCCAGACTGACTCTTGAGGATGCTGCAGATGACCTCTGGAGGATGTCACTTATATCCTCCCTAGGAGGCCCTAGATGACCTCTCACAGAGGTTGCAAATGTCTTCCCAAGGAAGTGTCAGATGACGTCCAAAGGAGGCCCCAGATGTCCTCTCAATGAGGCTGATATTACCTCTTGAGTAGCTCTCAGAAGGCCACTCAAGGAGGCCACATATGAACTCCAGAGGAGGTTGCAGATAACCCTGTTGAGATTGTCTGAAGAAAATCAGATTTTTCATCAAGGTAACCCGAGATGACCTCCCAAAGAAGCTCTATATGACCTCAGGAGGTCGTCCTAAATTGCCTCTTAAGGAATCCCCAATGACTACTTTTGAATAGGTCTCAGGTGGCATCCTGAGGAAGCCCCAGATGACCTGTGGAGAAAGTCCAAGATGGTCAGAGGAGAAGGCCCAAGATGACCTCCAGGGTAGGTCTCAGATAAATTCTCAAGGAAGTTGCAGATGCACTATTGATGAAGTTCCAGGTGGCTTCCCAAGGAAGCCCTATCAAGGAGGTTCCAGATGGCTTTCCAAGGAAGCACCACATGACCTCTCAAGGATTTCCAAGATGGCTTCCCAAGAAAGCCACAAACGACCTCTAGAAGGGGTCCCAAACACAGGCTGGCAAGCTTGCCCAAACGCACCCCTACAGGAACCATATGACTTTTGTCCATGTTGGTCCTCTGGAGACAAACACTCGAGGCCCTAAAGGCTGACACTGTCATCTTTGGTGACTTTCCCCTGGGGCCAAGGCCTAATGCCATCCAAACGGATTACTCTCCATGGGGTCTCCAAAAATTAGGACCTCTATTGTTCAAGAGAATCCATTGAGACACATTTAATATAATAAATGTTCTCCAAAACACCAACCCCCAAAATTATGATATCCAAAGCTCCAAACATCAAAGGGCAAGCCTTTTTGTCCCCTTCCCTTTGTCTCTGCTTGGCTACAGATTTATACTTCCTTTGAAGTCTTTCCCCTTTTCCCTTCTACTAGTTCCTTGTTCTCTTCAGGCCTCTCTACTCTCCACAGGCCTGAACTGTTTTATCTGTGTCGTCAGTTGCCATCCTTCACCTTCTGCTCTCCCTCAACTTCCTCTCCTTCCAGGTCTTTCACCTTCTGCTCTCACACCAATTCCTTCCTTCCAGGACTTTTCAATTTTTATCTCCCCTTCCATTGCTCTGAACAAGCAGCACATATAAAGTCTGTACCCCTTCTCCACTCCAACTGCTAACAGTTTTCAACTGTCACATCCCAAACTCCCCACAGCCCAATCACTTCTTAACAGCTCAACACTTGGTGATTAACGTACCAGCCCCTCCCACAGAACAGCCTGTCCTCTCCAGCTGGCCAGGAGATGGGGCCACGCTGATTATTGGAACCTATAGATTATCGGGGCCCTGCTAATTATTACAGTATCCTCCTTGTAAACTAGTAGCAATTGAAATTGGAAATTTGATTGTGATATTACAAACTCGTTGTGACATCACAAACCCATTTTGACATCATGGGCACAACATCACAAACTCATTGTGACAATATTGTCATTGTGACATCATGATTCAATTGTGACATCTCAAATCTATTATGACCTCTTAATTCCTTTGAAAAATCACATATCCTTTTCAACATTACAGTCCCTTTGTGTACCCATATCATTGTTGTTAACTAATGACAATTGAGATCAGACATGCCATTATAATATCAAAAAGTGTTTGTGACATCCTCAACAGTGTGACATCACATTTTCATTATGAGAGCACCAGCTCATTGTGACATCACCAAACTCAATGACATAATCGAATTATGACAACAATTGTCATTGTGACATCATAGACATATTGTGAATGCCTATTCTGTGATTTCATTGAATTTCAAATGTGGCATGAGAGTTGATATCAGAAACACATTTTTGTGCCTACATAACCATTTTGACATCATAATCACGTTGTGACATCACAGTGCCATTGTGATATAACTAATACCATGTGACATCACAAGCCTCTCCTATCCTCATAACTTCTGTGACATGTTGAAATTGTGATCTGTTAGAACTTTTTGCCCTCATAATTTGTTTCCAACCTCATATTTCCAGCCTCATATATGACATGAGATACCAGAAATCCACTGTGAAATCATGACCATTGTGACATCACACTGACAGATGTCATGAACATCGTGTCATCACAAAAAGTTTTGATGTCATAATTGGTGATGCCATACAGGTAAGGGGTCACAGTAGGTCTATGATGTCATAATTGTTTAGTGATATCCATATGGCATAATCGTTCTCAGTTGTAATGAAATCACAGAGAATAAGAGTTCACAAATGGACTGTGGTATCTCCAAAGGCATGTGTTGTCACAAATGTGATGAAGTCCTAGGAGGATTGTGATGTCATAGTGTGACACAATAGTCATGATGTCTGTCAGTATGATGTCACAATGGTCATGATGTCACAGTGGATTTCTGATATCACATATCATAACTGAAATATTATGTTTGAAAACAGATTACAAGCTCATAAAGGGCCTAAGACATGACAATTGCAGCACGTCACAAGATTTATGAGGACAGGGCATGTTTGTGATGTCACAGTGGGTTAGTGATATCACCATGGCACTGTGATGTCACAGTGATTGTGATGCCATATGTTTATGAGATCACAATGATTTTCTGATATCAACCCACATGCCACATTTAAAATAGAATGAATTAAGAGAATAGGCATTTACAATGTGTCTATGAAATCACAATGACAATGTAATGTCATAATGCTATGAGGTCATTGTAAATTGGTGATGTTGCAACGAGGTGATGGTGTCATAATGAATATGTGTTGTCACACTGGTGATGGGGTCACAAAGGGTTTGTGATATTACAATGGCATATACGAATTCAATTGTCATGTGTTCAAATTGAGGATAAGGGTAAACGAAGGGACTGTGATGTCACAAATGCCTTATGTGTTTTCAAATGTACTTAGGGGTCATGATAGCTTTATGATTCACAGTTGTAATGAGGTTACAATGGGTTTTTGATGCTATAATGATTTTGTAATATCTCAAAATCTTGTCCAATTTGAATTGCTACTATTTCACAATGTGCATACAAGTTCACAGAAGGAGCTTGAAGTACTAAGGGACATGATTTTTTTAATTTAAATTTATTTTATTTGTGAACCTACTGTACAGAGGAGTTACAATTACGTGGGCAGGATAATGCGTACATTTCTTACCAAGCATTGCAGCCTCCTCCTTTGTTTACCCTTCACATACCTTCCCAGCCTCCCCCCTCCCCCCCAATCCCAATCCTTTTCCTTCCCCCCTCTTCCCCCCCCCCCGCACCGATGTTGTAAAGCTAGTTTTGGACATGACAACTTGTACTTCTCATTGTTGCAACAGGTCCACCTGTATCCTTAAACAACTGGTTTTTCCCCATCTCCTCCACAAGTTATACTGACATCAAATATAGTGAAAGCAGGGGTTATACTGTGGGGGAGGGATATACAAAGCAACAAAGAGATAATCTTATAAATGCGTTAGAAACTAAGGGACATGAATTTTTTTAAATGTTATGAGGTCATATTAGGTTCTTGAAAACACAGTGGGGCAGTGATATCACAATGGCAATGTAAACTCACTACACCATGTCAGAATATTGTTTTGGTCTCACAAATAGTTGATGATGCCACATTGGTGATGAAGTCACAAAAGATTGGTGATGTCACAATGTGCTGGCCATGTCACAATGACATGGCCATTCTCAATTGTCTTTAACTTACAATGAGTATATGAGTTCACAAAGGGACTGTCATTTCTACAAAAGTATGTGTTGTCACATATTGAAATCCTAAAAGGTTGGTGATGTCAGAATTTGACATAATGGTTATGACATCTGGCAGGGTGATGTCACCATGGTCATGATGTCACTGGGAATTTGTGATATCAAATGTCATATGTGAAATCTAATGAGTTTGCACATTGATTATGAGGAAAAGAAGGCATGTCACAAAAGTTATGATGACAGGATAGGTTTGTGATCTCACGGTGTGTTAGTGATATCACAATGGCAATGTGATGTGCAAAGGGAATGTGATGTCACAATGGTTATGAGTTCATGATTTTTGTTTATGATATCCACCTATATGCCACATTTGAAATATAATGAAATCACAGAAAAGGCATTTATAATGTGTCAATGATATCACAATGACATTGTGAAATTGTAATTTTTTCATATTTTAGTTTTGTGATTTCACAATGGGCAGATGGTATCACAACGACAATGTGATTTTACAGTTGTGATGACCTCACAAACATTTTGATGTTAAAATATCATGTCTGATTCTAAATTGTCAATATTTCACAGTGGGGTTTGGGTACACTAAGTCACTGTTATGTCACAAAGCTATGTATTTTTCAAAGGTTATAAGAGGTCATAATAGATTTGGGATGTCACAATGTGATTCTGGTGTCTAAACAGCAATGTGATGTCACAATGGGTTCATGATGTCACAGTGGTTTTGAGGTCACAATGGTTTAGTTAGGACATGAGTTTGTAATATCACAATTATTTGTCCAATTTCAATCGCTACTAGTTCACCATGAGGACACTGTAATAACCAGCAGTACCCATATAATCCACGGGAACAGATAGTCATCATGACCTCCTGGTCTGGTCCACCAGAGAGGGGGGTGCATGTCATTGGTGTGGGCAGGACATGTTGCTGAAGAGATAGGATGTTAAATCCCACATGGTGAGCTGCCAAGAAGTTATTGGGCATGGACATTTGGGAAGTGATGATTGAAAACTGTTATGCAGGAAACATATTTTAGTGGGGGCAGGGTACAGCATATATATAGGTTGCATGTTCAGAGCATCAGAAAGGGGAAAACTAAGGGGAAATGCCTGGAAAGAAAGAAGTGATGAGACTGCAGGAGGATAAAGACCTGGGAGGAGAGGAAATTGAGGGAGAGCAGGAGGTAAAGACAGACACTGGCCACCTGGACAGGGCAGGGAAGGCCTGTCAAGAGTACAGCAACCTGAAGAGAAGAAGGGAATGGTGGAAGGAAAAAATGAAAAGACCTGAAAGGTAGGACAGGTCTGTAGAGAAGGAGGATGAAGAGAAAGGAAAAAGCCTTGTCCTTTGAAGTGTGGAGCTTTGGAGATGATTATTTTGAGGGTTGGTTGTTTGAAGACCAGTTAACAAATGGCTGGGCTGCTTTTTGGAGGTCTGAGGGTTCATGGTTGAGGCTGCAATTAGCTCTGGGCCTACAGCCCAGGTCAAGGTAGTCTCTTGTTACAAAATTTATGAAGACAAGACAGGTTTGTGATGTTACATTGCATTAATGATATCACAATATCAATATGAGGTCACGAAGGGATTGCAATGGCGTAATGGTGCTGTGGTCACAATGGGTTTCTGAAATCAACCTATATGCCACATTTGAGATAGAATGAAATCACAGAATAGGCATTCACATTGTCTCTATGACCTCACAATGAAAATGTGATGTCATAATGCTATGATGTCATTGTCATCTTGGGATGTCACAGTGGGCTGATGGTACCCTAACAACAATGTAATCTCACTCTGTAGATGATGTCACAAATCATTTGTAATGGTACAATGGCACGTCTTATGTCAGTTGTCCTTTGTCCACAATGAGGCCATGGTTATCCAAAGGAACTGTGGTGTTACAAACACCACGTGCTGTTTCAAATGTGCTAAGAGATAACAACAGATTTGGGATATCAGAAGGTGATCATGGCAATGTGATGTCACAATGGGTTTGTGATGTCACAGTGGTCATAAGGTCACACTTGAATAGTAATGTCACAATGTATTTGTAATATCACCACTACATGTCCAATTTCATTCCACTAGATCACAATGAAGATACAAGTTCACATAAGGTGCTAGAAGTCAGAAAGGCCATAAATGGTGTAAAATTTTATGAGGATATGATAGGTTGGTGAAAATGCAATGGGACAGAGATATCCCATTGGCAATGTGATGTTACCATTTCATGAGATAGTATTGTTTTGAAGTCACAAAAGGTGATCCATACAGGTGATGCGGTCACATAGGTTTGTGATTTCTCAATGTTATGGTGATGTCACAATCTCATGCCAGATCTCTAATTGAAATGATTATATAAGTTCATAAGGGATAATGATGTATCCAAAGGCATATGTTGGCAAAAGTGTAATGGGTCTTAACAGGTTTGTTATGTCACAATGTGACTCAGTGGTCATGACATCTGGCAGTGTGATGTCACAGTGGTCATGATGTCACAGTGGATTTCTGATATCACATGTCATACCTGAAGTATAAGTTAAACAATTTATGAACTCAGTGATGCCGAAGAGATCACATTGGCAGCATGTCAAAAATTTATGTGTATAGGACAGGTTTGTGATGTCACAGTGGGTTAGTGATATCATAATGGCAATGTGGTGTCATCAAGGTATTGTGATGTCATAATGATTATGTGGTCACAATATATTTCTGATATCAACCCACGTGACATATTTGAAATAGAGTGGAATCACAGAATAGGTATTCCAATGTATCTGTGACATCACAATGACCATGTGATGTCATAATGCTATGATGTCAATTGTTTTATGATGTCACAATTGGCTGATGTTGTCATAATGAAAATGTGATGCTACAGTGGTAATGATGTCACAAAGTATTTGTGATGTTAAAATGGCATGTATGATCTCAATTGCCATTAGCTCAAAATGAGGGTATGGGTACACAAATAGCCTGTGACATCACAAAGCCTATGCTTTCTTTCAAAGCTTCTGAAGTCATAATAGGTTTGGGATGTCACAGTGTGATCATGGTGGCACAATGGCAATGCGATATCACAATGAGTTTGTAATGTCACTGCAGTGATGAGGTCACAATGGGTTAGTGATATCTCATCAAGTTTGTAATATAACAATGACATATACAATTTCAATTTTTTCTAATTCACTATGAAGATACTGTAATAACCAGTGGAGCCAGAATTATCTGTGGGAGCCATTAATCTTTGTAAATTCTTGGCCTGGTCCACCGGAGAGTTTGGGGAATGCCAGCAAAGGTGACGGTGTCAAGCCTCACATGTTGAGCTGTCAAGAAGTGATTGAACATTGGGCAGTTTGGGAAGTGACGGTTGAAAACTGTTAGGCAAAAGACCCGTTGGAGTGAGGAGGGGTACAACCTATATATAAGTTGCATTTTCAGAGCATTGGAAGGGGATATAAAAATGAGAGCTACCCAGATGGAAGAAAGTGGTAAGACAACAGGAAGAGAAAAACCTGAGAAGAGGAAGCAGAAAAGTGGTCATTAGGGCAGAGTAGGGCAGGCCTGTGGAGACTGAAGTGGCCTGAGGAGAAGAAGGAAATGGTGGAAGGGAAAAACAGAAAGACCAGAAAGGAATGACAGGTCTGTAGTGAAGGAGGGAGTAATGGAAAAGCTAAAAGCCTTGTCCATTGAGGTTTGGAGCTTTGGAGCTCATAATTTTTGGCTGGTGGTTTGCAGACCAATTAAGATAGGGCAGGGCTGCCCATTCAAGGTCTGAGATTTGGTTGTCAACGCTAATCTTTGACCTGGTTATCCAGTCCAGGATAAGGTAATCACATTCTCCTTTCTAGTGTAAATTGGATTATTATATTAAATGTGACTCAATGGTTTTTCTTCTTGTTTTAGAGGTAATAAGTACGAGAATTCACAGAAAGAGCTTGAAGTCTCAAAGGCCGTGAATTTTTTAAGATGTGATGTGGCTCTAACAATGGGACAGTGAAATAACAATGCCAATACCACAATATCATGTCAAAATAATGCTTTGATACCACAATTAGTTGTTGATACCATTCTCCTGATGAGGTCACAATAAGTTTGTGATATCACAATAGGCTCACGATGTCAGAGTGGCATGGGATATCTCAAATGTCATTAACTGATAATGAATATATGAGTTCAAAAAGGGAATGTTATGTCTCCAAAGGCATGTGTTGTCACAAATGTGATGCCGTTCTAAAAGCTTTGTGATGTCACAATGTGACACAATGGTCATGAAATCTGGCAGTATGATGTCATATGGGATTTCTGATATCACATGTCATACCAGAAATATGAGATTGAAAACAGATAATGAGCTCACAAAAGCCCTACTATATGACAATTGCAGCATGTCACAAAATGTACTAGGACAGGACTGGTTGTGATGGCACAGCAGGTTAATAATATAATAATGGCAATATGACGTCACAAAGGATTGTGATATCACAATGGTTATATCATTAAAATGGGTTTCTGAAACTGAATTCACAGAATAGGCCTTCACATTGTTAACTCATAACCATGTCACTGTGATTTATAATGCTATGATACCATTGTTGTTTGGTGATGTCACAATGAGCTGATGGTGTCGTAATTACAATTTGATGTCACTGCTGACTTATGATGTTACAATAGTTATGAGGTAACATTTTGTTTCTGATATCAACACACATGTCAAATTTGAAATAGAATGAAAATCTGGGTACCAGGGGTTCGTGCCTGTAAACCTAGCTACACAGGAGGCTGAGATATGAGGATCTCAGTTCAAAGCCAGCTCAGGCAGGAAAGTCTATGAGATTCTTATCTCCAATGAAAATCACTAGAAAACCAGAAGTGGCTCTGTGGCTCAAGTAATAGACTGCTCACCTTGAGCTGAAGAACAGGGACAGCACCCAAGCCCAGAGTTCAAGCCCCACGACCAAAAAAAAAGACTAAAAACAGGCATTTATAATCTTATAACATCATAATGGCAGTGTGATCTCATAATGCTATCTTGTCATTGTAGATTTGTGATGTCAAGTAGTTGATGCTGCCATAATGACAATATTATGTGACACTGGTGTTGTCACAAAGGGTTCGTGATGTTACAATGGCATGTTTGATATCAATAGTCAGTTCATAATGACGGTATAGTTACACAAAGGGACTGTGATGCCACAAAGGCCATGTGCTTTTTCAAAAGTGCTAAGAGGTCCTAAGAGTTTTGGGATGTCACAATGTGATAGTGATGTCAAATGGCAATGAAAGCTCACAATGGGTTTGTGATATCACATTGGTGATTAAATCAAATAATTTTGTGAAATCACATCTCATAGTCACATGTCCAATTTCAGTTGTTACTATTTCACAATGAGGATATGAGTTCACAGAAGAAGACTGAAGTATTAAAGGCTATGAATTTTCTAAAATGCTATGAAGACAGTAGGTTTTTGAAAACACAGTGGAACAGAGACATCACAATGTCAATGTGATGTTGCAATATGATGACTGAATAATATTATGATATCACAATTGGTGATGCAACACTGGTGATGAATTTACAAGAAGTGTGTGATGTCACAATGGGTTGTGACATCAAAATGACACGTTTGATCTCAATTGTCATTAACCCACAATGAGTATATGAGCTCACAAAGGGACAGTGTTGTCTCTAAAGGCATGCGTTGTCAAAAAAGTGATGAAGCCTAACAGGTGTGTGATGTCAGAATGTGACAAAATGCTCATAACATCTATCAGTGTGATGTCCCCAGGATCAAGATGTCACATTGGATCCAGGTATCACATTTCATACCTGGATTGTGTATGAGAGGATTGGAATTTCACATTGGGTTAGTGATATCACTATGGAAATGTGGGGTCATGAAGGGATTGTGCTACCACAATGGCTATTAGATCACAATGTGTTTCTCCTCTAATAGGTTTGTGCTGTCACAATTGGTTGGAAATGTCACAATGGCATGCCAGATCTTAAATGTCATTAATTCGCAATGAAGATATGAGTTCAAAAAGGGACTGTGTTGTCTCCAAAGTCATGTGTTGGCACAAATGTGATGAAGCCCGAACAAATTTGTGAGTTCACAATGTGACACCATGGTCTTGATGTCTATCAATGTGATGTCCCAAGGTTCATGTCAGAGTCAATTTCTGATATCATATGTCATACCTGAATTACTATGAGTTTGAAAACAGATTATAAGCTTACTAAAGGCCTAAAATAATACTAATGGCAGAATATAGCACGTTATGACTAAAAACTCATGGTCTTTGGAGCTTCAGATTCTTTCTTTGAAATTGTATTCTCATTGTTAACAAGTAGAAATTGAAATAGGATATGTCATTGTGATATTACAAACTCATAGTGACATCACAAACTCATTGTGACCTGATCACCACTGTGACATCACAAAGCCATTGTGATATCACATTGCTGTTGTGCATTCACAATCACATTGTGACATCACAGAGCTATTTTGAACTCTTGAGATGTATAAGTCGTTATGTCGAAAACAAACTTTACAACTTGTGCGGAGTGGGGGAGGGGGAGCGGGGAGGATTGGGTGTGGAGGGTAGAGGGAGGATGGGAAGGGATGGGAAGGGGAAACAAAGGAGGAGGCTACAACGCTTGATAAGAAATGTACTCATTATCTTGCCCATGTAATTGTAACCCCTCTGTACAGTATTTTCACTATAAAAAAAAACATGAAAAAAACACATGACCTCTGTGACATCACAGACCCTTTGTGTACTCATATCTTCATAGTGAACTAATATAAATTGTTATCACACATAGCATTTTATCATCACTAATACTTTGTGCAATAATTATGACTTTGAAATCACATTGTCACCATGACACCACCATTCATTGTGACATCATCAAACCCCAATGACACCATACCATATTTTTCTTTTTTTTCTTCTGTGAGTTTTTTTTATTATAAATAGAGTGTACACCAGATTACAGTTACATGAGCAAGGTAATGAGTACATATACTGTCATCATTGCTGCCTTGACATCACATTGTCATTTTCATGTCATAGACCCATTTTGAATACCTATTCTTTGATTTCATTCTATCTCAAATGTGCCATCTGCATTATCAGGAAACCATTGTGAACTCATATCCTTTGTGACATCTAAATCTCTTTGTCACAGCACATTCCCTTTGTTATATCACTAACCCACTGTGACATCAAATACCTCTCCTGTTCTCATAATTTTGTGACATGCCATTGTGATATCTTAGGTCCTTTGTGAGTTGAAAATTTGTGTTCGAACTCATATTTCAGATATGACATGACATATCTAAAATCCAGTGTAACATCATGATATCACACCGCTGGACATCATAACCATTGTGTCACTTTGTGACATCTCAGACCTGTTAGTTCTTCACCTTTTTGACTACATATGCTTTGCTGACATCAGAATCTCTTCCCAAACTCATATATTCATGGTGTGATAATGACAATTGAGATCCCACATGCCATTGTGCCATCATCAGTATTGCATCACCAATTGTGACAGAAAAACATTCTTATAACATGATGGTGAGATATCACATTGTTATTGTGAAATCACTGTTCCATTGGGTTTTCACATAGTATGACCTCATACTATGGAGCTTCTTCTATCACCTGGTATCCTCATATTGAATTATAAGTCATTGAAATATGATATTTCATTCTGATATTATAAACAAACTGTGACATCACAAAATCATTGCGACCTCATCACCACTGTGACATCAAAAACCCAATGTGATATCTCATTTCCATTGTTACATTATGAATCACATTGTGTCATCCCAAAACTATTATGACCTCTTATCACCTTTGAAAACACACATGGCCTCTGTGACATCACAGAACCATTTTGTATCCATATCCTCATGGGGAAACTAATGAAAACTGACATCAGATATACCAGTGAAACATAACAAATCCTTTCTGACATAATCATAATTGTGAAATCATGTTGCCATTATGACAACATCAGCTCATTTTCATATGTAAAACTACAATGACATCATAGCATTGTAACATCACATTGTCATTCTGATGTCATAGACACATTGTGTTCGCCTATTATGTTATTTGATTGTATTTCTAATGTGGCATGTTGTGATATCACGATGCCTTATAACATCACATTGCCAGTGTGATGTCACATTGCCAAATTGATGTCAAAAAGGGATTTTGATGTGACAATGGTTATGACATCACCATGAGTTTCTGATATTAATCCACTGCCACATTTCAAATACAATGAAATCACAGATTTGGCATTAATAATTTGACAGTGATGTCACAATGACTTAATGGCAAATGTTATAATTTCATTGCCATTTTGTGATGTCACCATAATCTAAAGATGTCATAACAACAATGTAATGTCACACTGGTTATGATGTCCCACAGGGTTTATTATCTTACAATGGTTATGAGGTCACAATATGTTTCTGATATCAACTGATATGCCACATTTGAAATAGAATGAAATCACAAGATATACATTCACAATATGTCTATGACAGCAAAATGGCAATGGGATGTCATAATGCTATGATGTCACTGTAGCTTGGTGATGTCACAATGAGCTGATGGTGTCATAATGACAGTCTTATATCACACTGGTGATGATGTCACAAAGGGTTTATGATGTCACAATGGCATGTCACATCTTAATTGCCATTAGTTTATAGTGAGGATATGAGGATGAAGTCCCAATGACATATACAAATGAACTGTGATGAAATAAAGGCCATGTTTTTTTGTCAAAAGTGCTAGGGTTCCTAACAGGTTCTGGTTGTCAAAGTGTTAAAGATATAAAAATGGGTTAGTGATGTCAAAACTAGTTTGCAATATCACATCTTATTTCAATTTTCAATTGATACAAGTTCACAATGATGCAAGTTCACGGAAGGTGCTTGATGTCTCAAAGGACATAATTATCTAAGATGTGATGAAATCATAATAGGTTTGTGAAAGCATGATGGTTCAATAATATCACAATTGCAATATGATGTCAAATTATAATGTCATAAAAGTGTTGTTATGTCACAATTAGCTGGTGATGCCATAATAGTGATGAGTTCAAAATAGTTTTGTGATGTCGCAGTAGTTTGGTGATGTGACAATGGCATTTCAGACCTCGATTGTCATTAACTTATAATGAGTTTATGAGTTTAGAATGGGATTGTGAGGATTCCAAAGTCATTTGTTGGCTCACATGTGATGAAGTCAGAACAGATTTGTGATGTGACAATGTGACACAATGGTCATTATATCTAGCAGTGTGATGTCACAATATTCATAATATCACAGTAAATTTCTAATATTTAATGTCATACCTGAAATAATATGAGGTCAAAAATAGATTGACCTTTCAATGAGCCTAACACAGTGGCAACATGTCATAAAACTTATGAGGACAGGACATATTTGAGTTGTCACAGTTTTTTAGAGATATCACAATGGCAATGTTATATCACAAAGGGATTGTCATATCACAATGGTTATGAAGTCAAAATGTGTTTTTGATAGGAACCCACAATTGAAATACAACAAAATCACATAATAGGCCTTCATAATGTATATGTGTTGTCACAATGACAATGTGGTGTCATAGTGGTATGATGTCATTACAGATTTGTGATGTCACAATGACCTGATATTGTCAAAATCACAATGTGATGTTACACCGATGATTATATTGTAAATGCTTTGTGATATTACAATGACATATCTGATCTCAATTGATATTTCACAATGAGGATATGGATACACAAAGAGACTGTAATATCACAAAGGCCATG
This sequence comes from Dipodomys merriami, assembly GCF_024711535.1. NCBI lineage: Eukaryota > Metazoa > Chordata > Mammalia > Rodentia > Heteromyidae > Dipodomys > Dipodomys merriami. Next base: position 545,357 of record NW_027206166.1, read on the forward strand.
TGTTTTTTCAATGGTGCTAAAGATGTCATAATGGGTTTGGGAGGTATCAAGGTGATTGTAATATCACAATAGCAATGTGATATCACAATGGCTTTGTGATGTCACATTGGTGAGAGGTCACAATGGACAGGACAGGTTTGTGATGTCAGAACAGGTTAATGATATTGCAATGGCACTGTGATGTCACAAAGGCATTTTCATGTCACAATGGCTTTGAGGTCACAATGGATTTCTGATATCCACCAATATTGCTAGCTTGTAATAGAATGAAGTCACAGAATAGGAATTCACAATATGTCTATAATGTCACTATGACATATAATGCCATAATATTATGATATTTAAGCTTAGTGATGTCAAAATGACATGTCTAATCTTATTAGTAATTAAATTACCATGAGGATCCCAAATGTTGCTATGTGCTGAGTGCTTCAAAAGGCACATTGTGCTGAATCCATTACATAAGGTTCTTAGTGCTTTTTTTTCAGTGTGCTGTGTGCTGTCATCCCAAAAGATTCAATGTTCTGAGTCCTTGAGAGGACAATCACACACACACACACACACACACACACACACACACACACACACACACACACACACACACACACACACACAAACTCGGAGCATTACCTTGCACCTGCTTGGTGTGTGGAGTGGATGGAGAAGAGTCTCCCCCACTGGTTGCGCTGAGGGGATCCTCAATTCCCCAAGGCAACTGCTGGGGTTGGGGGGAAGCCCTGAGGTGAGGTGAGGCTGCTTCTGCCATGGCCTGGTAGCCTTAGGGCAGAGTCAGGGCAGCACAAAGCCAGGAGCAGAGGCCTGGCTGAGGTGGGGAAGGAGTGTGACTGAGGGGAGGACAGGGCGTGGGTGAAAGGGCACATAGTTGCTGCAGCCAGGAGCACATGGGAGCTGGCATACTTGTGCAGCAGGGGCTGGGAAGCCTGGGTGAGAAGTGGGGGCAGAGAGAGAGCAGAGAAGAGCAGGCACATTCACCATGGGTGGCACCATCCATGACTGGCCTCCGCTGATGTAGGAACACAGGTCTGGGCCAGGAGCACAGAGGACACAAAGCCAGCACAGCAGGCACATCCCTCTCACAGCCCCAGGGAGGCTCAGAGGCCCGGTAGGCCCTGAATCCAAGGCCCCTGCACCAGGAGCTCAGCTGTGAAGGGGGCGAGCTCAGGCTTGCCACCTGCCCGTCCATGCCCTGGACCCTTCTCCTGCCCTCCCCTTGGCACCTCGTTTGAAACAGGTTGCTGCCTGTTTGGACCCATGGCGCCTATTGGAGTCATCCAGCGATGGTGCACCCCTGGCCTCTTTCCGGCCCTGACGCGGTCCTGGTCCCCAGTGGCAGCCCCACAGGTCTGCACCTCACAACCTCCTCCTACCCCACACCCCTCACGGACCCAGACCCATGACTCCTGCCTCCCCTCTTGTGTCCCAAACGCATCTCCCCAGCACCAGGCAGGCAAGCCCTGACTCTGTCACAAATGCACCACAGGAGTGGGGGGTGGGGGAGTGGATGTTGATCCAGGGATTCCACCCCCATCCCAGTGGTCAGTGTCCCAGGATAAAGGCAGATGCAGGGATGGGTGAAGAGGGGGCACCACTGAGCCCCTGGCCTAGAGCAGTGGGAGCCACAGAGCCATGCATCTGCACCCTTTCTCTCCCTGGGGGTACCTGGTGGCTTTAGTCAGAGGTGGGGAGCAGCACCTCCACCCCTGCCTTCTTGGGAGTTTTCCTTTTTTCTGGGGTGGGGGTGTGTTGGATGCAGAAGATAGCCCCCCCTTCTGTGTGAGCCCTTTTCTTTTGTGCTTGTTCACCCTTTCCCCTGAGGAGGGTCCCAGAAGAGCCCACTAGGGAGGTGAGGGCACTAGGGGTCAGATAGAAGGTGAATGTCTGGGAAGAACACGCCCCTCCAACACATGGACACACTGCTGGTCCCCCCCACTCCAGCTGTCAACAGCACTCACAGGGTGATCACATTTCCCAGATCTGCAACCATCTGCTGGTGCTCCAGGCCCCTGTGGTTTCCTCATCCTCCCCAAGAATCCAACAAGTCACCCAGAAGCATCTAGGCCGGATTAGGAAATTCATCCATGTATCTAGCATTTAGGACCTCATCCATTTCCCCAACACTGCCCCCACCCCGGGTCAGACACTTCTCTGGGGGCACCATGACCTCCTGCTTGTTTTCAGTCCAGGCTCTGAAGAGCCACCTGTCTCAGGACTCCTTCACCCAGAGTTCTGGGCTAGGGTTTGGGTGAATGGGGAGTCAATGCTGGTTATTTCCAAGGGAAAGTGTCTGGCCCTGGAGAAAGGGAGAGGCATGGTGGTACAGTATTATTAGAGCGGTGCTTCCTTGGTTCGAGCCCCTGGTTCTGACAAGGGAAATCTCGTGCTCCAGCTTGTATATTGTCCCAGATGAGGAACCAGCAAACTCAGGAGGGGCACTACTCTGAGTCTATGTGTGTGTGTGTGTGTGTGTGTGTGTGTGTGTGTGTGTGTGTGTGTGTGTGTGTTTGTGTGTGTGTATGTGTGTGTGCATGAAAGAGAGAGAGAGAGACAGAGACAGAGACAGAGACAGAGACAGAGACAGAGACAGAGACAGAGAGAGCCTGACTGCTCAGGTGAGTGATCAGTTGGCAAATTGCAGGGGCTGCATGGATGAGTTTACAATAACTGTTCTAGATTTGTGTGTGTGTGAGCGCACGCACGCGTGTGTGTGTGTGTGTGTGTGTGTATGTGTGTGTGTATGTGTGTGTGTGTGTGTGTGTGTGTGTGTGTATTGTTCTTTTTTCAGCAATGCCAAGAAGGAGACCAGCCATACTTTTTGTTTTCATCTTCACTGTTTCATGGCTCCTTTGGGGAAGATTTCATTAGACATTCCTTTCCACCTCTCTCTTCCCCCTTTCCTATAGCCCACAGTAGCTGCTGGGCCTGCGTGGGTCTCCACTAGGAGGCCTCTGTGGACCACAGACCAATGTGGACACCTTCTGTCTTAAGCCTGAAGGTTTGTGAGATGAGTGTGACCACAGGCGCACTCTTCCAGCCAGACAGTCTGCTCTCATTTGTATAGTTGGAGCTAATTCAAGGGTTGGGAATGTGTCTGCCAAATGTAATTAGGGAACAAGATGGAGGGGGGGAATAGGGTAGGGGCTGTGAAGCTAGGAGGGTCTGGGAAGTGGTGAATGATGTGACATTGCATATGGTTCACCACTTTCGAGGATGAGAGGGCAACCTTACCCAGGGTATTGATGGTGTCCATGAGCATCTGGGCAGGGGGCTCTGGGATTCCACTGGTGGCATGGATTCACTCCCGGGGGAGTGCACTGGTGGGAAGTCCTCCCTGGAATCCTGCAGACTCTAATCTATGTCCTGCCTGTGCTGTTTCCAGCTGGACAGTGGTAGGCAAGTGCATTCCCCCTGTTGGAGCCTGCTCGGTATCAGGCCATGGCAGTTAGCTAGGGCTTGCTGAATGTCAGTTTCTGTAACCTGCTGTAGGCTGTCTGGAAAGAAAAGGGGACCTCTAACTTTGGAACCCTTTAAGTTTGATTGGGACAACTGAAATGCCACTTTTTCCAGGGTTTTTTCGTGAAGCTGGCAATTTCCACTAACGCCTGGGTTATGGGTCAAATTAGATGAACCATTTCAACCAACAATCTATGACATTCAAAGTATCAAAGCAGAGTTCCCCAGCCAGATGGTCTCTTGCTATGAACGTTGTGCTTTGATTGCTTTTATGAGGCAGCTGTTCATTCTACTCTGACTCTCTCTAGTGTGACCACCACAGTTGAGTGAAGGGTTAAAGTACTTGAGGCAGTCACCATTTGTTGCTTGTTTCAGAGCAGAGCAACACATGGTGCTAAAGCACCTGGTTGTGTGCCTTCATAAGACCTGTAAATCCTTAGCTCGGGCTCTCCTCCTGTGTTCTGCTGTGTTAGAGTGTAGGATAAGGCCTGAGCTGCAGCCCGTTTAAATAAAACAGCTGTAGAGTCTGATTCTTCGTGGTCTTCTTGGTGGGGGTCCTGCGACCCAGACATAACATTAAGGATTTCATGGGGAGCAGAGATTGTGGCCTCACAATACCTAGCCTGCCAGCTGTGAGTAGAGAGGATTCTCAGCACCTGCACTGGACTCTGGGAGATTCAGAAACCCAAGATGCCTCGAGGATCCTTTCTCTGCAACATGAAACTTTGGGGCCAGATGTGGTGGGCCATCCTGGCTGGCCCCAGGGGTAGGAGAGTAGGTCCTTTGAGCCTGGCCTTCAGCTCATGGCAATCTCATTCACTCCTGAGTGGGGAATTGAGTGCCAAAGAGAGGTCAGCCGCTGGCCAGAGATCTTTGAGAAGATAAGCATCCCAGAGGCCCCAGAATCCAGCTAGCATGTCTTCAGAGCCAAAACAGTTAAGTTCTGTGGCACCAGGAGCATGGGAAGATGGAGAAGGGAGAACTGTGGGAGAGCTACATCAGGCTTTGCCCCACCCACCAGGATGCTTACCTGAATGGGAGGGGACTTTTCTGTAGTATTTTTGTAGACAGATACTCATTTATTTATCCAACAAAGAGTTACAGTGTGCGCCAAGCTCTGGAGGGGTCATAGACAATAAGAGTTTCCAGTGCTGGTTCCACAGCACATGAAAAAACCTTGGTTTGAGCTGGACGCCGGTGCTTCATGCCTGTCATCCTGGCTACATAGGATGCTGTGATGGGAGGATCGATGCTTGAGGCCCAAGCAGGAAAGCCTGTAAAACTCTTATCTCCAACTATCTACCAAAAAGAACACACCAGAAGTGTATGTGTGGCTGAAGCCATAGTCTGTTGGCCTTGCGTAAAAAGGCTCAACGACAGTCCCTAGGCTCTGAGTTCAAGGTCCAGGATTGAGAGAAAGGAAGGAAAGAGAGAAAGAGAAGGGAAGTCCGGATGGAGAAAAAGAGGAAAGGAAGGAAGAAGGGAGAACATGTGAGACTTGGTTTGGAGTCCCTGGAACAAGGGAGCCAACCATTCACAATCTATGTGCAACAATTTCAGAGCTTAAAGCCAGTATGTAGGACCAAGCTACTGACACCTCAGCAACTTTCTGATATCCAGGAGCTGTGTGGTAGCCGGCTGCAGAGGGAAGCATCCTCAGGTAGACACTAGGACTCAGGGCTGGTCACCAGGTTTCAATCATCCCTGGTGCCAATGAGTTTATTTTCTGGTCAGATAAGAACAAGCTGTCCAAGGGCTAGGGAGGTATTGGTGTGAGGGAGTGTCGGTGGGGGGGAGGGTGGTAAGGGATAAGCAGGATGATGAAGAGGGAAGACAGTCACAGGTTCAGAGTGTCAGGACATTGTAGCCATGACTTTGCCTGACAACCTAGACCAAAATTGATAGAGCCTTTGACCTAGCCACACTGCTATTAAGAGTCCTGGCACATTGGGTTCATCATTGTCCTCCTGGTTATCGTCCACTGCGGGATGCCTGTGCAGTACATCCTTGGGCACTGGGACTTTCCAGGGCTCATCCTGAAGTTGACAGCTACCTCCCCTGTTCTTTCCTCCACAGAAGTAAGCTGGCCACTAGCACCGGACAGCCAGGGAATGAGGGTGGGAGTAAGGACCCTTGTGGCCCCAGACTTCCTCTAGGAGGTGCGAGGATCCCGTGATTGCCATTCTCAGAGGAAGATATTGGTCTCTTTGCTGGCTCAGCCTTTAGTCTGGATGGCAGATCTGGGATTTAGAGAGGGCAGACTGAAGGTGGGGCAGGTTTGGATAGAGGCTGGTGGGAAAACCAGAGGTAGGGATGAAAAGGGGGTTGCTGTGGTTGGGAGACCAGGTGTTCGCCCCACTGTACAGTCATTTCTAAGAACTCCCCAAGTTTACCCCAGCTTGAAGCCACAGCTTCAAGAGGACATGGCTTGTGGCAGGCAGGGAGTGGGCAAATGGTTGCACGGGTGTGATTGCTGTGTCTGTATTCTCTCCAATAAAGGATGGGTTTGGATGCTTGGTGACAAAGTCTGAAGTGAAGGGGTGCAAGAAGTTTGTGGCCTTATGAGATGGTTTTCCTCTGGGTATGTGAAGGTGGCTGAAACCAGAAGTTGCCAGTGGCTCACAGCTGTCTCCTAGCTACTCAGAAGGCTGACATGTGAAGACCATGGTTCAGAGCATGCTTGGGCAGAAAAGTCTGTGAGACTTGGTGTCCAATGGACCACCAGAGAACAGGAAGTGGTGCTGTGACTTAAGTGGGAGAAGTGCTCACCTTCAGCTGAAAAGCTGAGCGAGAGTGACCTGGCTCAGCGTTCAAACCCCATGACCAACAACAAAAAAAGAGGTGGCTAAGTTTCTGCATAGCAATGTATATGGTATGAAATGCCATGCTGGTCTATGAGACATTCCAGATATGTGATAGGCTCAATGTTTTGTCTACAGTGGGTCTGAGGTCGGTAGTGCCACTTTCTTGGGGGTGGGATGTGATCCTAATGAAATGAATTCATGGTTCTGTTCTCAGGGACTGCTGAAGCCTTGGGCTGTACCTGTGTGTGTGTGTGTGTGTGTGTGTGTGTGTGTGTGTGTGTGTGTGTGTGTGTGTGTGTGTCTGTCTGTCTGTCTGTCTGTCTGTCTGTCTCTCTGCATCTATGTCTGTGTATGTTTGAAGGTACAAGAACTGAGCCTTGAGCTCAAAGCCTACATGGTGTTCCTGACATTTTGTGCTCAAAGCTAGTGCTCTAACACTTTAGCCACAGCTCTCCCTGTGGCTATTTGGTAGTTCACTGTAGATAAGAGCCTCTCAGACTTTCCTGCAAGGGCTGGCTTTTAAAAGTGATCCTCAGACCTCAGCCGCCTGAGTAACTAGGATGACAGACAGGAGCCAGCCCCCTGTGCCGGCCTTGTGTGTGTGTGTGTGTGTGTGTGTGTGTGTGTGTGTGTGTGTGTGTGTGTGTGTGTGAGTGTGTGTAGAAGTGGGTTGTAAAAAGGAGCGCTGGACCCTTTGGTAACTTCTAACCACTATCTTTGGGGGGGGGTGCATGGGCTTTGTGGCTGAAGTCTGGGGGCCTGTAAGGGTGAGACACTTGAAGGGGACTCTCAATACCATTAAATTATATTACCAAGGGATCTTTGTGCCCTGGAACTGTATACTGGCTTGGGCCTGGTGGTGGCAGAGGGAGCTTGGGAGGACCTGGGGGTGGGGCCCGCAGGGGATGGCTCCCCAAGGGGACAGAGAGTGTGACCAGCATTTAGTAAGGATATGAGCCCTGTTAGTATGGAGCATATTGGCATTGCTCAGACTCTGGGTCTTCTGATCATGACGTCTGAGGGCTGAGGCCAACCTTATCTTCCATCTTGATCTGTGATCTCCAGATCTCAGTCTTCTGAGTAGATAGGATTATAGGCATGAGCCTCTGGCACCAGGCCTCTGATTCTTTTTGGTATATTAGAGTTTGAACTCAAGGCCTAGGTTTTCCAGTCAGTTCTTCTACCATGGGAGCTAAATCTTTCTGTCTTTGGCATTTCCAAGATAGAGACTCAATATATGCTCAGGCTGGGCTGGATCACGGTCCTCCTGTGACAGGCATGGACCACTATGCGTGGTCATCTGTAGTTGGGATGGTAGACATGTTGCGCCATGCTCAGTCAACAGTTTAGATGGACTACCCAAACTCTTAGTCCATGGCAGCCGATTCTTGGCCAAAGTTGAAGCTCTGGGTTGGGCCTGGAACCATCGGACCTCAGTCTCCTCACAGGAAAGTTGTGAGCAAACAAGGGATCAATACAGGGGCATCTCTGGGCAGGGCCAGCATAGAGGGAGCGGTTGTCAGAGAAGGTTCTTGGCAATTCTGTGAGCATATGACAGGAAGATAGCTGGAAAGGGCTCAGATGGGGCCTGTTATTTATCATGCAACAGGTATGGAATTATAAAAAAAACATGGCTCTCTTTTATCTTTACCCTATCCCCATGAGGAAAGAGATCCTTTACTGTGTTCAGTTTTGCAGGTGGGGAAAATGAAGCAAAGAAGCTGGATGGCCTACTCATGTCCCCCAGCTTACAGGAAACTCGGCCGGACTTCTCTGCCATGCTCCCTAAGACTATGGGTGCTGAGCAGTACACTTCTTGTGGTAGGAAGTCCACTTCTTGTCAGTCATGGGGCTTGAAATCTGAGCCTGGGTGCTGTCCCCGAGCCCCTCAGATGAAGTCTAGCATTCTACCACTTGTACCACAACACCACTCCCGGTTTTCTGGTGGTTCTTTGAGATAAGAATCTCTCTCTCTCTCTCTCTCTTTCTCTCTCTCTCTCTCTCTCTCTCTCTCTCTCTCTCTCTCTCTCTCTCTCTCTCTCTCTCTCTCTCTCATAGGAACTTGTTGAATGGATGCTGCAGGAGGTGGCTTAGTGTCCCCATGTGGCTCGTACCCAAGGTGGCCCTCTCATTCTGGAGGTGGGCTGTGGGTCAGGAGCTGTCTTGCTCAGCCTGTTGAACTAGCTCCCTGAGGTAAGCCCCTCTGTGCGCAGGCTAGAACATGATGGTTATTCATTGTCAGTCCATCTGATGAGTCCTTCTCCACTACTCTTTATTAAGGAAAATGGATGAGGAGGTATCACATTGTCCAACCGCACAGCACGATCCCGGGCCTCTGATCCTCACCACCACATATCAGGCCAGACACTGATTATAAGAAAATGAATTCACTCTATGTCTACTTTCGCTTTGTGTCATTTTGGGGAGAGGGGGTGGTTTGCAGAGGAAGGACCCCAGGCCTGACACCTCCGGGGGGACATTTGTTCTTGTGACAGAGTCAAGTCATTGCTGTGGATAAGAAGGAAGCCGCTATCAGACTGACCCAGAAAAATGCTCAAAGGTAGGTAAGCTGTTGAAGTATCAAACCCACCCATGTCTGCTTCCCACAACACGGAGGGTGCAGTGTGGGTGGCCTGGGACTGGCCCTAGGGGATTATAAATGGATGTTGTTGAACAGGTGCTGGTAGCTCTTGCTCATCCTGGCTGAGGTCTGATGGTCATGACTCAGAGCCAGCCCAGGCAGGAGAGTCTATGATATTCTTATCTCCCATAAACCACCTCCCCAGCACCAAAAAAAAAGGCAGATGTGGTGCTGTGGCTCAAGTGGTATAGCCTCAGCCTTGAGTAAAAAAAGCTCAGGGATGACACCGAGGCCCTGAATCCAAGCCCTAGGACTCACAAAAAAATAAAATAAATGAATAGTGGGCACCTGTTACGTTACTACCAAAATGGATGGATTCAGTCTTCTCTCTGGTACTTGTATCCAAAGGTAAGGGGCTTCCCTTGATGCTCCTCTAAACCTCTCCTTCTGTCTATTATCTCTCCCAGCTTGAGCTGCAGGATAGAATTCAGGTCATCCCTCTTGTTATGACCTTAAGTACCATTCCCTACCTTCCCTCCTTGGGATGGGGATCCTGGATTTACTCACTACTGGGAGGATGAGGCACTGAGGACATGGGAGTAAGTATCCCTGAAACTCATACTCGCACACACACACTCACCTAGGCCAACCAGAGTAGCCTTTTTCAAAGATACTTTATCTCCTTGGACTAACTGAACTAGTAGAGGAACTTGATCCCCTGTAAATGACTATTTTAACTAGGGCTTGCTAGTTGACATGAGATAAACAGAAGCTCAAAAGAAAGGCTCTGGTGCCTGTCACCTCTGGCTCAGGCTCATGCCTGACATCCTGGCTACTCGGGAGGCAGAGATCTGAGGATCAAAGATAGAAGCCAGCCATAAGCTGGAAAGCTAGTGAGACTCTACTCTCCATGGAATCACCAAAAAGTTAGAAGTGGAGCTGTGGCTCAAGTAATAGAGCACCAGCATTGAGCACAAAAACTCAAAGAGACAGCTCCCAGATCCTCAGTTCAAGCCCACATAAAGAAATGGTCCCTTGTGTGCCCCAAGACTGCCTGAGCCTCTAGTGCTCTCTTCCGAAGTGTGATACAGTACCGGTCTCTGGGTAGTGTATCAGAGACTTCAGAAATTGGGTGGCAAAAGCCAGACCTTCTCCTTTGTGCTCTTTGAACACACACCAGCTGGTAGGCAGAGCTTGACAAGGCCAGCAGCCTGCAGAGCAGAGAAGATCCCTCTCTGCCAGGGTGATTGGAGCAGGCTTCTTAGAGGCAGCACTTGAAAGGGGGTCTTGCTTAACAAGGAGGATCTGACAGGAAGCACAGAGAACAAAGATGCGGTAGATAAAGGACAGCATAGCTGAGCATGTTCATTTCTAGCAAGAGCTAGTGGTGAAAAACTCAGTAAAGATGTGCAAGTCTGTCCCGAGACAGGCCCAAGGTGTCACAGAAGATCAGCTATCTAACATTGGGATTGTCTCTTAGCAGTAGTGAGCTCGCCTAGCACACAGGAAACCCTGGGTTTGATTCCTAGGTCCCGCATACACAGAAAAAGCCGGAAGTGGCACCATGGCTCAGGTGGAAGGGCACTTGCCTTGAGCAAAAGTAGCTCTGGGACAGCACCTTGGCCCCAAGGTCAAGCCCCAGGACTGTCAACATATAACAGCACTCCAAGGGACCTGGATGACAGGTGGATGGCCATGCCCTGTAGCTCTTAGTAAATCCATCCATGCTTTCTGTCTCCTTTGACAGAGGGGATTTGGACACTCCTGCTCTGGGCACACCTGGACCTGGTTATCAGCAACCCTCCTAATGTCTTCCACCTGGATATGGAGTAGCTGGCCCCAGAAATCCTCAGGTACTGGTTGGTAGGGGCGGGGGATACAGGGCATCCCCCAGATTTCCTAGTGGGTCTGATCTGCCCCAGATGACCAGGCCATCCAGAGGAGGTGGATGGGAGCTTAGAAAGGACTAGTGATGTGAAGGGAGCCCTTTAATGCCCATGGTCCTACCCAGATTCCAAGCCTCAATTTGCTTTCCCTGAGGGAGGTTAAAGAGTGTCTAGGTGGTACTGTCTAGCAGAGGACTAGGTGGAAATTCTAAAGAATGAGAGACCATAAGCCCTGTGCTGGTGGCTCACACCTGTCATCCTGGCTACTTGGGAGATTGCAATCCAGAGGATCTTATTTCCCAGCCGAGGCAGGAAAGTCCCATGAGAGTCTCATCTCCAACCTCCAACGGGAAGTGGGCCATGGTTCAAGTGGTAGAGCAAGTGGCTGAATCTGGGCGATGCCAGTGGCTCACAACTGTCATCCTATCTACTCAGGAGGCTGAGATCTGAGGATCATAGTTCAAAGTTAGTGTGGGCAAGAAAGTCTGTGAGACTATCTTCAGTGAACCACCAGAAAACCTGAAGTGGCGCTCTGGCTCCAGTGGTAGAGCGCACACCTTCAGCTGAAGAGCTGAGGGACTGTGTACAGGCCCAAAGTTCAAACCTTATGACCGACAACCAAAAATAAGGTGGCTGAGTTTTCTTCATAGTGTTGTGTACAGTAGGAAATGCTAAGCTGTGTGCCATTCCAGATGTGTGAGAGGCTCTGAGTTTTGTCTACACTTGGTCTGAGGACAATAGTGCCATCTGCTCGGGCTTTGGGATATTCATGTGCTTAGGGACAGCTGAGGCCTTGGGCTACCTGTTTTGTGTGTGTGTGTGTGTATGTGTGTGTGTGTGTGTATTTTTCCCTCATCTTTCTCTGTCCACTTCCTGAGTGCCTGTCTGCCTATTCCTAACTAGTATGGTGCCCCTCCTCCATGGCAACCTTGCCTTTAGCCCCCTATTAGGATCTATAATGAGTCCTAAATTGCCAGAGACCTGAATATTCCAGCTTTTGTTTGGGGCCCAAGTTCTACTGTCCATATCTTTGTTCACTTCCAGAGGATTCTGGATCAGCAGGGCCAGCTGGCTTATGTTCTTCCCTGACTCTGGGGGGGCAAGGTCAGTCGTCATGCGATGTCGTGTCCTTTTCTTCAGCTGGGCCTCTGGCTGCACATCCTACTCCCAGCAGGCTGGCAGTGGAGTAGAGGAAGGGTGGTTGCCAGTGGCTCTGGCCAACTCGAGCTTGATGGATGACTGAAGGCTGACCCAGCAAGGATGATCAGGGGCTACATGGGAGGTGAGGCCAAGGTGGCTTGGAAGTATTGGTCGATATCTTGTCGCAGGCAAGTCTATCTTCTGGCCCTAGCAGGGCCTCTGAGGTCCTTCTAGACAATTCCAGATGTCCAGAAAACAGAGGCACAGATTTTGAGCTCTAGCACTAGGGAATTGGGGGATGAGAGACTGGTTTGGCCAGTACCTCAATGTTCTGGGGCATTATCCTTGACCTGGCTATGTCCTCCTTGTGTAAGTTCACTTCTTAACCCAGTGCTGGCCACACACTGGCCACTTGTGCTGTGGAAGTGGCAGGAGCGGAAGTGAGATCTAGAATGACCAAAATCTGGATTTATGGCTTGATTGGAGTGCAGGATGTCTTTTAAAAAAATCTTAGAGCTAGAACTCAGACCTTGGCACTGCTCCTGAGCTTTCTTTGTTTAAGGCTAACACTCTAACACTTGAACCACAGCTCACCTTTCATCTTTTTTAGTAGCTTAGCAGACAGAAGTGTCTCACATATTTTCCTGCTTGGGTTGGCTTCAAGTTGCCACCCTAAGAGCTCAGCCACTTGAGTAACTAGGATTGCTGGTATGAGCCACTGGCATCTGCTAAGGATGTGTGTATGTGTGTGTGTGTTGTGTGTGTGTGTTTGCATGTGCAAGTCCTGTGGTTTACCAGTCCTGTGTGTTTACCAGGGCTTGAACTCAGAGCCTCCGTGGTATGCTTTAGCTTGTTTGCACAAGGTTGGTACTGTACTACTTGAACTACAGTAGATCTGCTACCCATCTTTTTGGTGATTTATTGGAGATAAGAGTCTGCCCAGGCTAGCTTTGAATCTTGATTGATCCTCAAGTCTCAGCCTTGAATAGCTAGGATTATAAGCATGAACCACTGGAACCCAGCTTCAAGGCTGTGTTTTCATAATCTCTTCTGTTCTAACAGTTATCTTCTTGCCCTGGCCTAGTTCTCTGACCTGCACATCAGCTCCCAGCAGCCCCTGACTGTATGAAGAACATAAAGCTCAAACCTGATCCCAATTCTTTTTCCTCAGGGAAAAGGTTATGTTTCATCTGAAGCCAGGGTTAGGAGGGGTAGCTGTAGATGGGTGCTCAGCTAGAGAGAGGTAGTCTGTTTAAGCCAAGAAAGAAACTGTGGCCAGATGGTAATAGCTCATGCTCTCATATTCCTAGCTCCTCAGAAGTCTGAAATATGAGGATTGCCATTCAGAGGCAGCCCAGCTAGAAAAGTCTGTGAGACTCTCTTCTGCAAATAACCACCCAAAAGCTGGAAGAAAAGCTGTGGCTTAATTGGTAGAGTGCTATCCCTGTATGAAAAAAGTGAGGGACAGACCCTGAGATCAAGCCCTAGTCCCAAGATCCTTATGCGCACACTCACAGATACACACACACACACACACACACACACACACACACACACACACACACACACACACACACAACACATACAGGAAGGTGGTTATGATGAGCTGAACTAGAACCGGGGCAGTCTTGAGGCATAGTCACAGTAAACTCTCAAGAGATACATCCATGTACAGGGCCACAGGACCATGGCAAGGACAGTACGGATGCTTGTTTGTAGTTGGCCCATGATTGCAGACCTTTATCTGCCCCTGAGCACTAGTGAGGAAAGCAAGCCTCTGACCCCTGGAACTCCAGGGACAGTGGCTGCTACAAGCAGCAACCAGCCAGCTGTGAATTCCTGAGACAAATTCACACTCTTGTGATACCCGCATGAGTGGGCATTACCTGGTGTGATATCCTGCAGCTTCTGCCTCTCCTGGCCCAGAACCTTGGTCTGAGATGCCAATTTACTGCTCAGATATACATTGCACCCACGATAGATGCCATTCTGATTATCTCTATGCCCCAACGCTCAACCCTTCTCTGGTACTGTCGCTTGCTCTATAGGTAATGGCCTCCAAATAGGCTGCTCTCAAGACTTGTACTACACCTAGACATTGGGAGTCACTCAGTGGCCCACTGGAAAGTACTCTGCCTAGAGCAACAGAGGGAGGTCCAAGCAAGCCAGGTGTTGGTCAGGGGCTTGAACTCTGGGCCTGGGCCCTGTCCCCAAGCTCTTCAGCTTACCATTTGAGCTACAGAGCCACTTCCGGTTTTCTGGAAGTTCCTTGGAGATCAGAATCTCCAGAATTCCTGATTGATCTGGCTTTGAACTGTGGTCCTTACATCTCAGCCTGCTGAGGAGGTAGGAGGACAGGTGTGAGCCACCGGTGCCCAGCTGATCTGGCCTTTCACCACAATAGACTAGGAGCTCCTGAAAGCTTTTCTTTATTTTATCTGTGCCAGTATGCGGGCTTGAACTCAGGGCCTGTACTCTGGTCTCTTAACATTTTCCCTCAAGCTTAGCAGTCTACCACTTGAGCCACAGCTCCATTTTGGGCTTTTGGTAATTAATTAGCAAGAGTCTCACTAACTTTCTCCCTGAGCTGGCTTGACCCACAATCTCTATCTCAGTCTCCTGAGTAGCTAGGATTTACAGGGGTTGAGCCACCACTGGCATTGGGCTAGAAGCTTTTCTTAAGCAAGCATTCTTCCCTGCGTTTGCCTTGACTCTTCCATGCAAAGGAGGTCTGAGGGTCAGGAGCTGTGAAAAATAAGCTTCTAGCTACAGGAAATGGCTGGGGTACCTGGTAAAAAGCAAGCCAATCTTCCCCCTGGGCCCCATGCTGGGACCCGACCGTGTACCCTACTTTTGACTCAAATACAAACCTTGACCCAGCCTTGAATGTCCTTCCAGACTTGTTTGAAACCACAGAACCTTCATCCCACCCACACCATCTGCTCTACACCACATCTCAGGACCTTTGCCCATGTTAGACCTTCTGCCTGAGACCCTCTCTCCTGAATCCACATCTTAGAACTCCTGTGGAATTTTGGCACTGGTTATATCACCTCGTGGAGCAAGTCTTTCCTTCCCTTCTCCCTCTTTTTTTTAATATTGAGGTGCTAGAGATGGAACTTTTGCAGGCTGACTGGCAAATGCTATATCTTGGTGTGTGTATGTTGTGTGTGTGTGTGTGTGTGTGTGTGTGTGTGTGTGTGTGTGTGTGTGTGTGTGTGTGTGTGTGTGTGTGCATGTGCATGCCAGTCCTGGGGTTTGAATTCATGGCCTGGATGCTATTCCTATCCCTGAGCTTTTGTGCTCAATGCTAGCACTCTACTACTTGGGCCACAGCTCTATTTCAGGCTTTTTGGATGCTTAATTGGAGAAAAGTGTCTCATATAGACTTTCCTGCTTGCAATTGAGATCCTCAGATCTCAGCCTCCTGGGTAGCTTACAGGGGTGAGCCACCAGCACCTGCCATCTACCCTACCTCTTACCTATAACCTCGGTCCTCCTCTGAGTCCCAGAAGAATATGTCTCACCAGGCTCACTTCTTTGCCAGTCTTTGGGCTTGAACTCAGGTTCTGGGCATGTTTCTGAGCTTCTTTTGCTCAAGGCTAGCACTCTATCACTTAAGCCACAGTGCCACTTTTGGCTTTTTCTGTTTGTGTGCTACTGAGCAATCAAACCCAGGGCATAGTGCATGCTAGGTAAGCACTCTACCACTAAGCCACATTCACAGACCAAGGCTCACTTCTAACAGGAATTATGAGGGTGAGATTGATTGGCATACCCCTTTCGGCATAGATATTGCTCATTATTTCTTATCTTTGCCATGATTTGGGACCAGCCTGTGACTCAACAATGAGGAATGATAAATGAGTGATAGCCACCATGACCCAGAGGTCTAGTCTCACATTCTACAGAGGGATAGAGAATATGGAGCCAGAAACTTTGACAACTCCTGCAGTGTAGGTACTGTGGTCTCCCTGGAGGCAGTGGCTGGCTGCTAGGTGTCGCATCAGGCTTCATTTATTAAATGGCAGAAAAGGATGCTATGTTCAAGCTTCTGGCTCAGACTTAGTACAATTCAAGGCTTGTCCCAGCTTGCCCAGGTTGGAGATCTGGGCATGGGCAACCTGCTGAATACCCTTCATCCATCCATACATATGGAGTTATCTTTTTGGGGCGGGGACAGTTCCGTGTTTGTACTATGAGCCTAGATCCTGTCCCTGAGCTCTTTTGCTCAAAAGTAGTGCTAGGCGATTGACCACAGCCCAGTTCATGTTCGTTTGTTTTTTTTTTCCTGTGATCTCTTAGAAATAAGAATGTCTTGGACTTTCCTGTCCTGGTTGAATTCAAATTGGCCTTCTCTATATCTCAGCCTCCTGACGAGTTAGGATTACAGGCAGGAGCCCCTGGCTCCTGGGTTTCTTTTCTTCTTGTTCTTTTTTGTAATCATAACAATCTGAAATCTTCACGCTGTCATTCTAATGGTTTGCATTATAAGTAAACTACCCAAGCCTGGAGTTCGAATGCCAAGACTGCCAACCACAAATTGAAGGTGATCCTGACAAACTCATTCCTATTCATGTGAATGCTAATGGAATGCTATAAAAGTAATAATTAAATTTGCAATTAATTCATGATTCTATTTTAGAATGCCACATAAAAATTATTAGATTTATATCTTCCATTCTAGCACCATGGTATGATTCCCCTAATGGAAGTTATTGACTAATTTTTAATTAATGCTTTTATAAGTATTCAAACGTGATACTTCATTAAATGGAGGCATAATTTGATAATTAATAATTGGTTATTATATATAATTTAATATTCTCACATTCCCTCTCTCTCTGCATATATATATATATATATATATACACGTCTATCTATCTATCTATCTATCTATCTATCTATCTATCTATCTATCTATCTATCTATCTATCTATCTATGTTGGGTACTCCTGTGGCTTGAATACAGGTCCTCAGAACTTTCTGGCAGTTCAGGTTGCTACAGGATTGTGTGCTAAGACTGTGACCCCATTTAAGGATTGGCCATTGTAGGCTATAAGTTGAAATCCAAGAATGTCCAAAAATATATTCGTGGAGTAAGAAGCCAATTTTGCCACATATTTTTTCCTTTTCTGTGAAAGTCTTGGGTCTCAGTATGATGTTTAATCCATATGCAAGTATATCCTATGTGATATGATGTAATAAAAGAACTGTTATATGTGTAATAATACTAAATAAATAAGGGTAATAAGCATCATATGCACTAAACCCATGTATGTAAATAGATCTCATATATTAATATTATTTTTTCCAGTGCTGGGCTTCATTTCAGGCTCTGGAAACTGGTCTGAATTTCTTGTATTCAAGGATGGTGAGCCTTTCCCCTTCATCCACAGTGCCACAAAGTTATCCAGACCCTGAGTTCAAATACAAGGTCTGCCAGAAAAATAGTGCAAATTCCAAACCAGGGCATTATTATAATTATAATTATAATAATAATAATTATTATTAATCGAGCACAGGGCTTGCTCTCAGGTCTTGGCACCTCTGCCACAGCAAACCCTTGGATTCTAGGACCTGAGTTCAAATCTTGGGGCTCCTCCTTTTTTTTCCTTTGTATTGTGACCATCCTGGATGTAAATGGCAAGGCAAAGAAAGAGTACATGACCTTGCATTGCTGATGTTTGGCGGACTATTAAGGAAGCCATAGACGAAACTGGCCACTTAGGTGTGGAGGTCGAATCCTGGGATTGCCACTAATGAATGACAGAGATTCTAAGAAACCCATTCTCAAGTACATCCATACAAATGGAACGTTATAAAATTAACAATAAGTATGAGTGTTTGATTATATTGTAAAATTATGCACAACATTTATACTACCATGACTAATTTTCAATTAATACTTTATTATATATGCAATCATGATACTTGATAAGGGAAGGCATAATTTAATTGCCAATAATTGGTAGTAATATCATATATGCATTTTCATAGTATACAGACATCTCTCTCTTGTTTCATGCATCTACATCTATCTGTCTGTCTATCTATCTATCTATCTATCTATCTATCTATCTATCTATCTATCTATCTATCTATCTATCTATCTATCTATCTATCTACCTATCTACCAATCTGCACATTTATTTGTTTATACACTTGTCACTACTGGGGCTCAGTATTAGAGTGCTCGCCTAATATGTATAAAGCCCTGGGTTAGATTCCTCACTGCCACATGCACAGAAAAATCCAGAAGTCATGCTGTTGCTCAACCAGCTGAGCACTAGCTTTGAGCATAAAAGCTTAGGGACTGTGTCTAGACTCTTAATCAAGACCCAAGAATGGCACCAAAAAAAGATAGAATGTTCTGACTGCAATAATATAAGGATAGGACTGCAAATACTTCATTACAGAGCAAGCCAGGAGTCTGGTGCTGACAGCTGCCATATAACATGACGTAGCCAGAGGTAAACTGCTGCAACTCAGGTCCACAGAACCAGATGCTGTTGGCTCACTTACCCCATCATCCATGATACATGGGGACTGAGATCTGACACTGGTGGGTTTAAAACCCAGTGCTGGCAGGGAATCTGTTGAACTCTGAGCTGTGGCTCAAAGTGGTAGAGCTCTAACCTTGAGCAAAATATCTTAGGACAGAATCCCCAACCTTTCAGTGCAATCCCTGTGGCTGACTCTACCTACCCAATAAAACCCACCCCTCTAAATCATTAGATGTGAACTTTGTGTGATTTGTGATGTGTTTCTGAAAGAATGGTGATACTGATGAAAGCATCCTAATTCTAATGACAGTGTGTGGGATACAACTATGTGATGAGTCCTTCATGATGTCTTGTGTGCTAAGTCCTTCACGGGGTACATTCCTTCATCTGGTCCTTGTAGGAGCTCCACAAGTCAGATGATTGTGCAGATGAGAAACCTGAGGCTCAGATATTCCCATGTCAGGGCCAAAAGGATGTATGTACCTAACTCTAGTGAGTTGTCTCCTGCAGACAATTGTTTTAGTTTATTTTTCTTAGTCGTGGACCTTGAACTAAGGGCCTAGCCACTACCCTTCCCTGTTGGGCTCATGGCTAGAATCCTACCATGTGAAGCCAAGGACCTCCTTGCAGCAGAGTGGTATAGTCTAGGTGTCTGTAGCTGAAGTGTGTCATCCTGCCTACTCAGCAAGCTGAGATGTAACAATCTCGGTTCCAAATTATCCCAGACACAAAAGTTCCCATGAGACTATTTTCTCCTATTCACTACTTAGAAACTTGAAGTGGAAGCTAGGTTCCAGCGACTCACACCTGTCATCCTAGCTACTCAGGAACCTGAGAGCTGAGGATTATAGCCCGAAGCCAGGCTGGGCAGCAAAATCCTTGAGAGGCTTCTCTCCATTGACCTACCAAAAATCGGCAGGTGTGCTGTAGCTCAAGTAGTAGAGCGCTTGGCTTTAGCTGAAGAGTTCAAGGACAGCACCCAGTACTAGACTTCAACTCCTCCAATTTCCAAGAAAAGAAAGAAAGAAACCTGAATTGGAGTGCTGGGAAT
Source organism: Dipodomys merriami (assembly GCF_024711535.1). Lineage (NCBI taxonomy): Eukaryota > Metazoa > Chordata > Mammalia > Rodentia > Heteromyidae > Dipodomys > Dipodomys merriami. The sequence goes on from NW_027206166.1 coordinate 564,796, forward strand.
GTGTCTGAGGAGTGGAGTGCTTTGCATGTATGAATCCCTGGGTTTGATTCTTTAGTACCACATCAATAGAAAAAAGCCTGAAGTGGCTGTAGGGCTCAAGGGGTAGAGTGGTAACTTTGTACAGGAGAAACTCAGATACAGTGCTCAGGTCCTGAGTTCAAGCTCCAGGACAAGTGTATGCACACACATACATGCACACACACATACATGCACACACACACATATGCACACACACACACACACACACACACACACACACACACACACACCACAGGTATCAGAAGTGAAGCTGTGACACAAAATGGTAAAGCACTGAGCTTCTGTTCTGATCTCATGCTCAGCACCCAGACCCTTTGTTCAACCCCAAACCTAGCCACCCAGGACCCAACTAGGAGAGGTGAAAGGTTTCAAAACCTGATAAGCTTCACCAGCTCTAAATGACAGGAAGCATTGTGATATTACACATGTGCTTAGATTTAGCAAACTTCCTGAAACCTAGGAAGACACCATTGCCAAGAATGAATCATTTTATTAGGTTCAGATCCCTTGTTGTCTGCCAGAAGGACCATTGAATTAATTGTAGCAGTTTATTTCAACACTGGAACATAGTCTAAAAAAGACAGGATGAGTGCAGAGAACTTGGCCTGCCACAGAAGGTGGCACAAATGAAAGCTTCCTGTCAAAATAGAGCATTAGGGGGAGAGATAGCTTGGGGTACAAAGAGGTCTTTTTCTCTTGGCCTTCAGAAACTCCCCACACTCATCCTCACTAATTTCCTCGGATGAATTGTTGGTTACACAGCTGTACAGGAGTCAAGCTTTTTGTCTGCCTCTTCCAACAATGAGGCAGATTTCCTCCAGCAGCCTGTGGTGCAGAGTAAACTTCAGGCTACCCTGGGAACAGTGAGGGTCCCCAGAACATGCACTGTCTTGAAAACACTGTCTGTGCTATGAAATCATTCTATTCAAAGCAAACTTCCTAGCTGGGTGCCTTTCACAATAGGGACTCCGGACCTTTACCGATAGAAATGCATGCATACATACATGGGGAGAGATGGTGTTACTTGTTTTTTGTTTGTCTGTTTGCTTGGCATGTTTGGGGGTTATATCATGAGCCCAGGCACTGTCACTGAGCTTCTTTTGCTCAAGGGTATTACTCTTTCCTTGAACCACAGCCCCACTCATGGCAATTTTTTATTCCTGTGATCCCTCAGAAATAAGAGTGCTGTCGACTTTCCTTTCCCAGCTGAATTCAAACAGGCATTCTATACCTCTCAGACTCCTGAAGAGCTAGGATTACAGGCAGCAGCTTCTGACACCTGCCTTTCTTTTCCTCTTGTTCTCTTTTTTTTAATTGTGAAAATACTGTACAGAAGGGTTAAAATTAAATGGGCAAGATAGTGAGAAAATTTCTTATCAAGCATTGTAGCCTTCTCCTTTGTTTACCCTTCCCATCCCTCCTACCTTCCCTCCCACCCACCCAATCCTACCCCCACCAAGTTGTAAAATTCATTTTCAACATGACAACTTGTACTTCTCATTGTTGCAACAGGTCCACCTGTATCTTTATTTAAACGACTTGTTTTTCCCCTTCCCCTCCACAAATTATACTGACATCAAATACAGTGAAAGCAATGGTTATACTATGTGGGAGGGATATACAAAGCAACAAAGAAATAATCTTATAATTGCGTTAGAAACAAATGCATGAAAGAAAAAAATATTTAAAATACATACCTTAGCGTTCACTTTCCTAACATCACCTTATCTGACCTTTTCTGCTTGACTCATACATATATTAGATATTGCAAATAAGGGAAATCATTGGACCTATGTTTCTTTGGGCTTGGCTTACTTCACTTAATATAATTTTTTGCAAGTCTTTCCATTTCCTAACAAATGGGGCAATGTCATTCTTTCTAATGGAGGCAGAGAAATCCATTGTATATTTATATACCACATTTTCTTGTTACATTCATCTACTCAAGGGCATCTGGGTTGGTTCCAGATCTTAGCTATGGTAAATAATGTTACAATAAACATAGTTGTGCTGGTAGAATTAGTGTGGTCTTGCTTGTAAACATTTGGGTAAATGCCCAAAGTGGGACAGATGGGTCATAGGGGAGCTCTATGTGGAGACTTTTGAGGAACCTCCATACTACTTTCCAAAATGGTGGAACAAGTTTACACTCCCACCAACAATGAAGTAAAGTTCCCTTCGTTCCACATCCACTCCAGCATCTGTTGTTATCAGAGTTCTTGTTTTTTGCCATTCTAACTGGGGTGAGGTGGTATCTCAATTTTGTTTTGATTTGCATTTATTTTATGGCTAGGGAGGTTGAGCATTTCTTCATGTGTCTATTGGCCATCCTTCTTTCTTTGTCCGTTATATGGCTAATGAAAATCTTCTCCCACTCCATGGGCTTTATATTGATCTTGATAGCTACGTCCTTTGCCATGCAGAAGCTCTGCAAATTCATGCAATCCCATTTGTCCAACCTTTCTTTCATTTGTTGTGTTTCCGAGTCTCTATTAAGAAAATTTTGACCTGGGCCAAGGAGACCTAGGGCTTCTCCTTCAGCATTGACTCCGAGGTCTTTGATCCATTTGGAGTTGATTTTGATGCAGGGTAATACATAATGATCTAGCTTTAGTTTTCTACAAGTAGTTAACCAATTTCTCCAGCACCATTTACTGAAGAGGCTGTCTTTCTTAAATTCTATTTTTTTAGCTCCCTTATCAAAGATTAGATGGCTAAAGGTCTGTGGTTCATTTCTGGGTTTTCAATTCTATTCCATTGGTCCTGAGGTCTGTTCTTGTGCTAGTTCCAAGCTGTTTTGATTACTATGGTTTTGTAGTAGAGTTTGAAATTTGGCGTTGATATTCCTCCAGCAGTATTCTTTCCGTTGAGGAGCGTTTTTGCTATTCGGGGTCTTTTATTGTTCCATATGAAATTTTGGATTGCCTCTTCTATTTCCTTGAAGAGTGAGGTTGGAATTTTGATAGGTATCACATTGAATTTGTAGATAGCTTGGGAAGTATTGCCATTTTCACGATGTTAATCTTTCCAATCCAGGAGCATGGGAGTTTTTGCCACTTTCTAAGTTCTGTTTTGATTTCCTTTTTCAAGTTTTTAAAGTTTTCATCATAGAGATCTTTCACTTCTTTGGTTAAGTTAATTCCTAGGTATTTTATTTTATGTGGGGCTATGACAGGGTTGCTTTCTAATTTCAGGCACAATTTTCTCATTGTTGGCATACAGAAAAGCCATTGATTTTTGAGTGTTAATTTTATACCCTGTTACTTTGCCAAAGTTTTGAATCAGCTTGAGTAATTTGGGAGTGGAGTCTATGGGATTCTTTAAATGCAAGGTCATGTCATCTGCAAAGAGGGAGAGTTTTATTTCTTCTTCCCCTATATGGATCCCCTTTATGTCTGCATCTTGTCTTATTGCTGTAGCTAGGCATTCTAATACTAGGTTGAGGAGAAGCGGAGAGAGTGGACATCCTTGTCTTGTTACTGAGTTAAGAGGAAATGGCTTTAGTTTTTCACCATTAAGTATAATGGTGGCTGTAGGTTTGTCATATACAGCCTTTATTGTATTGAGCAATGTTCAATGGATTCCTAATTTTTCCAAAACCTTCATCATAAAGGGGTCTTGGATCTTGTCGAATGTTTTTCTGCATCTATTGAGATAACCATGTGGTTCTTATCCTTGGTCCTGTTGATGTGATGAATAATATTAATTGATTTGCGTGTATTGAACCAGCTTTGTTTCCCTGAAATGAATCATTTTGATCATGGTGTATGATTTTTTGAATGAATTGTTGAAGTTGATTGGCCAAAATTTTGTTGAGTAGTTTTGCAACAATGTCCATCAACGAAATGGTTCTATAGTTCTCTTTCTTTGATGAGTCCCTGCCTGGTTTTGGGATGAGGGTTATGATGGCTTCATAGAATGTGTTCGGTAGTGAACTTTCTCTTTCAATTTCATTGAAGAGTTGGAGTATTGGTGTGAGCTCTGCTTTGAAGGCCTTGTAGAATTCCGCTGTAAAACCATCTGATCCTGGACTTTTCTTGCTGGGAGGTCTCTTATTGCTGTTTCTATTTCAATGCTTTATATGGGCCTGTTAAGGAGGTTTAACTCATCTTGGTTTAGTTTTGGCATCTCAGTATTTGCTAGGAAAAGGTCCATTTCTGCCAAGTTCTCAAAATTATTAGCATAAAATTTTGAGAAGTATTCCCTTAAAATGTTCTGAGTCTTGGTTGTTTCCTTGGTGATGTTTCCATTCTCATCTATGAGTTTATTTATTTGGGTGTATTATCCTCTTTTTCTGATAAGATTTGCTAAGGGTCTGTCAATTTTGTTAATTTTTTCGAAGAACCAACTCTTTGTTTTGTGAATTCTTTCTATAGTTTTTTTTTTGGATTCTAATTCAATTAATTCTGATTTAATTTTAATTATTTATTACCGTCTACTGGATTGGGGTTTATCTTGCTGCTCTTTTTCAAGCAGGTTCAGATGACTCATTAAATTGTTGGTTTCAGATCTCTCCAATTTGTTGATGTAGGAACTCAGAGCTGTAAACTTGCCTCTGAGTACTGCCTTTGCTGTGTCACAGAGGAGCTGGTAATGTTTTTGCTCATTTTTGTTGAATGGCATGAACATTTGAATTTCTTTTCTAATCTCTTCCTTGACCCACTCGTGATTCAGCAGTGTATTTTTCAGCCTCCATGTGTTACCGGACTTTCTTTGGTGGCTTTTGGTGTTGACTTCTAATTTTAATCCCTTCTGTTCTGAGAGAATGCAAGGTATAACTTCAATGTTTCTGAATTAGGACACGTTTACTTTGTGGCCTAAAATGTGTTCTATTTTGGAAAATGTTCCATGTGCTGCTGAGAAAAACATGTATTCTGATGCTGTTGGGTGAAACATTCGGTAGATGTCTCTTAAATCTAGTTGTTCTATGCAGCTGTTGAGATCTGCGGTTTCTCTGTAGATTTTTTGCAGAGTTGATCTATCTAGTGGGTAGAGTGGTGTGTTAAAATCCCCAACAATTAATGCCTTTGGTCTATGTGGGATTTGAGGGAAAATAATAATTCTTGGATACATTTGCGTGTTCCTTTGTTTGGCGAATAGATATTTAAAATTGTAATATCCTGCTGAAGGAGAGAACCCTTAATTAGTATGTAACGACCTTCTTTATCTCTTCTCCCAAATTTTAATTTGAAGTCTATTTTATCTGATATTAGGATTGCAACTCCCGCCTGTTTATGGGGGCCGTTTGCTTGGTAGATTTTGTTCTAGCCTTTCACATTTAAAATGTGTTTGTTTTTACAGACGAGATGTGACGCCTGCAGGCAGCAGATAGAAGGGTCTTGTTTGTTAATCCAACTAGACAGTCTATGTCTCTTAATTGGAGTGTTAAGTCAGATAATGTTAAGAGATAGGACTGAGAGGTATTTGGGAGTTCCTGCCATGTTATCCATCTTCTTGGGGGCTAGGAAAGCTGGGTTCTTCCTATGGTTTTTTGATTCTCAGTTTGGGTGCAGTTTCTTGGCCTTTATTGTGGTCTTGTTGGTTTTCTATGTGTAGGATGTCTTAAAGAATCTTTTGTAGGGCTGGTGTGGTGGAGATGTATTGTTTCAATTTTTCTTTTTATGGAAGATTTTTATTTGGCCTTCAGTTATGAAAGAGAATTTAGCTGGGTACAGTATTCTTGGTTGATAGTTGTTTGTTTTTAGGGCATGGCATACATCATTCCAGGCTCTTCTTGCTTTGATTATCTCTGCTGAGAAATGTGTGGTGATTCTAATTGGTTTCAATTTATAGGTGATTAATCTTATATCCTTGAGAGCTTTAAGGATCTTTTCCTTATTCTGAATTGATCCTGTGCAGATTATAATGTGATGGTGGGATGTTCTACTCTGGTCTCATATATTTGGAGTTCTAAAAGCTTCTTGTATTTGAATAGGCCTATCTTTTGCATGTTTGGGAAGTGTTCTGTTAGGATCCTGTTAAACAAAGTTCCTAGACCATTAACTTCTGTTTCTAGGTGCTCCTCTACACCCATTGTCCTTAGATTAGGCCTCCTGATGGTGTCTTCCAAGTGATGGATAGATCTCTTATATTTCTTGGATTTGTCTTGGATGGTTGTATGTTCTTTCTCTATAATATCTAGGCTATCATCAATCCCCGAGATTCGATCTTCTGCGTGGTCTAACCTGCTGTCAAGGCTTTCTACTTTGTTTTTTATTTCTTTTCCTTCTAGTTGGTCAGCTATGATGGCTTCAAATTCTTTGTTGAAGCTTTGTTTCAGATCTTGTATGAACTTCTTTACTTCCTTAAATTGGTGTTCAGTGTTTATTCTCAAATCACTTAGTTGATTGGTTATGGTTTCCTTGGACTCCCATTCCTTCTGTTGGGTTCCATTCAGCATTCCCTTTGTGGTCTCCCTGACTTCCTTCAGGTCTTTTTTAATGGATTCCATGAATGCCTTTATTGATCTTTGTGTATTCTCATCCTGCTTTCTCAATTCGTGTGTTACTCTTTCCTTAGATTCCTCCCATTCATGCGATTCCTGTAGTTCTCTTTGAGTGTTCTCAGCCTTCTCACTCCATTCCTGCCTTTCTTTTTGAGTATTCTCAAGCTGCTCATGCAAATCCTATCAGTTTTTTAGTAGCTTCCTCATGCTCATGATATTCCTGTGTAAACTTTTGGATTGCCTCCTCTCTCTCCCTGTCATGCTCATAAAGAGTCCTTTGCATGTTTTCAATCTTTTCATTAATCATGTTTGCCAGCAGTGTTTGTAGAGCTATTTGGGAACTCTCCTCTGGATTATTCATTATCTGTACTGTCCTCTGATTATCATGAGTGGGATTTGAGATATCTGGACTTGCCATTTTTCCTGTGTTTTTCCGGCTTACTCTGCCCATTTGGGATGAAATTAACACCAGCTTTGTGCTAGAACACTATCTTAAGGCAAGCATCAACCAAAGTCTGTATTTGCACAGTCAAAAGTCTGCAGATACAATCTAGTTCAACAGATACATCTATTCAACATCAAACAACTATATATTAATGGGCTATGAACTGCAGAGAAGAACTTGGTAAGCCAGAAATTATTAGGTGTAGGAAGAGATCTGGGTAAACAATAGGAATAGAGTGATGTGGGAAGGCACAGGGATTGTTAACTAAGTCCAAATCTCAAAGCAGGAAATAGGTTAGATAGGATGAAGTAGAGAAAGAGAGAAAAATGCAGAAAGAGAAAGAGAACAAAAAGAGACCAGAAAAAACAGAAAGGTAAAAATTAAAAATCTTATACAGAATGGAAAACAAACTATTCAGAGAAGAACATGAATATAATGAGAGAAGGGGAGGGATATAAAGGAAATGTGAAAAACTTAAAAATCAAAATACTTAAAATATTTTATAGGTATAAAGAGGTAGTACTGCTATTAAGGAATTTAAGTCTAAGAGGTTTTGAATTGAGTAATAAATTTGTAGTTTAAGTGTGTTCAGAATGGGGGCTAAGGTCTAATAATCGACTGCGGGTTTAACTGAGAATGTGCAGAACAGCAATTAAGTCACATAAAGAAGAAGGAAAGAGAAGGAAAGGTGAAAAGGATAAGAAAGAAAGAAAAAAGATCAGAAGTTCAGTAGAACTAAACAAAAAAACAAAACAAAACAAAACAAAAACAAAAACAAAAAAAATAAGAAGAATGCACACATACTTATACCCCTAAATTAAAATTCTAAGAGAAAAAAATTACCAGAAAACAATTTTTTTCAAAAAAGGTAAAAATTAAGGATTAAAAAAAAATTTTTAGAAAAAGAAAATTTTTTTTATTAATGGTACAACAAAAAAAATTCTTTGATTTTTTGGGGAGGGATGGGAAAAATCCTATATCTCCCTTGTGTCTGTAACCAGCTTCTTGTTTGAGTCTCTGGTCTGCTTGTGTTCCTGTGGCTTGGTTGGTTACTTAAGTCAGTTTCTTTGAACAGGCAGAAAAATGTTGTGCGATCCTCCTCTCAGGTTAGTTCAGTGGAAGGGAGATTTGCTTTGAGTATCACAAAAGAGGGAGAAGGCTTTTTCCTCGAGTTTGGAGATGCTGTGATGAGGCTAGGTTCTGGGTAGAGTTGAGGCCTTTCAGCACACAGTAGCTTTTCCCAGGGGCTGGTTTGTGAGAAAATTACAGAGCCCAGCCTGGAGCCACTCTCAGGGTTTCTGTTTACTGAATTTCAATTGATTGTCGAGGCTGCTAAAGGGAGGGGCAGCCTCTGGCTCTGATTACCCATTGAAGAAAGCCACTCCTGGGACTGGTGGCCCTGGCTGGGTGAGTTTTCCCTGGGTGTTTTTTTTTTCATTGTGATGAACTGAAATCTTCACAGTGTCATTCTAATGGTTTGCATTTCGAAGTAAACTACCCAGGCCTAGAGTTAAATGCCAAGACTGCCACCTACAAATGGAAGGAGATCTGGAGAAAATCTTTCCTATTCATGTGAATTATTAATGAAATGTTATAAAACTAACAATTAAATTTGCATCTGGTTCACGATTTTCTTATAGAATGCCACACAAAAAGTAGTGGATTAGCCGGGCGCTGGTGGCTCACGCCTGTAATCCTAGCTACTCAGGAGGCTGAGATCTGAGGATCGCGGTTCAAAGCCAGCCCGGGCAGGAGAGCCCTTGAGACTCCTATCTCCAATAAACCACCAGAAAACCGGAAGTGGCACTGTAGCTCAAGTGGTAGAGCACTCGCCTTGAGCTGAAGAGCTGAGGGACAGTGCCCAGGCCCAGAGTTCAAGCCCCACGACTGACAAAAATAAAAAAATGTAGTGGATTATGTCTTCCATTCTAGCACCATGGTATGATTCTCCCAATTAAAGAATACTGACTACTTTTACATTAATGCTTTAATAAGTATTCAACCATGATACTTCACTAAAGGGAGGCATAATTTAATAATAATTCATAATATATATAATTTAATATCCTCACATTCTCTCTCTCATATATATTGCAAACTATACATCTATCTATCTATATCTATATTTATATCTATCTATATCTATATCTGAATCTATCAATCACTACTATGGCTTGTTCCCAGGTCCTCAGAACTGGCTGGCAGCTCAGTTTGCCAAAGCCTTCTGTTCTACAACTGACGCTTTCATGAATTGGGCATTGTGGGCTGTGAATTCAAATGCCAGCATGGCCAAAATTTTATATGTGGAGTTAGAAGCCAATTTTGAGACATTTTTTTTCCTTCTCTGTGAAAGTCCTAGGTCTCAGTAAGATGTATAATCCATATGCAAATAAATCCATGTGATAAGATGTAATAAATGAAATAGATGCTATATATGTAATAATACTAATTAAAATAAAAAATAAGGATAATAAATGTCATAAGATTTAAACCCATGTATGTAAATAGATCTCATATATGAATATTATTTTTTTCTGTGCTGGGGCTTGAATTTGAGCCCTAGGAACTAGGCTGAAATTCTTGTCTTCAACGATCGTGAGCTTCCTCTCCCTGACAGTGCCACAGAGTTACCCAGACCCTGAGTTCAAATCCCAGGCATGCCAGAAAAACGGTGCAAATTCCAAGCCAGAGCCTTAATTTTATTTTGGCCATGCCTGGGGCTTCAACTCAGCTCATGACAACTCTGTCTCAGCTTTGATCATCCTAGGCTGGTGTGCAGCTTCAGGACCCACAGCCCATCCTGAGCTCCTAGTACCCAAGTTCAAACCTTGGGACTGGCAAAAAAAGGAGAAGTGCTGGGAAGGTGGCTCAGGAATAGACGGCTTGGCTTGCATACATAAGGCCCTGGTTTCGATTCCTCAGCACCACATAAGGAGAAAAAAAAAACGGAAATAGTGTTATGGCTCAAGTGGTAGAGCAATAACCTTGTGTTGAAGAGTTGAGGGACAGCACCCAGACCCATAGTTCTGGCCCCAAAACTGAAAAAAAAAGAAAAAGAGAGGAAAAAAATGAGAAGGATAACACTGGGAAGTCCCAGAAGGCAGTTTTACATTGTTTTTTTCTTTGCATTGCAACCATCCTGGTTCTAAATGACAGGGCCCAGAAAGTGTACATGACCTTGCACTGCTTAAGTTTAGTGGGCTATCAGGGAAGGCATAGCCAAAATCAGCAACCTAGGCCCGGTGTGCGAATCCCAGGACTGCCACCTATGAGTGGCAGTAGATTCTAAGAAACGCATTCTGATATATATCCATACGAATGGAATGTTGCAAAGTAACAACTACATTAGTACTTAGTGTATGATTATATTATAAAATTATACACAATAATTATTGTACATTGACTAATTTTCAATTAATACTTTTTTATGTATTCAACAATAATACTTAAAAAAGGAAGGAATAATTAATCGATAATTGAAAGTAATATAGTATATATAATTAATATACAGACATTTGTGTCTTGTTTTATACATGCATACATACATATATACATATACTTCTATATGTGCATATATATATGTATATATATGTGTGGGTGTGTAACAATATACATATCTATTTCTACACTTGTCATTCCTGGGGTTCAGTGATAGAGTGCTCGCCTAATATGTATGAAGCCCTGGGTTCGATTCCACACTATCACATGCACAGAATATGCCAGAAGTACTGCACACTCAAGCAGTGGTGCACTGGAGTTGAGCATGAAAGCTTAAGGACTGTGTCTAAGCCCATACTCAAGCCCCAGGACTGACACCAAAAACAAATTAGAATGTTCTGACTGCAAGTATAGAAGGCCAGGATTTCATGGCTGCCATCTAACCTGACTTAGCAAGAGGTCAACCATGGAATCAGATGCTGCTGACTCACCCCTTGCTACTCGGGGGATGAGATCAGATACTGGTGGGTTGAAAACTCAGCCCTGGTAGGAAGTCTGGGAGACTCTGAGTTGTGCCTCAAAGAGGTAGAGCTCTAGCCTTGAGGAAAATATCTTAGGACAGTACCTCCAACCTATGAGTGCAAACCCCGAGGCTGATGACCCTCCCCACAAAAACACCCCTCTAAACCATTAGATGTAAACTTGTGTGGTTTGTGACGTGTATCTGAAATACTAGTGATACTGATTAAAGCACTCTAAATCTAATGACAGTTTATGTGATATAGCTATGTTATGAGTCCTTCCTGGGGTGCTGGGTGCGGAGTCCTTCATGGGGTGCTGGGTCATTCATGGAGTACTATGCATTGAGTCCTTCACAGGGTGCTATGTGCTGAGTCCTTCATGAGTTGTTTACTTTCATCTGGTCCTTATAAGATCTACACAAGTAAGATGATTGTGCAGATGAGGAAGTTGAGGCTCAGATATGTCCCCAAGGCAGGGCCAAATTTATGTATATACTGAGTTCTAGTGACTTGTCTCCTGCAGACAATTGTTTTGGTTTAGTTTTCTCCATCATGAACTTTGAACTCAGAACCTAGGTGCTGAATTTCTTCTTGGCCTCATGGCTAACGTTCTAAAATGTGGAGCCAAGAACCCTCTTGAAGCAAAGTGTCATCACTTAGATGTCTTTAGCTGAGGTCTATCATCCTGCCTGCTCGGGAAGTTGAATATCTCGGTTCAAAACTATCTCAGATCATGGTCCAAAGCTAGCCTGGGCAGGAAATTCCTTGAGATGATTATCTCCAATAAACCACCAGAAAGCCTGAAGGGGCACTGTAGCTCGGGTGGAAGAGCACTAGACTTGAGCTGAAGAGATCAGATACAGAACCCAGGCCCAGACTTCAACTCCTCCAACTTATAAGAAAAGAAAAAAAGAAACCTGAAGTGGAGTGCTGGAAATTTTTCTTAGGGGTAGACTGCTTTACATGTGTTAAACCCTGGGTTTGAATGCTGAGTACCACATTCATAGAAAAGGTCCACATCCGTGAAGTGGTACTGTGGCTCAAGTGGTAGAGAGCTGTCCTTGTATAGGAGAAACTGATGTACAATGATAAGGTCCTGAGTTCAAGCACCAGGACTGGTGAATGCACGCGTGCCTGTGTGCGCACGCACGCACGCCCCCCCCCCACACACACACAGAGGCACCGTTGCTAATAATGAATCATTTCATTAGGTTCAGTTCCCTAATTGTCTGCCAGAAGAATTGAATTAATGGTAGTAGTTTGTTTCAAAACAGAAACATAGTCTTACAAAGACAGGATGAGTGTAGGGAACTTGGCCTGCGACGGGAGGTAGCACAAATGAAGGCTTCCTATGAAAACAGAGCAATGGGGAGAGAGACAGCTTGGAATACAAAGAGGCCTTTTTCTCCTGATCTTCAGAGCATGCCAACACTCATCCTCATTAAATGGCCCAGAAGAATTGTTTGTTACACAGTTCTATAGGAGTGAGGCTATTTGTCTGCCTGTTCTAAAAATGAAGCAGACTTCCTCCAGCAGCCGGGGGTATGAAGAACCCTCAAGCTACCCTGGGAACAGTGAGGGTACCCCCGGAACATGCACTGTCTTGAAAGCACTCTCTGTGTTATGAAATCATTCTATTCAAAGCAAATTTCCTAGCTGGGTGCCTTTCTTCATAAAAACTCTGGATGTTCACTGATACAGATACAGGCATACATACACAGACACATGGAATTAATGGCTCTTTTTTAAATTTTTATTTTTTATTGTGAAAATACTGTACAGAGGGGTTACAATTAGAGAGGCAAGATAATGAATACATTTCTTATCAAGCATTGTAGCCTCCTCTTTTGTTTCCCCTTCCCATCCCTTCCCAGCCTTTCCCCTTCCCCCAATCCTCCCCCCCTTCACCAAAGTTGTAAAGTTCGTTTTTGACATGACAACTTGTACTTCTCATTCTTGCAACGGGTCCATCTGTATCCTTATTTAAACGACTTGTTTTTCCCCTTTCCCTCCACAAATTATACTGATATCAAATACAGTGAAAGCAGGGGTTATACCTTGCGAGAGAGACATACAAAGCAACAAAGAAATAATCTTATAAATGTGTTACAAACAGATGCATGAAAGAAAAAAAACATTTGAATACATATCATAGGGTTCATTTAACTAACATCACCATGGCAGGTTCTGAGGCTTGAACTGTGAGCCTAGGCATTTTCCCTGAGCTCCTTTTGCCCAACGAACCATTTTATTGTGTCTTAAACCATGATCACCATAGGCTGGGGTGCAGCCTTTGCACCCACAAATGATCCAGGGATCCTAGGACCAGAGTTCAATTCCCAGCACTGGCAAAAGTAAATCAAACCAACAAAAATGGAGGACGAGAAAAACAGGAAGTTTTACACAACAGTTTTACCTTTGTTTCCTTAGTACTGTGACCCTCCTGGGTTTTAATGACTCAGCTTGAAAATTTACATGTGCTTGCATGGATGAAGGCTGGGGGCTGTCAGTGAAGCCTGAGTCCAACCCAGACACCTAGGCCCTGAGTTCGATCCTAGGACTGCCACCTATACACGGCTGAAGATCCTAGGAAACTCGTTCCTATGTATAGGAACACTAATAGAATGTTTGAAATGTACTAACTGAATTACTATTAGAGAGTCATTCCTGTATAATATTGTATGCAATAAATATAGTTCATTGATTAATTCTTTATTAAGTGTTCTACCGTGATTAATTAATGGAGCCATAATTTTAGACCAAATAATTGGTAGTAATGGAATATATAAAAATAAGCTATAGACATCACTCTTTATATAGGGTTACACACTAGAATCTACGTAAAAGTTTCTCTGTCTCTCTCTGTATATATTTATAGATGCATATACATAGGTAAATACACACACATGCCCCCCCCCACACACACACACAAACACACTGCAATCTAAACATCTATCTGTTTATATATTGACGATTGCTAGGGCTTGATCTCAGGTCCTCAAATTTGCCTGCCAAATTCACTTGCATCAGTCTGGTGTGCTAACATTTAACCATTCATGAAGTGGGCCTGCTAGGCCCTGAGTTCAAGTCACAGAATTGCCAAAAACTTCATCCTGGTGGAAAAGCCAATTGTCACACTTGTTTTCCTTATCAATGAAAGCCCTGGGTCTCAGGAATGATGTAGAATACATAGGCAAACCTATTTCTTATGTAAAAAGATGCAAAAAATGGTATATGTGTAATCATACTCACTAAAATACATAAGAAATAAATAAGACACAAATAAAATGAATAACTACATTAATCACAATATGCAGTAAACGTGTATGTAAATATAAATCATATATTTAAAATGTATAAGCATGTTATTCTTTACATTGTTAAGACTTGAATTCAGGCCCTAGGAACAGGCCTGACTTTTGTCTTCCTGCACGGTGAACTTCCCCATCCCCCACAGTGCTGCATTTTTATCCAGAGCCTGAGTTCAAATCTCAGGCCTGGCAGATAAAAGGGCATGAATTTCAAGACAAGGAGCCTCATAATATTTTAATTATTTTTTAATGTATCAATGTATGTACTTATTTATTTCTTTTTATTGTGTCAAGCACAGGGCTTGAACTCAGGTCGTGGCAATTCTGCCTCAGCTTTGATCATCTAGGCTGGGGTGCAGCCACTGGACCCACAGCTGAACCTGGGTTCCTTGGCCCCAAAGGCTGATAGGAAAAAAAATTAATGCGACACAGAAAAAACAAAACAAAACGGGCAACTTGCAGATGGCTGCCGGTTTTACATTTGTTGGGTTTGCAAGGTGACCATCCTGTGTCTGAATGACACGGCTGAAAAATGTTGATAACCTGGAACTACTGAAGGCTGGCAGGCTTCCAGGAAAGCCATAGGCCAACACGGAAACATAAGTCCTGTGTTAGAAGCCCCTTCCTGTCCCCTACAAATGAAGGAAAATCCTAAGAGTCTCGTTCTTATTCATTGGAATATTGATGGAAGATTATGAATGGCAAGATGGAATTGGTTGTTTCTGAATACTAATATACAATTAGACAGAGTGATTTTAGGAGGCCAATGGATTTTAATGAGTATTTTTTGACACATTCAAAGAATATTATTAATAACTTGGACGCAATATTTACCAAACAGTGGTTGAATTAATTAATATTTCCTTAAGGATGAAAACAATAATATTAATTACATGGAGGCATAATAAATACACAAGAATTGGTAGAAATGTAGTGTATATAACTGAAGAATGTATAGACATCTCTGGCACTCTATAAATATCTGTATTTATTTGTATACTATCATCTTCATGTCAATCTGTTCTTATTTTGTCAATGCCTGGAGCTTGATCTCAGGTGCTAGAAATGCTTGTCAGCTACATATGCCTCAGGCTGGTGTGTTGACACTCACCTGTTCATGAATTGGGTCTTGTAGGCTGTGAATTCAGTTGTCAGCACTCACAAAAATTGAATCGTAGATTAAGAAGCCCATGGTGACATATTATTTCCTTTTCTGTGAAAGTCCTGGGTGTCAGGTAAGAAGTTTCATATATAGGCAAATCTATATCCTATGAAATAAATGTAATAAATATTTCATGTGTAATAGCAGTTGATAAAATACATGGTAAATAAATGAATAAAATAAAAATAAAATTAATAACTATACTAAGCTTGATATGGGGTCAACATGTGGGGCTCGATCTCAGATCCTAGGAAAGGCCTGGCAGCTGAATTGGCTAGAGGCTGCTGTGCTGACAGTCACTCATTCATGAATTGAACCTTCTAGGCCCTGATTTTAGATCCCAGCACTGCCAAAAATGTAATTATGGAGTGAGAAGCCAAGCGTGACACATGTTTTCTTTCTTTTTGAAAGTACTCAGTGAGAGGTAGGATGTATAATTCAGATGCAAATCTATAATTTATGTAAAAGAATGTCATAAATGTAAAAAATGTCATAGGTGGAAGAATTGTCACTACAACAAATGAAAAAAAGATTGAATTAGTAGTGAATCATTCTAGCTGGATTAAAAAGCACGATTCTTCTATCTGCTGCCTTCAGGATTAACATCTTGCCCATAAAAACAAACACATTTTCAACGTGAAAGGTTAGAACAAAATCTACCAAGCAAATGACCCCCATAAACAGGCGGGAATTATAATCCTAATATCTGAAAAAATAGATTTCAAATTAAAATTAGTAAGAAGAGATAAAGAAGGTCGCTACATATTAATTAATGGATCTTTTCTTCAGGAGGATATTAAAATTCTAAGTATCTATTCGCCAAACAACGGAGCACCCAAATTTATCCAAGAATCATTACTTTCCCTCAAATCCCACATAGATCCAACGACATTAGTTATTGGGAACTTTAACACATCATTTTCCCCACTAGATTGATAAACTCGGCAAATATCAACAGAGAAATCATAGATATAAACAACTGCATACATCAACTAGATATAGCAGACATCTCCAGACTATTTCACCCAAAAGCTTCAGAATACACGTTTTTCTCAGCAGCACATGGAACATTTTCCAAAATAGACCACATTTTAGGACACAAAGCAAACTTGTCCAAATTCAGAAACATTGAAGTTATACCTTGCATTCTCTCAGACCACAAGGGAATAAAATTAGGACTCAACACAAAAAGCCATCAAAGAAAGTCCTGTAACACATTGATGTTGAAGAACACACTGCTGAATCACGAGTGGGTCATGGAAGAGATTAGAAAGGAAATTCAAATGCTCATGATATTCAACAAAAATGAACACACAAACTACCAGCTCTTCGGGACACAGCAAAGCAGTAGTCAGGTGCAAGTTTATAGCGCTGAGTTCCTACATCAACAAATTGGAGAGATCTAAAAGCAACAATCTAATGAGGCATCTGAGCCTCCTTGAAAAAGAGAAGTAATATAAATCCCAAACTAGTAAATGGAAAGAAATAATTAAAATTAAATCAGAATTAAATGAATTAGAACCCCCCCAAAAACATAGAAAGATTCAATCAAACAAAGAGTTGGTTCTTCGGGGAAAAAAAACAAAATTGACAGACCATTAGGAAATATTATCAGGAAAAGAAGAGAACACACCCAAATAAATAAACTTAGAGATGAGAATGGAAACATTCTACAGAAACAACCAAGATTCAAAACATTATAAGGGAATACTTTCCAAAATTTTATGGTAATAAGTTTGAGAACGTGGCAGAAATGGACCTTTTCCTAACAAATATTGACATGCCGAAACTAACTAAAGATAAGTTAAATCATCTTAATCGGCTCATATCAAGTATTAAAATAGAAACATCAATAAGAGCCCTCCCATCTAATTAAAGCCAAGGACCCGATGGTTTTACAGCAGAATTCTACAAGGCCTTCAAAGCAGAGCTCACACCAATACTCCTCCAACTCTTCAATGAAATTGAAAGAGAAAGTTCACTACCGAATTCATTCAATGAAGCCATCATAACCCTCATCCCAAAACCAAGCAGGGATTCATCAAAGAAAGAGAACTATATACCAATTTCTTTGATGAACATTGATGCAAAACTTCTCAACAAAATTTTGGCCAATCGACTTCAAAATTCATCCAAAAATCATACACCATGATCAAACAGGATTCATTTCAGGGAAACAAAGCTGGTTCAATATATGCAAGTCAATATAATTCATCACATCAACAGGAGCAAGGATAAGAACCACATGGTTATTTCAATAGATGCAGAAAAACTTTTACCAAGATCCAACTCCCCTTTATGATGATGGTTCTGGAACAATTAGGAATCCATGAAACATTCCTCAATAAAGGCTGTATATGACAAACCTACAGCAAGCATTGTACTTAATGGTGAAAAACTAAAGCCATTTCCTCTTAACTCAGGAATGAGACAATAATGTCCAGTCTCTCCACTGTTCTTCAATCTAGTATTAGAATGCCTAGCTACAGCAATAAGACAAGATGCAACCATAATGGGGATCCAAATAGGCAAAAAAGAAATGAAACTCTCCTTCTTTGCAGATGACATGATCTTTTATTTAAAGAATCACACAGACACCATTCCCAAATTACTCAAGCTGATTCAAAACTTTGGCAAAGTAACAGAGTATAAAATTAACTCTCAAAAATCAATGGCTCTTCTGTATGCTAACAACGAGAAAAATGTGGCTGAAATTAGGAAAGCAATTCCATTAGTAATAGCCCCACAAAAAATAAAATATCTAGGAATTAACTTAACCAAAGAAATGAAGGACCTCTATGATGAAAACTTTAAAAACTTGAAAAAGGAATTCAAAACAGAACTTAGAAAGCAGCAAAAACTCCCATGCTCCTGGACTGGAAAGATCAACATCTTGAAAATGGCTATCTTCAAATCCAAGGCAATAACTATCAATATTCCATCCTCATTCTTCAAGGAAATAAAAGAGGCAATCCAAAAATTCATATGGAACAATAAAAGACCCCGTATATCTAAAACGATTCTCAAGAGAAAGAAAAGTGCTGGAGGAATATCAATACCAAATTTCAAACTCTACTACAAAGCCATAGTAATAAAAACAGCTTGGTACTGGCACAAGAACAGAGCTCAGGACCAATGGAATAGAATTGAAAATCCAGAAATGAACCTATAGACCTATAGCCATCTAATCTTTGAGAAGGGAGCTAAAAAAAATAGAATAGAAGAAAGACAGCATCTTCAGTAAATGGTGCTGGCAAAATAGGTTCATCCCTTCTAGAAAACTGAAGCTAGATCCCTTTACATCACACTGCACCAGAATTAACTCCAAATTGATCAAAGACCTCCGAATCAAAGCAGCCACTATGAAAACATTATAGGATGGAATAGGAGAAACCCCGGTATCCATGGCACAGGCTGAAATTTTCTTAATAGAGACCCAGAAACACAACACATCAAAGAAAGGTTGGACAAATGGGATTGCATGAAATTCCAGAGCTTCTCCATGGCAAAGGACATAGCTAGCAAGATCAATAGAAAGCCCACGGATTGGGAGAAGATCTTCACTAGCCATACAACAGACAATGGTCTCATATTTAAAATATAACTGGAACTCAAAAAATTAAATTCCCAACAACAAATTTTCCAAGAAACAACTGCCCAATAAATAAGTGTGCTAAAGACTTGAAGAGAAACTTCTCTGAAGAGGAAAGAAGGATCGCCAATAGTCACATGAAGAAATGCTCAACCTCTCTAGCCATAAAAGTAATGCAAATCAAAACAACATTGAGATACTGCCTCATCCCAGTTAGAATAGCTATAATCAAGAACTCTAATAACAACAGATGTTGGAGGGGATGTGGACAGAAGGGAACCTTACTGCATTGTTGGTGTGAGTGTAAACTTGTTCAACCACTTTGGAAAGTATTATGGAGGTTCCTCAAAAGACTCCACATAGATCTCCCCTATGACCCAGCAATCTCACTTTTGGCATTTACCCAAATGTTCACAAACAAGACCACAATAAAGCTACCAGCACAACAATATTTATTGCAGCTTGCAGCTTTACTTATCCTAGCTAAGATATGGAACCCACCCAGAAGCCCCTCTGTAGATGTATGGATCAGGAAAATGTGGTATATATACACAATGGAATTCTATGCCTCCATCAGAAAGAATGACATTGTACTATTTGTTACTAAATGGAAAGACTTGGGAAAAAATATATTAAGTGAGGTAAGCCAGGCCCAAGAAAACTTAGGTCCCATGGTTTCCCTTATTTGCAATAACTAGTATATGTCTGAGTCAAGCAGAAAAGGTCAGATAAGTTGATGTTAAGGAAATGAACCCCAAGATATGTATTTTAATGTTTTCTGTTTCTTTCTGGTGATTATTTCTGACACATTTATAAGATTATTTCTTTGTTTCTTGTATGTCCCTCCCCCATAGTATAAACCCTGCTTTCACTGTATTTGATGTTGTTATAATTTGTGGAGGGGAAGCGAAAAATCATTTAAATAGGTACACAGGTGGATCCATTTCAACAATGAGATGTACAAGTCGTTATATGGAAAAACGAACTTACAATTTTGGTGGGGGTTAACGAAGATTGGTTGGGGGGATGGGGAGAGGATGGGAAGGGGAAAAAAGGAGGAGGCTACAATGCTTGATAGGAAATGTACTCATTAACTTTCCTGTATAATTGTAATCACTCTGTACAGTATTTTCACAGTAAAAATTAAAATTAAAATTGAAAAAATCATCTAATGATTATTTTAGTATCATATTCTGTTTTAGTACTTTACTTTGTAACAGTTTTTAAATTTTTTCTTCTCTGCTGAAATTTATGTATTTAAATATTATCATCAAAGTATATCCTTTGGGTACTTGGGGCATATTTTACAAAGTTTTTAACCAATGGCTTTTAAGAATTCTTAATTGGTATATTATTTGGTTCATTTTTAATTTCAATTTAATTTTTATTGTGAAGGTAATATACAGAGGGGTTACAGTTATATAAGTAAGGCAATGAGTATATTTCTTATGGAAGGAACATTGTTATCCTCTCCATGGATTTTATTTGTACATTCAACTACTGTATTTTTATTTTTTTGTTCATGTATTTTCATTATAAAATCGATATACAGATGGTTTGCAGTTATTTAGGGCAACTAAACAGTACCATTCATTTTATTTTCTAAATTTCAAATTTTGAACCTCTTTTGTTTCTCTAGGATAATTCTTTTTTCATAGTTGTAGGATTAGTTAATTTAATTTTGCATGATTTTAACACATGTAAATTATTCAGACACATATATTTTGCTTTTAAAATATTTACCATGTGAATATCTAAAATTATTTGCTTAATTTACATATAGTAGGAGAATTTAAATAAATTTATTTTCTTATAGTTCTAAACATATTTTCCAGGTAACACATACTTACTATATTTCCAAGAAGCACATACTTTATTAAGAAAGACTTCATAACCTGGTCACTTTTTTGTAAATATTTGTACTTGAAATTAAAAAAAAGTTTGAGCTGGGCATGGTGATTTGTGGCTTCCATTTTCTAGCTATGGTAGTAGCTGTGAATAGGGTTTGTAATTCAGGAGAGCCTGAGAAACTGAGACCTCATTATAAAAATATCCAGATTGAAATAATTAGAGATTTAGCCATCCCTAGTGAGATATAGAGCAGCTGGTTATCACCAGTAACATCAATCTTTTGTCAAAATAAAATGATAAATGTTTCAAAATGTTTATTATTTAAAACTTGTTTGCAAAGGTTCTCACGTCTTCAATTTCTTATTTTTCAATTAGCTTAATATATAAGAATCCAAGTATTTGTGACTATTTTATTTCTACTAAGCTTTTAAATAGTACAAGCTATATTATGATTTCCTATATTAAATTACTTTTACCATTTGTGGTAAATTCTTTTTTTTAATATGATAATAATAATCCAAATGTGTGTATGTGCTATGTGTGTTTATGTGGTTTTTGTGTGTGTATGTTTTGTGTGTACTTTGTAATGCTTGGGATATCACAGCGTTGTTTCACATATGCTAGACCAAGTTTTTACCACTGAACTATACTGTGCAGTTGTAATGTAAATAGTGCTTTAAATTATGACTTTTAAATTTTCATTACTAGTATGTTTTTTCAAATTTATATTTGCTACAATGTGATCCATATTCTATCCATGTTAGCAAATTTTATTGTTATTTTATTGTTATTTAGAATATTTCCACTTCCAAACTCTTGAGTTTTTTGATAAAGGTTTTACTTTGCTTCTTTTCTCTCTTCATTCATTTTGCCTTTAGAGTTTACCTATTCTTTCTCTTATTTATTTGGTAATTAATTATCATATTCTTATTACAATTTCTTTACATTGTAACAGGTCTATACAATGCTTTATTTTCTATTTTATTTTTTTCCCATCTTCTCTGAATCCCAGTCCACACTATTAGGTGGATTAAAAAGAAACTTGATTCAGGACACTTTAATTATTTTCCTCCTTCTCTTCTCTGAAGAATTTCTGTTTTTTGAAGCATAAAACAAATGACATACACAAAACAAATGACATACAGCTTGTATGTGGCCCATCATTCTATTCTATCCCCTCTCACTCTCCTCTGTAGTACAGCTCAAGTCATTATCATTCAGGTTTATTGTGCTATAGTGTTATCTAAATTTTAACTCATTCCTAAATTAGTTTTAGTTGTTTCAAGCATTCTCTTCAGACATTTTATTATATGTAATATCTGGAATAGTGTG
The DNA here is from genome assembly GCF_024711535.1 of Dipodomys merriami. NCBI lineage: Eukaryota > Metazoa > Chordata > Mammalia > Rodentia > Heteromyidae > Dipodomys > Dipodomys merriami. The sequence continues at coordinate 586,932 of NW_027206166.1, forward strand.
CTTTCACAAGTGCAAAATAAGAGTGACTATCAAACATCTAGATAATTCTGTAGAATATTGGTCCACCTGCTCAATAAACTTGTATGTAAATTCAAGGAATACAGATCAGTCAGAACAATTTTGTAAAATGGTGTAGCTTGAGCCCTCATACTAGATTTGAACCATATTACCATGTTTAGTAGTGAAAGAACAGACACATAGAAGAATATGACAGATTTATCAAAAATAAATTCCTAGTTTTATGATCAACAGATTTTGAAGAGGATGTCATGACTTTATGAAATAAAAATAGAATCTTAAATCTTAGACTACTTCCTCAAACCTTATACAAATTTTTAAAATAAAAAATGTTTATCAATCTAAATGTGAGATATAAAAACCTATAAAACGTAAAGGTAAAAATTCATGAAATTGGATCAGTAAAGGTTTCCAAAAATATGACATGGAAAGCATTAGTGGCTAAAGAAAAGAAGTATATACTGGTTAATATAAACTGATAACCTTTTATAATTCTATGAAAGAAGTGAAAATATATCCAACAGATAGAGGGCACATATTTGTTAATGCTGCAATGTTAATGCTACAATGATCTTGAGTCTTAAGTACTTTTATATCTTCTAATTCTATATAATTTTTTCCAGAACAGGATATTTATTCAAAGAACATATGTAAATTAATAGTCAATAGGAGGAGCATATGAAATAAGCTCCTTTTTAGTTTCTAAGAAAAAATAAAATGAAAACTCACTAGTATGACCAGAATATAAAAAGATGACACAAAATATAGTAATGCATTTGTGGAGAAATTGATATACTCCACATAGTAGATTGATTTGTATAATACTGCAATCATTTTATCAAGCAAGTTTTCAAGTCTTCAAAAGGTCAAAGAGAATTGTATATGATTCAGCCATTACACTTCTATATATGTATTAATGAGAATTAAAAAAAAAAACTTGTTTGGACATAGAATGTAGTTCATTGACAGTGCACTTGAATAGTCTGTGTGAGACCTTGGAAATCATCCCCCAAAACGAATTTTGAATTGACACATTATAGAGGATGTATGCTGGACAAATTCTTGTAAGTGAATTTTACATCTATTTTAATGTCTGTTCTAAAATTTACAGCATTTCTTTTTGAAGAAATGCAAGTGAAAATTAGGCTTGGAAAATCTATCATTGTACAATTCACTTCCAAAGCACTAAAATGTATACTATAGAAGGAAATAATATATGGCATGTGAAATATATGTCAGCAAAAAAATAACTATTGTTAAAAATACTTCACACAAATTGCAGAATACCTAAAAAGATGTTTTCCGTGTTGGCTAAAAACTATTTCTAAACTACAGCTTTTAGAACAAAGATTTGATTTCTGTTTATTTTGAGTTTTTTGGTCTTTTTATTTTATTTTTACAGAGATAACTCAATCAAAAAGTGTATGCGATAACTGGAATACCTAGGAATTATGCATCACTTATAAGTAATTGATAACATTTTCTGGAAGAAACTTTAAGCAAATGACAGAAGACTCAAATCTGTGCACCTGCGTTTTATGAAAGCCATATGTTACTTGCTCAATTCAATTGCTTTTCTCTACTTTGCTAGGAAAAAAAAGTATTCTCAAGATAAGAGCCAATAGCAATGAAAAGAAAAAAATACACTATTATCTTGATTTATTTGTGAAAATAACAAATGAAATAAAGCAATTCCATTTAAGGGACTCCAATATTAGTATCTATGAAGATGTTCCTGAATGCCAACATCCACTGAATTTTTGGAATTTTAATTTCTACCAACAGATTAAAACTAGAACAAGAAAACAAACACAGTCTTAGAGTAACCAGCCTTGGAATAAATTTCTTAATTGCTCTGAAATTACAAAAGAATTGATACTATTAAAAATGATTCTTTCCTGTGGAAATCATTTAAAAATGTTTAACACTTATTATAATTCAAATAGCAAACAAGAGTAATTTTTACATTATCATAGCAAATATTATTTTATTACTATCATAAAATGGAATAAAAGACCAGTGTCAATATGTTATCATTATTCTTAATTCCTAATCATTACCTAATATCTTAAACAATCTAAATAGTCATGTATTTAACATAGATATAAATATTCTATACTTTTACTTAATATTTTCCAGGGGAATGTATTCAGGTTTCTGAGAAATTTTCACAGCAGTTAAAAGATGCTTTTGTGAAATTACTGTAATATATTTTGTTGCTGCTGCTGTTGTTGTTGTTTACAAGGCCTGTGCATTGTCCCTAAGCCTTTTTATGCTCAATACCAGCACTCTACAACTTGAGGCACAGAACTAATTCCTGTTTATAGTGGTTAATTGGAGATAATAATCTAATAAGTAATTTTCTGTCTGGGCTAGTTTCAAAAACAAATCTAAGATCTCATTAACCAGAATAGCTCCATTTATAGGCGTGAGGCACTGGCACTTGATTTGATGTATTTTTAAAATTTTAAACATGGTTTAAGATGTTTGTTTCATTATAATGTACATAGTTCTACACATGAATTTAGATAGATGTATATATTTCTGATGACAAATAATCCCTAAAAATGTGTGTCTTTCTATACACACACACACACACACACACACACATATTTCTGAAGACATACACCTTCTAGAACTTTATGCTACTATTTTTCTTTACCTTTTTTTCATTTCAAAGATATACAGCCTATTTTTCCAAAAGTTTCCTAGAATAAAATGACTAACCTTCAATAGAAAGTAGAGTTTATTACTTTCAAAGGAATTTTAGATATACACATGATATTGTAGTAACATTTCTAGCATATTACTTGAAATGATTCTGTTCAAACTCTTAAATATTTGTGTCTAGTGGTGGGGAGAGAGGAAGTGAATTCATACTGGTTAAGAATTTGCAATACTTCAAAAATCTATTCCATAATTTGTTATAAGCACATAGTCAAGTTAACTGTTATGGCTTAGTTTTTTTGTTACTTTATTTGTTCAAAATATTAATATGGATGTATGCACAGCAGTAACATTAAAATTATTAATCAACAGAAAAATAATTGCAAAATCATAGATACATATCAGACTTTCAATAGTTAGCAATTATGATGCTAATATTAATTTTGATGATGGTGATGAAAACCACAGTGTACACTGATAATGACCATGCTGTGATTGAAAAGGAAAAGAAAAACTTTAAACAATTTTGAAGCTAGATTTCCCACATTGAATACATAATAATCAACAGCCTTGGATTACATAAAATAAGAATAACAAGACGAGAGTTTCAATATTAAGAAACGTAATCACATAAACAGGTAGAGACAGTAAAAACCCTAATGTAATTCCTACAGTCTCTTTCATGTATACCACTATTCTTGGTGGTATTGTTTTCTTATAAATAAAATCATTAATTTCCACATTTTGATGGAATAAGATGTACTTTTCAACTTAGTCTGATTAGTTCAAATAATATTCTCATATACATACTATTCAATACCAATGTTTTCCAATGATATATTAAGAGTATGTTCTTCAATACAGCTGTAAACACATGACACAATTTACAAAATACTACTTACATATCTGTAGTTACCTTAAAAGGACTTAAGCCTTAGAGCAAGGAGGTAAAATTTATTTTTAACTCTGCATGAAACAATTTGTGCCTTCATAACAACAAATTGAATTTGACTTTTTCCTTATTTTTAAGGTAAATTGGAAAATGTAAGGTCTCTTCACTTTTCTATTTTCTTGCTCTAGAAGTCCACAAATATATTCTTCATTATTTCTGATAGATTACATCCTTTTACAGATGAGAAATGTAAGGCCAACAGTCAATGTAGTAAGTAAAGAATGATAGCAGAATTTTTGTCTGAGGTCTTCACTCTGTGTGCTTACAAAGATAGTAATTTGGTGATGGAGAGGACCAATATGAAAAGTCTATGGGGAAAAAACATACTTTGTAGATGGTTGATTTAGGACTAGGTAACGGTGATAGGTAAATGAAACAGCCTGGTGTCAGGGGCATAAAAAGGAGTACATAGAAATCATATTTGTGACAGAACCTGAGAAAATCTTGATCATTCATCTGATCTAATGGGAGGGAGAAGAAGAGTAAGAAGAAATCTAAGGTGCTTCCACAGGTCTGGCTGGCAACTGTGTTAGTGATATTCTTAGTAATAAGGACCTCAGGTGGAAATGGTGGAGTTAGGAGATAAAACTCTGATAGTTCTAAAGTTCATATAAAACAGATGCAAAGATAGGTCTGTTTAGACATCATCAAAATATCCACGACCATAGATGTGAAAGAGGATAATATAATTGGGAGGGTATTATTGAAGGGAAGAGGAAAAGAAAAGTTCTCACACAAGTGTGAGCAATATTTGCACCAGTGTGGACAAGATTGGAAGAAAGAGAAAAAACAAGGAACCAAAAAAGTAATAAACACAGATTTTCCGAAGTAAAGGAAGGAAAGAATTTTCAGGAATATATTGAAGGAAATATGCTATTTGGAATTGAAAAGTAAAAGGACGGGCTGGGAAGGTGGCTCAATAGTAGAACGCTTGCCTTGCATGCCTGAGGTCCTGGTTTCGATTCCTCAGCACCACATAAGCAGGAAAAAAAAAGATGGAAGTGGCGCTGTGGCTGAAGTGGTAGAGTGCTAGCCTTGAGCTGAAGAGCTGAGGGATAGCGCCCAGGCCCAGTGTTCAGGCACCACAACTGGACCCCCTCACAAAAAAAAAGAAAAGAGAAAGAAAAGTAAAAGGATATAGACAAGTTTAATAAGAACAGTGTATTGGTAAAAGTCATATTGATAAAATTTTTAGGTATGAATGTGAAGCCATAAAATTCTGGATCCATGAATTCAACAGATCCTGTTGATTTAAATGCTGGGAGCAAATGCTTTTATCTTGACCTTAGCAAAATTATACAGATATAACTCTCATGAACTTTACTTAGAGGTATTCTGTGAATATTTTTGAAGACTTTGTTTAGCCAGCAGGTTAGAGATTGAACTACTGCACAGACAAGCCTGATTTGTCCTACAGTTCGAATGAGTGACCCATGTATCCACAACAGTTTGGGATTTTAATGAAATATCTTTAGATATGTTTTGATATTTTATCAGCCTACTCATTATAAATGTAGGAAAAGTAACACCAAGTATTAGGTTGAACATACAGCTTTACTGATGTGACTGAGACTCCTGGAATTGATTCTTCTTTAGAATAGAAAATGTCTCAATAGCCATTGACACATCATAACTGCCATATACTCTAACTCTAGTACTTCTTAGGGTATCTCCATACTGAAATAAATCAATCAACCAGCCACAAACTCTTATATGTAGGAAGTACTCTTATAAACTTCAACCTTTTATTGAATGGAAGAGTTGAGACATTACCCTCACCACTAGGATTAAATGCCTGAAGAGATAAGACATTTTGTTTTAATGCCTTTCTTTCATTTTCTTATACCCATTTGCAAGTAGGGAAGGATTCTGATGTAACAACAATACAATGGTGACTTGTTATAACACAACATCTAAGATCTAGTGTTAATTCGGATACTTACTAATTAGCTCCAGATTTTGTGGATATTTATATTTCTCCTGGGTAAACTAATGAACTCCAAGAAAATGTCCCTAAGGAGCCTTTCAATTCTAATATCACTGTTTTTCTCAAAATGCTTTAAATTCTACATCCTCTAATGTGGGCATAGGTTTATATTGTGGAACTTTTCTTCTCAGAGAGGCAGTACTACCCTATTGCTTAACATGGACAAAGTACCTTCATACATAGACTGGGAGTGTGCAAACAAGAAGTGGTAGTTGAACAATGTTCTTAGCAGTTTTTACAGATGAAATGGAAATAGAGCAACTATGAACTCAAAAGGAATTTGCAAAAAGACAGAGGCACAAAGTAGAATGTGCCAAGGAAATGTTGAAGTGTAATTTGAAATTATGTGCTTAAGTGTGAGGGTGTGTTCAAAGTATAGCTTCAGACAATGTAATTGGATATCTTCAGGGGAAACTGCTTTAAACTATTCTGGGATAATTGTACAAGCAGAAGCGCCTTAGTCTGACTCTAATCAGCCACAACATAATCAACTTAGGGATTATTTTCCAAGTGCAAAGTGAGAAAAAGAGGGCTCATCAGAGTTAGTGTTCAGGTTGAAGTAAGTCTTCATTTATTTTGGAGCATTAAACTAGGAAAAAGCCAAGTAAACATTTTGCAAGTACCTAAATTAAGTGGGACGTATTATATTGGTCTCTTTTTAACTTGGAAGTTATAGATTATGTCCTTTTATACTTGGGACAATGGTGTGCTGTCAGTTATTTCTTCTCTTCCTCTTCTTTTTCCCTTCCACTTACATAATTTTTATTTAAAGAGACATACTTGCACTTGCATTTCTAAATCCTTGAAAAATATCTGAACTGCTCCATACTTCTGGCAACCTTCTATGCCTTTCTCAAGGGAATATTTTGTCACTACCATTTTTATCCTATATGATCTTGGATATCTTCCTGCCTAATTCAGTGCAAGATATGCATTAGACTGATCCACATATCTCAACACTTGTACCACCATGAAATCCTATCTTACATAGAAATAATGATTTTAGAATGTCTGGGGAAGTGGCATCTGTCATTTTTGAATGGCCCTACGTGATACTTACATGAAATCATGTTTTAAACCAATGTGCCACTCAGTAGATGAACGAATTGACAAAACGTGTTATATATATATATATATATATATATATATATATATATATATATATATATATATATATATATATATACCCGGTGGAATTATATGCTTCCATTTCATAAGGAAATGGAAAGACTTGGAAAAATCCTACTAAGTAAAATACACAGGACAAAAAGAAATAGATTCCATGGTTTACTTCATTTGTAATAAGTAGGAAATATCTAGGATTGTTCTAGCAGATGAGCACAAGGGTTCAATAGCTATGTGTAAGATGATGCTGTGCAAAATGAACTCTTACATATGGAAACAGGTTTTTCTTTGTGGTTGTTGTTTTTAATGTACTATGTGATTTCTTTTTTCTTTTGTGTTTTCTCCTATGGATTGTTCCCTGCTGTATTTGTTTTCACTATCATGTGTCATTTTATATACATTTATCTTAATTTGGCAAGGGAAGAGGAACAACAAAATGGCAAGACAAAGGACAAACGGCAAACCAATGCAATAGCAATACTCACAAAACAAAATGTTGGCAATTAACATTACAACTTGTAAGGGGTATTGGGGTGAAGGAAAACAGTGAGAAAAATGAGGGAGTGGGTAAAAAGTTCATGTTATGTAGTCACTACCTTACAATTACTGCAACCCCTTCTATATATCCCCTTGACAATAAAATTTAATTAAAATATAAGCTACATAAAATATAATTTCACTGTATAGGAATAGTAAATATTATTCAATTACCCCTTTCTTTATCAGAGGTTCATCCACTTGAATGTTATAAAACTATACAATATTTTCAGAATATACTTGCCATTATTTTGAAAAAACATTATTTCAGTAATGTTTCATACTAAAACAGAAAACAGTACTATTCTATGGAAAGTACTAACTTTTAAAACTGAATTATTGTTAAGAGGACAGAACATATGTGTTCTTCAAAATTCCTACGACTACTAAATACTCATTTTCAAATTCTGAACAGGCCATACCAGAGACATTTAAATAGTATCTGTTTGCCTTTTATTTAATTCTGCAATAGATGCAATTTCCAATGGGACGTAACATATTTAAAAGTCAACAAAAATAGCCACATTCTGGTAGAAGATAAACATATGAAGTATCTACAATAATTAATTCCTGAAGAGTATACATTTGTTCATTAGAGTAAGCTATTATTTCTATGACAATCAATCCCAAGTTTTTATGCCGTAAAGTCATCCTAGCACAACAGTTTCCAACTTGTAAAGTGCACCTTAAAAATTCCTAAATTCACATCATGACTTGCTTATCACTATTGTGAAAAAATATTACATTTCTGCTGTGATGCCGTCCCAATTGTGCAAAGAACACTACAATAAACTTTGCTGCCTCATTTTCCCCCCAGTGTTATTCTTGAGATCAGACACAGACTAGCAATTCTGAACTTCTCCAATGATATTATCCACTAGACTGACTGCTCAGAGTGTTTATACACTATTTTCGAAGATCTTCTAACACAGGATATAATCATTTTCAGATGCACCTTCTGGGATGTCTGATTCATTCCTCCATGGATCCGATCCTTTTAATAATAATTACTTGATTCTCTTACTATCTGTGGTCCCTACCTATGTAATAGTCTCAAACTTTTTTGAAAAAATTCACTTGAGGACTTTCTAATATTAAAATTTATCACTTAATTCTAGTCTCAGTACATATTTTCTAACTTTTCTACACATTCTGAGAATTGTGTCATATGTGTGTTTGCACATACAAATGCCTCTGTGTGTATGTGCATACTTGTATGAATGTATGCCAAAACATCAAGCTCTTATTCAGAAATCTTGCTCATAACTGGTATTCCATTACTTGAGCCATTTTTCCAAAGCAGCTTTTTAATTATAGTAAGTGTCGCAAAGACTGTTCTGCCCAGGATGGATGCAAATTGAGCTTCCCAGACTCCTTTACATTCTTAGGTTTTATCTTTCCAGTAATATCAACTTTTAAACTACAAGCATTTTTGTGAGTGTAAAGTCTAAGCTGTAGCACAGATTTTCAACTCAAAAATTCATATAAAGATAGATGAACATACACATTACATATACTGAGTGTACACTGTTAGAAATGTGATCTTAAGCCGGCTTCCAGTGGCTCACTCCTATAATCCTAGCTACTCAGGAGGCTGAGATCTGAGGATTGCAGTTCAAATCCAGCACAAGTAGGAAAGTTTCTGAGGCACTTATCTACAATTAACCACCAGAAAACTGGAAGTGGATCTGTGGCTCAAGTGGTAGAGTGCTAGCCTTGAGCTGAAGAATGGTGGGATATCGCCAAGGCCCAGAGTTCAAGCCCCACAACCATAAAAAAAGAAAGATTAGAAAAAGAAAGAAAAAGGAATGTGATCTGAGCCACCAGTTCATTGCTAGTGTAATTACTGCTCTCTCAACTTGACCTTTTTTCCAGTTAATTTCATGCTCTTATTTCTGACTTGCTTTGGAACCAGAATTATTCTTCCATTCTACTTTTGACAAATTTGCGTGACTAGCTACCATGATTTAGATGTATTAGAAGAAAGAGAGTGGCCTCATCCTTCATGTTCCACTTGGTAGTAATGTTTTCTCTATATTACTCCCATAGATCTATATACTGGACTTGGCTTTATTGTTTCAAAGTTGTCTTATTTGCAGAGTCTTCTATAGTATATTGAACAATTATACTTAAACACAGAACTTTTTTCTCCTATTATTCCTATTGTTTCTTCTACTGTTAACTTATCTACACTTGGGAAATACTGCACAACACACACACACACACACACACACACACACACACACACACACACACACACACACACACACACACACACACAAGTTTCTTTGAAACTTCTTCCCAGTTAAAATTAGCCTTAATTTACAGAGAACTTATGAAATTTGAATTTAATGTACTCCTGGATAATTTTTTTTCATGTTTCTTATTGTAAAAATAATGTACAGAGTGTTAGAGTTACAGGTAATGAGTACATTTCCAATCAATCTAGCATTGTTACCTCCTCCTCTGTTTTCCCCTGCCATCCCTTCCCTCCTCATCTCCCCATTTCCCCCTTTCCTCCCCAAGTTGTAAAGTTCATTTTCTTCATAGTGTCTTTTTCATCTCATTGTTACAATGTGTCATATTGTATTCTCTTTCAGCATTTTGTTATTTCCTTCCCCTCCTCACATTAGAAAAATGTATATGCAAGATGCAGGTCATTGAAATCATATCAAGTGAAAATGGGTTATAATGTGGGGGAAGAACATAGAAGAGAAACAAAAAAATCACATAGTACATTTTAGATACATTAAAAAAACAATAGCAAGAAAGAAACAACAAGATGTGTCCCTATCTTGGGATTCATTTCACTTAACATCATCTTATATGGCCATATGTACATTGATAATGTTTTTATAAGCCATTTAAATTCCATATTTTGTCTTTACTATTTTGCCTTTGAAACACGTGTTACCTCATGTCCAACGATGTCTTTGTGCTATTTCAATGAAGCTAGAAAACATTCATTTTACCTGGATCAGCACAATAGATAGTTACTGAATGTAAGTGGAAGGTACTTTTACTGGAAGTGGAAATTGATCCCAAGAGAGGAATTGAATATAGAGGAATTACAAAGTTCAAGTTAAGAAAAGAATGCAAGGCTTGAAGGAAACTCTGTCCTGGGCTTACTTGAGTGTGTTCTTTACTCATATAAAACTTGTCTCTTTTTTTTTTCTTAAATAAGTTTTTATTGTGAAAATACTGTACAGAGGGGTTACAATTACCTGAGCAAGGAAATTAGTACATTTCTTTTTTTTAATATTATTTTATTTTATTTGAGAACATACTGTACAGAGGGGCTACAATTACATGGGCAGGATAATGCATACATTTCTTACCAAGCATTGCAGCCTCCTCCTTTGTTTACCCTTCACCTCCCTTCCCAGCCTCCCCCCTCCCCCCACCCAATTATACCCCCCTCCCCCCCCACCGACATTGTAAAGCTGGTTTTGACATGACATTTTGTACTTCTCATTGTTGCAACAGGTCCACCTGAATCCTTAAACGACTTGTTTGCCCCCATCTCCTCCACATGTTATACTGACATCAAATATAGTGAAAGCGGGGGTTACACTGTGGGGGAGGGACATACAAAGCAACAAAGAAATAATCTTATAAATGCGTTAGAAACATATGCATGAAAGAAACGAAAACATTAAAATACATATTTAAGGGTTCATTTTCCTAACATCACATTATCTGACCTTTTCTGCTTGACTCAGACATATACTAGATATTGCAAATAAGGGAAACCATGGGACCTATGCTTCTTTGGGCCTGGCTTACTTCACTTAATAAAAAATAAAATAAAATAAAACTTGTCTCTAAACTTGTAGTTGAGAGTATTACAAAAGGAAACAATATGCCATTTGAAGGCCAGCATAGAAAAAAAATAACTTTGAAAAGTGTTCTACTGCAAAGAAACAAAGACATGTGGGTTTTAAAGTGTCTTATGGAAGGATATTTCACTCCTGAGATGATTTTCTTATTGCGAGTCAGTTATCAATTCCTTTTGACTGGTCTAGAGTTATCCATAAGAATACGGATTCCAAAAAAGCAGGATACACTGAGTATGATCAACAAAAGGAGCCTCTTCTCAAACCAGTGCTTTAACGATGGTCCCAAAGTAATATGTGGGGTTTTTTTTTTGCTTGTTTGTTTGTTTAGTTGGTGCTGGTTCTGGGGCTTGAACTCAGAGGCTGGACCCTGCCCCTGAACAATTGTCTTCCAAGTCCAACTGCCCCCAAATCTAGTACTCTACTGCTTGAGCCAAAACTCCACTTCTGGTTTTTTGGTGTTTAATTACAGATAAGAATTTGACAGACTCCCTTCATGGGTTGGCTTTGAACTGAGATAATAAGAAAGCCAAGTGACATTAACTGTATCAAGATTTCTGTTTTGAACCAAGAAATACTAGATGCAGTTTACTATAAAACTAATATTTGACAATTTTTAAAAGAAGAGAATATGTCCAGCAAAGAACCCATAACTTAAATTACTCAGCAAAAGTAGGTGCACTGAATCATTTTGGAATTTTTTTCTGATTGGGAAGATAACCATTGACTTCATAGTTCCTTTTGGGGAAACTTAAAATCATATTTGCATTTTTTTGGTTGGCCATCGGGCTTGAACTCTGATCCTAGGTGCTGTCCCTGAGCTCTTCAGCACCAGTTGAGCAATCTACCACTTTAGGTATAGCACCAATTCCAGGTTTCTGGTGGAAGATAAGTGTCTCATGGAATTTCCTGACCAGGCTGGCTTTGAACCACAATCCTCTGGTCTCAACCTTCTGAGTAGCTAGGATTGCAGGCATGAGCCACCAGCACCCAGCTCATATTTGCATTTATGTGTAGGTAATGACACTATGTAGACAAAGAATGGAAATTTGAATCTGCCGCGGACCGGCTTTGTCGGGACGGCAGAGGACACCTAGTGGGAGTAACTGGAACAGGTAGGGAGATGGCAAACAGACAACCCACACACAAGAGGAGTGAATGCCGAGTGCAAGTTATTGCAGAGGAAGACAAGCTTTTATATAAAAAAGTCTCCATGAGAAGGCAAAAGGTTTCACAATCTTGTTGCAAGGTTTTGGGTGGTCACCAGCTGGTTCTACTGATCTTGTTCTTGGATGATGAGCTATGACGATAGGCACTTGTTTCAGGCTTTACCTCATCAACCCCATAAGAATAGCAAAGTATAATCGGTTTTGAGATGCTTATACCTATTAACCATTCACCAGAGCATATGGGCTAGGTGCTAGACAGAAAGACATAAACTCTAGTATTTTATTGTTACTTTATGCATTTCAAATCTTTTCTAAGCAATTGTTCTTCTTTGCCATTCTTTAGAGGGTCCCCAATTTGCGGCCAAAAATCATGACATTCAGTATATTAGCTAAATCTGGCCATACATCAAATTCAGGCTCAGAGTGTATTCTCTGTAACCCTTTCACATAATCGTTTACTCTTCTCCATAGAGGCCTTAACTGTCTCATAAGATCTTCCTTGTTCTTTTTTGATAGTAAGCACCAAGAAGGCCTAGATCTAGCAAGTCTCTCAGTAAATGGAAGAGAGTAATAGGAAGTTCTTTCTCCTAAGTAATTTACCCAACGTTTGCCATCCTTAATATACACACCTGTAAAAGGCTATGGATCTTGGGGAAGTCTTTGAGGCCCTCTTGATAAGGGACGATCCCACCAGCGTCCCCTAATAAGCCACTGCCATCTTCCATCCACCAATCTTTTAGGAATCTTATTTAGTTTTTGGTCTAAATATCCCTCTACATCTTTCTTATCTACACGATATCTATTGTAGATGCTTCAGGATTAAAGGGAAGTCTCCAATAGCCATACACTCTTTCTGCTTTAGCGGTGCCTACAGCTTCTTGTAAATCTCTTACAAACAATTCCTTCTGCAGAAGTGAAGTCATAAAACTCCTAATGCTTTTATTTTCACTTATGACTTGTCTAATATCCTCCATAAGAGGGGCTTTCAGGGTAGCACTTAAATCTGGTGGATTAGTCATTCTCAGGACACTCATTGGATGTTGGAGATGTCATCAATTCCAAGAAAGAGCCCTGAATAAGAGAATGTTTAGCATGAGTAAGTAGAACAAGCAGCAGGAAAAGTAAAAGAATAATAGGCACTCCTATGCAGCAAAGAAAAGAGAAACAGGAACAGGAACACATCTTTTCCAGGGGCTTGCCAGACTTTCCAGGAGGTAGGCCTCTTTGAAGCTCCATTCTCAGACTTAATAGCAGATGTTCCATGCTAAGCAGACTCCACTGGAGTAGGCGTGGCAGAATCAAATGATGACATTGTAGCTTTTCAGAAAAATTGAATTAGCAATAAATATGTCCTCCTTTTCCATGTTGTTACATTAATGACTCACGAGGTATGGGACTCTCACATTAGCATACTCTGCTGTCTGTGTATCCTGAGTTAGCAGCAGAAATTGTTCATAGGGAAATAGAGAAAGACTGAGATTTTTAGAAAGGAAAGGAGATCAGGTATGAAAGAAGGAAATAAAACTTTTCCCACAGGAATTAAGAACTAGCCAAACAGATTTAGAATGCCAAAGACAATGAGGAATAAGCCTATTTGATATCTAGTTCTTCAATAACCAAAAATGGTCCCTTAGAACTGTTTTGGGTATAACATAGTTATTATTATCATTTATTCCTTCCATCTGGAGTTATTCCTTCTCTTTTGTCAAAACTATTAATTAGCCTCTGCCTTTTTGGTGCCATGCCTGACAAAAAGATTTCCAAAATCTCACTTAAACTACTCTTCTCATTATGATTAGCATTGAACACTCAAAAGCCTGGAATCTTTGAATTTCCAGGATAAATCTTCACCTGTTATTTAAAACCTGATAGCTAAACATATTCCTGTCATTACTTGCCATGACCTATTAACAAAACTTTTTTTGTTCAACACAGTTTTCTAATATAGGTAAAGTATATGAATTAAGGACTATTGTCAGGTATCAGAATGGAAGGAGCAATTATATATTCCATGTATGGTTTATTTTGTATTTACTAACTAAATGATTTTTGACAGTACTGGAGCTCAAACTCAGGGCCAGTGAACTGTTCTTGTGAGTTTTTTTTTCTCAAGGCTAGCAATCTACCACTTGAGCCAAAGTACCACTTCTCATGTTTCTTTTTCTGTGTATTTGGTACTAAGCAATGGATCCCAGGGCTTCATGCATGCTAGGCAATAACTGTACCATAAAGCCTTATTCCCAGAGCCCTAAATGACTTTTAAGATGGCATTACTTTTTCATTCCATTACTATGTATTATAACTTTGGCCAGGTCGTAGAAAAGAAGTGGAAAACAATACTAAGTTCAGTATGGCTGGCATTCCTATCACATCACTAATGAAGTACAGTGTTAAGACCTGCAGGACTCATAGGGCTGTTACATGTGACATTATTACGTAAAGCACCATTAACAGTCATCTCTGACATCCATAACATTCTGCTTCCACTTTCAAGGTCAAGCGCTAAATATCTAAGACTCTTTATTGATTGGGTGTGTTTCCTACGAAGGAAGAAGGAGGATGTGGAAGGTGATGGTGGAAAAATATGTATATTGGCTCCCATCCACATTTTTTGCATTTTTAAAAAGAGCTACTGATGAACTCCCACATACATCTAATTGACTATGCTATCTGCACAAGATGCAGATAAATGAAGGCATTTATTCTGGTGGATAGTCACATATGTTAACAAAATCCATTTCTGGAAAAAATATACTAGTTAAGAAAGTATAAAGTATTGACTATAAAATGATTTCTTCTCCTAGTAGAACAAAATGTAGTATTGAAATGATTAATCCAGCTTTCTTTGAGATTTTATGCTGTCTAAGTATCAAAATGTTCTCTAATTCCTGTAACCTACAAGCATAAACTCATGATTTGAAGGTCTCAGTAGTTTTAGAAACAAAGGTATATAATAGCTCCCTTCCTGCAAAGACATGTGATGGCAAGTATGATTGATTGTATTATAGTTCTATTCTTTTTCCTCTTTATCTCAAGTGTTGTATTTCTTGGCATATTTCTCTGTCCTGCATCAGCTTCCTGTAGGTGAGATTTACCTCTACTCTGCAATGTCAAGATGGGTATGTGACTTACTTCAGCTTACAAAAATAAACCACAAGTGGTCAAAGGGTATTTCTAGGGGAAGATTTCTAGCCCATTGTTTGTGTCTAGCAGCTGACTTGTTTTCCCTTAGCCATAAAAATAGCATATTTCTAGAGGGAGTCTTTTTTCAATTTCTATACTGGAAGAATATAGCATGTGAAATAGAGGCAAAACTCAAATACAGCCACACACACACACACACACACACACACACACACACACACAGAGAGAGAGAGAAAATAGGTAGAACTAGGCTAATATTAGACTATGATATTAAGATGTTAGTTTCTTACCATTCTTGCATATCCTTTGATAGTTGACTATAGCACACCAGAATTTAACAAACACTAAACAAGAACTAAACAAATAGATAACATTTCCTGTTTGATGCTATTCATTTTTTTCATTTTTTATTGTGAAAATACTGTACAGAGGGCTAACAATTACATTGGCAAGATAATGAGTACGTTTCTTATCAAGCATTGTAGCCTCCTCCTTTGTTTCCCCTTCCCATCCCTTCCCAGCCTCTTCCCGCCCCCCATCCCAATCCTCCCCCCCACCAAAGTTGTCAAGTTCATTTTCGACATGACAACGTGTACTTCTCATTGTTGCAACGGGTCCACCTGTATCCTTATTTAAACGACTTGTTTTTCCCCTTCCCTCCACAAATTATACCGACATCAAATACAGTGAAAGCAGGGGTTATACTGTGGGGGAGGGACATAAAAGCAACTAAGAAATAATCTTATAAATGCATTAGAAACAAATGCATGCAAGAAAAAAACATTTAAATACATATCTTAGGGTTCATTTTCCTAACATCACATTATCTAACCTTTTCTGCTTGACTCATACATATACTAGATATTGCAAATAAGGGGAACCATGGGACCTATGTTTCTTTGGGCTTGGCTTACTTAACTTAATATAATTTTTTCCAAGTCTTTCAATTTCCTAACAAATGAGGCAATGTCATTCTTTCTGATGGAGGCATAGAACTCCATTGTGTATATATACCACATTTTCTTGATCCATCCATCTACTGAGGGGCAGCTGGTTCTTTTTTTATAAATAAGCATTCTCCATGTGATCACTTGTGGGTTTAGCTTTTTCTATACATGTGTTTAATCACTATAGACCACTGTATCTAATATCCATAATCATTATCCAGACCTTGTCATTGAGATGAAGAAGAACAAAATATCTAGATTTCTCCTTCTCATTTCCTCTTCTTTTTCTACTGTGAATTCTCATCCTTTCTCCAAATTCTCCTATTAATAAAGTAAGAATAGCACATTGTAGATATCAAGCAAAAGGCTTCAAAGCCAGAATTTCATTCTTTCAGAAATAGGTGAAGTAAATCAGAGTACCTCAAAGAAGAATAAAAATATGATTTTTTCCCTGTCTGGCTTCCACCATAGTGTGAGATCATGACTCTAAATATCTAATAAGCCATTTGCCTTGGCTAATTTTTTAAAATAGTTTTTTTAATAAATAGTAATTTTTAAAAAAAATTTAAAAATAATTTTTAAATAAATAGTAATTTGTTGTTTGCTTTTAGCAGGCATGAAATAAGACTGCATTAACATTTTGTAAGTTGAGAGGCTAAATTTTATCAGAAACTAAACATAATGAAAAATAAATGAAAAGATAAATAGCTGTTAGGTATATTTTTAACGTGACATACACATAGAGACATCTTTTTTCTTCTTTTCCTCTCCACACTGATTCAACTTCAATAAGCAGTTTATGTAATTCAAATAACTGTGTTTCAGAAATAGATGACACAAAAAGTTAGAAAAAGAGAACCAGTATTGGGTGGTATAGACTTTAAAAATCGCTGTCAAAAAAATATTAACCATAATTCCAAAATAATAGCTGTCAAATGCTGTTGAAAACAGAAGACTTTAAACAGAATGTATAAAAAGTGCCAGTGCCAGCACTGCTTCAGTAGCTGATCTCTGGGATTTAGGGCTTCTAGTACATGAGAATACGTTAACCAAGATTAATTGCTTTCAGGGACTAAATTTTTTTAGTTATATTTCATAGAAGAAATATGTTGTTCAAATTTAATGAAAAGATAACATTTTATAGTAGAAAGAATGCTACACACTTATTGTGGTAGACAGTGAAATACCTTCCCAAAATATCATCCCCAAATGTGGAATTCCTCAAATGTAGATTTTCATTTCATACATATGTATCTCTCTCTCTCTCTCTCTCTCTCTCTCTCTCTCTCTCTATATATATATATATATATATATATATATATATATATATATACAAGTTTCTAAAATAATCACCTTTCATTACCCAAGGAGTGCAAATTTGAATAATTATCAGATGGGGGAAGTATATTCAAATGGGTACTTAAAAGTCCCAGCTGTATTGGGAAAGGGACATGATTAGGGTAAGAACCCTCAGAAAGATATAAAGATGCTACATTAGAAGATAAAGCAAAAGACAACAACCCAGATTCTGAAGTTTCTGGAAAGCAGAACAGGAAGTAAATGCCGTTTCCACTAGAATCATCTAAAAAGTATTTCACCTCTGTCGGTGGCTCGATTTTTATCTAGTGAGACTTCTTTTAGATTTCTGTCCTTTAGAACTAAAATGATAAATACGGATTATACAAGCCACTTAACTTGTCGAAATTTGACAGATTTGATAGAGTAAACCAAGTCAACTACAGCCTTTTACTGATGCAACTATAGGGACACCATATGTCCTAGTTTCTGAGAATAAGAAAAAGTTACTACTGGCTTTGTATACATATATGATGTACAAACTACTAAAGGCCTTGCATTAATGAAGTCTTGAAGGTCTAAATAATATCTAAAAAAGAGCTCCCTATCTTTATTTTCACATTTGGGGATCACTAAGTTCTACAGTTATGTAGAAAGCTAAGGTAAGAATATGGAAATGAAATTTATGTCATTTTGAGTTATAGTTTCTAAAGTAATAAAAAATAAAGTAAAATTTTCTATCCTTCCTAACTTTCCAACAGAAGTTAGAGAATCCAGTAAAGATACAACAATCCCAGAATGGTATAGGATGTTATAAGATGACTAGATGGTGAAAAAGAAGATAACAAAAATGGGTCCCTTGGAACAATGGGAAACAAAATCTACACCTACAGATTGTGATATAGCTAGAAAATAGTTTCCACTATTCTGTCTTTGATATTTTAGGTTTGTTTACACAACAACTTTCCTCTCAAAGAAAATGACTCTTTATTAATACTTACAGGTTTTCAGCTTATAACCCAGCAACAAATAATGCTTCTAAATGTAAAAAAGAATGATACTACGAGTAACCAAGGCTACTTGTGTTGCTATAGTCAAACAATCTCGATCTTTTTCATACCTTTCCTCTTCTCCAACAAGAGAAATCCTAGTCAAGATATGCAAAATATTAATAAAGGATTTTAATATTTTTTAATGTTCCCACTAAAGCAAATACACTTTTCCTCTTTGCAAGCATGATTTTGAGAGTCCGACACTCACAATTATTTTATAGGCAAAAGTTTATTGCTTTGGCTTAGGTGTTTTCCTGCCTTTGGGCATTGCTCTCTATTATTTTGGCAACTACACAGAAAAACAAAATAAATCCATGATGCTTATGTTGAATTGTTCAAAGTAAAGCTGTCTTCAAACAAAGTTTTCTGTTCCCTTCTACATTGCTAATTGAAGTTTAAATGATAACAAAAACGTGATACTTTAATGTACATTTTCATTGAAACCAGTGAAAACAAGAGTGTTTGTTATTGCTTTTTAAAATATTTCAAATATTTTCCTTGGCTATTTTCATTATTGCCTTTGTTCCATCCTCTAATCAGGAACACAGATTTTCACAAAAAGATCTTCGTAAGGAATAGGATGTTAGTAAAAAAAAAAAAATAGGCGTACAATTAAAGATTTTCATCACTTAAGAGATTGAATAGCTCAGAAGACATTTTGCTATTACTGGCATGGTTCTTAAACTAAGTGAAATGCATGAAAATGTGACAGTTGTTCCAAACAATGATTATGGCTTATACTTTTCTGTTTCAATGAGATGAGTAACTTTATTGTAAATGAAACCTCTGGCAAGGTTGTAGGGCATATAAATTTTAGGGAAGAAGGGTTAATGTTAGAAAGCCAAGATAGATTCCATAAACAGCACTGGCTTCACTTATCTGTTAATTATACTTATGACATATAAGTATATAAACATAACTATGAATTGAGTGAGAAATGTGTGATTTACACAATTGATTCAATGACAACTAAGACCAGAAAACACTTCCCTACATTTATGTAAACTATTGTACCTAGTGAAGATTTAAAGAGTTTTAGAATATATATTTTAACATTTATGTCAAAATATTTATTTTACCTGTTTATTTTTATTTTTGGCGGTTGTGGGGCTTGAAATCTGTGCCTGGACGCTTTCTCTCAACTGTTCAGCTCAAAGCTAGTGCTCTACCACTTTGTTGGCTCATTGGAGATAAGTGTCTCATGGACTTTCCTGCCTAGGGTGATTTTGAACCATGATTCATAGCTCTCCGAATCCTAAGTAGCTAGGATTACAAGTATGAACCACTGGCACCTACTACAGAATTATTTTTACACATTTATGAAGTATGTAGTGGTAATCCCATTCATTTATATCTTGTGTAATGATCAAGCTATATCATATCCAATAGTTTCTGTTTGTAACATTTCTCTTTAGTGAGACTGCTCAAAACCTTATCTTTTGGCTATGATGAAATATCTATTCTTAGCTATAATCACTTTGCTTTTTATGGTATACAATTAATATATTAACTTTTAGTCATGGACGTCTGCTAATTAAAGTCCTATAAAGTATGAATTGTAAAGTGGAAGTAATTTGTGGTTCCATTACCAGTTTTAGGAAAACAATTATGTCTTTTGTTTTCAATTGTAGTTCTGTGGGAATGTGTGACATTCATTGATTTAACTTCTAAAATTGATAACAGTTACATTATATCAAGTTGATTCAAAATTGTATTTGAAAATTGCACCCTTAACACAAATGTACTTCCACTTTCTTCTACCACATAATTAAAATAACAGTAAAGCAAAGATTTGCGTAGAAAACTAAAGCTAGATCCTTATATATCACTCTGCACCAGAATCAACTCCAAATGGAACAAGACCTCGGAGTCAAACAGACATTCTGAAAACATTACAGGATGGAATAGGAGCAACCCTAGGTCTCCTTGGCACAGGCCAAAATTTCCTTAATAGAGTGCCAGAAACACAACACATCAAAGAAAGGTTGGAAAAATGGGATTACATGAAATTGTAGAGCTTCTGCATGGCAAAGGACATAGCTAGCAAAATCAATAGAAAGCCCACGGATTGGGAGAAGATCTTCACTAGCCATACAACAGACAAGGGTCTCATATCTAAAATATAACTGGAACTCAAAAAATTAAGTTCCACAACAACAAATTTTCAAAGAAACAACTGCCCAATAAATAAATGGGCTAAAGACTTAAAGAGAAATTTCTCTGAAGAGGAAAGAAGGATCGCCAACAGACATATGAAGAAATGCTCAACCTCTCTAGACATAAAAGTAATGCAAATCAAAACAACATTGAGATACCACCTCACCCCAGTTAGAATGGCTATAATCAAGAACTCTAATAACAGCAGATGCTGGAGGGGATGTGGACAGAAGGGAACATTTCTGCATTCTTGATGGGAGTGTAAACTTGTTCAACCACTTAGGACATTATTATGGAAGTTCCTCAAAAGACTCCACATAGATCTCCCCTATGACCCAGCAATCCCACTTTTGGCATTTACCCAAATGTTCACAAACAAGACCACACTAAATCTAGCAGCACGACTATGTTTATTGCAGCTTTAATTACCCTAGCTAAGATATGGAACCCACCCAGATGCCCCTCTGTAGATGAATGGATCAGGAAAATGTGGTATATATACACAATGGAATTCTATGCCTCCATCAGAAAGAATGAAATTGCCCCATTTGTTTTCGGAAATTGGAAGACTTGGAAAAAATTATATTAATTGAAGTAAGCCAGACCCAAAGAAATATAAGTCTCATGGTTTCCCTTATTCACAATTACTAGTATATGTCTTGGACAAGCAGAAATGATCAGATAAGTTGATGTTAGGCAAAACGAAGCCAAAGATAAGGACTCAAATGTTTTTTTTTCTCTTGCTATTGTTTTTAGCATATTTATAAGATGATTTCTTTGTTGCTTTGTATGTTCCTTCCCCAAGACATAACCCTTGTTTTCACTGTATTTGATGTTGGTATAATTTGTGGAAGGGAAGGGAAAAACAATTTGTTTAAATAGGGATATAGGTAGTCCCATGCAAAAATCAGATATACAACAAGTTATGTCAGAAAATGAACTTTACAACTTTGGCGCCTGGGTTGCTTTGGGGGGAAGATGGGAAGGAATTGTAAGGGGAAACAAAGGAGAGGGAAACAATGTTTGATAAGAAATGTAATCATTACCTTGCTCATGTAATTGTAACCCCTCTGTATGTATTTTCACAATAAAAAATCATGAAATAATAAAGCAAAAATCCATGTCAATTTTTTTTGGTGGTGGTGGGGCTTGAATTCTGGGCCTGGTCGCAGATTTCAATGAGCTCTTCAGCTCATTGATACCACTGTACCACTTGAGCCACAGAGCTGTTTCTAGTTTTCATGTGGGTTATTGGAGATAAGAGTCTCACAGACGTTTCTGCCCAGGCTGGCTTTGAACCACTATCCTTGATCTCAGACTCCTGAGTAATTAGGATTATAGGCATGAGCCACCAAAGCCCAGATCCAAGTCAATGTTTAAAAAGCAAGCTTATTGAAACTTCTGGTTTTTCCAATAAACAATCTTACTTTTTATCATTAGTTTATAACGATGAGTTATTTTTAGATGTAACTGTGAACTTTTTAATAGAATCAAATATAAGTTTTACTATTACTCAGTATCTCACAAAGTCTACTGTAATTGACTTTCCCCAAAGTCAGTTATTACATACTATATTGCTGACTATTATTACAGTCTATATTACATATAGTGTGAAGTGAAAATAGTTTGGACTATTTCATATAAATTAGTAGATGCTATGTTAGCATTATAAATTCACATCTGTGATTTTAAAAGAAGGAAAGAAGATTTTAGAGTTAAAATCAATTATAAATGTGTAGTGTGTCCCAATTAAAGCCAAAATTCTGAGTTCATACAGACAAAATTATTTTCTTTCCACTAAAGACTTTGAAGTAATACTATTTGAAATAGTGAGGCAATAAGAGGAAGAATTCAAATCACGTCAAACAATGTCTCTGTTATTCAACTACCCCCTCAACTAACAAGACCTATCTGGTCCCAGATGTCACAAAACTTCAAGTATCTCTCTTAGAAATCTATTTCGAAAAGTTCTAAATCACTGATTCTTTGTGTACTTTCTCTTCTATGAAACAAAATATAGACATAAAACAACTGAAATAAAATGCACACATCTGTTGAAGTCACCACAGCTGGAAAAACAACCAACAAACTAGAACTCCCCCAGGAACAAAACCATGTTGTGATGTTATTTTTAAGCACAAAACCCTCATATACATGTTGCCCTTGACTAGAAACATAAAGATAACTGTGTCTCAGAAATACGGTTGTGTTCATTTGTAATTAAATTCATCTATATGAACCTAATATAGCAAATCCCTTGAATGGATCAAATTGTTTAAAAGAAATATGACTGTAAGGGGAGTGAGATCTGCACATATTTAAGAGAATAAAATAACAAAAATCATGATATCTTAAAAAATTCAGAAATAGTAATAGTAATAGTATCCATATTGAGACATAAATCCTACTGATTTAACAAGAACAAAATATGCAAATAATAGAATCTGAGCAGTGTACCTGACTGTACATAATTTTAAACTACTCCAAATTACACTTTGTAGAAGACAGAATGTGGGTTATCTAAAGGAAAACATCAACCCATGATATAAATGACATTAAAAATCTCATGAAAAGGGCTGGGAAGGTGGCTCAGTGGTAGAGGGCTTGCCTTGCATGCATAAGGCCCTGGTTTTGATTCCTCAGCACCACATAAGCAAAAATAAAGAAGCCGGAAGTGGTAGAGCACTAGCCTTGAGCTGAAGATCTGAGAGACAGCGCCCAGGCCCAGAGTTCAGGCCCCATGACCGGAACGCCCCCCAAAAAAATCTCATGGAAAGAGAGTAGTTGATTCTGGAAATAATAGTTTAATAAATGGTGGTCAAAAAATCTTTCTACTACTGAAAAAATTGCACACATATTTAGTTAGATCCAAAAAAGACCCAAGATACTCAAGCTCATTTGAAACTTTGGCAAAGTAGCAGGATAAAATTGTAACATTATTATCGATCTTGACTCTGGCATGGAATTAATTTCCTCTTTGATCTGACAAATGAATATATGAAAAAAACAGAACTTCAACTAAATATCAAGACCTAACTAAACATATATCCAGAAAAGTCGTCATGCAAGCCGTATTGCAACTGGGATAAAAGAAAAATCAGTCATACTGATTCTGTATTTATTGTAAATGTCGACTTTTTCATAAATTATTTCCTTTAGCTTGCATTTGTAAAACATTGTATTAAGTGTACATCTTGGTAACTTATTTTGGATTCCTCCTTCAATATATTTCTGAGTATAATGTCTCACATCATTTTCTAACCCATGAAATGATGTTGATTGCAAAACAAATGGTAATAACCACTGTTTATAATACACAAAATCTCATAAGCATGACACCAGTAAGCATTGGTTAACATTTTGGTATCATGATCTCATGACTGATGAGGCCTATCTGCATGAGCATAATTGTACCTAGGTTCCTCAGCCTAAATTTAACAAATGTTAAAAAATGTTTATGGAAGTGGCGCTGTAGCTCAAGTGGTAGAGCGCTCGCTTTGAGTAGAAGAGCTGAGGGACAACGCCCAGGCCCAGAGTTCAAGCCCCACTACCGACAAAAAAAAAAAAAAATGTTTATAACTTTATCTGTCACCCATCAGAGATGAAACCTGAATATAAAGGCTAAGGAAAATGATAAGATAAGAATTTAACTTTTCTAGATATAAAGTAAACAAAATGCAGCATAGAGTAACTCTGGTTTAAAGTCAACCTATTTCTCTAAAACATTCTACGCATTTCCTTACAATGTGTATTATTTTCAAGAAGGGAATTGGTAATGTGAGAAGAGGACTAACCAAGCATTATCTTCAAATATACATAATTTGGATTTACCTCTTTATTTTGCTCTAAGCATATTTGATAAAAAAACAGTTTGAATAATTGATTTCCAGATCAAGTATAATATATTCTAGTTGCATATACCAAAGTACATTCAGAAAATGGTATATAGCAATTAAGTAAAGAAAGTCCGGGCAGAAAAAATGGCATCTCTATACTATGTGACCCCCAATTCTTCAGTATTTCATTCTGCCTCCATTTAATGAATATGATGGTTTAAATGCTGTATAAAGAATTAATTAAAATCAATCAGTGTCCTAGAATACAATTGTGTAGAATTTTATCCTAGAATCATGCAAGAACTGCCCATTCAATCATGATATACATCACATTCCATTGGTATTCATATGGATAGGAATGAGTTTCTTAGGATCTCAGGCCATTTGGAAGTGGCAGATCCAGGCTTCCAACTGTGGGCTCCAGCTCCCACCACTTAAACCTGAGGATAGGGAACTCACAGGTGTGTCCAAGAACATCAGCAAAACCAATGATGAGGCAGGCACCAGTGGCTCCTCCTTGATACTTACAAGGCTGTGATAGGAGGATCATGGTCAAAGTCACTCTAAGCCAGGAAGTCCTTGAGACCCTTGTCCAACTTCAATGCCAACAAAGCCAGAAGTAGATTCGTGTGGCTCCAGTGGTAGAGGGCTAGCCTTGAGCAAAAGCAGCTCAGGGACTGTGCCAGATCCTGAGTTCAAGGTCCAAGACTGGCAACAAACGGACATACACAACAATCTGTGCAGCCATCCAGCTCAAGCAGGTCACCGTCTTGTCCCCAACTGAATTGTACAGAGTTCCCTGGGAAAGGGGCTGGGGGAGCCACTGTCATCTTAACTCTGCCCAGTCTGCTTTCATCACAGGATTCTGCCACACCCCCATTATTTCATGATTCTTTCTGACCACGGAATACAAGAATTGTGGTTACGCCCACATTCCATGTTGCCTGGTAGATGGATTAGGCTCTGTTAACATACTGAGCCTGAGATCCACAGCGGGGAAATCATACCACAGGAGCAGTGGGCCAGCAGCAGGAACCTGGCCCACCTGGCAGCTCAGTGCCAGACTGAGCTGGAGCTACAGCCTCCCGCCCCATGAGCTGCCACCACAGCATTCATGGGGATGGGAAGCAGGACATGTGGGCATCCAAGAAGAAAATCTGCTTCATCCACAACCTGCCTGATGAGGTGGACTTCCAGAATCCAGCAAGTTAGCTCCACCATCGATGCAACCAGCTGTCAGCACACATCCAAACTATTGAGGAGTCCCTCGTGGCGTGTAAAGAGCAGATGTTGGTCCTGAATGAGCTGTTTTGGGAAAAACCTGAGTGTGTTTGCTGGATATCCCAGGAGAAGATGGAGAAGAGAAAAGTACTGCAGGAGCTGCTGTCGATCCTCACAGAGGAAAGTATGGACAGCAGGCTCGAGATGCCAGCACCGGCTGAGCCCCCAACCACCAATGCTGCTTCAGATGCATCAGTGCCTGTGGAGGTGAAATTAGGGAGGAGCCGAAATGTTTTGAAGAATTGCAACTTGAAGACAGCGTGGAAACTGCCAGAGGATAGATCAGGGTTCTCATCACCATAGAGGACTCCCCCAAGGAGCACATCCTGCTGCAGATGCCCTAGATACAGATCTGCCCACAGCTCAGGTGAGGAGTGCTCCTTCCCTTTATTTGGTAGACTGATGCAGATAATGACTCCTCATGAGACATACTGACTCTCAAAAGCCTTGGAGGCCACCAGAAGTAGGTGGTCAGGTGGCCTTCTCTCAGGCCTCCATCTGCTGGGTGATGGGAAGGTTAAACTGGGGGTCAGGTAAGGCAGAGGCTGCTGGGAGGCGCCCCAATCTCAAGGGACATCTAATGGCCCATTGGTGACCAGGAAAGAGACCCATGTTATGCTTATCACAAAGAATAAATTGTTTTCAAAGGGGAAAGAAGCCTCAAATGAAGATTTGTTCTTCCAGTCCTGGGGCTTGAACTAAGGGCCTGGCCACTGTCCCTGAGCTCTTTTTGATCAATGCTGATGCTCGACCAGTTGAACCCCACTTCCCCTTCCAGCTTTTTCTGTGTGGAATCAAGCCCAGGGCTTCAGTCATGCTAGGCGACCACTCTACCACTGAGCCACATTCTCAGCTAGGATGATTCACTCCTCCCAAACCCATATGGCCATTCCTCAGATAAATAGTAAGTAGGGGCTAGGATGAATATGAAGCACTTCTGCTTCACACCAAAATAATTCCCCGCCCCCAATTCCGACACTCTTAGTTGAAGTTTCTCTTCTACCATTGAGGGATGAGGGAAGCAGAGGAGAGTCCCGAGAGAGGAGTATCAACAACAGTGGCCCCCTGAGCCCCACATCCTTCCCCACACAAGAGGTCCTCCAGATTCCAATCTTACCTGACTCAATGTGGAGTCTACACTGTCTTCCCACCACAGCAAGGCTCAGGATGAAATAAAGGTCAACCCTAGGCTCAGCCCACACCAGGGTGGAAGCTCCTAATCCCAAACCTACTTCCACCTCTGACTGCCCAGAGTTAGGCCAGACACACCACTCACCACTATGTTGCCAGTGATGACCTCATGGATGGATTCCAGGAAGAAGGTCTATGGCAAAGAGCAGAAGCAGCAGGGTGAGCATGGCAGAAAAAGGTTGGGTGATTGCTTTGGGATCTTCCTCCTTGGAGCCCTCCCTTCCATCCAGAGCCATGCTGACCCAAAGCATGGACAAGGCCAGGGGGTGAGACAAGATGGACCAGCACGGGACTAAAGGAGGAACTGCTTTGTCCTGGAGCACTTGAAAATTCCAATTATATTTGTCCAAAGCCAATCCTAAAGCCAACATCTCCTTTTTGTTGGCCATGAACACTCTCCCTGAGCTCTTATTCTCGAGGCTGGTACTCTACCACTTCAGCCACAGGACCACTTTTGTTTTCTGATGGTTCATCAAGGATAAGAGTCTCACACACTTTCTGCCCAGGCTGGCTTGGCACCGTGATCCTCCAAATCTCAGCTTCCTGAGTAGCTAGGATGCCAGGCATGAGCCACCAGTGCCCAGTATGTGATAACTTTTGAAGGCATCTTGGTGATTTTGGGAAGAAGCCCCAACGGGCCTGGATAGACCATGACTCAAACAAGGAGCTGGGATCAGAGAAGGATGACCTTCTACCCATTCTGTTCCCCAAAATTAAAGATGCCAGGTGGTGGTATATGCATCAGACACCTAGGCCAGCAGCCACCAGGCTTAGTGGGGAAAAAGTAGAGAATACCAAAGATTGCAGTGTAGAAATCTCTGATTTTGCATGCATGTGGTGTGTGTGTGTGTGCGTGCGTGTGTGTGTGTGTGAACTCATGGCCTAGGCTCTATCCCTGAGTTTTCTTGCTCAATGCTACTGCTCTGCCACTTGAGCCACAGCCCCACTTGTTTTCTATTGTTAATTGTAGGTAAGTGTCTCAAGGATTTTCCTCTCCAGGGTGACTTGGAAGCAAGATGGAGACCCCAGGGAAGCAAGAGTAAACACAAATCACATGTACTATCCCTATGGTGGGCCACTCCTTCCCCCTGGTGGCCAGATGCGGGATATGCTGCCCCGTGCCCTTGTCCTCTAGAGTTCAATTTGAGAAGTGACCAGGGCCAAGCTGACTTTTGTTCACCCTGAGTGCTGATGCCAGAGCAGGTCTGTTCCACCCTAGGCCAAGAGAGCTCCAGGAGGCCCATGGGAAGCATGGGGCACAAGGAAGAGAGAGGTCAGTTCCAGGCTGAGCTAAGAGCCTTTGCCCCCAGACACCCCAACTTGGCCTTCCTTATCACCATAAGACCTGTCAAAGAACAACCCCCAAAAAACCAAAATTGGAGCTGTGCCTTCAAGTGGTAGAGCTCTAGCATGAAACCAAAGAGCTCAGGGACAGGGCCCCCAAACTTTGAGTTCAAGACCCCGAGCTGACTCTCCCCCATAAAACACAGGTTGGTTAAATGTGAGCTGGTAGGATTTGTGAAGTGTTTCTGAAGAATGGGGATACTGAAGAAAGCATCCCAATTCTAATGAAATCTGGACCTGTTACATACAGCTATGTGCTGAGTCCTTCAAAGGGCTCTATTTGCTGCATCCTTCCCACATGGGGGTTTTGTGCTGAGTCCTCAAAAATGTGCTGTTTGCTGAGTCATCCCATAGAGTGCTATATGCTGAATCTCAGAGAAGAGTGGGCCGTGCTGAGTTTTTCAAAGGGTGCTGTGTTCTGAGTCCATTACACAATGTACTGTATGCTGAGTCCTTCAAAAGTTGTGGTGTGCTAATTCATCTAAAAGGGTCCTGCTATGTGCTGAGCCCTTGAGAAGAGAGTGATGAGGTGAGATTTTTGAGTGCTGTGTGCTGAGTCCTTTACACAGGGTGCTCTGTATTGTCCTTCAAATGGTGCTGGGTGCTGATTGCTTCCACAGTGTGGTATGTGCTGAGTCCTGCCATAGTGTGGTATGTGCTGAAACTTACAAAATTCTTCTATGCACTGAGTTCTTCAAAGGGTGCTATAAAATGAGTGATTTACAAAGGGTGCTTTGTACTCAGCTTTTCAACGGGCTGTGTGTGGAGTCTTAACAAATAGGGTGCTATGTAATGTGCACCACATTAGCAAAAAGAAAAAAAGCCGGATGTGGCGCTGTGGCTCAAGTGGTAGAGCACTAGCCTTGAGCTGAAGAGCTGAGGGACAGCACACAGGCCCAGAGTTCAGGCCCACGACCAGACCACCCCTTCCAAAAAAAAAGAATTATACTCTTTCCCAAATTGATGGGGACTCGTCAAAGAAAAAGAACTATGAACCAAACTCCTTGATAAGCATTGATGCAAACTTCTCAATAAATTTCTCACCAACCAATTTTAGCAACTAACAAAAAAATTATATGCTATGATCAAACAGTATTCATCCTAGGATACAATTGGATTCAATATACTTGTCAATAAACATAAAACACGCCATCAGTAGAAGCAGGGAAAGAACCACATGATCATCTATATGGATGTAGAAAAAGCTTTTAAAAAGCTCCAATACCCCTTTATGATTAAAGGTCTGAGAAGCTAGGAATGCATGGAGCTTTCTTAAATATAATACAAAGTATGTATATGACAAAGAGATAATAAGCGTGTACCTAATGGTGGAAGCATGAAGACATTAAAATCCGGAATGAGAAAAGGATGTCCACTATCTCTACTATTCTTCAACATAGTAGTGGACTTTCTAGCAAGAGCAATAGGCAAGAGAAAAACATAAAGGGGATCCAAATAGGGAAGAAGTAAAACTATCCGTATTTACAGATGAAATGATCCTATATTTAAAGGACACTATAGCTCCTTCCCCCCACGTTAGTAAAGGTGGTGCTAACCTTAGGAATGTAGCAGAGTATAAAACCCACAAGAATCAGTAGTTTTTCTGTTTTACTAACAATGGGAAGATCCACACTGAAATCCAAAAAAACCTCATATGTATTAGCCTCAAAATCATAACAAATCTATACAAAACAAAACAACAACAAAACTAGGAATTAATAAATTTAAAATAGGAAATTTAAGGAGATTCAAGGAAATGGAAAGTCTTTCAATGCTCCTGGTTGGAAGAATTAACAATTAACATTGTGAAAACTGCAATACTGCCCCCAAACAATTGACAATACAATACCCATCAAAATCCCAACAATATGCTTCAATGCAGTAGAGAAAGCAATCTGAATGTAATAAGAAATTACAAAATTACAGATGAAACCAAAGGATTAGAAATGAACTCATAGGCCTATTGTCATTTTACACACACACACACACACACACACACACACACACACACACACACACACACACACACACACACACACACATACACACAATGGAATTCTATTCACCCATCAGAAAGGATGACTTTTCACCAGTCTTAAGGAAAATGAAAGGTTTGGGAAAATTATACTAAAAGAAAGGTATGCACACTCAGAGCAATATAGTTTTCATAGATTCATTCTTTTATGGTTGCTAGAAGGTGCCTACGAATCTACAAGTACATGACAGATTCTACACTGCCCCAGATAGAATGGCGATTATCAAGAAAACTAACAATAGTGAATGCTGACAGGGATGTAGCCAAATGGGAACTCTATTACACTGTTGGTGGGAAATTAAACTTGTTCATCCACCGTGGAATGCAGTACGGACGTTCCTCAAAAGACTAAACATAGATTTCCCTTAAGACCCAGTAATTCCTGTCTTGGGCAGTAATCCAATAAATAACAAGCAAGCTCACATGAAAGCTACCAGCATAACTATGTTCAGGGACCCGACCCAGAGTTCAAGGACTGGAAAACAAGTTACCACTGCTGGTATTTTTTCCCCAAATAGGAACCTTTTTTTGGGGGGGGCGTCTGGTCATGGGGCCTGAACTCTGGGCCTGAGCGCTGTCCCTCAGCACTTCAGCTCAAGGCTAGCACTCTACTACTTGAGCCAAAGCGCCACTTCCAGCTTTTTTCTTTTTACTTATGCAGTACTCAGTAATCAAACCCAGGACCTCATGCATATAAGGCAAGCCCTCTACCACTGAACCACCTTCCCAGACCTAAATATGTATCTTTTGACATAAGATACCAAATCATTCTATTTGCAGCAGCTAGGATATGACTTAAATGTAGTGGGTGATAAAATGGCTTCTTTATTGAATGTTAGGAAAAGATGTAAGCAGTCCAAGAAAAGGGTGATTTGTTGTTGTTGTTGTTTTAGGGGCTTGAAATCTGGGCTTGGGCACTGTCCCTGACCTCTTCAACTCAAGGTAAGGGCTCTACCTCTGAGCCACAGTTTCTGTTTTTCTGGTGGTTAAATAGAGCTGAGAGTCTGAGGGACTTTCCAGCCCAGGCTGGCTTTGAACAGCAGTCCTCAGATCTCAGCTTCCTTAGTAGAAAGGATTACAACTGTGAGGCACTGGCACCAGCCTAAAAATGAGAGACTTTTATAAAAGAAAATCCACCTCTTCACCTGTGTCTAAACCTCAGATATCACTATTAGAACACTTCATCCTTGACTCATTTCATCAGACATTTGTAAATTTTCTCTTTTCTTTCATGTGAGAATACTGTAGTCAATATCAACTCAGCTATGGGACTGAATCAATTGTATGGTAATTGCTAGCACCTAAATCAAGAACATTTACCTCAAAACAAATGAAACCCTCATTTGGAATAATTTTTTTCACTTTTTATTACAAATCTGTGCTTTATTACTTCCTAATGTGATATTAGAACTCCTAACAGAGTGATGATATTTTCTTTTCTTCAGCAATTGGCCTTCTCCCACATGTGGTCAAATATTTAAGAATTCAAAGATTTCCATTGAAAATTCATTAAGCTGATGTTAAAGAAAATGTGCATTTCTCAAAAAAAGGAATGTGGTCTGCTCTCTTCTTACAAGCACAGGACTTCTATGATTTATGTGTTCTACAAGGAATACTATTTTCCAATCTTTTTTTGACCAATTTTAGTCTGATCAGTCTTTCTGACCCTCTCTCTGGAGTCTCATTTCAGTCTGCCTCATCACAAATATTTTATTTATCATCGAAATTACTCTCAGCTTCTGTTTTTTGCCTGACTTCATGTAGGCTGTGATAGCAGCCTTGACTGGCAGTGAATACTGGAGTTGTTTTTTTTTGTTTGTTTGTTTTTTTGTTTTTAGAGGTCTAGGATTACTCTTCAATGTATTAGCATCTCTGGGCCCCAGTGACCTGCTGGCCTAGAGTCAATGGGTTTTTCTCCTAAACATACAAAAACAGCTGACTAAATTCCTGTTTTAATTGTCTCAAAATGAGGCAATCTGGCATCCTTGGAAATCCAGGAATAATCATCTGTAACCACTTACAGAAATGGTCTATCAAGATGGCTTTTCAAGGTTGACTGTGAAAAATGTTCATTTCCAACTCACCACCATAAAACAGATCACATCCCTGGGAACAAAATTTTGGAAAGAAGGTTCCCCTTCCTCCCTTCTCTTATGATAGATCAAACCATAATATTCTGCAGTTGTGGCCAGCCTGGAGCACATTTTCCCAAGAATATTCTGTAATGTAAAAGAGGATCAACTATCCTCTTTTACTTGAAAATACTTGTCTACTACAGATGGATTTATATGGCTTATATCTGTTGTTATTTTCATTACTTCAAACACATGGATAATTTATATTGGGATTAGATAAGTGGCAAAGGATTTATGGAATAAACACTAAGTTTACTTTCATATATCCAATGTAATACACTTATCCTCTTTTGGAAAATTAAATCCAACTTTAGAAACAATGTCAGAAATATAAAATAAGCCTTAATACGTATAATCTGGCACAGATACACCATCATTTACTCAGAAATTCAGTCTCTCTATAAATATTTATTTAGTACAAAATAATAAAAATTTAATTAATGAATATGACTTTTAAGTACCATCTGAAATACTCCTCATGTCTATAATTGCATATAATTGTATAGCTCTCACCTAGACAAGAATTTAACATGCATGTAGAAATCAAATTTCTAGAATATAAGCTAGATGAGAGGAGACATACTCTCATGTATAGTGTGGTGAATTTTTACCACAATTCTGAACCGTTCCACCTAATACCAAGAGTCATGTGCAATAATTTATTATTTGATGTTAAGATGATTGCTAAGTTTAGAATACACTTTGAATTATTACATTAATTCACAGAAATGAAACAATAATGACATATTATTTGTTAAAATTCTAATGCTTGTCAATTTTACAATTCATAAAATATATTATTAAAATTAGTTTCACTTTCTTCTTTTCTATAGGTGCTGAAATTAAAATTATATATTTAACATTGAATATTAAGAAATCAATGATAAATAACCTACTATGAAAATGATATGCTATTAAACTGTGATTTGAATTATATTTCTAACAAATTGTGATGTAAATAACATTTAATAGATTTATGGGTAATATTTTTTATACTTACCAGCTTATTTGTTTTCTAATTGTGTCATTTGTTATTGTTGGTTCAAGTCATCTCTTCACCTTAATTTTTCAGTTTTCTATTTTATCTATATTGCTTTGCTGATTGTGCATTTTGTTTTCCCTTTTCAGTGACTGACATTAGGCTGTAAATCTGTATGGTAGTTTATTACTTCCTATGGTAAAGTCAAATTACTGCTCTCCACAGCTGTTCTACTCTACTATACTACAGTACCTCCCCCACTCCCATCTCCTGTATTGCTGCTCTCATATACTTTATTTTAATTTAAATTTTATTGTCCAGGTAATGTACAGAGGGGTATAGTTACATAAGTAAGGTAATCAATTCATTTCTTTTCTAACTTTTTTACCCCTTCTCCAATGTCTCTCCTTCTTCATTCACAACAACCCCCCCAATATCATTTCCAACATATTGTCTTATGAGTACCATTGTTGCATAGGATCCCCCTTTGTCCTTTGTCTCACCATTTTATTTTTTTCCCTTTCGTTTCCCTAGTTCCCTAGTTCCCTAGTTATAATACCCAGGGTATCAAAATCAAATACAATGACTACAGGGGATAAACCATTGGTGGGTAAAACACAAAAGGATGAAAAGAAATCATGTAATACATTCATAACAACAACAATAAAGAACATATCCTGGAGTTCATTTCATTTAGAATCACCTTATATGGTTATAGTACATAGCTATTGAGTTATTCTGCTCATCTAATAAGGTTATACGTGATGTGCACAATAATGTTCCCCTTTTTACCCAATATTCCCACTTCTGGGCATTTAACCATGTGACCACAAACAAGATCACACTGAAGCTACCAGCACAATTATGTTTATCACAGTATTATTTACCATAGCTAAGATATGGAATCAACTCATATGCCTCTCAATAGATGAATGGAACAAGAAAATGTGACACACACACACACACACACACACACACAGACACGCACACACACACACATACACAAATACACATACATGGAATACTATGCTTCCATCAGAAACAATGATACCACCTTATCTGTAAGGAAATGGAAGATCTTGGAACAAATCATATTAACTGAAGTAAGCCAGACTTAAAGGAACATAGGTCTCAAGGTTTCTCTTATTTGTAATAATTAAGTTACATCAAGGAAAATTTCATGTATTTTAATTTGACATTTTGTTCTATGTTGAGCATATATTATTGCTATATTGCTTGTTATTGTTTCCTTTTTTTGAGGAGGCCTAACATTTATTTAACCAATAAAGTATACATAGGATGTAGGGGCACCAACTTCAAATACAGTGAAAACAGGGGTTATAGTGTGGGAGAGGAACATACAAAGAAACAAAAAATATCCCATTGCACATTATAAGTACGTTAGAAACAATAGAGATAAAACTACTTGTTTCCCTATCTTGGGGTTCATTTCCCTTAATATCATCTTATCTGGTCATATGCACATGGCTTTTGACCTTTTCTGCTTATCCCAGACATAAATTAGTTATTGAAAATAATGGAAACCATGGGACGTATGTTTCTTTGGACTTAGCTTACTTCACTTAATGAATTTTTTTTTCTAAGTCTTTCCAATTCCTAAAAAATTGGGCGATGTAATTGTTTCTGATGGAGGCATAGAATTCCATTGTGTACATATACCACATTTTCCTTCATCCATTCATCTACTGAGGGCCATCGGGGTGGGTTCCGTATCTTAGCTATTGTAAATAATGCTGCAGTAAACATAGTTGTGATGGTAGTTTATTTGTGAACATTTGGTTAAATCCCCAAAAGTGGGATTGCTGGGTCATAGTGGAGCTTTTTATGGAGTCTTTTGAGGACCCTCCATACTTTCCAAAGTTGACACTCTCACCAAGAATGCAGTAGGGTTCCTTGTGGCCACATCCTCTCCAGCATCTGGAACACTTCACGAATTTAGGTGTCAACCTTGCACAAGGCCATGGTAATCTTCTCTGTAATGTTCCAATTTTAGTGTATGTGCTGCCGAATTGAGCACAAAACATTTTATTTTTTGGGGTCCGGTCATGGGGCCTGAACTCTGGGCTTGGGCACTGTCCCTCAGCTCTTCAGCTCAAGGCCAGCGCTCTACCACTTGAGCCACAGCACCACTTTTGGCTTTTTGTTCATGCGGTGCTGAGAAATAGAACCCAGGGCCTCAGGCATGCAAGCCAAGCGCTCTACAACTGAGCCAACTTCCGAGCCCGCACAAAACATTTTTTATATATAAAGTGCAACTGATTTTCTTAAACTAGACAATTCAAAAAAGTAAGTTCAAAGGAATTTTCATGAAGTTTTAGAACCATGTATTTCTTACATAAGCACACATTTAAGAATAAAGTCAAGATTGACATGTCAAAAATTAAATAATTCCAGATAATTGTTGTTTGAGATGTGTGGGAGGAGGAATTCCATTATTCTATACAAGGCACCTGTCATAATGAACACTGCAGCAAGTGTTCAGGTTTGTTAAAATTTTAATGTTTTAAATGTATTTAAATTTGAGAATTTGCTTATATATGCCAAAATTAGGACGGTTTGGCAGGTCATAAAAATTTTCTATAAAGTATTTAAGATTTATGGTAGCAGATATATGCTACTAAGTATCTACATTTCAGATTTTATAGAAACATTACTAATGAGAATTTGCAAAGGTTTTGTTTAAAGAAGCAGAGTGAAGAGTTAAGACTGTTAACTACACAGTTTCTGTTAAAACTTTAGAACTTCCATACATTACTTTATAAGTTCGTGAGGAACAAATGATGATATAAGCCATATAAAAAAGATGAGATGAGATGATCCATAAAAAGTAATCTTAGTGGGCAAATTTAAAGATTACTCATAGCCTATAAAACTCTTGTTCAACATCAAAATCTTAGCCAGTGTTAAATGTACAGGAATATGAGAAAATAGTAAAAATCTAATTTGTACTACACTTCAAATACTTAAAACACTGATAATTGTTTTTTTATTTTATTAATTATTAATATTAATTATTAGTTTTCTTATTTGTAGCATTGTTTCCCTTGTAATATAATACAATTTTTTGTAAGTCGAAATCAAGAGTTACTTTGAGAAGGTAACTGGGATGGCCAAGCCAATTTTTAATAGGTGCATGTGAATTTACAAAGAGGAAAATAAAGAACAAAATATTTATTAAAAATTTATCAAGTACAGTCTGAATCAGGAGGGATGATAAATGTCCACACCTAAAATCTTAACCCTAGGCTGAAGCCGCGGTATTACAGAGTTCAGGCCACAAAAGTGAGAGGCTATGTTTTGTTTTGTTTTGTTTTTTATTTTGATTTTGTTGGTTATGGGGCTTGAACTCTGGGGCCTGGGTGCTGTCCCTCAGCTCAAGTCTAGCACTATCACTTGAGCCACACCACCGCTTTTGTCTTTTTCTACTTATGTGTTGCTGAGGAATCAAACCCAGGGCCTAATACATGCAAGGCAAGCTCTCTACACTGAGCCACCTTCCCGGCTCCTGAGAGACAGTGTTTTAAAAAATCATCTAAACATTTGCTTTCTGCATTGGGTTATATAATGAAATATATGAATATCTTTTTGTGTTTTTTGTGAATTGGTATACTTCTAAATTTATACTAACTTCAGCCACTTAATCCTTCTCAAAGTCATGAAATATCTCTGAGAGTTTGCTTCTGTGAAGATTGCTTTTGCATTTATAATTTCTTCTGAGTCATTTTTATTTTTATCAAAATCATTTTATATTTTATGTTGATGGGTTATCATACATCAAATACCTTCAAATGTACATGTAGAGTATAAAGATAGCAGTATGAATATTCTCATACAGCTCTTGTTTATCTTTTATGCATTTTCAGTATTATATTTTTCTCTCTCTTTCACTCTCTCTCATTTTCTCCCTTTCTCTTTCATGCTCCATGTCTGCTACTTATAATTCCTGCTCTTCTACTATTGTCCTTCAGGATCCACTGGTTTTGTGGGAACCCGATAGGGACCAACAGTTTCCCTTGCATTCTTTAAGAATTATAAGAGTGACGTGATATTATTCTTTGCCATTCTAAATGGCAAAACAACATATCTAGGAATTCTTTTTCACTTTTACTACTATTATAAATTTTACCTCATAGGAATCATAGGAACGGATAAGATACTTTAACTTGTGACCTAAAAGTTCTTTTTTCTTTTACAAACAACCTTTTTCTTTGATTATCAATAAGTAACTACATGTAGTGAAAACAAACCTATCCTATGGAAAGTAGAGTGAAGTTTTTCACAGAGATGAAAAACAAGGTAATGGGGGGGGGAGTTCTGGGAAGATGGCGGAGGAGAAGCTGGAGGCTAAACAAGGTCTCGCATAGAAAGCAGTTTTATAGTTCCAGTGAACAGTCCTAAGCCAGAGAATCACACCAAGTGTGCCATCACAGGACAGAGAGTTAGGCCAGAGAGGAAAATCCAGGCAAGGAGACAGATCTGAGCTCTTGACAGCAGCTGCCACTGAGGCGGCAGTGGTGGCAGCGGAGGCCGTAGCCACCATACCTGCAATACGGAGATTTCAGGACGAAAGAGCCAGACATGGCAGGCAAGAGGATTCTATTCAACACCACCAAGAACCAACAAGGAGCAGATACCTTCATCCTATAGTTCACAAACCAGAGACAACCCAGGAACCTAATGTCCTCAGAGGAGGGAAGGCCACTCCTCCCCCCCATTACCAGAGATCTCCATCTTTGATACTGACAAAGCTCAGCTGAGCTGCTAAATCCAACTCAGGCCTTGGAAGAAAACTAGAGTCATTTAGCAGGTCACAAAAACCTAACGGATCTTCCAGACTCAGCTTCACCCAGGGAAAAGTCACCCAGCTTGGGCCACCAGCCCCAGGAGTGGGTTTCTTCACTGGGTAATTAGAGCCAGAGGCTGCCCGTCCCTTTAGCAGCCTGGACAACCAATTGAAATTCAGTAAACATAAACCCTGAGAGTGGCTCCAGGCTGGGCTCTGTGAGTCTTTCACATTCTAGCCCCTCAGGGGAAAGCTACGGTTTGTTGAAAGTCCTCAACTCTACCCAGAACCTAACCTCATCACAGCATCTCCAAACTTGAGGAAACATCCATCTCCCTATTTTGTGATACTATTGAACCATCCTATTGAACTAGCCTGGGAGGAGGAACACATAATCCTGGGTAAAGCAGAGCATTTTTCTGCCTGCTCAAACAAACTGACTTAAGAAACCAACCAAGCCACAGGAAAATCAAGCACCGCAAGCAGACCAGAGACTCCAACAAGAGGCTGATTATGACACAAGGGAGATACAGGATGTTCTCACCCCTCCCAAAAAAAAAATCAAAGAACTTTTTCTTTATTTTTTGTACCTTTTATAAAATTTTTTTCTAAAAGTATTTTTAAATTTTTAATTTTTACCTTTTTTGAAAAAAATTGTCTTCTAGAAACATTTTTTTCTTCCTCTTATAATTTACATTTTAGAGGTATATGTTTGTGAGTGTTTTTCTTTAATTTTTTTTTAATTTTTTTCTTTTATGTTTAGCTCTACTGAACTTTTGATCCTTTTTTCTTTCTTTCTCATTCTTTTCACCTTTTCCTCTGTTTTGTTCTTCTTTGTGTGACTTAATTGCTGTTCTGTACAACCTCAGATATACCCGTAGTCGATTATTAGACCTTATCCCCCATTGTGTACACACTTAATCCACAAATTTATTACTCAATTCAAAACCTCTTGGACTTAAATTCCTTATTAGGAGTACTACCTCTTTATATCTATATAATATTTTTAAGTATCTTTATTATTAAGTTTTTAACATCCCCTTTATATCCCTCCCCTTTTCTCATTATATCCACATTCTTCTCTGAATATTTCATTTTCAAATATGCATAATTTTTAAGCATTGCAATTTTTAATTTTGTATTTTGTATTTATCCTTGTCTATTTTTTCCCCTTTCTCTTTCTTCTTTTTTCTCTGTACTTTCATCCTATCCAACCTATTTCATGCTTTAACATTAGGACTTAGTTAAGTTGTCTCCCTGTGCTTTCCCACATCTCTCTATTCCTATTTTTACCCACATCTCTCCCTAAACCTCATAATTTCTGGTTTGTCAAATTCTTCTTTGTGGTTTGGAGCCCATTAAAATATAGCTGTTTGATGTTGAATAGATATATCTATTGAACTAGATTGTATCTGCAGACTTTTGACTGTGCAACTACAGACTTTGGTTGATACTTGCCTTAAGATAGTGTTCTAGCAGAAAACTGGTGTTA
Organism: Dipodomys merriami; assembly: GCF_024711535.1. Taxonomy (NCBI): domain Eukaryota; kingdom Metazoa; phylum Chordata; class Mammalia; order Rodentia; family Heteromyidae; genus Dipodomys; species Dipodomys merriami. Next base: position 626,916 of record NW_027206166.1, read on the forward strand.
CTTTAATGCCAAATGGGCAGAGAAAGCCAGAAAAACACAAGAAAAATGGCAAGTCCGGGTGTCTCAACTCCCAGTCATGATAATCAGGGGACAGAATAGATAAAGAATAATCCAGAGGAGAGTTCCCAAATAGCTCTACCAACAATGCTGGCAAACATAGTAAATGAAAAGTTTGAAAACATACAAAGGACTCTGTTTGAGCGTGATAGCGAGAGAGAGGTAGAAAACCAAAGGTCAATATAGGAAAATATTGAAAACCTACAAAGGACTCTGTAGGAGAGTGATAGGGAGAGAGAGGAGGTAAACCAAAGGTTAATACATGAATATCATGAACATTAGGAAGCTACTCAGAAACTGATATAGGAATTGCGTGAGCAGCTTGAGAACACTAGAAGAGAAAGGCAGGAATGGCGTGAACAGGCAGAGAACACTCAAAGAGAACTACAGGAATGGCATGAATGTGAGGAAGCTTAGCAAAGAGTAATACAGAATTGAGAGAGCAGGATGAGAATACACAAAGAACACTAAAGGCATTCATGGAAACAATTAACAAAGAGCTGAAGGAAGTCAGGGAGACCACAAAGGGAATGGTGAATGGAACCCAACAGAAGGAATGGAAGTCCAAGGAAACCATATCCAATCAACTAAGTGATTTGAGAATAAACACTGTACAACAAATTAAGGAAGTAAATAAGTTCATACAAGATCTAAAACAAAGCTCCAACAAAGAACTTGAAGCCATCAAAGCTGACCAATTAGAAGGAAAAGAAATAAAAAACAAAGTAGAAATTCTCAAGAGCAGGTTAGACCATACAGAAGATCGAATCTCGGGGATTGAAGACACACTACATATTATAGCGAAAGAACATACAACCATCCAAGACAAGTCCAAGAAATATGACAGATCTTTTCAACACTTGGAAGACATCATCAGAAGGCCTAATCTGAGGAAAATGGTTGTAGAGGAGCACCTAGAAACAGAAGTTAATGTTCTAGGAAATTTGTTTAACAGGATCCTAGTAGAGAACTTCCCAAACATGCAAAAAGATAGGCCTATTCACATACAAGAAGCTTTTAGAAGTCCAAATAGACCAGACTAATATAAGACATCCTACCATCACATTGTAATCCACATAGGATCAATTCAGACCAAAGAAGAGATCCTTAAAGCTGTCAAGGAGTAAAGATTAATCACCTATAAATTGAAACCAATTAGAGTCACCTCAGATTTCTCAGCAGAGACAATCAAAGCAAGAAGATCCTGGAATGATGTATGCCATGCCCTAAAGAAAAACAATTATCAACCAAGAATACTGTACCCAGCTAAAATCTCCTGCATAACTGAAGGCTAAATAAAAACTTTCCATAGCAAAGAAAAACAAACAATATTTGTCCACCAAACCAGCCCTACAAAAGATTCTTAAAGATGTCCAACAAGACCACAATAAAGGCCAAGAAACCGTACCCAAAATGAGAATCCAGGAACCATAGGAGGAATCCGGTTGCTGCAGCCCCCAAGAAGGTGGATTATATGGCAGGAACTCCCAAATACCTCTTAGTCTTATCTCTCAACATTAACGGACTTAACTCTCCATTTAAGTGACATAGACTGTCTAGTTGGATTAAAAAGCAAGATACTTTGCTCTGCTGCCTTCAGAAATCACATCTTTCACATAAAAACAAACACATTTTCAATGTTAAAGCCTGGAAAAAAATCTACCAAGCAAACAGTCCCCATAAACAGGCAGGAGTTGCAATCCTAATATCAGATAAAATAGACTTCAAATTAAAATTTGTAAGAAGAGATAAAGTAAGTCACTACATACTAATAAGGGAACTCTCCTTCAGGAGGATATTACAATTCTAAATATCTATTCGCAAAACAATGGAACACCCAAATTTATCCAAAAAGAAGTAATTTCCCTCAAATCCCACATAGATCCAAAGACATTAATTGTTGCGGATTTTAACACAACCACTCTCCCCACTAGATAGATCAACTAGGCAAAAACTCAACACAGAAAATGCAGACCTAAACAACTGCATAGATCAACTAGATTTAACAGAATATTTCACCCAGCAGCATCAGAATACACGTTGTTCTCAGAATTACATGGATCATTTTCTAAAATAGACCACATTTTAGGCCACAAAGCAAAGTTGTCCAAATTCAGAAACATTGAAGTTATACATTGCATTCTCTCAGACCACAAGGGAATTAAATTAGAACTCAACACCAAAAGCCACCAATGAAAGTCCGGTAACACATGGAGGCTGAACAACACACTGCTGAATCAGGAGTGGGTCATGGAAGAGATTAGAAAGGAAATTCAAATGTTCATAATATTCAACCAAAATGAGCACACAAATCACCAGTTCCTCTGTGACACAGCAAAGGCAGGGCTCAGAGGCAAGTTGATAGCTCTGAGTTCCTACATCAACAAATTGGAGAGATCTGAAACCAAAAATTTAATGACACATCTCCTTGAAAAAGGGCAGCAAGATAAACCCCAACCCAGTAGTCGGAAAGAAATAATCAAAATTAAATCAGAATTAAATGAATTAGAATCCAAAAAAAAAAAAACTATAGAAAGAATCAACAAAACAAAGAGTTGGTTCTTCGAAAAAATTAACGAAATTGACAGACACTTAGCAAACCTTATCAGAAAAAGAAGAGAATACACCCTAATAAATAAACCCCGAGATGAGAATGGAAAAAACACCACAGACACAACCAAGATTCAGAAACTTATAAGGGAATACTTCTCAAAACTTTATGCTAATAAGTTTGAGAACTTGACAGAAATGGACCTTTTTCCTAGCAAATATTGACATGCCAAAACTAAACCAAGATGACTTAAACCATCTTAAAAGACCCCTAAGCATTGAAATAGAAACAGCAATAAGAGACCTCCATTCTAAGAAAAGTCCAGAACCAGATGGATTTACAGTAGAATTCTACAAGTCCTTCATAGCAGAGCTCACATCAATACTCCTCCAACTCTTCAATGAAATTGAAAGAGAAAATTCACTACTGAACTCATTCTATGAAGCCATCATAACCCTCATCCAAAAACCAAGCAGGGACTCGTCAATGAAAGAGAACTATAGACGTATTTCTTTGATGAACATTGATGCAAACTTCTCAACAAAATTTTGGCCAATCGACTTCAACAATTCATCCAAGAAATCACACACCACGATCAAATAGAATTCATTCCAGGGATGCAAAGCTTGTTCAATATAAGCAAATCAATTAATATAATTCATCACATCAACAGGAGCAAGGATAAGAACCATATGGTTATCTGAATAGATGAAGAAAAAGCATTTGCCAAGATATAACACCGCTTTATGATGAAGGTTCTGGAAAAATTAGGAATCCATGGAACATTCCTCAATACAATAAAGGCTGTATATGACAAACCTATAGCCAGCATTATACTTAATGGTGAAAAACTAAAGCCATTTTCTCTTAACTCAGGAATGAGACAAGGATGTCCACTCTCTCCACTTCTCTTCAACCTAGTATTAGAATGCCTAGCTACAGCAATAATACAAGATGCAAACATAAAGGGGATCCAAATAGGGAAAGAAGAAATAAAACACTCCCTCTTTGCAGATGACATGATCTTATATTTAAAGAATTCTATAGACTTCACTCCCAAATTACTCAAGCTGATTGAAAACTTTGGCAAAGTAGAAGGGTATAAAATTAACACCCCAAAATCAACGGCTTTTCTGTATGCCAACAATGAGAAAAGTGTGGCGGAAATTAGGAAAGCAATTACATTAATAATAGCCCCACAAAAAAAATACCGAGGAATTAATTTAACCAAAGAAGTGAAGGACCTCTATGAAGAAAATTTTAAAAAATTGAAAATGGATATTGGCACATAACTTAGAAAGTGGCAAAAACTCCCATGCTCCTGGATTGGAAAGATCAATATCGTGAAAATGGCAATAATTCCCAAGGCGATACCTATGAAAATTCCAACCTCATTCTTTAAGGAAATAGAAGAGCCCATCCAAAAATTCATATGGAACAATAAAAGACCCTGTGTAGCAAAAATGTTCCTCAACAGAAAGAACAATATTGGAGGAATAGCAATACCAAATATCAAACTCTACTATAATGCCATCGTAATCAAAACAGCTTGGTACTGGCACAAGAACAGACTTTAGGACCAATGGAATAGAATTGAAAACCCAGAAATAAACCTGAAGACCTATAGCCTTCTAATATTCAATAAGGAAGTTCAAAAAATAGAATGGAAGAGAGAGCCTCTTCAGTAAATGGTGCTGACAAAATTGGTTAACTACTTGTAGAAAACTAAAGCTAGATCCTTATATATCACCCTGCACCAGAATCAACTCCAAATGGATCAAAGACCTCGGAGTCAAAGCAGACACTCTGAAAACATTACAGCGTGTAATGGGAGAAAACCTAGGTCTCCTTGGCGCAGGCTGAAATTTTCTTAATAGAGACCCAGAAACACAACAAATCAAAGAAAGGTTGGACAAATGGGATTGCACGAAATTGCAGAGCTTCTGCATGGCAAAGGTCGTAGCTAGCCAGATCAATAGAAAGCCCACGGATTGGGAGAAGATCTTCACTAGCCATAGAAACTCAAAAAATTAAACTTCCTAACAACAAATTTTCAAAAAACACCTGCCCAATAACTAAGTGGGCTAAAGACTTAAAGAAAAATTATTCTGAAGGGGAAAGAAGGATGGCCAATAGACACATGAAGAAATGCTCTAACTCCCTAGCCATAAAAGAAATGTAAATCAAAACAACATTAAGATACCACCTCACCCCAGTTAGAATGGCAAAAATCAAGAACTATAAGAACAAAGATGCTAGAGGGGATGTGGACAGAAGGGAACCTTATTGCGTTGTTAGCGGGAGTGTAAACTTGTTCAACCACTTGGGACAGTATTATGGAGGTTCCTCAAAAGACTCCACATAGATCTCCCCTATGACCCAGCAATCCCACTTTTGGCATTTACCCAAATGTTCACAAAAAAAAGACCACACTAAAGCTACCAGCACGACTATGTTTATTGTAGCATTATTTACTATAGCTAAGATATGGAACCAACCCTGATACCCTTCAGTATAGGAATGGATCAAGAAAATGTGGTATATATACACAAAGGAATTCTATGCCTCCATCAGAAAGAATGACATTGCCCTATTTGTTAGGAAATGGAAAGACTTGGAAAAAAATTATATTAAGTGAAGTATGTCAGGCCCAAAGAAACATAGGTCCCATGGTTTCCCTTATTTGCAATATCTAGTATATGTTTGAAAAGGTGAGATAAGGTTATGTTAGGTAAATTAACCCTAAGATATGTATTCAAATGCTTTTTTTTCTTTCCTGTGATTGTTTTGAACACATTTATAAGATTATTTCTTTGTTGTTTCCATGTCCCTCCCACACAGTATAACCCCTGCTTTCACTCTATTTGATGTCCGTATAATTTGTGGAGGGGAAGGGGGAAAATCAAGTCGTTTAAATTGGGATACAGGTGGACCCATTGCAACAATGAGAAGTACAAGTCGTTATGTCAAAAATGAACTTTACAACTTTGTTGGGGTGGGGCGCAGGGAGTATTGGATGAGGGGGTTGGGGGAGGATGGGGAGGATGTGAGGGAAACAAAGGAGGGGCTACAATGCTTGATAAGAAATGTACTCCTTATCTTGCCCATGTAATTGTAACCCCTCTGTACAGTATTTTCACAATAAAAAAAAAGAAAAACAAGGTAATGGGGGAAGTGTGTACAAAGGATAGCCATCAGAGCAGTTTATTTTGTACACTTTGTGAGAATATGTACTGGGAACTATATATTAAATCATTAAACATATATATTTATTTATATATGCATATATGTGTGTATATGCCCTTATATATGTACACATGTATATTACTATACACACAAATACTCACATACATATATACATGTACACATGCACAGATGGAGAAAGACACATAGTTACAGCCAACACAATTTTCACTAGTTGTTGAATATACCTTAGATGGAATGCTTGGAACCAAATATTCTGAACATGTATTTGTCTCTAAGAGTTCTTTTACCACTGCTCTAATCTCTTAAAACTGGTAGGTTTTGACAGATTCGACTTGCAAAATGCAGTACAAGAGATAGCAAATCACTTGGAAATCTCAGTATGCAAAGATCATATGGTGTCTCCCTGCTCTCCATGGAATGCTTGCTCTTATAGACACTCTCAAAAACCAAAGCAGCAGGAAAATACCCTGGTAAAGAATAAAGTTACACGGCTTTAAATAGCATCCTTCCTTGAGCCCTTTTCCAACAGCCAGCATCAATTCCTAAGCAGATTAGTGTGTCCTCAGAATACTGGAGCTCAGGTCAACATTTAACCAACACATGTGTTAAGTCCTATGAGAGAAATGCTGACTGAGGTGTTGCTGATTTCCTGTCCAAGAAAATAAGAAAAAAAAGAAATTATTTTTAATGTATTAAAGTTTGAGAATAATTTGTAACCTGTCAATAAATGTGTAGAACACAACTATACCAACTGACAAAAAATTACGTGTTTCATTTATGTGCTCTTAGACTTGGTGAGCGATTTTAAGTGTGTCTACACACGTAGAATAAGCATAAATCAAGCCAGCATTTCTTCATTTAAGATACAAGGTTGACCCGTTTTAACAATGAGATGTACAAGACAGTCTATCAGAAAGCAGGTTGAGAGATGAGATGGAGAGGTGTGAAGAGAAGGGATAGTAGGGGACAAAAGGATAGGGTAAAAATGCTCAATGAGAAATGTACTCATTTTATGCACCAGTGGCTCATGTCTTTAATCATAGCTACTCAGGAGGTTGAGATCTGAGGATCGCGGTTCAAAGCCAGTCTGGGCAGGAAAGTCCGTGAAACTATTATCTCCAATAAATCACCAGAAAACCAGAAATGTTGTAGCTCAAGTGGTAGAGTGCTAGCCATGAGCTGAAGAGCTGAGGGAAAGGGCTCAGGCCAGATTTCAAGCCCCACGACCGACCAACAATCAAGAAAAAAAAAAAAAAGAAATACTCATTACCTTACTTATGTAACTGTAACCCCTCTGTACACTATATTTACAATAAAAAAATTGTAAAGATTAAAATATTAAAAAGATACAAGGAAAACTTCTGTACTTAAAGGAAGTTGTATTTGTCAATCAATATCAGTAAGGTATTGGTTTTAGGACCACAGGCATATTAAAACTTTGGATACTCAAATTCTCTACATAAACACAGTATATTATTTACATTAGAATCTGCCCACAAACTAGTGCAGTGTAATTGCTATGAAAATTTTTATTACATTCTATGTTTGTAATGAAAAAAGGAAAGTATATGTACTATCAACAGTTACAAATTTTTTCAGATAATTTTTGTCAGCATTTTGTGGATGGAATTGGGAGAGCAATTTTGAAAAGCACAAATTTCATCACTAGAACCGGTCTGCAAAATGTAACAAAGAGCTAATACAGCATCATTGAATAGTATGGAACTGCAAGGAGAAATACTTTAATTATCAGAAAGTGTAACAACCCAAGGACTTTTTAGAAATGCAGCTGCTAGATTTCTCATAGAGAGCTTTGATAACACTTTGTGAAATACAAGTCAGAAACTCACTGAAGTGTAGATGGTTTTCCCTCACCTTTCTATTATGCTCAGTTATTATCAATCTACATATAGCTAATCTTGAATAATCCTCTAATAACAAAATGTAGATGGAGTGTTTATATGCAGAAAACCTTGGAAGGCTAACTTTTTCTAATTAGCACAGTCTGTACTCTATGATCCAGCAGAGAAAAAACTAGGTAAATATGCCTTCTGAATAATTCTGATTCTGCGCACATCAGTTATCTATCCATACCTGGGCCCAAGTGAGAGGATTTTAAAAGACTTTAGTGATTTAAAATTTAAATTTAAATGTGGGATGAAATTAGTTCCAATTCATTACATTAAGGCAGAGACAATTGAGAAACCTAAAGGTCTATAAAAAATTTTTTAGGAAGTGAAGTGGTATTGGAATTTGGTTCTCTATATTTTTAGCAATTTGTAAAAAGAATTGGCAAAATAAAATTTACCTTTGCAGCAGACTTGACACTTATTAAATTTTGTATATTGAAAAGAGCACAAGCCTAAACAATTTGTCAATGCTATCCTCTCATTTATCTCTAAAGATCTATTCATCTGGTCTCTTAATATTAAAACCAAAATTTTTTAATCTTTAGCTAGTTGTGCAATAGGGTTTCGCTTCACCATATCAGTGTGGAATAGAGGGTATGTACATTTCAATGTACAATATATCTGAATCATTGCCAATCTTTCCACTTTTCTTCCTTCCCTTACCCCAACCCCACCTATCCTTTCATGTTTCCTACCTATATTTTCACATATGTACATTGAGTGATATGACTGTAACAGTCCACCATTTCCCTCTCCATTCGTCTGTCCTACTCCCTGTAAGCCCAGCTCCTTACTTAAGACTTATTTCAAATTCATAGTATTTTGTTAAATATCTCTGCCTTTGGCATTTGGCTTTGGACTTGCCACATCTTCACTTCCATCTTTGACCTACATAAATGACGATAATTCTCCACATTTCTAATCTGTGAATGGCTGATAGATCTCCTTTACTATTCACCTTCTGACCTAAATTTATAATTGGACCTTCAGGGCCATCCAAGAGAGCTTTTTTCTTCTCTACACTCTGAAGATGGAAGGAAAATAATTTCCATGCTCTCAACCTTATGCTATCCATCATGAATTTCCATCACTTATCACTTCAACAGTGTAAATTTAAAGTCATGTTTTCTGCATTATATCCACACAGTTTAAAGTGAATATCGAGGGTAATTTAACTAGTATTGGAAGTTTAGGGACGATTTTCAATTTCTGATGATAGAAGCAGGAGTACGTTTTAATTATGCAGATTTCACTATGTAGTGAGTCCTGTAGTCTTCTAAATTTTCAATAAATTATGAGTAACCTCTTATCAATAATTTAAAAAAGTTTTATTTCAATATTTTAAATGCTGTACCAATTATTTTAAAACTTTCACATTAAGTTAGACTGAACCCCCCCTCCACCATTCCATCACTAATTCAGGTTAAGTCTCCTTTGGCTTTATTGTTTGAGGGGATGAAGGTAAACAGATGAGGGTAAACAGAAAGATGATCATGACTCAGATATCTCCTTCCTCTTCTGTTTCTGCTATTCTTGTTTGGAAGAAGACTGGAGCAGGGAACAAGAGTAAGTTTGGGCAAGGGAGCATTCCTGGCACATCAATTATTGTTTCTCAGTATCACTTAAACTGCATACTCTTGCCTTCTCTGTAACAGTAACCTAACTGTGGCTTCCTTTGTGAAGGGGTAAGCACATTAACAGGTGATTACAAGTAAATTGATATTGTATATCTCAGCTTATTACTACCAAAAATAGAAAGCTTTGGCTACATAAATGCAAAGCCACTGATTTTTCAACAATACCTTAGTGAGGAGTAGACAATTCTACTCAGCTCCCCTCCTCTACTATCCTCCCTTCCCCGCCCCTCCTCTCATTTACCCTCCCTTCCCTTCTTCTTTCTTTGTGTCTCTCCTCCATATTCATCTCTAACTTCTCTCTTTTTCTCTTCCAGTAGCAAGTGACTTGGTTTATCTGACAACACATAAGTAATTGAACAAATATGTTGTCTACCCTTTTTGTGAATAATTATTCTTTTTTTTTTGGGGGGGGAGTCTGGTCATGGGCCTGAACTCTGGGCCTGGGTGCTGTTCTTGGCTCTTCAGCTCAAGGCTAGCGCTCTACCACTTGAAGCGCAGCACCATTTCCAGCTTTTTTTTTCTATTTATGTGGTGCTGAGGAATCGAACCTCATGAAGGGCCTCATGCAGGAAAGACAAGCACTCTAACACTGAGCCACCTTCCCAGCCCCGTGAATATTTATTCTTAAGAAGTGAGTTCTTGCAGAGCACCAGTGGCTTACAGCTAGATACTAGGTAGGTTCAAATTTGAAAATTGCAATTCAAAGCTATTCCAAGTAGATAAACCTAAGAGAAGAATTGAAGTGTGGCTCAGGTGGTATAGCATAAACATTGAGAATTAAAGCCCAGATTGTTAGGTTTTTAAAGAGAGGTTGAGTAAGAACCACACCACACAGGTGTTATTCAGGGGAGGGGTAGGTTTATTCATCATTAGGGCTGGCACCAGGCCTTGTTGGCCCTCCATGCATCTGGGAAAGGCCTGGGAAAGACCTGGGAAAAAGGGTGTCTGGGCTTGGGCTAGGCCTTATCTAGGATATGGGTGGAGAAAGGTGTGGCAATATCAAATTCAGATGTGACCTCAGCAGATGCAGCTGTAACATCTTCCAGGTGTGCCAGTTGCCTAGGTAATGCAGGTACTAGGTGAACAACTTGCTTCGAGGAGGATAGAGTCTGCTCCTCATCCAGGAATGGACCTTACACAGATAGAGCTCAAGGCCAGGAGTTCAAACCCCAGTACCAGCACAATATAAAAAAAATCAGTCCGTGGTCTTTGAAAAGGGATATTTCTCCAAAAATTCATATCCAAGACAATTTTCAAGGCCAAAGACTCTTTGAAAGGCTCTTTCACATCTTAAACTGATTCCTGTTCTTGCTTTACATTATGTAAAATAAGAGTCACACTTCACATTAAGAAGTATGCACACTGTTAAACAGTTCTTACCATTTTTAATGTAAAGGAAGCATGGGAGAGGAATTCACCTCACTTGGGTGAATGAAGTTTGACTCACTGACAGACTTTTGCAAGTAAATGAGGGTCTGTTTACATGTAAAGAAGTCTACACAGATGGTTTTCTAGGGGAGAGAACAAGCTAGCTGCTGTCCAGGTTTGAATCAGAGTAAGTTTATTCCTATGATATGGCAAAGAGAAGATCATCTCATAGAATTCTATGCAAACAGCAATTTCAGAAGAATTAAAAAAAAACATGTCTACGTTGTGAACAGCCAAGTTTTCACAAACAAAAGAGTTTCCTGAGCCAAAAAAATATGTTAGAGCAAAAGGGACTATGTTAAATATAGTTAATGTCTGAGTGACAGGTGTAAAAGAATTCTGTAATCACAACTAAACTATAAATTTTTCATTATGTTCCTAACAAGAATTTCCAAGATAGGTCTTGCTAAATCTGTCATAGAGGACTGGGTTTATGCAATTGTCAGTTTTGTGTAGGGCCCAATATCTTCTATGGTCGCTTTGTTTGCAAATTGTTCACACCACATTCAGTGTCTAGAAAAATGTGCTGTCTTGCAAGGCACCTAAGGGATTTTTGTGCCACTGTGAATATTTATTCTTTTAATTCTTGTAATGATACCTGTCATTGTGAACCCTTTTGGGGTAAGAATAATAGTTTCTGTAACCTTTGTTCCACTAACAAATCTCAGATATAAATATAGATAGGCACCAGTGGTTCATGCCTTTAATCCTAGCTACTCAGGAGGCTGAGATCTGAGGATCACAGTTCAATGCCAGCCCAGACAGGAAATTCCATGAGATTCTTATTTCCAATAAACAACCAGAAAACTAGATGTGCTGCTATGTCTCAAGCGGTAGAGCACTCACCTTGAGCTGAAGAGAAGAGGGACAGCACCCAAGTCCAGAGTTCAAGCCCCACTGTGAAGACTCAGTGTCTATGTTGAAGAGGCAGAATGATGCAGGCTCCAGCCTCAGGATTATCTGAGGACTGTGTTTGAGTATTAGGAAAGCTCTTGGCATGCCTGGCTAGAGAGGGAAAATGTTCTCTCTCCCTATCTCAAGACACATGTCACAGCCTCCTGGGAGCTGAGGAAGTAGCTCTTCTGCTTGCTTAAACATAGATGAACAGCTGGTCAAACATTTTCCTGAGATTGGAGATGTGGTTTGAGCTTGCTCTAAAATAGTTTAGATAATAATATACCAAGACATTGTCTCATAGGTTAAGTAAAAATGTATCGGTTGAAATTTTTTGTGTGAATGCCTTCTGACTAAATCTTGGCAAAGATCATGCTTTCTTGTCTTTAAATACCCACTAAGAATAAAGCACAGCATGCAGTGGCAATTGCTGTTTGCACTCTGCATCCCCTGTGTTCTGGTGATTTCGTGACACTTACCCAGGGATCCCAATGCACTAGATGTTGACACCCCCTGACAGACAAAAAGAGAAAAAAAATATATATACACATATATGTTACGATGAATTACATTTAAATATACATGAATATTTATGGTACACATTTAAACATAATTAATGTATAACATATTTCCCTTATATACATCTATTTAAATATATAAGATAATATTATATCTGTATGTTTATGAATATATTTGTAATTAATATCCATAGAGTGCATCTGAAGATTTTGGGGAAAATGTAGAGTCCCTAATGGCTTACTACTGACCCATCATACTTTTAAGCATTTTTTCCACTTATTACAATGTCTCGAGTACTAAGATTGGATGATTATGAAACAGAGTAGCTGTTTTATTCCATATAATTTTGGATTATAAACATCTACTTACTTGGTATGAAACTTACCAAAATATGATCTTGAAATCACACTCCACATACTGGACATATACATCAATTTAGCAACTTATAGGTCTGAAACCCTTATTTGAATCCTATATCTCATATAAATTCTGTTTTCTTAGAGTCAGCTACATATAAAACATGCATGCATTTTTTTCATGCTCACATACATCCCCACACTCACATGACATGCTAAATGTATCACTGTAATAAGTAATTATATAGATACTGAAAAAGAACACCTTTTCAAATGTAATTACATTTCATTTTTTAGATATAATACATTATTGAAATAGTTATAAAAGAGCAGCTGAGAGGATGTTTCAAATAGTAGAGTGCCTGCCTAAAGAACATGTTTCTCAGTCCAAACATCATTATTTCCATCCTTCCTTCTCCCACAAAAAAACATAAATAATTACAGAATTAAGCTACATGTTCCTTAATCATTAATTGAATAAAGAAATTGTAATATATATGCATATATACACAATGATATATTATTTAGCCAGACATAATAATGAAATGATAGCATCTTCAAGAAAATAGATAAAACTGGAAACCTTCATATTGAAGCAATAAGCCATACTGTGAAAAAGAAATACTAGATTTCTCATATGCAGACTCTAGACCCAGAAAATAAAATGAATGACTAAGGTATAAAAGATGGAACTGATTAAATTCAGAAAAAAGTAAGAGAGGAGATGAAGAGAAATATTGTGGAGTATATATTTTCAAATAGTTTATGATAGTATGATGGCATAATAAAAGTATAAAAATAGGATAATGAAATTAATAAAATGAATAAAATTTAGCATGCTACATTATATGGACCTGTTTGTATAACATAATAAAATACTTTTGAAATTAATATTTGCTAATGAAAAGACAAAAATTCATTCCAGTTGTTATAGATTTATATGTTAATTTCCAATTTTTGTTCAGTTATTTCCCTAATAAAGTAAAAGGAGATATTGGTTTTGTTCCTTTAGAAAGACATTCTTGTCGTTTTAGCATTAAAGTAATCTAGTTAATTGCTGTCAATGTGAAATTGTTCAATCCAATTAATTATTATATTAGAATATTTTCAATACACTCTTCAAAATATTATCCCTATAGGTATGTACTTTTTACTATTCATTGAATATGTTTTCATTACTTAATTGCTATATACCATTTTCTGAATGTAGTTTGGTATTTGCAACTAGGATACTTTATACCTGACATGGTAATCAATTATTCAAACAGTTTTTATCCAAAAAGCCTATAATGAAATAAAGAGGTAAATCCAAATTATTTATATTTGAAGACAATACTTGGTTAGTCTTCTTCTCACATTCCCCTTTCCCTTCTTGAGAATAATACACAGTGTAAGGAAATGATTAGAATGTTTTGGAGAAATAGGTTGACTTTAAACAATGAGTTACTCTATGCTGCATTTTTTTTACTTTATATCCAGAAAAGGTAAATTCTTAACTTATCATTTTCCTTAGGCTTTATACTCAGGTTTAATCTCTGATGAGTGACAAAGATATAAACATTTTTTAACAGTGATTAAATTTAGGCTGAGGAACCTATGCACAATTATACTCATGCAGACCTGACTCATCAGTCATGAGACCATGATATCAAAATGTTAACCTATGCTTACTGAAATCATGCTTATGAGATTCTGTGTATTAGAAACAGTGGTTATTAGCATTTGTTTTGTAAGCAACATCATTTCATGGGTTAGCAACTGAAGTGAGACATTATACTCAGAACACAATTTAAGGAAGCATCCAAAATTAGTTACCAAGTTATACACCATTTAACACAATGTTTTAAAAATGCAAACTAAAGGAAATAACTTATGGAAAAAATTATTTAAAATAAATACAGAATTAGTATGATTGATTTTTCTTTTACGCCAGTTTGCAATATGGCTTGCATGATAATTTCTCTGATTATATGTTTACTTAGGTCTTGATATGTAGTTGGAGAAGTTATGTTCTTTCATATATTCATTTGTCAGATCAAAGAGGAAATGAATGCCAGAGTCAAATCCATAATAATGTTAGAGTTGTATCATGCTACTTTGCCAAAGTTTCAAATCAGCTCGAGTAACTTGGGTATTTTTTGGATATAACTAAGTAGTTGTGCAATATTGTCAGTACTAGAAAGATTTTGACCACCATTTATTAAAGTAATATTTTCCAGAAACTACTTCTATTCTCACTTTTCATTAGATTTTTTAAATTTCATTTATATCATGTGTTGATGGTTTCCTTCAGGTAACCCACATTCAATCTTCTACACTGTAATTTAGAGTAGTTTTAAATTATGTACACTCATGTACGCTGCTCAGATTCTATCATTTGCTCATTTTGTTCTTGTTAAATCAATAGTTAGTTCTCAATATGGATACTATTGGACTTATTCATTGCATTTCTGAAGTTTTCAAGTATGTCATGCTGTTTGTGATTTGATATTGTAGCATTTTTTTCTTTTAAATATGTGCAGATCTTACTTCACATACAATTACCTTTGTTTTAAACAATTTGATCCATTCAAGGGATTTGCTATATTATGTTCATCCAGATGAATTTAATTACAAATTAACACAACCTTATTTCTGAGAGACAGTTATCCTCATATTCTACTCAAATTAACATGTATTTGAGGTTTTTGTACTTTAAAAAAACTGGGTATAACATGTTTTTGTTCCTGGGGGAATTCCAATCCCTTTGGTTGTTTTTCCAGCTGTGGTGACTTCAACATATGTGTGCATTTTATTTCAACTGTTTTGTGTCTAAATTTTGTCTCATATAACACAAAGCAGAAAAAGAATCAGTGATTTAGAACTTTTCCACATAGAATTCTAAGAGATACACTTGAAGTTTTGTGACAATTGGACCAGGGAGGTCTTGTTAGTGGAAGACGTGGGAGAATAACAAATAATGTTTGATGTGATTTGAATTCGGCCTCTTCTTGCCTCATTATTTCCAATTGTAATAATTTTGTCTGTATGAACTCAGAATTTTTGGTTTATTTGGTACACACTACACATTCATATTGGATTTTAACTCTAAAATCTTCTTTCCTTCATTTAAAACCACAGATGTGAATTTATAATGCTAAAATAGAATCTACTAATTTATATGAATTTGTTCAAACTATTTTCACTTCACACTATATGCAATATAGAATGTAATAATAATAGTGTGAGATAGTATGTAATAATTGACTTTGGGGAAAATCAATTACACTGGATTTTTGTGAGATACTTAGTAATAGTAAAAATTATATTTGTTTCTATTAAAAATCCCAGTTACATCTAAAAATAACTCATAGTTAAACTAATGTTGAAAAAAATATTTTTATTGGAAAAAAGCCAGAAGTTTCAATAAGATTGCTTGTTTAAAATTGAATTGGATCTGGGATTTGGTGGTTCATGCCTGTATTCCTAGATACTCAGGAGTCTGACATCTGAGGATAGTGGTTCAAAGCCAGCCTGGGCAGAAAAGTCTGTGAGACAATTGTCTCCAATAAACCACCTAAAAACCAGAAACAGTAATGTGGCTTAAGTGGTACAGTGGTAGCCTTGAACTGAAGAGCTGAGGACAGTGACCAGCCCCAGAGTTCAAGCCCCACAACTGACAAAAAAAATTGACATGGACTTGTACTTTATTATTGCATAATTTTTTATGAGTGGTTGTTCAGTGAAAATGTAATTAGTGTTTATATTTTGTGTTGGCATAAAATGAGCCTACTATTGTGTTAATTTATTAAGAAAAACTCTCTGATTATATGACAGCATCAATTTTGTGGATAATGATTAAGACCAGGCTGCATTTCTAGAAAAAAATATTTATATCACCCCCACAAAAAGAGGAACAAAAGAAAATATATGCCAGGAAACTTATTTTGTAAATCATAATGGACTAATATTCTGTTATTGGTGAAGATGTTGCCATTTGATTTTAGTATGCCCCAGAAAGACCTATGTGTGAAAGAAAAATGGCTTTCCATTCCCTCCCAGACTGTGGAGAATACCTGAATAGTTCTTCTGGAGATTGAGTTCTTCAGAGTGAAACCCATGAAAACATAGTCTCTCATCTACTTTCTTCTTTTATATTTTAATCATTCTAGGTCAAAAACATTTCTCTTTGACATACTCTCCACCTTGACATAGTCTTGTCACAGGCCACCAAAGCAATACAACCAACTGAACATACGTTGAAATCTTCAAACTTGTAAATCTGAGTAAGCCTTTCTGCTTAATACATGGACAATATCACTTATTATGGTAGGTTATAAAGCTAACACAGAAGTCTAGTCTTTCTAACAATGGAGAGTACATAAAAATGTGCCTCATTATAAAATATCTAATTCCAAGTTGTATTTTGTGTTTTTGTTTCTTTTGATCTAGGGCTTAAATTCACGGTGCATTTATGGCTGGTGCTTCTTTTTTTTTTTTTTTTTTTGGGTCCGGTCGTGGGGCCTGAACTCTGGGCCTGGGCGCTGTCCCTCAGCTCTTCAGCTCAAGGCTAGCGCTCTACCACTATGAGCCACAGCGCCACTTCCGGTTTTTTTCTTTTTGCTTATGTGGTGCTGAGGAATCGAACCCAGGGCCTCGAGCATGCAAGGCAAGCGCTCTACCACTGAGCCACCTTCCCAGCCCATGGCTGGTGCTTTTGCAGTCAAGGCCAATGATCTACATACAATTTGAACTGGAAATCCATTTGCCCCTATGGTTAATTGGAGATAAGAGTCTAAGGAACTTTCCTACTCATGCTGGCTTCAAATTGTAATCTTCAGATCTCAATCTCTTAACTAGCTAAGATTAAATCCTTGAACCACCAGTGCCTACCCATGCTGCATATTGTGTGTAATTCCAATTTTCAGCATTGTATAGATGTTCCTACTACAATGTAAAAAAACTTAAAACATACTAAGTGCATTTGTAAAGTATATTATGAAGAAAGAATTTTCATCCTTTAAAAAAAATCTATGCAAAATCTATGCTAACTAGTGATATTTTACTGTACCTTTCCTGCAACCAGTTTGATATAATTTAATAATTGTCAGGCCAAGTTTCTCTATATTCAACTGGAGATTTACTATTTCATGCATGCATGTAAATGTATATGTATACATATCTATCTATATATCTTCCAATATGGATCATCAGATTTGATACTTAGCTTTGTTTTGCTGTTCAGCAGTTGAACCTGGTTGGCTCATTCTGTGACAATATCTGTGCTCATTCTCATCATTCCTTATTTACCACACCATCAGCTTTCTAAAATCTGCCTCATTTCCTGGAGAAGGTAACCAATCAGTCCAACCCACAGGGTTGTAATAAAGCAAGCTTTAAGAAAGGAAGTTAACATGAAGTGACAACTACAGAATTTCTACAGAGACTTAGTAGGTTATCAAAATTATATTCGACATCTTTCCATTTCTGCCTTTCTTCTCTTCTCATACTTAAGAAAGCAGTGACTAACACTATAAATATATTGCATTTATAACGTAAGGATCATTTTTTTTCCAATCTGCAGCCTTTTTTCTATGATTTCTGGCATAAACTTTTGGGATTTTTTTTGGATTGTTATGGGATTCCATCCAAAACAAAGCCATGTATATCAAGTAAACCAATGTTTTCAACTCAGAGTATTAAACAAAAGAGAGAGAAATTTAAGGTTAGTTGTGTATGTTAATCACAAACATGGGCAATATCAAGATATTTTCAAATAGTACACTTTTTACTGGATAAAGTGGCTCAAACCTGTAATCTTATCTACTTGGGAAACACATTAGAGAATTCCAGTTCCAGGCAAGCCTAGACCCAAAAAGAAGTTTCAGAAACCATAACCATTTGCTGGGTGCAATCTTTTTGCTTGTGTTAAGATTACTACAGTCCAATCAGGCCCAGGCAGAGTGATACTACCTCAAAATAAGCAATCTAATTACAATCTGAAGGTATGGCAGTAGTAGAAATGCTGTTTCACAAGTATAGGATTTTGGGTTAAATCCCCCAGTACCACTAGGAATTTAAGTGTGTGCCAGGGTAAGAATTGGGCATGTTTAAGGTCAAGACTTCATACTGGTTTTACAAGCTCTAATAAAACCTTTACCTCTCTTGCTAATTGTCTTAAAAGTACAACCATAACTTCCGTGCCCAAACCAAATAATTTCTTATTAGAGATTTTCTTCTATACATTAAGTAATTTGTTATGTGTTGGATACTGTCCCACTGAAATCATACTAAAGATCAAAAACCCATTGCCTCAGAAAGTGCCTGCATTTGGAAACAGAATCTCAAAGGTAGCATTTAAGTTGAAGTGCCCTTCAAGGGAAGCAGAAGGCCTTGAATATGCCAAGGAAAGAGGACTCAGAAGAAGCCAGCTCTGACCTTGGAGTTCTAGTTCCACAAACTCAGAGGCAATGTATTTACAGTGTTAACGCTACCCAATCTATGGTAGTTTATTATTACAATTACTACCAAACATGTGGAATCTATAAGACATGAAAAGTCATTGATTCTTGGGGTCCACGACTCATATCTATAATCCTAGTGATTAAGAAGGATAAAACTTGGGGGATAATGGTTTTCAGGCTGATAGTAAAGTTCATAAAGTTCTATCACCAATTAACTATAAAAATTTCTGGGCTGGAGACATGGTTCAAATGGTAGACTGACTACTGTTAGCAAACAAACAGAGCATGACATATGTTGAAGCCTAAATGGGAAGAAAGAAAAAGTCCTTAGAAGAATAGTATGAGAAACAGAGTTATGAATAGGAAAGCAGAACCAAAAGAAATAAACTTATTGTACAGACAAAGCTTCCCAATGTGAAATATGGCACAAACTATAATATTTAGGGGTTTCCTTCCTATTTTGACAATGAAACTGTATGCAATAAATAATCACATTACTTTTATGTTTCCATAATTTAACTGGTTTTCCTATAAATTTATAGAATACTGTAGCTATGGAAAAATCAATAAATATTGCATTTCCATATAGGATTACTTATTCTTGCAAGTGTTGTCTAAAATTGATCTTCACTGAAAAGATTGCCATTGATATCTTTCTGATGATTCCAAATGTTTATAATTTCAGCTGACCTTTCACAAAACTCATACGCCAAACATAACTTTTTAGTTTGTTCATGCAATCATATGAACACAAACATATGGCGCAAAATGTTAATTACTTTTATCTACTGTCATTAATGTAGTATACCTAATAGAATTAAGTATATACCCTGAGCATAATAAGATTCTTCCTTCTAAACACAGACTTGCAGGCACAAACACACACACACACACACACACACACACACACACACACACACACACACACACACACACACACATGCACACACACATTTATCACTCTGAGTAGGTTCCTTACATTGGATATCAGACAATGTTCTAATAATCAAACTTTCCTGCCCAGACATAAAATACATTCATAATTCCACACATGCAAAAAAACCCAGATCATTCAAAATAATGAGAATATTTAACAAACGCATCTACTCCCTGATTTCATTTATTCATGCCGATGCATTTTTCATGTCATATTTAAAAATCTTTTTGAGTCTCTCTGATTAGCAGACAAAAAATATGCTATCATATAATAGGAAATGTAGGTAAAATTACTTGTCCCTAGGTAATCTTTAATATCTTATCAAAGACTTCTGTTTATTTCTTGCAGAGTCTTTTTCTGGCATTTTGCTCTAATGTCTAATATTAAATTACAAAGTACATGCTGTATTCTTTAATTCATTTTTCCTAAAGGTTATGCTATGGAGTTGAATCTGATTTGTTTGCTGATTGTAAATTACATTTTCTCAAAAACTGGAATTATTGTTTATGTTACTCCTAAGCCATTTGAAATATCTAAAAGAACTGCAAATTCACCTTGGCAATGATTTGTGAATGGCAGTAATGGTTGTGCAGAGATGAAGGACTTGAATTATCTAGAGTGCCTTAAAAATGGCACTGTCATTTAAAGGGCTGATCGATTAGTAAGCTTTTAAAGTGTGGTCTTCATATTTCATCTAAGAAGATAACAGTATGTTTTTCATCACACTCTTGCCTGAATAGCAGTAGAATTATTTCTTTCCACATTTTATGCTCTGCTGCTACTGTAGTGAAACCAACAAACAACTGCACAGCTGTGTTAGCTGTGTTAGCTGCTCTAGATTTTGAAATTTTCTTCCAGTGGCCCTAGTGTTTTGAGCCCAGATTCATGGGATAGTCACATAATCCACAATTACAAAGCACCACAATATAAAAAGACTATTTCAAAATGAGGTTCAATTTTTATGTTTGTTGTTTCCTTTCTTATTGATTTCTTTTAAAGAGCTAGGGGCTAATTATTTCTCATTGTTGATGTGACTTAAATAAATTTACCAGATTTTTGCAATAAAATAAAGAGATATAAAAAGACATATTTAGTCACAAAATAAAAGTAAATATTTGAGTGATTCTTTCCATTCTAGTCCTATTCTCAGTTATCTTCAAATAACGTTGAGATGAGCAAAGCATATGTGTAAATTGACATGTATCAAGCACACAGGACTTTGGAATCTTTGGGCTTTAATTTATCAACTTCACCTAGAAAAGAAAATTATCACTTGTTTCATTTCTTAAGTAATCTCATTAAAATAAGTTTTATTAATTTTATCAATAATTCTCATAGCCTATGGAATTGATGCATTGCAATATTATTTGATTTATTACTTCCACTAAATTAATATTACATTTATAATGCAAAGCACTCTACCCCTAAGACACATTCCCAGCACTCCACGTCAGGTTTCTTGATTTCTTATATTTGGAGGAGTTAAAGCCTGGGCCTGGGTGCTGTCTCTTAAGCTCTTCAGCTCAAGTCTAGCACTCTACCATTTGAGCTACAGTGCCCCTTCATGCTTTCTGGTGTTTCTTTGGAGATAACCATCTCAAGGAATCTCCTGCCGAAGGCTGGCTTTGGACCCTGATCCTCAGCTCTCAGGCACCTGAATAGCTAGGATGAGAGGTGTGAGTCACTGGTGCCCAGCTTCCACTTTAAGTTTCTAAGTGGTGAATAGGAGATAATAGTCTCATGGGACCTTTTGTTTCTGGGATAGTTTGGAACCCAAATCCTCAGCTTCCTGAGCAGGCAGGATGATAGACCTCAGCTAAAAACACCTAAGCTGTGATACTTTGCTGCAAGGGGGTCTTTGGTTCCGCGTGGTAGAGTGCTAGCCATGAGCCCAAGAGGAAAGTCAGCACCTAGGCTCTGGGTTGAAGGTTCATGATGGAGAAAATGAAACCAAACCAATTGTCAGCAGGAGACAAGTCACTAGATTTCAGTACATACATAAATTTGGCCCTGCCTTGGGGACATACCTGAGCCTCAACTTTCTCATCTGCACAATCATCTTACTTGTGGAGCTCTAACAAGGACCAGATGAAAGAATACACCCCATGAAGGACTCAGCGCATAGCATCCTGTGAAGGACTGAGCACCAGCACCCCAGGAAGGGCTCATCACATAGCTCTATCCCACAAGCTGTCATTAGAATTCGGGTGTTTTCATCAGTATCACCATTCTTTCAGAAAAACGTCACAAATCACAAAAGTTCACATCAAATGGTGTAGAGGGGTGGTTAATGGCGGGGAGGGTCCTCAGCCTTGGGGATTGCACGCATAGGTTGAGGGTACTCTCCTAAGACCTTTTCCTCAAGGCTAGAACTCTACGACTTTCAGCGTCAGGTCAGAGTCTCGCAGCCTTCCTGCCAGGGCTGAGTATTCAAACCACCAGTTTCAGAACTCATCCCTGAGCAGCTAGGGGTGAACCAGCAGCGTCTGGTTCAATGGAGTTGTTTTGCAGCTGTTGACCTGTGGCTAAGTCAGGTTAAATGGCAGCCATCAGCTTCAGACTCCCGGCTTGCTCTGTCATGAGGTATTTGAAGTCCTGGCAAGTCCTAACTTGTTTTTGGTGCTTCAGTGACAGCACCACTTCTGGGTTTTTCTTTGCACATGATAGTGTGGAAATGAACCTAGTGCTTCATACATACTAGGCAAACACTCTACCACTGAGCCCTAGTAGTGACAAGTGTAGAAATAGATATGGTTTATATATATATATATATATATATATATATATATATATATATATATACATATAAAACAAGAGAGGAATGTCTTTATATTAAGTTATATATACTAGTTTACTACCAATTATCAATAATTAAATTATTTCTTCCTTTATTTAGGTATCATGTTTGAATTCATAATAAATTATTCATTGAAAATTAGCCAATGTACTATGATTATTGTGTATAATTTTATAATATAAACATACACTACATACTAATGGAATTGTTACTTTTACAACATTCCATTCATATGGCTGTCTATCAAAATGCATTTTTTAGGATCTCCTGACATTCGTAGGTGGCGGGGATTTGAACCCCGGACCTAGTTTGCTGGTTTTGGTTATGGCTTCCCTGATAGCCCATCAAACTTCAGCAGTGCAAGGTCACGTACACTTTCCAGGCCCTGTCATTTAGACCCAAGATGGTCACAATTCAAAGGAAAAAAAACTATGTAAAACCACCTTCTGGAACTTCCCAGTTTTATCCTTCTCCTTCCTTCACCCTCTTTTTTTTGTCGGTTGTCAGTCAGAAGTGTGAGTCTGTGCACTGTCCCTCAACTCTTCAGGTCAAGGCTATCGTTCTACCACTTGAGCCATAGCAACACTTCCGGCTTTTTTCTGTTATGTGGTGCTGAGGAATCCAACTCAGGACATTATGCATGCAAGGCAAGCACTCTACTACTGAGCCACCTTCCCAACATTTCACCTTTTTTTTGCCACTCCAACGATTTGAACTCAGGTCCTAGGATCTCAGGATGGGCTGTGGGTCCAGAGGCTGCACCCCAGCCTAGAGTGATAAAGGCTAATGCAGAGTTGCCACAAGCTGAGTTCAAGGCCAGGGCCTGGCCAGAAAAATTAAGGCCCTGGCTTGGAATTTGCACCATTTTTCTGGCAGGCCTGGGATTTGAACTCATGGTCTGAGGAACTCTGTGGCACTGTGAGGGAGGGGAAGCTCACCATCTTTGAAGATAAGAATATCAGACCAGTTTCAAGGGCCTGAATTCAAGCCCCATCACTGGAAAAATAATACGCATATATAAGATTTTTACAAACATGGGTATACTCCATATGACATTTATTACCCTTCTTTATTCATTGTTTATTTTATTTAGCATTATTACATATATAACTTTTCAGTTATTATATTTTATCACATGGATATATTTGCATGTGGATTATACATCATACTGAGACACAGGACTTTTACAGAGAAGGAAAAAAATGTGTCAAAATTGGCTTCTTACTGCACATATAAACTTTTGACAATGCTGGGATTTGAACTCACAGCCCAAAATGCATAATTTATGAATGGGTCAGTTGTAGAACCAAAGCAAACTGAGCTGCCAGCCAGTTCTGAGGACCTGTGATTAAGCCATAGTAGTAGGCTATATATATATATATATATATATATATATATATATATATATATAT
This sequence comes from Dipodomys merriami, assembly GCF_024711535.1. Taxonomy (NCBI): domain Eukaryota; kingdom Metazoa; phylum Chordata; class Mammalia; order Rodentia; family Heteromyidae; genus Dipodomys; species Dipodomys merriami. The sequence continues at coordinate 651,064 of NW_027206166.1, forward strand.
ATATATATATATATATATATAGAAAGAGAGAGAGAGAGAGAGAGATAGATAGATAGAAAGATAGATAGATAGATAGATAGATAGATAGATAGATGTGTAGTTTGCTATATATAAGCGAGAGACAATGTGAGGATATTAAATTATATAAATTATGAATTATTAGTTATTAAATTAGGTCTCCATTTAATGCAGTATCATGGTTGAATACTTACTAAAGTATTAATGTAAAATAAGTCAGTACTCTAATTAGGAGAACCAAACCAGGGTGTTAGAATGGAAGACATAATCCAATAATTTTTGTATGGCATTGTGTAAGAGAATCATGAGCTAACTCTCAATTTAATTGTAACTTTTATAAATTCAATTAAGCATTACCATGGATAGGAATGATTTTCTTAAGATCTCCCTCCATTTGTAGGTGGCGGTCCTGGCATTCCAACTTCAGGCCTGAGTAGTTTACTCAGAAATGCAAACCATTAGAATGACACAGTGAAGATTTCAGATTGTCATGAGGAAAAACAGAACAAGAAGAAAAGAAAGCCAAGTGTCAGTGGATCCTGCCTGTAATCCTAGCTCTTCAGGAGTATGAGAGGTAGAGAATGACAATTTGAATTCAGTCAGGACAGGAAAGCCCAGGACAATCTTATTTCTAAGGGATCACAGGAATTAAAAAAAAATGAGTGGGGCTGTGGCTCAAGGGCATAGCACTACCCTTGAGCAAAAGGAGCTCAGGGACAGTGCCTAGGCTCATAGTATAACACCTAGACTTGCCAAAAACAAAAAAACAAAAAATAGTAACTCCATGTCTACCCATGTATGTATGCATGTATTTCTATCGGTGAAGATCCAGAGTCCCTATGTTGAAAGGCACTCAGCTAGGAAATTTGCTTTGAATAAAATGGTTTCTTAGCACAGAGAGCGCTTTCAAGACAGTGCATATTCTGGGGCTTCCCTCATTGTTCTCAATGTAGCCTGAGGGTTTCTGTGCACCTCAGGCTGCTGGAGGAAGTCTGACTCATTGTTAGAACAGGCAGACAAAAGGCCTCACTACTGTATAGCTGTGTAACAAACAACTCCATCTGGGCCAATTAGTGACAAACTACTCCATCTGGGCCAATTAGTGAGGATGATTGTGGGCAGGCTCTGAAGGCCAGGATAAAAAGGCCTCTTTGTATCCAAAGCTATCTCTTTCCCCAGTGATCTGTTTGGACTGGACAGGAAGCCTTCATTTGTGCCACCTCCTGTGGCCGGCCAAGTTCCTTGTACTTACCCTGTCTTTGTTAAACTATGTCCCAGTATTGAAACAAACTGCTACAATTAATTCAAGGGTCCTTCTGGCAGACAACTAGAGAGCTGAACCGAATTAAAAGATTCCTAATTGGCAAAGTTGCCCCCTTAGGTTTCCAGAAGCTTGCTGAATCTAAGCACATGGGTAATATCACAATGCTTCCTGTCATCTAGGGCTGGTGAAGCTCACCAGGTTTTGAAACCTTTGACCTCTCCTAGTTGAGCACTGGATGGCTAGCTTTAGGGGTTGAACACAGGGCCTGGGTGCTGACTATGAGCTCAGAACCGAAGCTCAGTTCTTTACCACAATTTGCTGTCACAGCTTCACTTCTGATATCTGTGTGTGTGTGTGTGTGTGTGTGTGTGTGTGTGTGTGTGTGTGTGTGTGTGTGTGTGTGTGTGTGTGTGTGCATACACTTGTCATGGAACTTGAATTCAGGACCTGAGCACTGTAACTGAGTTTCTCCTGTACAAGGATAGCACTCTACCACTTGAGCCACAGGGCCACTTAAGGCTGATTTTTAGTGATGTGGTACTGAGGAATCAAAACCCAGGGATTCATACATGCAAAGCAGTCTAACCCCTACTCTTCAGGTTTCTTTCTTTCTCTTCTTTTATGTTGGAGGAGTTGAAGTCTAAGCCTGGGCGCTGTCCTTCAGTTCTTCAGCTAAAGCCAAGTATGCTACCACTTGAGCTACAGCATTTCTTCAGGCTTTTGTTGGGTCATTGGAGAGTACCATCTATCTCAAAAATTTCCTGCCCAGGCTGACTTTGTACCCTGATCCTCAGCTCTCAGGTTCCTGAGTAGCTAGGAGGACAGGCATGAGTTAGTGGTGCACAGCTTCCACTTCAAGTCTCTAAGTGGTGAATAGGAGATAATATTCTCATGGGACGCTTTGTGTCTGGGATAGTTTGGAACCCAGATCCTCAGATCTCAGCTTCTTGAGTAGGCAGGGTGACAGACCTCAGCTACAGATGCCTAGATCTTAACACTCTGTTGCAACAGTATCCTTGGCTACACATGGTAGGGCATTAGCCATAAGCCAACAGGGAAGGGTCAATGCCGAGGCTCTGAGTTCAGGGTTCATGACTGAGAAAAATAAACAATTGTCTGCAGGAGACAACTCACTAGATTTCAGTACATACATAATTTTGGTGAGCCTCAAGTTTCTCATCTGCACCATCATCTTACTTGTGGAGCTCTTACAAGGACCAGATGAAAGAATGAACCCCATGAAGGACTCAGCACACACCTCATGAAGGACTCATCACATAGCTGTATCACACACGCAGTCATTACAATTAGAGTATTTTCATCAGTATCACCTTTCTTTCAGATACACCTTACAAACCACCCAAAATTCACATCTAATGATTTAGAGGGATGGGTTTTTTTGGGAGGGCTGGGAGTCAGCCACAGGGAATGCACTGGAAAGTTGGGGGTACTGTTCTAAGATCATTTGCTCAAGGCTAGAGCTCTACCACTGTGAGCTACAGCTCAGAGTTTTGCAGACTTCCTGCAAGGGCTGGGTTTTAAACCCACCAGTGACAGATCTCAGCCCCTGAGTATCTTGGATGACAGGGCTGAGTAAGCCAGCAGCATCTGACTCTGTGGGGCTGGGTTGCAGTGGTTCACTTCTGGCTAAGTCAGGTTAGATGTCAGCTGTCAGCACCAGACTCCCGGTTTGTTCTATGATGAGGTATTTGCAGTCCTATCTTTATATCGTTGCAGTGAGAACATTCTATTTTCTTTTTTTTTTTTTTTTTTTTTGGAGCCAGTCCTGGGTCTTGCATAAGGGTCTAGCCACCATCGCTAAGATTTTGTGCTCAAAGCTAGTGCTCAACTGCTTGATCAACAGCATGACTTCCAGATTTTTCTGTGTAAGCGGTAGGGAGGAATTGAACCCAGTGCTTTGTACTTACTAGGCAAGCACCCTACCACTGAGCCCTGGGAGTGACAAGAGTATGAACAGATAAATGTGTAGATTGGTTGACAGATAAATGGATGTATATGTATACAACAAGAGAGAGATGTCTGTATACTATGTAACTGCATATAGAATATTACTACCAATTATTTGCAATTAAATTCCTTCCTTTTTAAAGTATCATGATTGAATACATAATAAAATATTAATTGAAAATTAGTCAATGTAGTATAACTGTGTATAATTTTATAATATAATCGTACACTAACTACTAATTTAATTGTTACTTTTATGACATTCCATTCTTATGGATGTATATGGGAATGGGTTTCTTAGAATCTCCCACCATTCATTAGTGGCAGTCCTGGGATTCAACCTCCAGACCTAATTTTCCAGTTTCGGCTGTGGCTTCTTTAATAGCCACCAAACATCAGCAATGCAAGGTCATGTACATTTTCTGGGCCTTGGCATTTAGACCCAGGATGGTTATAATACAAAGGAAATAAAAAGGTAAAACTACCTTCTTGAACTTCTCAGTATTATGCTTCTCCTTTCTATTTTTTATATTTTTTGCCTGTCCCGATATTTGAACTCAGTTTCTAGGATCGCAGTGCTGGCAGTGGCAGAGATGCCAAGACCTGACTTCAAGCTCCGTACTTGGCAATAATAATAATAATAATAATAATAATAATAATAATAATAATAATAATAATAATAATAATAATAAGACCCTGGCTTGAATTTGCACAATTTTTCTGGCAAACATGGGATTTGAACTCAGGGTCTGGGTAACTCTGTGACACTGTGGGTGAAGGGGAATGGCTCACTGTACTTGAAGACAAGAAATTCAGACCAGTTCTTAGGGCCTAAATTGAAGCCCCAGCACTGGAAAAAATAATGTTCTATATGAGATCTATTTACATACATGGGTTTACTGTGTTGACATTTATTACCTTTATTTATTTTGTATTATTACACATATAACATTCCTATTACCATCTCATATCACATAGGATATATTTTATACATCATACTGAGGTCAAGGACTTTCGCAGAGAAGGAAAACAATGTGTCAAAATTGGCTTCTTACTACAAAGAATAAATTTTTGGCCATCCTGGGATTTCAACTCACAGACTACAATGCCCAATCCATAAATGGGGTCACAGTCTTAGCAGACCAGACTCTGGCAAACTGAGCTACCAGGAAGTTCTGAGGACCTATGATCAAGCCACACTAGTCCCACAGGTGTTCTAAGATGTGAAAGAGGACAGAGAGCCTCAGGCAGAAGGTCCAGAATTGGAAACGGTCCTGAGGTGTGGTTTAGAGCAGGTGGTGTGGGTGGAATGAAGGTTCTGTGGATTCAGACAAGTCTGGCAGGACATTCATGGCTGTGTCAAGCTTTGTACTTGAGTCACAAGTAGGGCAGAAGTTGGGGTCCCAGAATGGGGTCCAGGGGGAAGATTAGCTTGTCTTTTCACCATGGACCCCAGCCATTTCCTATGGCTGGAAGCCTATTTTTCATAGCTCCTGATCCTCAGGCCTCCTTTGCATGGAGGAGTCAGGGCAAATGCAGGGAAGAACGCTTGCTTAAGAAAAGCTTCTAGGGGCTGGGAAGGTGGCTCAGTGGTAGAGAACTTGCTTTGCATGCCTGAGGCTCTGGGTTCGATTCCTCAGCACCACATAAGCAAAAAAGAAAAAAGCTGGAAGTGGCGCTGTGGTTCAAGTGGTAGAGTGCTAGCCTTGAGCTGAAGAGCTGAGGGACAGTGCCCAGGCCCAGAATTCAGGCCCCGCAACTGGACCCCCTCCCCAAATAAAGAAAAGTTTCTAGTCTAATACCACCAGTGGCTCAACCCCTGTAATTCCTAGCTACTCAGGAGACTGAGATCAGAGGTAGGAAAGTTACTGAGACTCTTCTTGCCGATGAACTACCAAGAGCCAGAAATGAAGTTGTGGCTCAAGTGATAGAGTGCCAATATTGAGGGAAAAAGTTAAGAGACCAAAGTCCAGACCCCTCAATTCAAGCCTCAGTACTGGCACCTAAAAAAATGAAGAAAAGCTTTCAGGAGCTCCTAGTCCACTGTAGTGAAACTCCAGATCAGCCCGGCACCGGTGGCTCACACCTGTCCTCCTAGCTCCTCAGGATGCTGAGACCTGAGGATTGTGGTTCAAAACCAGCCCAGGCCTGAAAGTCTGGGAGACTCTGATCTCCAAGGAACCTCCAGAAAACTGGAAGTGGCGCTGTGGCTCAATTGGTAAGCTGAAGAGCTGGGGGACAGCACCCAGGCCCAGAGTTCAAGCACCATGACCAACACCTGGCCTGCTTGGACCTCACTCTGTGGCAGAGTACTTTCCAGTGGGCTCCTGAGGGTCTTCTAATGTCGAGTTGTCCCACCAGTCTTCAGAGCAGCCTCTTTGGAGGTCTTTTCCTACAGAGTAGGCCACAGTATCAAAGGGTCAAGCCTTGGGGCACGGAGGTCATCGGTCGAGTCATCAGAATGGCATCTGTCATGGGTGCAGTATGGATCTGAGCAGTAAATAGATGTCTCATACCAGGGTTCTGGGCAAGGAGGGGCAGGAGCTGCAAGATGGCACAGCAGGTAATGCCCACTCACGCAAGTATCACAAAAGTGCGAATCTCTCAGGCACACCTTTGATGGGTGTTGAGTTGGCTCATGAAAGGCTTGTAGGCTCAGGAATCCACAGGTAGCTGGCTCTGCTTGTAGCAGTCACTACTGCTGGAGCTTGGAGCCCTGCTTTCCTCACCAGTGCTCAGGGGCAGATGAAGGTCTGCAATTGTGGGCCAACTACAAAGGAGCATCCATAGTGTCCTTCCCTTGGTCCTGTGGCCCCATGCATGAATGGAGGGGCAGGTTCCATAGAACTTTCTGCAATGATCCAGACCCCTCAGTCCAAGAAGAAATTAGGGAGAAACAACTTGATCTGCCTTGAGAGTTTACTATGATTATGCCTCAGGACTGCCCACAGTTCTAACTCAGCTTATCATTAATACCTGTGTGTGTGTGTGTGTGTGTGTGTGTGTGTGTGTGTGTGTATGTGTGTGTGTGTGTGCATGCATGTGTGCATGCACATATTGGTACAGGGGTTTGAACTCAGGTCCCAGGCTCTGTCCCTGAGTTTTTTCATTGAGGGCTAGCACTCTACCACTTGAGCCACAGCTTTTCTTCCACCTTTCTGTGGTTATTTGCAGAAGAGAGTATCACAGACTTTTCTAGCTGGGCTGCCACTGAATGGCAATCCTCAGGATCTCAGCATCTGAGGAGATAGGAATATGAGAGAATGAGCGACTTCCAGCTTTTTCCTTTTTGCTTATGTGGTGCTGAGGAATCAAAACAAGGGCCTCAGGCATGCAAGGCAAGCACTATACCACTGAGCCACCTTCCCAGCACTCTGAGATTTTTTTAAAAAATAAAAACCCTTTGCCATCCCCAACCCCACAGGCGATAAATCCAGATTTTTTCATCCTAGATCTCACTTCCATTCCTGCCACTTCCATGGCACTTCCACAAGTAGCCAGTTTGTGGCTAACACTGGGTTAAGAATTGAACTTACACAAGGGGGACATAACCAGGTAAAGGCTAATGCCCCAGAACATTGAGGTACTGGCCATACCAGTCTCTCACCCCCTCTACCCTGACCCTGGAATCTAGTCTGTGCCTCTGTATTATGGTTATCCGGAATTCTGTAGAAGGACCTGAGAGGCCCAGCTTGGCGGAGGGAAGATAGACTTTCCTGCGATAAGGTACATGTACATTTCTTGGACACCAATGGATACTTCCAAGACAACTTGGCTCACCTGCCATGTAGCCCCAGATCCTCCTTGTTTGAGTGGCCTTCAGTCAGCTATCAGGCTGAAGTTGGCCAGAGCCATTGGCAACCACCCTTCCCCCACTCCATTGCCAGCCTGCTAGGATGGACATGCATCCAGAGACCCAGCTGAGAAAAAGGAAAGGACATGGCATGACTGAGCCCCTCACCTCCAGGGACAGGGGAGAACTTATGCCTGATGGCCCTGGTGACCCATAATCCTCTGGAGGCAGCCAAAGTTATGGACAACCAGACTTGGGCACCAACAAAAAGCTAGTATATACAGGTCTCTGGCAATTTAGGACTCATTGTAGACACAGATAGGGGGCTAAAAGCAGGGTGCCATGGAGGAGGGGCTCCCTCTGAAGTCACAAAGAGGCAGACAGGTGCCCAGGAAGGGGTCAGAGAAACATGAGGGAAAAAATACACACACTCACACACACACACACACACACACACACACACACACACACACACACACACACACACACACATACACACACACACACACACACACACAGGGGTAGCCCAATGCCTTAGCAGTACCTGAGCACCTGAACATCTCAACCCCTGAGAAGATAGCACTACGATCCTCAGACCAACTCTAGACAAAACTCAGAGCCTCTCACACATCTGGAATGGCTCATAACACAGCATGGCATTTCCTACTGTACACACTGCTATGCAGAAAATTCAGCTACCTTATTTTTGATTGTTGGTCATGGGGTTTGAACTTTGGGCCTTCACACAGTCCTTTAGCTCTTCAGCTGAAGGTGCATGCTCTACCCCTGGATTCATAGCACCACTTAGCCCTGAGATCCTCAGATCGGTAGCTAAGATTACAGTTGTGAGCCACTGGCAGCACCCGGCTTCAGTTACCTTTTTATACCCAGGTGAAACCCAACTTGTCAGACTACAAATCATATGCAATCCTTCGCTTCAGACTTTGAAACCAGCATCCAAAACCATACTTCCATAGATGGAGAGAATAAAATTGACACTCCCCTCCCACCCCTGCTCACATTCACCCCACTCCCTGCCTAAGACAGGCCACAACCTCTGGAGTTCTTGGCAAGGCAACGCCCACCCTGCTGTGATTTCACACTCAGGCAAACCTGGGGAGATCTTAGAAATTTCTGTACATTGAGGCCAGCACCTGTCTCCGAACCACAGCACCTCCACTCCTTCACCATCTCTTGTAGGCAAGGGGTGTCTTTCCGGTCTTTTTTTTTTTGGTTGAGGGGCTTGAACTCAGGGCTTGTATACTGTCTCCGATGATTATTTTAGCTCAAGGCCAGTGCTCTACCATTTGAACCATGGAACCACTTCCAGTTGGAGATTGGAGATGAGACTCTAATGGGACTTTATTGCCTGGGCTGGGAAACGGGATCCTCTGGATCTCAGCCTCCCAAGTATCCAGGATGACAGGTGTGGGACACCAGCCCAGGGCTTATGGTGTCTCATTCTTTAGAATTTCCTCCTAGTCCTCCTCTAGATACTACTACCACCTAGATACTCCTCTACCATCCTCAGAGACAGCAAATGGAGCTTGGAATCTGGGTAGGGCCATGGGCATTAAAGGGTCCCCTCCACATCTCTACCCCTCTCTAAGCTCCCATATGCCTCCTGTGGATGGCCTGGTCATCCGGAGCATATCAGACCCACTAGGACTTCTGGGGCCTACCTGTATCCCCCTGTCCCACCCAACAGGTACCTGAGTATTTCTGGGGCCAGCTGCTTCATGTTCTGGTGGGAGATGTTGGGAGGGTTGCTGATAACTGGTCCAGGTGTTCAGGGAAAAAGGAGTGTCCAGTTCCCCTCTGTCAAAGAAGGAGACAGAAAGAATGGATGGATCTACTAAGAACTACAGGGCATAGCCATCCACCCATCACCAAGGTCCCTTTGAGTGCTGTTTTATGTTGACAGTCCTGGTGCTTGACCTCGGTGCCTGAGCGCTGTGTCGGAGCTTCTTTTGCTGGAGGCGAGTGCTCTTCCACCTGAGCCAAGGTGCCACTTCTGACTTTTTTCTGTGTATGTGGGACCTAGGAATTGAATCAAGGCTTTCCGGTGTGCTAGAGAGCTCAATACTGCTAAGACACAATCCCAACCTTGGATAGCTGTTTTTCTGTGACCCCTTGGGCCTGTCTCGGGACAGTCTTGCACATCTGTACCGAGTTTCTCAGCAGCAGCCATGGCTGGAAATGATCATGCTCAGCTATGTTGTCCTTTATCTAGAGCGTCTTTGCACTCTGTGCTTCCTGTCTGATCCTCCTTGTTAAGTAAGATCCCCTTTCAAATCCTGCTTCTAAGAAGCCCACTCCAATTGCCCTGGCAGAGAGGGATCTTCACTCTGCAGGCTGCCGGCCTTGTCACGCTCTGCCTTCTGGCCGGTGTGGATTGAGAGCGCATGAAGGAAAAGGCCTGGCTTCCACCACCCACTTTTTGAAGGTTCTCATACACTACCCTGGGACTGGTGCTGTACCATACTCCATGAGAGGGCACTCAAGGTCCAGGCAGTAGGGGCAACAAGATGAGGCCATTTTTTGTGTGGGCTTGAACTCAGGATCTGGGAGCTCTCTCTCTGAGTTTTCATGCTCAAGGCTGCTGCTCTACCACTTGAGCCACAGCTCCACTTCTGGCTTCTTGATGCTTCCATGAAGAGAAGAGTCTCTCTGGCTTTCCAGCTTATGACTGGCTTTGATCTTTGATCCTCAGATTTCTGCCTCCCAAGTCGCCAGGATGTGAGGCTTGAGCCTGAGCCAGAAGTGATGGGCACCAGATCCTTTCTTTTTAGCTTCTGTTTATCTCCTGTCAACTACCAAGACCCAGTTAAAATAGTCAGTTTCAGGGGTTCAAGTTTGTCTCCTAGATCAGGTAATCCAAGGAGATAAAGTGTGTAAAGGCTACTTTGAATTGAATTGACCTAGGTGAGTGTGTGTGTGTGTTAGAGAGAGAGAGAGAGAGAGAGAGAGAGAGAGAGAGAGAGAGAGAGAGAGAGAGAGAGAGAGAGAGAGAGAGAGAGAGAGAGAGAGAGAGAGAGAGAGAGAGAGAGAGAGAGTATGACTTATGAGTTTCAGGGATATGTACCCCCATCTCTGCGGTGCCTCATCCTCCCAGTGGTGAGTCAATCCTGGATCCCCACCTCAAGGAATGTAGGTAGGGAGAGTATGTAAGGTCACATCAAGTGCAATGATCTGAATTCTATCCTGCAACTGAAGCCTGGAGAGATAATGGAGAGAAGGAGATTTAGAGATTTAGAGGAATATCAAAGGAAGCCCCTTATCTTTGGCTACAAGTACCAGAGAGAAAATTGAATCCATCCTTTTTGGTAGTAAGAAAACAGGTGCCCACTATTCATTTATTTTATTATTTGTTTTTGTGAGTCCTAAGTCTTGGATTTAGGGCCTGGGTTTCATCCCTCAGCTTCTTTTTCTCAAGGCTGAGCCTCTACCACTTGAGCCACAGCACCACATCTGGCTTTTTTGTGTATGGGGGGAGGTTGTTTATGGGAGATAAGAATCTCACAGACTCTCCTGCATGGGCTGGTTCTGAGTCACAACCATCAGACCTCAGCCTCCCGAATAACCAGGATGACAGGCGGGAGCCAACAGCACCTGACTGCCACCATCCATTTATAATCCCCTAGGACCAGTTCTGGATCACCCACACTGCACCCCCCTTGTGGTGAGTGGGAAGCCAACATGGGTGTATTTTATACTTCAGCAGCCTACCTACCTATGAGCATTGTTCCGGGTCAATCTGATGGCAGCTTCCTCCTTATTGACAGCAAAGACTTGGCTCTGTCACAAGAACAAATGTCTCCCAAGAGGTGTCAGGCCTAGGGTCTTTCCTCTGCATACTGCCCCTCCACCCCAAAACAACACACTCCAGCAAAACAAAGTAAACATAGAGTGGATTCATTTTCTTATAAACAGGGTCTAGCGAGATAAGTGGTGGTGAGGATCAGAGGCCTAGGATCGTGCTGGGTGGGAGGAAAACGCGATGCCTCCTTATCCACTTTCCTTTAACTGTCTTAGCAGAGGGTAGTGGGGAAGGACTCATGGGAGGGACGGATGATGAATATCCGACACAGTCTAACCCAGACACAGAGGGGCTTACCTCAGTTCAACAGGCTGAGAGAAACAGCTCCTGACCCACAGCCCACCTCCAGAATGGGAGGGCCATCTTGAGTCCCAGCCACATGGGGACCCTGGGCCACCTCCTCCAGCACCCATTCAACCAGTTCCTGTGTGAGAGAGATAGGTAGGGAGAGAGACAGAGACAGAGAGAGATAGAGAATGTGTGAGAGAGAGAGAAAGAAAGAAAGAAAGAAAGAAAGAAAGAAAGAAAGAAAGAAAGAAAGAAAGAAAGAAAGGAAGGAAGGAAGGAAGGAAGGAAGGAAGGAAGGAAGGAAGGAAGGAAGGAAGACAGACAGACAGAAAGAAAGAAAGAAAGAAAGAAAGAAAGAAAGAAAGAAAGAAAGAAAGAAAGAAAGAAAGAAAGAAAGGAAGGAAGGAAGGAAGGAAGGAAGACAGACAGAAAGAAAGAAAGAAAGAAAGAAAGAAAGAAAGAAAGAAAGAAAGAAAGAAAGAAAGAAAGAAAGAAAGAAAGAAAGAAAGAAAGAAAATCCAAATTACACTTTAGCTGGGTGTTGGTGGTGTACAGGACTATAATGTTAACTACACAGGAGGCTGAGATATGAGGATCATGGTTCATAGCCAGCCCAGGCAGGAACATCTGTGAGACTCTTATCTCCAAAGAACCACCAGAAAATTGGATGTGATGCTGTGGCTCAAGTGGTAAACTGCTAGCCTTGATCTGAGGAGCTCGGGGACAGTGCCAAGGTCCAGAGTTCAAGCCTCACAACTGACAAGAAGTGGACTTGCCACCACAAGAAGTGGAGTGAATAACACCCACTGTCCTAGGGAACATGGCAGAGAAGTCAGGCCGAGCTTGCTGTCAGCTGGGGGTCATGAGTAGGTCACCTAGCGTCTCCATGCCTTGTTTTCCCCAACTGCAAAACTGAGCACAATGAAGGATCCCCTTCCTCATGGTGATAGGGTAAGGATGAAAGAGAGCCATGTTTTGTTTCATAATCCCGTACCTGTTGCATGATAAATAACAGGCCACATCTGAGCACTTTCTGAGTATCTTCCTGTCATATGCTCACAGAATTGCCAAGAACCATATCTGACAGCCTCTACTTCTATGCCTGCCTCTGCCCCAGAGATCCCCCTGTATTGAATCTTTGTTTCCTCACATCTCTCTCTGGAGGAGACTGAGGACCAATGGTCGAGGCCCAACCCAGAGCTTCACCTTAAGTCAAGAATTGGATGCCATGGACTAAGAGTTTGGGACAATCCATCTAAACTGATGACTGAGCGTGGCGCTGCATGTCTAGCATTCCAACTAAAGAGGACCAGGCCTGCTGGCGCATGCCTATCACAGATAGTAGGGCTGCAATCCAGCCCAGCCTGAGCATATATTATCTATCTTGGGAATGCCCAAGACAGAAAGGCTTAGCTCACATGGTAGAAGACCTGACTGGCAAGCCTAAGGCCTTGAGTTCAAACCCTAATATACCAAAAAGAATCAGAGGCCTTGTGCCAGAGGCTCATGCATGTAATTCTAGCTACTCAGGATACTGAAATCTGAAGATCACAAGTCAAGATTTAAAATAGGGTTGGCCTCACCCATGAGACGTCATTATGAGAAGACCCAGACTCTGACCCATACCAGTGCACTCCATACTAACAGGGCTCACATCCTTACTAAGAACTGGCTATGCTGTCTGTCCCCCTGGGAGTCACCCCCTGTGGGCCCCACCCCCAGGTCCTCCTAAGCTCTCTCTGCCACCAACCAGGCCTAAGGGAGTAGACATCTCCAGGTCACACAGATCCTTTGGTCTTATAATTTAATGGTGCTGAGTTCCCTTCAAGTGTTCCACCCTTCCAGGCCCCTAAACCTCTGCCACAAAGCCCATGCATCCCCCAAAGATAGCAGTTATAAGTTACCAAAGGGTCCAGCGCTCAGTGTTACAACACACTTCTACACACACACACACACACACACACACACACACACACACACACACACACACACACACACACACACACACACATACACACAAAGCCGGCACGGGTGGCTAATGTCTGTCATCCTAGCTACTCAGGAGGCTGATATCTGAGGATCACGGTTCAAAGCATGCCCATGCAGGAAAGTCTGTGAGGCTCCTATCTACAGTGAACCACCAAATAGCCAGAGATGGAGCTGTGGCTCAAGTGTCAGAGCACTAGCTTTGAGCACAATGGTTCAGGAACAGCACCTAAGCCCTGAGTTCAAGGCCCAGTTCTTCTACCTCCAAACACACACAGACACACACACACACAGACACACACACACACACACACACACACACAAACACACACATGGACATCCAGAGGCTTCAGGAGTCTCTGAGAAGAGAACCATGACCTCCCTCCATAAGGATCACATCACACCCCCGAGAAGGTGGCACTCCCGACTTCAGACCCACTGTAGACAAAACATTGAGCTTCTCACATACCTGGAATGTCTCATAGCCCAGCATGGCATTTCCTACTGTACACACTGCTATGCGGAAAACTTAGTCACCTCTTTATTTTGTTGTTGGTCATGGAGTTTGAACTCTAGGCGAGGGCATTGTCCCTCAGTTCTTCACCTGAAGGTGACCACTCTCCCACCTGAGCCACAGCGCCACTTCCTATTCGCTGGTGGTCCATTGGACATCAAGTCTCACAGAACTTTTCTGCCTAAGCTGGCTTTAAATCTTGATCCTTAGATCTCAGTCCCTGAGTAACTAGGATGACAGCCATGAGTTACTGGCAGCAGGCCAAAGAAACTTTTCCATGCCTTTCATCCTATCTCCTCAGCAGACTTAGATCTGAGGACTGCATTTGTATGCACCTTTCTCAGCAAAGTCCATGAGAACTCTTTATCTCCAATTAAACACCCAAAAAACCTGGAAGTGGAGCTGGGGCCAAATGGCAGAGTGCTACCTTTAAGCATCAAAGACAAGGGATAGGACCCAGTCTCTAGTTTCAAGCTTTTTCTAGCAAAGACCCACCCTAGAAAAGGAAGCAGATGGGCACACTGGAGCTCAAAGATCACACATAATACTCAAGACTCCCAGAACAGACCCAATCCTGCTCTGATTCTTTAGATTCTATGCCCTACATCATGGCAGTCTTAGATGGGACTGACCAGGCACCAAGTTAAGACGTTCAAGTACAATCTCATACTGAGGATCCCTGACCTTATCAGATACTCAGGATCTCTCACTGTCCTGCATTGACACTGGGCAGTGAGGTGAGGTCTAGTTATCCAACCACAGGATGTGGGAATGAAAGGATTTTGCAGCCAAGGGAAGAAGACTGGAGGGCTCTTTGTCCCTCTCTCTCGGGATGGAGAAAAGGGCTGATCCATCTCAGCAATGTTCCTGGGTTGTGTATATCCTCAAAAACAACCCTTCTCAGAGTCCAGGGCCTCTGGTTTTCCCACCAGTTTCTACCCAAGCCTGCCCCACCTTCAGTTAGCCCTCTCTGAATCCCTGATCTGCCATCTAGACTAAAGGCTGAGCCAGAAGAGAGACCCACCTTTGCGTCTGAGAATGGCAGACAAGATGTCATAGTGCCCCCTAGAGGAAGTCTTGGGGCTACATGGGTCCCGATGCCGCCCTCATTCCCTGTCTGTCCTGTGCCAGTGGCATACTTACCTCTGTCTCTGGTGGAGGAATGAACACCGGGGGTGTTGTAAAGCCTAACTTGGAAATCCTTACCCAGAAGACCACCAGAGACCGTCACCAATGTAAAAGCAAAGGAGTCTTTATTGGAATCTTGAGCTTGGTCCCCCTAGTGTACACGCACCAGCCCATGATGCTGAGAGGCCCTGAGCCCATGGTTGCAACACTTTTTATACATTTTTTTAGGGAAGGTAGGGCTTTTCGTACATCATAATTTCTTGTAACAAATCACTACAAACCCCAGGAAAATCACAAAACAACTCTATAGTATGATTGGCACACTACAAAGTGGGAAAGGACCCGAAACAAGTTGTTGGTTAGATCAAGGGGGCTGACGTTCTTTAAACTGCTTGGCTTGCACCACAGGGGAGTCTCAAGAGGATACATGCTAAACTGCAGGGTTGCTTTTTTAAACAAACACCACCTGTGGCCTGACTGCAGGGTCACCAAGCACTCCACCACCTGCCCGCCTACAGTTTTCCCAAGGATTTTTTATATTCTTAGTCCCCTGGGAATTGCATCTTCTGTTCATTCCCAGGTCAGAATCATGGTCAGCTGCATAACTCATACCTCATAAGATGCTCGCTAGCTCAAGATAGAGTCACCCAGGCCTCCGTCTTCTCAGGGTCACCTTCAGATTGATCCTAGGAATGTCCAAGTCCCCAAGGATGTACTGCACAGGTATCCTGTGACAGCCAGGTGGTCAATGGTGAACCCAAGGTGCCAGGACTTTTAATAGCCATGTGGCAGGGTCGAAGGCTCTATCACTGATGGTCAAGGTTGTCAGGCGACGTCATAGCTCCAGTATCCTGACACACCTGACCTGGGATCGTCCTCCCTCTTCATCTTCCTTGCTCTACCCCTCCCCCTTGATACTCCCTCATCCAAAATCCTCCCTAGATCTTGGACCAGAAAATAAACTTGTTGGGACTGGGGGTGTTCGAAACCTGGTGACACACCCTGAGCCCTAGTGTCTACCCGAGGCTGTTTCCCTCTGCAGTCGGTGACCACAATGCTCCACAATGTCATAAAGTAGCTGAGGAGTCATTGGTTTGGTCCTACATACTGTCTTTAAGCTCTGAAACTCTCTCCACAGAGATTGTGAATGGTTGCCTCCCTTGATCCAGGCACTCCAAACCAAGGCTTGCATGCTCCCTTCTTCCCTTCCTTTCTTCTTTTTCTCTCACCATCCTTCTCTGGCTTTCTTTCTTTCTCTGACTCCTGGGTCTTGAACTCGGAACCTGGGTGCTGCCCCTGGGTCTTTGTACTCAACGCCAATGGACTAAGGCTTGACCCACACATCCACTTCTGGCATTTTCTTTTTGGTAGTTAGTTGGAGATAAGAGTCCTACAGGCTTTCCTGCCCAGAACTTAAGCCTCGATCCTCCTATCTCAGCCTCCTATGTAGCTAGGGTTACAGGCATAAAGCACAGGCATCCAGCTCAAACCAAGGTTTCTTCATGTGTTGTGGAACCAGCACTGGAAATTTTCATCATCTATGACTTCCCCCCCGCCACCCCCCCCCCGAGCATTGCACACACTGTAACTCTTTGTTGGATAAATAAATAATCATCTGTCTATGACAATACTACAGAAAACTCCCATCTGATTCTGGTAAGCATCTTGGGTGGGCAAAACCTGATGTAGCTCTCCCACAGTTTTCCCTACTCCCTCTTCCTGCCCTTCTGGTGCCACCGCACTTAACTCTTTTGGCTCCAAGGACATGAGCCACGATGTACTCGCTGGATTCTGGGGCCTCTGGGATGCCTATCTTTTCAAAGATCTCTGTCCAAAGGCTAACCAGCTTTGTGGCACTCAATTCCCCACTCAGGTGTGAACAAGGTTGCTGTGAGCTGAACGCCTGGCTCAAGGGGCATACTCTCCAACCCCTGGGGCCAGACAGGATGGTCCACCATATCTGGCCCCCAAGTTTCATGTTGAAGAGAAAGGATCCTTGAGGCATCCCAGGTCTCTGAATCCCAAAGTCCAGTACAGGTGCTAGGAATTGTCTCTGCTCACAGCTGGCAGGCTGGGGATGGCGAGGTCACAATCTCTGCTCCCCACGACATTCTCGACTGTGGTGGCCACCCTACAGATAGCCAGAGGCTAATCAGTAGCTGCTGAAGAAAGGCAGTCAGGGCATGACGTTCATAGCAGGAGATCATCTGGCTAGGGAACTCTACCTGTGCTGCTTTAAACATCATTGTTTGGCAGCTGAAATGGTCTGTCTAATTTGACCCATAATCCCAGGTGTTAGTGGAAATTGCCAACTTCAAGAAAAACCCTTGGAAAAGATGGCATTTCACTTGTCCCAATCAAACTTAAAGGTTTCCAAAGTCCGTGGACCCTTTCCAGACAGCCTACAGCAGGTTACCGAAACTGGCATTCAGAGAGCCCTAGGTAACTGCCATGTCCTGATACTGAGCAGGCTCCAGCAGAGAGAACACACTTGCCTACCACTGCCCAGCTGGAAACGGCCCAGGCGGAACACAGATTATAGTCTGCAGGACTCCAGGGAGAACTGCACTACAGTGTACTGACCGGGAAGGGAATCCACGCACCAGTGGGGGCCTGGAGCCCCCTGCCCAGATCCCCACAGACACCATCAATGCCCTGGGTAAGGTTCCCCTCTCATCCTTTGTTGTAGTGAGCCATCTGCCATATCACACCGTTCACTACTTCCCAGACCCTCCTAGCTTCACAGCCCCTTCCCTCCTCCCCTGCATCTCATTCCCTAATTATGTTTGGCAGAAACATTCACAAGCCTTGAATTAGCTCCAACTATACACACGAGAGCAGAGTGTCTGGGTGGAAGAGTGCAGCTGTGGTCACACTCATGAGCCTTCTGGCTGAAGACAGAAGGACAGGTGTCCATTCTTGTCTGCGCTTCCCACAGGCCTCCTAGTGGAGACCTACACAGGCCCAGCAGCTACAGTTGACTACAGGAAAGGGGAAGAGGGAGGTGGAAAGAAGTGGAAAGGAAATCTACTGAAACCTTCTCCAAATATGTAGTGAAATAATAAAGGAGAAAACAGAAATTGTGGCTGGGCTTGTACTGGGCATTCATGAAAAGAGAACAACAAATACACACATACACACAAATAAAATGCTTTTGCTCTTTTTAGACACGGTGACTTAAATATATTTTCATTGTTCTCATCTCCCTACTCTCCCAACACACACACACACACACACAAATCGAAACCGGAGACAGAAGACTCATCCATGTAGCACTTGCAATTTACCACCTGATCATTCTCCTCCTGAGCACAGTCAGGCTGTACAAGGAGAAAGATGATCTCTCTCTCTCTCTCTCTCTCTCTCTCTCTCTCTCTCTCTCTCTCTCTCTCTCTCTCTCTCTCTCTCTCTCTCTCTCTCTCTCTCTCTCTTTCACTCTTTCTTGCACACACAGACTCAGAGCATTGTCTCTCCCGAGTTAGTTGGTTCCTCATCTGGGAAATGTACAAGCTTGAGCATGGGGGTTCCCTGGTCAGAACCAGGGGATCCCACCAAGGGGAACATTGCTCTAATAATACAGAACCACTCTGCCTCTCCCTTTCTCCAGGGACAGACCCTTCCCATTGAGAACAACCAGCCTTGAGTCCCCATTCACTAAAACCCTATGCTAGGACTCTGGGTGAAGGAGTCTTGAGACAGGTGGCTCCTCAGAGCCAGGAGAGGAAACAAAGAAGGGGGTCATGATGATTGCAGAGGGGTGTCTGACCTGGGGTGGGGGCATGGTTGGGGAATTTGATGGGTTCCTAAAGGCTATATACATGGATCGACTCCCTACTTCCAGCATAGATGCTTCTGGGTGACTTGGTGGATCCTTGAGGAGGACGAGGAGACCAGATGGACCAGGAGCACTTAGCAGAGCTGGCAAAGCTGGGAAATGTGATCACCCTGGGAACACTGTTAACAGCTGGGGTGGGGGAGACAGGACAGGTGTATGTGTGTTGGAGGAACACACCTCCCAAATATTCACCTCCTATCTGACCCCCAGTGCCCTCACCTCCTACTGGGCTCTTCTGGGACCTCCTCAGGTGAAGGTGTGACTGAGCACAGAAGACAGACAAGGGCTCCCACAGCAATAAGGGGGCCTATCTGCTGCATCCAACACCCTTCACCCCCAGAAAAAAAGGAAAAGACCCGAGAGGTGCTGCTACCCACCTCTGACTAAAGCCATCAGGTTTCCACCAGGCAGAGGAAGAGTGCAGATATGCTGCTGTGTGGCTCCCACTGCTCCAGGCCAGGGGCTCTGTGGTGTCCCCTCCTCACCCATTTGTTTATCTCACCTTTTCCTGGGGACATCTGCTGCCAGGGATGGGGGTGGGATCCCAGGGTCGACACCCCACCCCAGCAACTGGGTCTCATTTGTGGCAGAGCCAGGGCGGACTGTGGGGCACTAGAGAAGTGCAGGTGGGACAGGAGAGGGGAGGCAGGAGGTGCAGGTCTGGGTCCACTGGGGGGGTGGTGACAGGGAGTCACGAGGTACAGGGGCCACGGGGTGTGGGCCCAAGGGGCAGCCACTTAATTGTACTGCTGGGGAGAAGCTGTAGGCAGCGGCTCCTGGTGCTTGAGGTCCCTGGAGTGCAGGACCTGGGACCAGGATCAGGTCGGGGCAGCATGCAGGTTAGGGCCGTGCCATTTCTGCCAGGGAACTGAGAGAGGCACCAAGGTTCTGAGCTGGCAGCACCATGTGTGAAATGTGGCACTGCTGGGAGGGGGCAGGGGCGTCTGAGGGTGCCTGGCAAGGCTGTGAGCTTCCTCTTCTCCTCCTCCTCAGCTGCTGCTGCTGCCCATTCCTCAGCAGCCTCCGCCACCACCTCAGCAGCCTCCTCCCCAGGGGTTGCTGCTTCCACCACCGCCCCGCCTGAGCAGCCACCTTCTCCATTGCTGCACCCCAGCCACTGCCACCTTACTCCCCCTGCCAGGATCTCAGACTTGCGTGCCATGGCCGCCTTGCCTCCATGGGGCTGCTTGGCAATGCGCCTGCCGTGCTGGCTCCGCGTGCTCTCTGCTCCTGGCCAGGACCCGCACTATGATCCAAGCGGCCTCCAGCCGCTGAAGCCGCTTCCCCTCCTGCATGTGCTTGTTCTTCTCTCTAACCTCACTCTCTGCCCTCCACTCCTCTCCTGGGCTGCCCCACCCCCGCCCGTGCATATGCGCCCACCCCCATTGGGCCCTGGCCTTGGCTGCCACTGCAGTGTGCCCCTGGGCTCCACCTCCCCTGGGTTCGCCCTCTCACCCCGCACTGCAATCGCAGCCCTGACTGGGCCCTGAAGCTTCCAGGCCATGGAAGCTTCCAGGCCATGGCAATTGCAGCCTCACCTCAGCATAGCACTCCCCACCAACCCCAGTACTTGCGGGGGAGGGGGGGAACTAATCTCCCCTCAGCCCCACCGCTGGAGGAGACTCTCCTCCATCCCCCTCCACACACCAAGCAGGTGCATGGTGACCCTCGTGTGTGTATGTGTGTGTTTGTGATTGTGTTTGTGTGTGTGATTGTTGGGGATAACTACCACTCAAGGACTCAGAACATAGCACCCTTTGGAATGACTCAGTACACAGCATACTTCCAAAACCAGCACAAAGCACCCTGTGTAAAGGACTCAGCACACAGTTAACTTTGAAGGACTCAGCAGATAGTACCTTGTGTAGAGTACTCAGCACACAGCACTTTTTTTCTTTTCTTTTATTATGAAAATACCATACAGAGGGGTTACAATTACATGGGCAAGGTAATGAGTACATTTCTTTTTTTAAATTTTTATTTATTTTTTATTGTGAAAATACTGTACTTTTTGAAGGAGGGAGACCATAGTCTGCAGTGTAAAGGACTCAGTGCATGACATGTTTTGAAAAACTCAGCATGTAGCACTCTTTCCCAGATACTCATTACATAGCACCCTGGGTTAAGACTCCACACACAGCACCCTTTGAAGGGCTGAGTATGTAGCACACTGTATAAAACACTCAGTGCACAGCACCCTTTGTAAACATCAGCACGTAGCACAATTTTGAAGGACTCAACACAATCACATTGTGGAAGGTCTCAGCACAGAGCACCCTGTTTAAAGGACTCAGCACACAGCACTCAAAAAACTCACCTCATCCCTCTCTTCCCAAGGGTTCAGTACATACTAGCACCTTTGGGATGAATTAGCACACCACACTTTTTGAAGGACTCAGCATGCAGTACATTTTGTAATGGACTCTGCGCACAGTACCCTTTGGAAAACCTAGAACAGCCCAACCTTCTTAGGGACTCAGCACATAGCACCCTTTGTGATGACTCAGCAAACAGCACCTTTTTGAGGATTCAGTACAAAACCCCAGGACCCAACAAACAGCACCCTGTGAAGGAATCAGCACATAGCTGTATGTCACAAGTTCAGTTGTCATTAGAATTAGTGTGCTTTCTTCAGTATCACCATTCTTCAGAAACACTTCACAAATCCTACTAGTTCACATTTAGCTAACCTGTGTTTTATGGAGGAGGGTCAGCTAGGGGTCTTGAACTCAAAGCTTAGGGGCCCTGTCTCTGAGCTCTTTGGTTCAATGCTAAAGCTCTACCATTTTGAGACACAGCTCCAATTTTGGGGGTTGTTCTTTGATAGGCCTTACAGTGATCAGAAAGGCCAAGTAGGGGTGTCCATGGGCAAAGGCTCTTAGCTTGGCCTGGAGCTGACCTCTCCCTTCCTTGTACCCCTCAGAGCCGGGCCTCCTGTAGCTCTCTTGGCCTAGGGTGGAACAGACCTGCTCTGGCATCAGTACTCAGGGTGAGCAAAAATCAGCTTGGCCCTGGTCACTTTCCCAAATTGAACTGTAGAGGATGATGGCGGGGGTGGGGGGGGAAGCCCTATGACTGGCCACCAGGAGGCAGGAGTCTCCCACCATAGGGATTCTACCTGCAAGTTGTGTTTACTCTTGCTTCCCTGCGGACCCCATCATGCTTCAAAGCCACCCTGGACAGGAAAGTGCTTGAGACACTTACCTATATTTAACCATAGAAAAGCAAGTGAGGCTGTGGCTCAAGTGACAGAGCGCTAGGCTTGAGCAAGAAAACTCAGGGATAGAGCCTAGGCCCTGAGTTCACACACACACAAACACACACACACACACACACACACACACACACACACACACACACACACACACACACACACACACCATATGCATGCAAAATCAAAGATTTCTACACTGCAATCTTTCGGTATTCTCTACCTTTTTCCCACTAAGCCTGGTGGTTTTTGGCCTAAGAGTTTGATGTATACAACACCACCTGGCATCTTTGATTTTAGGGAACAGAATGGCTAGAACATCAGCCTTCCCCCATCCCAGCAACTTGGTTGAGTCAAGGTCTATCCTGGCCCTTTGGGTCTCCTTTTACAGACTCACCAAGAAGCCTTCAAATGGTATCACGTGTTGGGCGCTGGTAGCTCACTCCTGTCATCTGAGCTACTCAGGAAGCTGAGATCTGGAGCATTATGGTTCCAAGCCAGCATGGGCAGGAAAGTATATGAGACTCTTATCCTCGATGAACCATCAGAAAACAAGAAGTGGCCCTGTGGCTCAAGTGATGAGTGCCAGCCTCAAGAAAAAGAGTTCAGGGACAATGCTCACAGCCAACAACAACAAGGAGAGGTATTGCATGTTGGCTTTGGGATTAGCATGGGCCAAATGTAACTGGAATTTTCAAGTGCTCCAAGACAAAGCAGTACCTTTTTAGTCCCATGCTCCTCCATCTCGTTTCACCCCCTGGCCTTGGCCATGCTTTCGGTCAGTATGGTCCTGGCTGGACGGGAGGGTTTCAAGGAGGAAGATCCCAGAGCAATCACCCCGCCTCCTTCCGCCCTGCTTACCGTGCTGTTTCTGCTCTTTGCCATAGACCTTCTTCCTGGAATCCATCTGTGAGGTCATTACCACCAACATAGTGGTGAGTGGTGGTGGTCCAGGCTAACATGGGCAGTCAGAGGTAGAAGTGGGTCTGGGACTAGGACCTTCCACCCTAAGTGTGGGCTGAGGCCAGGACTGACCTTTATTTCATCCTGAGCCTTGCAGGGGTGAGGAGTCATTGTAGACTCCACACTGAGTCAGGTAAGATCGAAATCTGGAGAACCACTTGTGTGGGGAAGGATGTGGGGCTCAGAGGGGCACTATTTTTGGTACTCCTTTCTTAGGACTCCCCTCTGCCTCTCTCATCCCTCAATGGTAGAAGAGAAACTTCAACTAAGGGTGTGGGAAGAGGGGGCGGGAGAATATTTTGGTGTGAACCAGACTTGTGCTTCATAGTCATCCTAGCCCCTACTTCCTATTTATCTGAGGAATGGCCATATGGGTTTGGGAGGATGGAGGATCATCCTACCTGAGAATGTGTCTTAGCTGTAGAGTGGTTGGCTAGCATGTCTAAAGACCTGGGTTTGATTCCACACAGAACATGCTGGAAGGAGAGGTGGCCTTCAACTGGTAGAGCAACAGCCTTGATCAAAAAGAGCCCAGGGACAGTGGTCAGGCACTGAGTTCCAGACACAGGACTGGAAGAACAAATCTTTGTTGGAGGCTTGTTTTCCCTTTGAATACAAATTATTCTTTGTGATAAGTATAATATGGGCCTCTTCCCTGGCCACCAATGGGCCATTAGATGTCCTTGAATTTGGGCCACCTCCTGGCAGCCTCTGCCCTACCAGACCCACAGTTTACCCTTCACATCACCTGGCAGATGGAGGCCTGAGAGAAAGCCAACTGGCAACCTACTGCTGGTGTCTGCTGAGGCTTTTGAGAGTCATTATGTCACATAGAGAGTTATCATCCGCATGAGTCTACAGAAGAAAGGGAGGGAACACTCCTTGCCCAAGCCTTCGAGCTGTAGGCTGCTCTGGGTGTGGGGCATCTGCCACAGGACATGCTTCGTGGGGGAGTCCTCTAGGTGGTCGGAAACCCCAACCTCTCCTTTGGCAGTTTCCAAGCTGTCTTGAAGTTGCAATTCTTCAAAACCTTTCTGCTCCTCCCTCATTTCCCCCACTCCAGAGCCTGAGGCATCTGAAGGGGCGGTGGTGGCGGGGGGCTCAGCCTGTGCAGGCAACTGGAGCATTCTGTCAGCACCTTCCCCTGCGAGGACCAACAGCAGCTCTCACAGCTCTCTCTTCTTTTCCATGTTCTGGGAGAGCCAGCACACATGTTTGGCTTTCTCCAAAAACAGCTCATCCAGGACAAACATCTGCTCTTTCCACACCACGAGGGACTCCTCTATGGTGCAAATGTGTGCCAACAGCTGGCTGCATCGATTGTGGAGTTAATCCGCTGGACTATGGAAGTCCACCTCATCATGCAGGTCATGGATGAAGCAGATTTTCTTCTCGGATGCCCACGTGTTCCACTTTCCATCCTCATGCCTGTTGTGCTAGCACCTCATGGGCGAGGGGCTTCTGGCTCCAGCTCTATCTTGCACTGAGCTGCTGTGTTGACAGGGCACCTGCAGTGGGGCTGCCGCTCCTGCAGGAGGAGTTTCCCCCTATGGATCTCAGCCTCTGAGAGTGCTCGCAGAGCCATGTCACTCTAGGTCTGGGGCATGGCTCCATCTTCTGCGATGGTCACGTTGGGAGAAGTCACCTCCTCACCTTTTACTTCTCCAGGGCTCACAGCTTCCCCTCCCCAGGGAAAGCCAGGAAGCTCAGCTGGGCCTGCAGGCTCTCCTCCTGTGGTCTGGTCACTTCCAGGCACTTAAAAGTGTCCTGCCACTTTGGGGTCACCACCTGGTCCCCCCAGTTGGTTGGACCCTGCACTTGCTTCAGCTGCTCCAGCAGCTGAGTCTGCCTCTGCAGGTCTATTGCAGGGCCTCCTCAGTGTTCAGTCACTCATTGGAGGTAATGTGCTGCTCACAGGTGGCTCTGAGCTCCTGCAGCTGGGCCAGGGACTGCTCCTGCCGCTCCTGCAGCTCCCAAGCTGCTTGGCTTTCTCTCTCTCAGCCACCTCTTTACATTCATGTATCTTCTCCTCTGAGTGGACTAGCTGTTCCCACAGATGTTTCTTCACCTGCTGCTCTGAGTCCAGGATGCTGGTGAGCTCCTCCTTCTCACCACTTACCCTGTGGAGAGCATCCCACAGCAGAGCCAGCTGTTCCTCTTGCTATGGGTTGCACACACATGTGCATCGTGGGATCTTAGGGATCTCCTGCCAATCCTTGGCCTTTTCCTCCAGTCTTTGTAGTTGCTCCTGCTCCTCTGCATTCTGGAGACAGAGCCTCTGGTTTTCCTTGACCTGGATGTGAAGTTGTTTCTCCAGGTTTTTCAACTCTATCTGTTTATGGTATTCCTGGGCCTGCAACTGCCGCTCAGCCTGAGATGGTTCTGCCAGCTTCCTCCTCAGTTCCCCCAGCTCATTCTCTAGGTCCAGCACCTGCCTCATCCTTCTCTCCTTCTCCTCTGTCAGTTGGTTCACCTGGTTGGTCAGCCACTGTGCCTCCTCCTTCCATGCAGACCTGTCAATGCTCAGGTCCTCCGTGAAGGTGTCTCTCTCC